>NC_066622.1:42839951-43523451 GCF_025201925.1 Gopherus flavomarginatus
TCCCATGGCCACAACCACCCCGTCTGCCTGTTTGTTACCCAGCATACACTGCCAATCCAAAGCTTCCCAAAATACAGTGGGATATCTATTCATAGTGCACCTCACTCTGAATCTGTACAAGTGCTTCTGGTGAGTACCCTGACTGCTGAGGCAAGGAGTCCAGGAGGCATGCACACAAGTGACATATGTCACCATAGAGTCACTGCAGTTACTAACTTGAGTTAACCCAAACTTAAAGTGTACATATGGCCTTAGGTATATTAAATGTTTGGCAGTATGAGGGTAGACTAAGATTCATTCAGGTGTTTAAGCTCAAGGCATTGAAACTGGCCTTACTACACCCTACAGGCTCAGGAACAAAGAGGCACACGCAAAATATTATTTATTTATTAAAATTTCTTGACTTGAGGGCGTATAACTCATGATTTTAGAATTCTTGTGGTTGTAAAGGTATGTTGGGGTGTAGATGTGCATTCATTATATTTTGCAAGGAAAAACGATGAATGGATTGAACAAAGAATTAGATCAGTCCCTCAGGATAAGTAAATTGGCTATTAGCCAAGATAATCAGGGATGCAGGCCCGTGCTCTGCGTGTCCCTAAAATGTTCTTTGACTGCCGCATGCTGGGAGTGGACAATGGGATGATTCAATGAATCATTGCCTGGTCTGATCATTCCCTTAGAAGCACCTGGCATTGGCCGCTGTCACAAGACAGGATACTAGATGAGGCGGACTATTGGTCTGACCACCAATATTTACCCCATTGGTGAATTGACTCAAAACAAAGTTTTGACGATAGGCCCAGAAATTCAGTCAGCATGGAAGTCAGATGGTCCAACGGAATAAACATGTGCTCTAAAAATGAGAAGAAAAAAATTAGAATTAAGAATTCAGGGAATCCCAGCAGCAAATAAGACAACTTGACTTGGAGACTCTATGCATTCAGATACAGTGATAAGGGATTCTTGGTTTCTGAGGGGATATATGTAAAATATTTCACTGAATTAAGTCTTGGGGATTATCTATACTGGCAAGTTAAAGCGCTCTAACTTGCTGGTTCAAGGGTGTGAAAAATCCCCCCCCTTCCCAAGCGCAGCAAGTTTGAGTGCTTTAAAGCGCTAGTGTAGACAGGCTCGGCTGCCTGTGCTTGGAACTAATTCCCTCATTGAGGTGGATTACCAGGCGCACTGGCACCCATGACAGTGCTTTGAACTTTGTAGTGTAGTCATGGCCTTGGTAGGTTAGATCAGACAAAGAGGAGATTCATTGACTAGACATTGGGATGCAGGGTGCGGGCTCCAGCCCAGTGCCGCTTACCTAGAGCGGTTCCAGGGTGGCAGCGGCGCGCACTGGGATAAGGGCAGGCTCCCTGCCTGCCTGCCCTGGCCCCCGGCCCCACGCTACTCCGTTCCAGGAAGCAGGTGGAACCCTGTTCCTGCAGCCCATGGGGGAGTAGGGGGGCTCAGGGTTCTGTGCATGCGCTGCTCTTGCCGCTCCTCTATACCTCCCACGAAGCTCGCATTGGCCGCGGTTCCCTGTTCCCAGCCAATGGAAGCTGCGGGGGCCGTGCCTGGAAGGAGGCAGTGCAGGAGCCCTCTGTCTCCTTCCCCCTCCACCCCGGCCCGAAGGGGCGTGCTGCCAGCTGCTTCAGACAGTGGTGCGGGGCTCGCAAAGCCACAGGGGGCAGTCCTGCGGGTAGGCGCAGGGGCAGGGGCGCAGGGAACTTGGCGGGTCACATGCCCAAGAGCCCCTTGGGCCACGTGTTTGAGACCCCCATTATAGACTAACAGACGTATTGGAGCATAAGCTTTCATGGGTGAATACCCACTTTGTCAGATGCATGACATTGCACCTCCATGTAGTTCTTCCCTATAAGTAATTTTTCCTTTCCAGACTAACAATGCATTTAGCATGTGAGTTGTTTCCAATGTATATTATTTCTAGATTAAATTGATGCTGTCTGGGTGGTTCTCAGTGTTCGCAGCCTACTGTGTGCCTTTCAGCAGTCTGAAGCCCAAGCCCCGCCACCCAGTGCTGACGCATATAATTTAGCTTTGCAAGACCTCCTGTGGGTAGGGCCCTGTGCAGTTGCCCTGCTTGTCACCCTCTAACACTGGCCCTGCACTTATGATGCCCCTAAACCCATCCCGTGATCACACTGGGAGTCGTAACCTCTATGTTGAGAAACAATGATGTAGATGATTGACGTGTCATACCCTGGTTGAGAACTACTGATTTAGATAGCAAGTAATAAAAATTATTGTCAATGGGCTTAATCCTGTGAGATACTGGACACCTCATGTGAGCAGAGCATGTATGATCATCAACTTCAGTAGCAGCTGAAAGAATTCAGCACCTTTCAGAAGTTGCTTAGCCCTGCACAGGATCTGGTCCCTTGTTAAGATTGATATTGGTCCATATTTGAAAGTAACTAATGCAACTTATTCTATGTGTTTTCTTCACAGATATTGTTTCGGGTGATTACTTTTGGCTTAAATGCATTTACTCTCCGCTATGTATCAAAAGAAATGATTGGCCTTGTGAATGTAAGGTAATGAAGAATAGAATTGATGGTGAATGATTCCAATATAGAAGTTTGTCACATTGTTCCTTGTCTAAATACAAATGAAGTACTTGGGCTTTCCCTAATGCAAGATTTTTAAAAAGGGGGTGCATGATAGCATAATGAAGATGCTGGTGTCAGTACACTTTAAAGGCTTGAAGTAAGATTATATGCCTTGTGTTTAAAAACAAATTTTACCCATGTTGCTAGTAACACTTCAGAAAAAAAATAAAATCTAACAAAGTACTTCTTGGTATTTTGTGGTGTTTGCTTGTTGGATTTCTCTAAATCCGAGCAAGGAAAGTACACCTCTACCCCGATATAACGTGACCCAATATAAGGCGGGTTCGCATACAAGGTGGTAAAGCTCTGACACGCTGCTCTGAGCAGCATGTTAAGGGTGCCGTGCCAGGTCAGGGCCGAGGGGTTCAATAAGGGGCAGAGGGTCTCCAAGGCGGTCAGGGGCTCCCCCCCCAAGGTCCGGGGGACAGGAGCTGTGGGAGAGCACTTTTGGGGGCAACGCAGTCCCAGAGTGCCCCAAGGGATTAGCGGGGGGCCGGGAGTAGCCTGCTCTGCTTCCCTCACCCCGGCTCCAGCCCCAGGCGTGTTGCTCAGGGGAGGGGGCTTAGGGGAAGGGATCCCCCACACACTCACCGGCGGTGGGAGGCAGGGCAGCCCAGCCCCAGACAGCTCCACTCCGCCAGCTCCCAGCCGTGGCACTTCACTTCCTGCCGAACAGGTGAGTGCAGGACCTTTCCCCAGCCGCCCCCCAGCGACATGGCTGGGGCCAGGGCGAGGAAAGTGGAGCGAGCTGGGGCCGCGTCGCTCCGCTGCCAGTGAGTGTGTGTGGGGGGCGGGCATCCTTTCCCCAACCTCCCCGCACTCACCAGCAGCAGGAAGCAGAGCACTGCAGCTGGGAGGTGGCAGAGTAGAGTGGGCTGGGGCCAGGCTGCTCCGCTTCCCACTGCTGGTGAGTCCCTGTCTGGGGAAAGTGGGAGGTGGATAGGGATTGGAGCAGTCGGGACTGGGGTTGGGTAGGGGGTAGGGTCCTGGGGGTGATTAGGGACAGGGGTCTCTGGAGGGGGCAGTCAGGGAACAAGGAACATGGGAGGGCAAAGCAAGTTTGATATAACTCGGTCTCACCTATAACATGGTCTCACCTATAACACAGTGAGATTTTTTTGTCTCCTGAGGACTGCGTTGTATTGAGGTAGAGATGTGTATCAATCCATTTCACTTTCTGCCTCATGGACTAGGAGGACGACTAAGTGAAATGTTCAGAGCTGTTTCCAGTGGCATTAGAAACATTACTGTCTGAATTTTGAACTGTACAATGGTGTGCCTGTAATCTTATGATAAGAGTAGCTTTATAATGTTCAGTTTTGAAGTTATAATGAGTAACTGTCTAGTAGGTTCTTAATATTTAATATTGAACATACAGGTACCTCTTGTTGGCTTTGGCAAATCTTAAGCAAATTGGGTAGAGTATTCCCTTTCCTCCCAACTTCCCTGGGACTTACTTAAACCTTATCTGGTAAAGATTGGAGCATCAGTTTGAAAAACACTGCTGTAATCTTATTCCTTTCCTGCCCTTCAGAACTGGATATTAACAATGTAGCACATGAGGGAGAAAAAAAAATATAATTTGCCTATATTTGTATTAAACCATATATCATGACACCACATCTTCCCCTATTGTGGGCAACTTGGTCAACCCTCTCTTATGCACGATTTTTATTATAAGATCATCTGTTAGAAATAAGTTTTTGCTCTGTGGTATTTAAACTATGTTTATAGGTAAAGTAGCTTTGTCAGATTAGTTTTTAAACGTCAGTTTAGCCGTTGTAGTGCTGTACATGAAGACAAGCCCTCAAATGAATCACTTTCTTTTTATTCCCTTTCTTTAGGCTAACACTGCTTTATTCTACAATTGTTTTCTTAGCCAGAGAGGCATTCCGTAGGGCTTGTTTGAGTGGCAGCACAAAGCGAAATTGGACCAAAACTATTAATCTTTTGTGGCTAACGTAAGTGTCCTTTTGAGATTCTTATTTATTTCCAGTCTATGTTTATAAAAGCATTCATTGTCAGATGTATGAGCACATATAAAGATGAAAATATGTATTTACCTAACTAGACTACTGTTCCAGGATGTAGCACATTATGATCTCCTCGGTTGCAGCCTCAGGACAAAGACTCAAGGCATTAGATTAAATGGGATTAATGATACTTACTTCCCTCTTTAAAAGTGTTTTGAGATCTACTGATGAAAAGTGCTGTATGCGAGTTAAGTATTATTGTTTATACTGTGCTCTTAGTATCTGTGGACTTGGCCTCTTTTGGAGCTATACTGGGGAAGTAAATTCTATAGTCAAGATACACACTAGGCAAAATTTGATTATTTAGGAACATGTTCTTCAAAAGTATTAGAACTAAATTCCTTAGAGGTTCTTATACAGCATTCATCACCATAGTACCTGAATGCCTTCTGGTAGCGCCTTAAGCTTTGTGACTAGCATCTGTTGTGTGTGTTTGCTTATCTTCTCCCCATGGGGAGAAGTGAAACCGAAAATGAAGGTTTTAATTTATGTGGAGGATCCAAGTTTGGATCTAGAGCTTGATCCCAAATCTCTTTGGGGTTTGGAGCACTGTGAAAGCATTGTGGTTGGTCCCTGAGGGCTCAGCAATCTTTGGTTACTTTAGAGGCTAATTAAGTACTGGAGGAAGCAGAGTACAGCTTTTTCTTAGAAGTAATAGTTGGCCCAGTACAGGACCTTGGAGGGGAAATGCGAATAGGAGAGTGAGAAGTCAGAGAAACACTTTGTCCTCCCCTCACTCACAAACCTGCCACATTTAGATAAGATCAGAGGTTTGCTTATGTTTTCAAATGTGGAAGAAGCAAAACTAGGCGCCTAGCCAAAATGCCTAGCAGCCAAAATATAGTGTGTGTTGTTTTCTTATTACTTAGATTCTTCAGGTTTGTCTGTGCAAACATTTAGTTCATGGCAAGCTGGGGTGCAAATCTAGCCCATTACTAGCCTGCTGTGAACAAAGTATCCATGAAAAGAACAAGAGTACTTGTGGCACCTTAGAGACTAACAAATTTATTTGAGCATAAGCTTTTGTGGGCTACAGCCCACTTCATCGGACGCACAGAATGGAACATATAGTGAGGAGAGATATATGTATACATACAGAAAACATGAAAAGGTGGGAGCTGGGATCAGAGGATAATGACCTGTAGAATGTGCTGTTAGAGAGCTACCTAGCGGCCTCTTGTTCATATTCCAACTTATTCATGATGACAGCACTTTCTTTGTCAGCCTTTTTGATTATCATGTCAGAGTTTTTCTCGAGGCTGTTGATGGCATTGTGTTCAGCACGGCTGAGGTTATGGGGCAAGTGATGCTGCTATTTCCCCCATGTTAAGTATCCTCACAGCTTCTTGTCAAACTGTCTTAAATGAGCTATCTTGATTATCACTACAAACGTTTTTTTTTCCTCCTGCTGACAACAGTTCATCTTAATTAATTAGCCTCATAGAGTTGGTTGGGCAACTCCTACCTTTTCATGTTCTCTGTATGTATATCAGGGGTAGGCAACCTATGGCACGTGTGCCGAAGGCGGCACGCGAGCTGATTTTAGGTGGCACTCGCACTGCCCGGATCCTGGCTACTGGTCCGGGGGGCTCTGCATTTTAATTTAATTTTAAATGAAGCTTCTTAAAGATTTTGAAACCTTAGTAACTTTACATACAACAATAATTTAGTTATATATTATAGACTTCTAGAACGAGACCTTCTAAAAACGTTAAAACTTATTACTGGCATGCAGAACCTTAAATCAGAGTGAATAAATGAAGACTCAGCACAACACTTCTGAAAGGTTGCCAGCCCCTGTTGTATATGTATCTCCTCACTATATGTTCCATTCTATGCATCCGAAGAAGTGGGCTGTAACCCCATGAAAGCTTATGCTCAAATAAATTTGTTAGTCTCTAAGGTGCTACAAGGACTCCTGTTCTTTTTGCGGATACAGACTAACACGGCTGCTACTCTGAAAAGTATCTTGTGAACCTTGCTGACATGCACCGACAGTTCCTTAGTGTACTGCTTTGGAGTAGGCCTATAAAAAGAAGTCAAGGGAGTTTGTCAGAGATCTTTTTAAAACAACAGCAACAATGGGCAAGGTTGTGGTGTGGTGGGGTTTTTTTTTTTGTTTTTTTGTTTTTGGGAGCAGTTAAAAAGTGGGTGGTAATGGTTAGAACTTTTTCCATTAGAACGTTTAATGTATTTATGTAAATATAATCACTACAAAGAAATGAAATATGAATACTTGTATCCTGTAGTATCAATTCAAATATTTTAATTGTATATAGCAAAGTGAAAACTGCATGTTTCCCTCCTCTTTTGCTTGCAATATGTGATCACTTAATTTAATTTGTGTTTTTCTATTTAGATAAGCACCTCTATAACTCAGAAAAACAATTTATTTGACTTTATTTATTTATGTATTTATTTAAAGAGTTCCTTTAGGGTTATGTTGGTCACTGTTCCTGGGCTGGATCTGGCTACAGTTACTTGAAGTTCCTAATCCTAACTCAGTTCCCTACTATAAGATTGGAGTAGTTGCATTTGGTCTTTCTGCAGTGGTTGAACTTCTAGGAGAGCCATTCTGGGTTTTGGCACAAGCACATTTGTTTATAAGGCTTAAGGTTAGTAAAATGAGCACTATACTTGCATATACTGGATAATGATGGAGAAAGTCTTGATTGAGTTAGTCAAAGACGACTAGGGTATTTAACCACATAACTTTGAATGAAGTTAAAGACTATTGTGATGAGATCCCTTTGGTCATGGAAGTCTGATACCTAATATTTAACACCTGTATTTAAATGTACATATATAATAAATGAATATGCAGTCTGTGTACACTTCAGGTCTTCTGACTGATGCAGTTGCCAGTGAATCTGTTTTTTGTTTTTTTAAACTTAGGTAATTGCTGAAAGTCTTTCAATAATCTCCAAATGCATTTTGACAGTTATTTTAGTAGTGCTGTATCCACAATGGGGACTTTACATTTTTTCTTTGGCCCAGGTAAGTTTTCTCTGTGTTCTCTACTGTATATTTGTGACTCGCCAAACGTCTGTTTGCTGCTGCCTCTTGGATTTAGCCAGTTAACTAATTCTGAAAGTAAGAGGAAGATGCTTCTGCAATATTGTACACAATACTATTCTTGTATATCTATGTCCACTACGCATTTAGCATTTTGACTGATCCAGTTTAGTGCTAACAGAAACACGCACCATGTTTTATGTATGCATGCACGTTCTCCAAATATGGACACTTATTATTCGCTTATTTCTAATTCATTTATACATGCTAATGATTGGTAGGCTTAATCTTTGAATTTGTTACTTTGGATTCCTGCTGTTTGCAGCAGGAGATGACAATGTGTGTACCAATTCAACAAATACGTTTTGATTTTTTCCCGCCTTATTGTAGATGTCTTTGTGTATGAGAAATAAGATCCTGAGTTCTTTAGCAAAGAATTTCAATGATAAACGACCAAATAGATCAGTGTTTATATGTAACAACTTTGATAACTGGCATTTAAGATTTGAGTTTTTATTCCAAACTAAGAGAGCCTTTGTGCAGACTAAATACTTACGTTATTTTTCTATGGTGTGGTAGCACTTAAAGGCCTGATCCCTATTGTGCTAGGCACTGTAGGAAAATAACAGACCTGTCGCCAAGACTTCATCAGATTGATTTATAATCATAGCAGTTGTATGGGTGGTGAAATAATCTATGGACTGAATCTGGATTTGAAAGATAGCTGTTCCTCTGTTAAATACATGCGTGAACCCTTACTTTAGGGCATAACAAACTGAATCAATTACATATTTTTATCTTTGTAACCCTTTCCAGTTTAGTGTCTAATCCTGCAAAACTCTACTTCACAGTAAGAATTTGTAAGATCAGGCCTTTAGATTGCAAATACCCTGCCTTTAATTTTTCTGCAAAATGTAGTGCATACCTGTGGTGTTATATAATATTAATGCAGTCTATCACTGTAGTTGCTGTCAGTCCTTCCATTTAGGTTCCCCTTTTACAGAGATTACTATAATTTGGCTGCAAATTTCAACTGTTTTGAATCATTTATAAACCTCTTCTCCATATGTAATTGCTTGTGGCACAGAACAATACAATAAAATAGTCTATGAATTAATTAAAGCTTTATAATTGGCTATCTACTAACTAGGAGAAATGAATTGGTCAACACAAGAGGAAAACAGTGCAGTGAAAGACTTGTGTGGTCTCAGAGCTTTGGCTCCAAACATCTACACTGCACTTTTTAGCCCTTCAGTCTGAGCCCTGTGAGCCTGAATCAATTGACCTGGGCCAGCTGCAGCCATGCTGCAAATCTTTTATTGCAGTGCAAACATAACCAATTTTAGGGTGGAGTAACACAGATCGGGGCCAGTAATGTTAAAATGTGCTGATTTAAAAAAAAAAAAAAGTTATGGGATTTTTGTGTGTTAGGGTGACTAGTGATAGTAGTAATTTTAGTTTAGAACATTTGTTTGTAAACTATTCCTTCACTCAGTCTACTATTTGACATTTCAGAATAATTGTGAGGTATCCAATTATTATTTAGCTGAATCCTAGTATGTAGTTTTAAATCTGGAGTTTATATTATGTTTCATATCTTTTCTTTCAGCTTTTATACACCAGTATTCTGGTGCTGTGCTATGTAATATATTTCATGAAGTTTTTGGGTTCTCCTGAAGCAACAAAGAAATCTTTTCCAGTTTCTAGAATTACAGATCTGTTACCCAACTTGACTGAAGACCAGGTAAATTGCAGAGCTTGAAGTTTTTAATATTGTTGTCTTTCATGAATGAGGGAATTTCAGAATTGGTTTTGCTGAATAAGGAGAAACAATTTGAGTAATACCCATCTTAAATGTGAGTTTGCAGAATGTAGCCTCCTTGCAGAGGATACAGTTGAGCAAGAACAAACAGGTTGAGTAAATTATTCTTGTAATGGTTCTCCTTGTATTAATAAAGCTTTTATTACTATTTAAAACATGGCCACCACCTCACTTTGGTCAACACTCAGGTTCCCCCAAGCTTCTCAAGCACTCTTTTTATTGAAGTGAGAAATTAAATCAGTTATTAATGAGCTAATTTCTTCGATGCAGGATTGTTTCACTGAAATATATTTTCTAGTATTTTTGCGCAGACCTTTAAGAATGTAGCTGCATGTAATAATGAATAGAATGAGTATTAGTGATTGAATTCCAAGCAGGTTAGTTTCTCTCCTAAAGGAATGATAATCTAACTGTTGTGCCAGGGAGTTTTCTACCCAATGTTTTTGGAAAATACTGAACTCTGAAATATTCAGAATCCCTATTCAGCAAAACATGTTCCATTCTCTTCATAGATAGGGCTCTGAGGAAAATCGTGATTTAATGGACTGGGCAAAATTATCCCAATACCTGAATTTTTCCAACAGCATGGAGGTAGAAGTGGGCACCTGTGCGCACTGGTCTGAGGCTCAGTGTGGCTTGTAGCATGTGGCAGTGTCATGTTAGAGCAGCAATTTCAAGTGGTGGCCATCTTGCCTCTCATAAAACTGGCTGCTGAATCCACTCCCAAACTGCTGCAATTTACTCTGGCTCTGCGGACTTCTTCCACGCTCTCTTCCTGTCTGCTGCTTGGTGTCCACCTGCCTGCCAAGCTGGCTTACCTGCTGCAAGTTCAGTAGCTATTTTTATGTGAGATGGTACTGCTGTTCTTTGGTGCACATGAGCAGCTGCGGCCTCAGCAGGGAGGCAGAAGTTGCACCAGCTGCCTAGTCTCTCTCCTTCCCCCCCGCCCCCAAACTGCTGTCCAAAGTGATGATGCTGTCCATTACTAGCCACACCGAGTATGAGACCTGCACGCACAGATGCCTGCTTCTATCTTCCTGCTGTCAGAAAAATTGCAACAATTTAGAGGTGGACTCAGCGGTTGGTGTGTGCTCCTGTCTCCCCAGTGAGGCTGCAGGTGCTCATATTCCAAGTGGTGGTGGCAGCACTGCCTTGCATAAAAGCAGCAGCTGAGTCTGAAGCAGATGAGCCAACTTGGCAGGCATTAAGCAGGAGAAAGGAAGAGAAGGAGGAAAAAGTCTGCAGCTGCCAGAGTAAGTTGCAGTGGTTTGGAGGGGTTTGGCATCCAGTTTTATGCAAAAGGGTGAAGTAATGACCTTTTGCTGACTGCACTTTGTGGATATCCTGCGAGAAATTTTGTAGAAAGCGTTGTTTGCTTTAAGCCCTGCATGTGTATTCTAGAAGTCAATAGAATGCAAAATAACACTCTTTAACTTTTAGCTTAAAACGGTACTGACAGTATATCTGAGCAGTAGTATAAGCTATAGACATTAACTAAATTTTTCATGTCAGTCACGATTATTACAAACCATTTCATGCTGCTTCACCTGATGAGCTCTAAGGCACAGCTAAATCTGTTATTACTAATAAAAAGTGCTTGCAAACAATATAGAATGCTGTCACAGTGTTACTGTAGCTGTGTTGGTCCCAGGATATTAGAGAGACAAGGTGGATGAGGTAATATATTTTATTGGACCAACTTCTGTTCAGCTCTGGACTGAAGAAGAGCTCCGTGTAAGCTCAAAAGCTTGGCTCTTTCATCAATAGAAGTTGGTCCAGTAAAAGATATTACTTTACCCATTGTATCTCTCTAATCTAGAGCATTAACAGAAATAGTGTTACTCATCTCAATAATTAAATAAACCACTATTTTAACAAATGCATTCACGTTAAGCAAAAGGGAACCAAAGCAGGGTTTGTCTGCTCTGTCAACACAAGATCTAAGAGTGGGAATCTTTGCTCCAACTTACCCTTTGGCTGTGATTTAGTTAATCATTGATGATCTGGCCACAAATCTCAGTATATTAAACCTTTCATTGTTCACAATTACTGCACTGGGCACCCCCTTCTTAACTGAAGAGGCATTTAAATATTAATAGTGTGCTTCCTAGGACTTGTAGCACTTGCATGCAGTTCCAATTAGATGTAGACCTTATTTGCTCCTTCTCCTAAATATGAGAAGCATGATCATCTGATCGCTTTCTCCATGCTTACTAATGCTCTTACAGCAGCACTGTGTTCTCCCTTCTTTCAGCCTTTCCCAGTTGTATCCAGGGTAGAACTTTATTGAGAACAACTTACTCCGGGGTGGACAAACTACAGCCCGTGGGCCAGATTTGGTCTGCCAGCTGTCTTAAGCTGGCCCTCGAGCTCCTGCTGGGGAGGGGGTCTGAGGCTTGCCCCGCTCTGGCGCTTCAGCTGGGAGCAGGGTCAGGGGTTGCTCTATGCGGCTCCCAGAAGCTGCGGCGTGGCCCCCCTCCGGTGCTCCAATGGGGCGGACAGGGCAGAGTGCAGAGCCAGCTGGCTGCGCCTCCATGTAGGAGCTGGAGAAGGGATGTGCCGCTGCTTCCAGGAGCCACTTGAGGTAAGTTCTGCCTGGAGCCTGCACCCCTGAGCTTCTTCCCATACCCCAACCCCCTGCCCGAGCCCTGATCCCCCTCCCACCCTCCAAACCCCTCGATCCCACCCTGAAGCTCCCTCCTGCACGCCAAGCCCCTCATCCCCAGTCGGAGCCTGCACAGCACTGACCCCCCCCGCCCCCCGAATCCCTTGGTCTCAGCCCAGAGCACCCTCCTACACCCCAAGCTCCTCATCCCCAGCCGCATCCCAGAGCCCATACCCCCAGCTGGAGCCCTCACTGCCCAGCACCCCACTCCCTGCCCCAGCCTGGAGCCCCCTCCCTCACCCTGAAGTCCTCATTTCTGGCCTCACCTCGGAGCCCGCACACCCAACCAGAGCTCTTACCTCCTCCCACACTGCAACCCCAATTTTGTGAACATTCATGGCCCACCATACAATTTCTATTTCCAGATGTGTCCCTGAGACCAGAAAGCTTGCCCACCCCAGACTTTACTCAGTCTACTCAGGTTTGGCATGCAGTTCAAGAACAACACTCAATAACTGAGCTTGAGGCAGAAAGAAAGCTGGCCCTTCCTAATGTTTCAGCTGGCCTCATGGTAGAGGCTTAGCAGAGTAAGGTTACGTCTATACTATCCGCTGGATCGGCAGGTAGTGTTTGATGTATCAGGAATCGATTTATCGCGTCTCGTCTGCATATGTGCTTACTGCATATCAAGGAATCAGCTGCAGTATACTTCTCCCTGGTCCCATCCTGTGCTGCACAATGCTTTCTGGTAGAAACTTTCAGCTATTCTTGTTCTTTTTTTGTTTCTGTAGGGTGCGATGCAGTGGAGACTGATCTCAGTCTGTCACCTTGTAGTGATAAGTCTGTGCTTGTATTCAAGAATATTTTACGTTCGTCATTAGATAATAGAGATGGTTTTCCTGGTTAGTACAGGGGGTTAGAGTAGATGGAGTTGGCCTTGATGATAAGAGCAATGTATTCACATACTAATTCTCAAAATCAACTCCAGTGATTAAAACACAGTACGTGTTTCTTTCTTGCAGATAGTGGTTGACTGGAAAGAGGCTAGGTTGACTTGGAGCTTCTTTAAACAATCTTTCTTGAAACAGATGCTGACAGAAGGTGAGTATTATGTGTCCTCTTCATGCCTGTCCATGGTTGGAAAGACCTTGGTATTGCTTGTTTGGCTGTCAATTCAATAGCAAGAAACCACAGATAACATTTGGTTGAAAAGAATCACAAAAGACTAATAACAGTGTGGTTGTGATACTGACACCCACAATAGGAAAGGAGTTATCAGCATATTGGTGGCCCAGCCTTATTTTCTGTGCTTTTCCAGTAGAGCTGGGCAGAACATTTTTGACTGCATGAAATTTGTAAGGGTAAGTGTGACTGAATATATCCCTGTACGTATACATTCCTATATACACCCTACACTATTGTGATAATGTTTGTGCAAGGTATGCCTTATGAGGTATTATTTAAAATGCATAATTTGCTGATCAATATTATGTTAAAATGCATATAGCAACATTATATGTGAAGTTATGAACATAAGCTGAAATCATGACTGAAGTATGTTTCCCAAATAAGTTTGGGGAGTGGCTAAACCAGTTCCTCAGAGACAAAGGGAAGCTAATGCCTCAGTTGGGTGTCAACAAGGCTGATGAGCCATTACCTGCTTAGTGACCTTTCTTTGGTGAGGAAGGGAGTAAGGACAAAAATCTGCATTTTAGCAAAAAAGCATGGAGTTACTCGTCTCAAAGGAGGAACAGGACTATAAAAGAAGGGGCAGATGCTCCAAGACACCTTCCTCTCTCTCCCTGTCTGTCTCTAGCACCACACCTAAAAAGGCAAAAGAAAACAGCCGTTGGACTCTGGAGGATGAGAGGTGTGGTGGTAGTGGTGATCCTGACCTCAAGAGTTTGGTCAGTAATCTTGTTGGAAGCATGTGGTTAGAAAGTTTTGCTTTGCAACTAGATTAGTTTCTTAAGTAGAAGCAAGTAAGTATTTTATCTTCTTGTAACCATTTCTGACTTTTTTATGCCTCATTACTTCTTTGTAGTTAATACAATAGTTTTACTGTTTAATCTAATCCAGTGTGTTTAAGTTGGAGGGCGTGGGTAACTATTTAATAAGATGGCACATTATTCCTTTAAAGGAATAATAGATTAAATATATTTGTACTGTCCAGGAGAGGGTGGGGCAATGCAGGACAATCATTTCTGGGGGAAGATCTGGGACTGGGGATGTGTTGGAGTCACCCTGCAGTATAACCAAGGCTGGTAAGAGCCAGGGTGTAGCTGGCAGACTACAATTGTGCACGGACACTCGGGGTGTAGCTTGTATGCTGGATGGCTGAGTGGCTCAGGTGGGAGCTACTACAGCAAGGCATTGTACTTAAGGCTACAATTTTTGTCATGGATATTTTTAGTAAAAGTCGCAGGCAATAAACAAAAAGTCACAGAAGCCGTTACCTGTCCCTGACTTTTACTAAAACATCTCTGACAAAATGGGAAGGGAGGAGGGTCCAGCACCCTGCCCCCTCCCTGCTGCAGCACTTGGGAGCTGCAAGGACTCCATTGCCCAGTGGCTGGGAGGGGTCCCCCAGCTGCCCTGCAGGGTTGGGTGCTGTTATGTGTGTGTGAATTTCCTTGCTGCCCATGGTGGCAGAGGAGCTGTGGTGGGGCCCCCTGCCAGCAATGGAGGCTGGGGAGCCCTGAGGGTGGTGCCCCCTGCCCCTCGGTGCTGAGCAGCCCCGGGGTCCATCTGCTGCCACCGACTGGAAGCTGTATGCCCTCTCTCCACCCCCCACCTGCGGCCCCTTATCAACTTCAGGGTTCCACTACTGCTAGCGGCAGGAAGCTACAGCGGGGCTCCAGCTGCTCACGGTGACTGAGCTGCTGCAGGGGGGACCTCTGCTAGCTGTGGTGGCTGGGCAGCTCAGGGGTTGCCACTGATGGCAGCAGCTGGTCAGTTGCGGGGAGTCCCACCACCTGCAGCTGCTGGGCAGCTGCAAGAGGGGTCCTGTGCTGCCCATGGAAGATGGGCTGCTGTGGGGTCTCCTGCTGCCAGCTGCACAGAGGTCACTGGAAGTCATGGATTCCATGACTTCCGTGACCTCCATGACATAATTTTAGCCTTAACTGTAAGGCACCCAAGGTTGCAGGACAGGGGTGACATGGCCCCCTATCTGACTTGGATTGTGCCCCAATATGTCACGGTATATTTTTAAGGTTTTTTTTTAATGTATGTTATAGTAAAGCATGAGAACACAACTGTGGTAGAGCCTCTGTGCCTTTTGGCCTTGGAGACTTTTTCAGATTTGTTCTAATGTTAATGAACGTGAGTTTGGCCAACAGTTGTAGCTGATAAATGCCTACTCCATATTTTGTCTTTTTAAAAACAAATGCACAAAAAATCCAGATGCTTTTTGTAAGAAAATAAACTCAACAAATCATGAAGATTGGCTAGTATGGAACAGAATCAATTTAAGGATTATTTTCTCACACATTCTTAAATGTTGCATCTTAACAATGTTCACAAATTAAGTATCTATATGAGATTTGAGGATGTATATGCCACAAAGTAAGCCTAGTGTTAGTAGAAGTCATATTAGCAGGCCTTGGGTTTGTTAACCTGGGGCTTACATATTCGTGTAGATGCTCAAACCTTAGGTTAACAAACACTGCATTATACTGGCCCAAGTCCAACTATGCATATCCCAGATTTCCTAGTGCCCTCTGAACATGTGGCTGCTTTCTCCCTTTTTTCATAGTGCAATATGGATAAACTTAATTGTCTAGAGGACAAAGAAAGTCAGCCTATGGGACTGTGGGATACTTTTGGCACACTCCCAGAGCACAAGTCCATTGTGGCTGTATCTACACTGCAAAGCAATGGAGCTTGAAGCCTGGGTCCTGGCTTGACTTTGGCTCGGCCCTTCCAGCCTGGTGGGTTCTTGGGATCCTGAGTCTGAGCTCTAGTTTTAGCATGATTGGTGTGTGGATGAAAGGGGAGTTAAGCTTGAGCCTGAGTTTACATTGCAATGCAGATATACCTTTAGGGTTTTCTGTTGCAGTAGAAATTTAAACATTGAGCAAATCTGGAACATCATTTACATTGTGCCAGTTTAGGTCACTCTTTATTCATCATTTCCTTGCCTTTTTCCTATTTAACGTCTCCTGTGTATACAATAATATGAATGTCCAGCATCTCCTGCAGTGAGAAGAGGAAGTAAGTTTTAAAAGAGTAATGGATGACTGGAAAATACAGATGCTGGTGATACATACTAATAATTATATTTTATGGTTAATCTGGAGTTTGAGAAAACTGGGTCATGTTTGATCCATTTTGGAACTGTTCTGAAAGTTTTATATTAATCACATTGCTGTTGATTTCTGGGATGTGTTAAACATGATAGATTTAATTAAAGAACAGTTAGGTTTCTTTACTGATCAGTGAGGACAAAATGTTCTTAAAGCATCCACAGTTTTTGCTGTTTCTGTTTCTAGCTGTCCAACTCAACACTTTGTGCCTGACTTTCAGAGCTGCTTGCATCTTCAATTCGCATTGACTTCAGTTCATGCCAGGCCTATGGTGTAATTAGTAGATTTTTTTTTAAAACTTTTTCTTTTGGCTTCCTCACAACATTGCCTGCTAGAAGTAGATGAATAAAAACTGGAAAAGGATATGGGTACTAACATTCATTGTTAGTTGTTCATTTCTTTGTTTTGAATTTACAGGTGAAAGATATGTGATGACTTTTTTGAATGTGCTAAATTTTGGAGACCAGGGTAAGCATGATATTACCAAGTGGTAACAAAGTTATTGGTTTTTGGTTTTACATAAACTTAGAAATTAAGACACCACATTGAAAAGGTATTTTGAAACTTCAGAGATGATCTCAAAGTCTTAATGACTTTGTACTGAAATGATGGGGAAGTGCAAGATGTAGACAGAAAAGATGTTAGTAGTTTATGATTAAAGGTTTTAATTTTATGTTTCTCGTGATGAAAATTTTCCCCGTAGTAATTGAGAAGGCAAGAACATTGTACATTTTATAGTGTATCTTACGTAGCACTTTTGTTAAACTGTCTTTGCCTCCTTTTGAGGCTTTTGCTGCCATCACTTCTCTCTTTGAATACGTGCATTGATTGCATTTTATTTTATTTTTTCTCCTTGGTATTCCAAGGCACTGGCAACTGAAATTTACACTAATGCAACAGCATGGATTTTTTTTAATACTGTATTTTTCCCAGGGTTGGGAAACTAACTAGGACCATTATTTCATTCATAGGTCATGGTCCTGAAAAGAGTTATGTATGTACTTAATACACTGTGAGTATTCACATTGTAGTAATGAACAGTAGGTTTTGCAAGACTGGACCCTAGTCAACTTCTTATTGGGGGTAGAATTGTTAGAGTGTTGTAGAGTGTCATTCTGGTAGCTTATATAAAATTCTTCCAAGTCCTGATCTTGTACCCATTCAGTGAAACAACATTTGTTCTGCGGTGTCTACTGATCTTATCTCAACGAGTTTTTCCTACAGTCATCCCCTGCTAATATTAATGTAATTTGAGGGGTATTACACATTTGTACATAAAGTAAGTTTCACCCAAACTTGTCTTTCTGTCCAAAAATGAGATTTGCAATTCTGGCGGCTTACTGTTATCAATATGTTTAGGTCCAAAATCCTTATGGATAGGAATACTGCTTCTTTTAAAAGTGCTCTACTATATATTGTGAGACAAAGTGCTGTTTTATTTATGACCATTCACCAGAAATGCTAGCTCAAAAGGAGTTTGTATGCACATAACTCTTTTTAAGATCTAGAACTGGGAAGCTGAAAATAAAATATTTTATAAAATTTAATATATTGTTTCTCTGGTTTTTGTTTTGTTTAAGGTGTGTATGACATAGTGAATAACCTTGGTTCTCTGGTGGCTAGATTTATCTTTTTGCCAATAGAGGAGAGTTTTTACATTTTCTTTGCTAAGGTGCTGGAAAGAGGGACAGATGTAAAGCTACAGAAACAAGTAGGTTGAGTGTAATTCTAAATTAGTAAACATCTGTTATAGAACTGTGCTTTAACATAAGTAAAGAACTAATCATAAAAATCTACTAGCGCCTAAAGGGAGTAAGTTTTTCCTTTAATATTTAGGGGAAAGGATAGGGTGGGAGAGTCACTGCAAAAGTGTGTTCCTCAAAGATGGTAAAAGTAAGCACACAGACATCCGCACTGTCTAATTTCTTAATTCATTTTGGTTAATTAGGGTGCCAAATCTAATCTCAAGTTTTTTTGGAGGATTAGAGTTGTAAAAAGAAGTGAAATAGAAAATAAAGAAGGATTGGGGAGAGATGAACGAGTATTAAAATAACCCAACTGGTAAAATGCTAATAGGTCATCCCATCTCAAAAAAGATACATTAGAATTTTTGGAAAAGTTACAGAGGAGAGCAACAAAAATGATTATGGGTATGGAACAGCTTCCATGTGAGGAGAGATTAAGAAGACTGGGACTCTTCATCTTAGAAAAGAGATGGGGGTGGCAGGTGGGGGCGATGAATGTGATAGAGGTCTATAAAATCACAAATGGAGAAAGTGAATAAGGAAGTGTTATTTACCCCTTCATTTACCACAAGAACTAGGAGTCACCCGATGAAATTAATAGGCAGCAGGTTTAAAATACAAGTATTTCTTCATACAGTGCTCAATCAAACTGTTAAACTCATTGCCAGGGGATGTTGTTAAGGCCAAAAGTATAACTGAGCTCAAAAATAATTAGGTCCATCAATGGCTATTATGGTCAGGAATGCCAACCCCATGCTCTAGATGTTTCAAAAGCTGGGCCTGGATTAAGGGGATGGATCATTCAATTATTGCCCTGTTCTGTTCATTCCCTCTTAAGCATCTGGCACTGGCCATTATGGGAAGACAGGATATGGGGATAGATGGACCATTGGTCTGGCCCAGAATGTCCACTCTTACATCCTTAAGTAAAAATGAATAAAGGGAACAAAACTCCATAGTATAGTATTTTCCAGAACGTTAGCTTCAATGTTAATACATTGCAAAATAGTTTTACATAAACCTCACTCAACTCACTTGCACACACACCATTTAGGTTGTCTTATTCTAAGTTAACTGACAAAAACGCTCCTAGTTACTTTGTGCAATGCTTTGAAAACACATGGAACTCAACAAGTACTATGTAGTCGTATTGCCACTTAACTACACTAAAAAAATAGTTTTTTTTCCGGCTTTGAAAAGAGAATAATCAGATGAGTCTGTCACTGAGCTTTTTGAGATTATGAAGTGCATAGTAAAAACTGCCTTGTACTGCCTTTTCATGGTGGTGAATAACAATAAAACAAGGGAAGTGAATTATAGATGCAAGTCTATGTAAGGAATACTTCATAAAACATAAAGTTCAGCCTCTGGAATTTACAAATAATATAATTGGTTATTTTATTTTCAGTAGTACTTGTTGGTACACATTATAAAACAGGGTTAATAAAATCTCTTGCTTCAGGGCATTGTTTGATTGGTGCATGGGGTAATAAATGAATATTTTCTCATGTTCATGTTATATAATTGGCCAAGTGCCTTATAAATTTTCACTTTTCTGTCACCTATCTAGTATAGGCCGCTGTTATGGAAGGGACACTAGAGTTAACAGACTGTTCTGGTATGCAAATACTGTGTTCCTACACGGCAGTAAAAATCCTGCCTCTGCCACTCAATCACTGTGGCCTTGGGAAAAATACTTTGCCCTTCTCAGTTTACCACTACTTCAGTGAGGCATAATGTAGTGGAAATAGCTTTGAACATATAAAACGCTAGATAAATGACCAGTATG
This sequence comes from Gopherus flavomarginatus, assembly GCF_025201925.1. Lineage (NCBI taxonomy): Eukaryota > Metazoa > Chordata > Testudines > Testudinidae > Gopherus > Gopherus flavomarginatus. The sequence continues at coordinate 42,859,895 of NC_066622.1, forward strand.
TTAAGATTGAAAAGTGCATATGTTTGTACACAAAATGTATAAGGATAACTCAAAACTTGCATCTGACGATGTGGGTATTCACCCACGAAAGCTCATGCTCCAAAACGTCTGTTAGTCTATAAGGTGCCACAGGATTCTTTTCTGCTCAAAACTTAATGAAAACTTTACGATCTCTCTAAAGCAGTAGAAAAATGCGGTTCTTTTTAAAAGTAATTATTTGTGAAAATGTCTATCAAAATAAACTGCAGAATTCTGTAGCTTCTGATTCATGTAGATCATGAAATTCTTTTCCCAGGATGATATTGCAATGGCTGCAGCAGTGTTGGAGTCACTGTTAAAACTCGTGCTTCTGGTTGGCCTGAGCATTACAGTTTTTGGCTATGCCTATTCTCAACTGGCTCTGGATATTTATGGAGGTTCAATGCTCAGTTCGGGATCAGGTAACTAATCACTTTTTGCCAGTTTCAGAAATCTTTCTGAACAGAAGATGCAGATTTATTGAGTTATTTTACAAATCACATGTCAGTCAAGAGCAAAATTGTCTGATAAGTAGAAAAGCACTTCTATCTGCTTGTACATGAGAAACTGAAGTACTTAAAATCTCATGGAGTTTCTGTATCATGCACTGACATGACTTTGGATAATCCGTTGCATCCATTTGTTCAGTTATGCACACCTAATTTCAGAACTTAATGGTACTAGGGTACCAGCTTGCCAGGTAGCTGTTGAGAACTGCCATGGAAGATAGACCGTTGCTTAGAAGCACCGTGTAATTACATTTGGCTCTAGACACATTTGAAGCTAATAATTTGTAGGGTTCTGTTTTATTCTTTTTGCAGGGTAATCCTTTGGGCAGGGGGCATTCCATATGTGGCATTTTCAGATTTATGTAGCAATTGGTATATTTATAATTATATCTTTAAGAGAATGGTGTTACAGATGCATTTTATATACAATTTTGTCTGTGTGCAGTTCATCAGTGCAGCTATAGATTTGCATGATAACCTATTGTTGTGGGGTTTGATCTCCTTCATTTCAAATCACATTTGACAGGGATTTAGAGCCAAATTCCTCCCTTGTTCATATATATCCAGGTCCTGTGGAGACCTGTAGGTTAGTTTGTCTATTTGAGTCCAATAATTTGGTTTTTAGTATTCAAGCTCTTTATTTATAAGTAGTTATCTTCAGTTTTTATCTGCTGGAGAGTTTAATTAGTGATCACATAATTCGTTTCAAGATTTCCCATTATTGAAAGTTACTTTAAAAAAATATTGTGTGTTTGGTCATTCCATAATGCAGTATTACCAACCCCAAGAGGTTAAAAATCATGAGTCAGTCCTTCCCAGTCCCAACAAATAAGATATTGTGTCTTCTTTTTATTGGTTTTCAAGCTTCTCAATCTGTAGGGTCATGTTCTTAAACCTTGCTTTGTAATTGAGGGCTACAAACGTACTTATTTTTAAACATGGAAAGCTGAGATGCTTGCTTAATTACATGATTCCAGTAGCCAATGGTTGAAGAAAACGCCAAGTATCCTGAGACTCATGATAAAAATACCAGAGTTGTTAACAATACAAAGAGGGTTGTGTTTGTCTTGTGTGTGTGGCATTTTTTTATTTTAATTTTTTTTTAAGATTAGCAAAAACATTTGTTTGAAAATGCTTCTGTACTGAGAATACTATTATTTGTAAGTCTATACAATTATGATGCAGGTCTGTGGCTATCATAAGTATTATTCAAAGCTGTTAGATTAGTCAGAACAGTAATCACTGTCTCAGTAGTAATCACTAAAGGTGATTTGGGTTTAAAATTGATCCTTTGGTGGTTTAACACTGTCAGTGCAGCTTTAAAGGGTAAAACGTACAACTGGAAAATAATTTCTGTAGGCTGTTGGCCTCTCTTCCTAGCCCTGGAAGAATTGACACTACTCTTAGAGACTGGTACAGGTCCTTTTTCTCCTGGCTTTCTTCTACCTAACACAAAATCAATATATCAATTGTCCCTGCCCCTAATCTGGGATCTGCTGCAGGGGCCTATGCATTCCCTACATGTTAGCAATCTATTGGCCACTTGCCTGAGAGTCACCCTGCTCCAGTGCCTGATATGAGTGCCAACCTGCTTCCTCCAACTTTCCTTCCCCCACCTTACCCATGGGTTTACTGCCAGGGCCTCCCCACTCCTGGCAGGTCTCTTCCCAACTGAGCTAGTTGCTAGGTTTTATAATTGCCTGATTCCTAGCTGATCTCTCAGTTGGGAGGTAGCTGATCTGTCAGTTGAGGCAGGGCGCAATTCCAATTAAAGGGCTAGCCATCCTGAGACATTTCATTTCAGTATGGAGACACTGACAGTGCCACAATGGGATATTAATATTCTGACTGACAAACACTTATGTCTTTAATACTGAAAAATTACAAGGAAAATGGAAAGCCTTACAACACAATTTATTACATGGAATATATAGGACCTTTATAGTGTGAAACGTTGTCCTTTGAATACCGCTAATTGAATAACATGGAGAAAGTTGCAATTAATTTATTCAATTTCAAGATAATTAATTTGAGAGACATTGTAGCTCCATGAAGACCCTTGTTACTTTTATCTTTAAGGAGGTTGGTCGGACACAGGCTTATACCAATTGCTGTTGCTTCTGTTGTCCCTTAATCTGAAATTTGATAGTATGGTGCAAAATGTAGTCAAAGAGGAATGAGCAATAAATATAAGTACTTAATTATTATCACCTGTTCCTCAAGAACTTTGGGCTCTTGACAGGTTCAGATGCATGTCTGGAAGCCCACATTGGTTTTTATGAAGAATTTTTAGCAATAAAGAAAAATGACTTGCATCAGTTGTCAGTACATCTGTTCTGAGTACATATTTTATCACTAATCCACTTAGATTTTTATTAATTTCAGGAAAATGAAAATTCTGGGTGGTTGTTACAGAATAGCAGCAGTTTGCCCTCTTTATCAAGAGAGCTTTTCTAGCCCCTTGCTTGCATCACTTGCTTTACATTTAGCGTCAGTTAAGGGGAAATGAAAGAGGGTGTTACTCACTGTGGGCCCAATCTATCAAACATTAACTGTACGTAAGGTATTAGCCTCTTCGCTTCAGGAGGACTACTCATGTGCATTAAGTCACTCTCAAGTATATTCACAGGATTGGGTCCTATGAAAGTGAATTCTTAAATGTGACACACTGGCATTTGTATCTACCTTGATTTTCCTTGAGTATCCATTAGTTGTTTTAAATTATTTCATTTCCCTTTCTTCTCATGTGCTTGTAGCCTGACTTTGATTGCCTTTATGTGCATCTTCATAGAGTTGAAGACTTTCTCTTCACCTCAAAGAAATGTGCTGTACCGTGACTGCTCAGGAAATTACTCCTCAGAACTGAGACAGAGGGAGAGTGCACAATGTAATAACCCTGATCAATTAAGTTCGTTTTTGGGAGACGAGTTCATTTGTCAGCATTAATTTTTTGGGACCAGAACAAACGGAAATGTTAGCTGCCATTTTGTAATTTTCTCACCTTTACAAGTTCACATGGGAATCTTTTAAAGGACAATAAAGCAATTTCCAAAACTGGTGCAGAATTTTTAACTCATTTATAGATTACCTCTGTCCCATTAAAAATATTAATGTAACTCCCAGTTTAGCACAATTGCTATCTGTTTCCTATGACAATATATCCTGGCTGGAGTTTGTATATATTCTCACTTGCTCTTGAGAATTGGCCTCAAACTTATTCCCCAAGTCCTCTACAATACACAACGCTGGATTTAACAAGCTTTAGTCTTTATTAAAGAAATCTCAACTATTAAAATATCCTTTTGGCTATGGAGGAAAAAAGATCTCATCTAGAAGTGGTGTCCTTGGCTTTTTGACAGGTTTCAGAGTAGCAGCCCTGTTAGTCTGTATCTGCAAAAAGAACAGGAGTCCTTGTGGTACCTTAGAGACTAACAAATGTATGCCCCAAGGACTCCTGTTCTCTTGGCTTTTTGGTTAGTCTACTCATTGTCTTGTAGTGGTATTGATAGGAACATGCCTGCGTAATTTAGATTACAGGTTGAACTTGAAAGTAGCTGTCATGGTAAAATCATAATTGAAAACATTTGAAGGATGATCTTTGAGTACCAGTAGATAAGAGAAGTATGTACATGAGCCTTCATTATAGGAATATTGGTTCATTTATTGTTTTACTGTTTTTTAGGTCCCAGTCTCCTGCGCTGCTATTCTTTATATGTCCTGCTTCTTGCTGTCAATGGAGTAACAGAATGTTTTACATTTGCTTCTATGTGCAAAGAGGAGGTAGACAGGTAGGCAAGAAGGCTTGTGGATCCATTAATAGCCCCTAAAGTGTTCCTGAAAAACAAATTTACTGCAGGTCGACCCTGTCAGTCTACAGTGCATCTGTACCTAGAGGGGGAGGGGTTGGGGTGGCGGCGGGGGAGGGGAATGACACTTTGGAAATTCAGGTTCCTTTTTACATGCTGTTGTTTTACCACTTAAGCTTCAGTTTTGAATTTCACATCTTCAGTGCCAGTTCTAAAGTAGCAATTCAGTCTCAGCTAATATAGATATGGTCAAAATGTTCAGACTCTGGTTCCTAAGATTACACACTTGAATCCATATATAGGTGTTTCAGTGAGTAATTTGATTTACGCTTTGCAGCCATCACCCACTCCTCCCTTTGAGGTTAAAGGGTGTTCGTAGCTCCTCAGCACTGCTGAAAAACAGGCTACTTGTTTAGCAGTCTAAATATAGATTAGATGGATAATCTTGGGCATGTACAAGTTTGAACATTATGTACACAATACATATCTGGTCAAAGTATGAAATGGAAGAAAATAATGGGGGGAAAAAAAATTCTAAACCTTAGTTTCCATATGTGTGCACATTGAGTGGTTTTAAAAATAACTTTCCATAATAGCTATATTTTTTATTATAAAGTATACTGCTTTAGTAATACATTTCACTTAAAAATTTCAGTTATAAAAATATTCCATCTCAGGTATTTTTCTGAATGAATGAAATTCCTGTCTATATCTTCCCATATTTCCTTGACTATTTTAATTGCTAAGTTCCTATTTTTCTGAAATCTGTGCTGATGTGTAGCAGAGGCTGCTTTTGTTGACAGGGAGAAGGGTCGATGCATAATACGTATGACTACCAGCTTTGGTCACTGTTAAGTGGCGCTACAAACATTTTTTTTGGTTTCAAACTTTTTCAAGGAGAGGGTTTGACTGTAAAGAATTTGCCAATCTCAATTATAGATTGGACTCTCCTGTAAAGAAAAAAATAAGCGCTAAATACTGTATTATACAGCATGTCTTATTGCCTTATTAATTCTAGGCAAGTGAACAGAAATACTTGCCAGCACAGAAGACTTGTGTATTTGGCAGTATATCGATTAACTAGGTGCAGGGATTTTACCGTACATCATGAAATAGCTGTCTTATTTAATAAATGTACATAAGACTCATTAAACTTCAAGTTTTTTTTCAAACTTTTGACAAAGGACTCTTTCATGGAAAAACCTAGTTCCCTCCTCTCCCCTTCCTCCCCAATTTCCCTGATTCTATGGCATATTGGTGAGTTTTAAAAAATGAAATGGTTATCAATATAAGAGGACTGTCAAAATAGTGCAATATAAGAATATTAATGAGACCATTTTTGGATTGGCAAACATCCTGGCTTGAGGAAGTAAGTTTGTATGTCATGTGACTTGGCACAGAGAGAATTTTCACATTATATTTTAAAAATTATATACTGTTTTGACCAAGTCTTTATTAGATTAAATTATCAGACTTTACAGGTTTGAATGTCTGAGCCACTGATCCACTTTAAATGTCAATTTAATTAAAAGTGTAATTTTCCAGCAGTGAACTTTTTATTTCACTTCATCAAAATAATCCCCAAAATTAAAACTTTAAAATTAGTTGATATTATTAGATTTTAAAGCTAACTTTTAACACGTTGGGATAATTGCCTGCTTTAGTGAGACTGCATGCCTATCATGTCTTTTTGGCAATCTAGGCATCTTACTGAAATGTCAAATTTCAAACTGAATTTCACTGCTGAGCATCAAGAGCAGAACAATAAAAATATGGCAGCATAATTGCTGCTAAAGTATAATAATTTTCTGTTGATTTGCAGAAGTGCTGTATTAATTGCATCTCATTTTAAATTTGCAGTTTGTCAGATGTACAATAAGCATTTTAAGGCTGCTGATTCGTGATCTGTGCTTAATTGGGAAATACAACAACTGCAGAGTGCTCATCTAATGGAAGACAGCAGGACTTGTCATTATCAGCTGTACCAATGCTGTCTTTAAGTTATTCACTGTAGTCTTTTAGACTAGGGCTGTAATGTTGAATTAATCCTTATTTTCATGAGTTAGTTATTAGTTCACATCTATTTTAGCTGTCTTTATGGGTGTGACTTTGTGAACTAATGAACTTGTTGCAATTCAGGATGATCATGTATCAACTGGATATTTTTCTATGGATACTATAAAGAAATAGAAGTTGGATCAAGTGAAGTGAATTTTCATCTAAGTTTCTGTAGGGGTAAAATGGTTGGTGTAGGTCTCTGCACACTAGTTGCACATATACTTCATGTTGGAGTAACCACGTGTCCAGCAATCTGGGAGACTGTTCCAATGCATGCATGCATGCTTGCTGAAAATCAGCAGATGTTACACACCTGCAGAGAGTGGTGTGTGTGTGTGTGTGTGTAACATCACTACTTCACTTTAGTTCAAATTAAAATAGATTAATATTGCTTGCCAAAAAATGTTTTTTTATTTAGATTATAGCCCTTTCCCAATATTGGCTATTTTAAAAAACAATGTTGTCTCAGACATTTAGTAGGCTATAACTATCCACTTCATATATTAAGTTTTAATGACCACCTGGCTTTGTTTTTTTAAAACCAGAATCTTGTTCTGTTCTGTTAAGAGGTGGGCTTCATATCCCAACTTCCTTCATCCTCTCTATTTATAAAGGCTAACACACTGCTGGCCTGGCTAAAACTAGCAACAGCCCTTTATTCATCAGTGTGCAACAACTTCCTGTTATAAGACTTTTCCACTCTTGCTTTTCATACACAGAGAGAGATTTTAAATTGAGCCATATGACTTGCGTGATCTTTTCAAAGTGCTGATTTGTAAGTGAAGTAACATTTTTAACCAAGGTTTGCAGAAGTTTATGAATGTGCCATCTTGTTTAAGAATTTTTAATATATGGTAGAACTCTTCAGATTTTGCAAGCTTAATTAGTCTGTCAAATATGGTAAGAGAAATCAGAAATGTATGGTTCACTGTTAAAAATAAAAATCTCACACTTAATGTGGCTCTTCTTTGTTTTCCTCCACACCCTTCAATAAGCCTTCTTTATTAGCACATCTTAATTTGATCCCTACTGTACTGTTTATGTTCAAAATTAGCCATAATTTGGTTTCTTCATTTAGGGGGAAAAATTGTAGGACTCTTGCTGACATAAGTGTTCATGGATAAATATTTTCACAGCATACATTGCTTAACTTGTTTCTCTTTTTTCCTTTAGGTTCAATTTTGTTATGCTGGCCTTGTCCTTCACATTCTTGTGCGTCTCTTATTTCTTGACTCAGTGGCAAGGCAGTGTAGGCTTTATCCTTGCAAACTGCTTCAATATGAGTATTCGAATAGCACACAGCATTCGCTACATCTACAATTACTTCAAAGAGAGTTCTTACAGACCTTTGAAAGGGCTGCTACTCTCGCCATCACTAATTTTTGTTTATATTATAAGTGGAGTAGTCACTGTTTTTTCAGAGGTGAGTGTGTTTTTCAGATTTCACTATCATTCTTGTAAAAGTCTGTTCATATCAAGTAATTAGAAAATATAATTAGCTTAATCATCAGAATCTCACTAAAGGGCATGCAAGTAGATTATGAGCATAGGCTAATAAAATCTTATTACAATTTTGCAAGGCTTATTATTTTGTATATATGTATATGAGACAAAGGTGCATGATGATAAATGCAATTTATCACATAGATATTACCATACATTGTTGAGTGAGTGAGTGTGTGTGTATAGAATATCTATCAATGCCACGTGGCCGGGGTATGATAGATTAATGAATAATGCTGTTTTTTTACCATACCATCTGTTCTCTGTCTACTTATCAGTTTTCATAGATCCTATTTCAATATCTCCAATCTCCCAACAGCTTTAAACAGCAATCAATTAAAAAAAAACTTGCCACAAAAATGTTCCCTCTTTTTTCCCCTGCCATCCCCTCTCCAGTATGTGGCATTCCTCCCCCATTCACACCTACCTAGGGTAGAAGATGGGCAAAGTTCAGTCCTGCACCAGCTGCAGATTTTCTGTGGTAACGATTACGTGAATTAAGTTGAATATCCCATGGCTCTGTGAGGTAGAAACTAGAGATTGTATTGGAAAGGGAGATTCTTCAAGTGCTTGCTCATGTCAATTCCATTCTAGGTGTGTGCATGCCCAGGTGCACAGTCATCAGAGATTTTTGTCAACCATAGGGTTGGCTGTGGTGCCCCCTTGAGTGCCGTGCTCATGCGCTGGTATATCAGGCACCGCCAGCCCTGCACCCTCTCAGCTCTTTCTTACTGCCCATGACAGTTGGTTGGAGCACCTTGTCTTGCATAGCAAGAGCGTTAGCGGTTCTTAACAGCCCATTGTTTTTCCCTTTCTATATAGTTTGTAGGTACATTTTAAGTAAGTGTTAGTTTAGTGGTTAGAGTCCCGGCTGGAATTTTACCCTGGAGCTGTGTGTGTTGTGCAACAGGCAGATTCATAGATTCATAGCTGTTTTGGGCCAGCGCCATTTCCAATTCACGGCACTGCCCTTTGGTCTCTCATCAGCCCCAAGAGTGTTTACAAAGTACATGGTGTCGGAGTGTTCAAATTTACCCATGTCTCGATGACTGGTTGATCAAGGGCCAGTCTTGGCATGAGGTGTGGTGGCATCTTGAACTGGTTTGCTCCACATGTCATGATCTAGGTATATTGATAAATGAGAAAAAAAATATATGTTAGTTCCAGTGCAGCACATAGAGTCCATAGGAGTGGTCCTCTGACCCTACTCGAGCCGTGGAATCAAACAGAAAGTGTTCCTTTCCTTTCTTTTCCTCCCCGAAACCTGATTCTGTGCTATGTCAGACCTGATCTTGTTGTACAGATAAACCTACACAGGATCTTTTCAGGGGGCAAGACAAAGATGCCACATTTATTATGATAACAATTTGATTTATGACCAATAACTAATATCTTAATTCTCACACACACACACACACTCTCTCTCTCTCTCGATGTTCTGCAGCTGCTGCATAGTATAGCTTGCGTTCGTGGCTTGATTTTGAGGCTTGGGTTCGTTGCTTGTGGCCGCTAACTGGCCAGGACAGCCGGGCACAAGTACAAGCTGGGTCTCTGTTGGGCATGCACTGATGCCCTTCCATGTTGGCAGCAGAATGTTACCCTCTTCAAAGTCTTCCATCTGACTCATCCTTTTTGTAGGCTTTAGTTTGAATCCAGAGTCTATAGGTCTTGCTGTGTCACGCTGCCTCTAGGTTTGGTGATTGATCACCCGTCAATTGCAGGCGTGACTTTCAGCCTCGGACCTGGCTTTGATCTTTTTTCTATTGTACCTTTTCTTTTTAGGGTGGACTCTTCTTACTTTGTTAGGGCTCTTGTCTGCATCTTCAGCTGTTTGTGTTTGAACTTTATTTCCTGAGGACAGGCTGGGGCTGGAGGTTGATTCCATCATTCATACATGCCTCATTCACTCATCTAAACTAAACTCATAAGATTACAGCAGGGTTTGCAAAAATGAAGGCTGGAGGAAGCTTTTACAAAATGGAGTGAGTGTTTTAAAATGGGATTTGAATTACAATATGGCAAACAGTGAACAGAAGGTACAATGTAGGCAAGTGTAGTGAATGGTGAACAGAAGTTACGTTAATAAAGTGAACAATTAAAAACAATTTCATTTTTTAGTTCTACAATCTCACATATGCAAGACCACCCTTTTACTACTGCTCACACATACTTGAGGCTGTTGGGTCTTGTGGTGGTCTGCACTTACATGGTCCGGCATGCACGGCTCCATCTCAGGCCCCTACAGGCATGGCTGGCATCGGTCTGTGTGCCTGTAAGCGTGTACAGACTCACCCTGCAGCGCCTCCTGCTGGTTGTCCCCAGGAATTAGCTCTCCAGCTGTTGGAGCGCCCTCTGCAGGCCGGTGTGCCCTCTGCAGGCCAGTGATCCGTCTTACCTCACCCTCCCAGGACCCAGTGCCCCATTATCTGGGGTGCTGCTCCCTGGCAGTAACCCCACAGTTCTGGGTCTCCCCCTCCCCAGGGGAACCTCCACCCACTATCCCCACTTCGCCTCAGTCTTGGCTTCTGCCAGTCATCACTTATCCCGCGTTCACTGGGGCAGACTGCAGTGTGTCAGCCACTCATCACAGGCAAAGGGGTTTGGACCTGCTGCCTCTGCCTACCCGTGGGCTGCCCCTTTCCAACCCCAGTACCCAGTTGGCTTTACCCTAGGCCTGCAGCCTGGGGGGGTTTCCAGGCCGGAGCACCCCAGCTCCTCTTGCCTTCCCCCGGCCCTGCTCCACCTTAGGTACCGTCCATAGCAGCCAGGCCCTTCTCCCTCTACAGGCAGAGAGAGACTCTGAGCTTCTGGCTGCCCTGGCCTTCTTATAAGGCCTAGTTGCTCAGTTTGGGCCGTGGCCCCAGCTGCAGCCACTTCTGCCCATCAGCCAAGATTTTGCTCCCTTCTGCAGCCCCAGCCCTCTGCAGGGCTTTTCCAACCCCTTCAGGGCTGAGCGGGGTGTTCACCCTGTTACAATCCCCAACAGACACAACATAGACTGGGTAGTCAAGGTTCTGGACCGCATCCTGTTGTTGCTCGCTTGGTGGTTGGACCCAGTCTCAGTATTGGAGGTGAGTCCCCTTTGTGGCCCCATCAGTTACCCTGTTCTCTGATGCTTCGGCTCTGGGGTGGGGAGCCCATCTAGGCATTCTTGGCATGCAAGGTCATTGCATAAATGTCAGGGAGCTCAGAGCAGCATGCTTGGCCTGTCAAGCTTTTCTGCCTCATATAAAAGGCAGGGTGGTTCAAGTCCTGGTGGGCAATACTGCCACTATGTTCTATATCAACAGGCAAGGCGGAGCCTGCTCCTTAGCTCTTTGCTAAGAAGCCCTTAAGGTCTGTAACATCCGGGTTCAGCCCGCCATTCATTCGTGGCCACACATCTCCCCAGGACGAGAAACACTTTCAGCAGATCACCTCAGCAGGACCCTCTCATCTTGCCGTGTGTGGTTCCTTCATCGGAAGATAGCATTATTTTCCAAAGGTGGGGACTCCCCAAGTGGAATTGTTTTGCATTCAGGCACAACAGAAAGTGTCACACTTTTCTGTTCATTTCGGGGGACTGACAGAGGCTCCCCGTGAGATGCTTTCCTGCTCCCACGGTCGGGGGCTCTGATGTACGCCTTCCCTCCAGTGCCATTAATCTAGAGTCCTCATGAAGATAAAGCAGGACAGAACGAAAGTGATCCTCATAGAGCCATCTTGGCCGTGCCAACACTGGTTTGGTATGTTGCTGGGCCTCTTGGTGGCTGCCCCTTTACAGTTACTGCTCCAGGTGGACCTTTTGTCTCAGAACCATGGCAGGCTGTTACATCTGAGCCTGATGGCGCTGCACCTGATGGCCTGGCTGCTGCATGGTTGAATGTAGATGATTGGCTGTGCTTGGCCAGCGTCAAACAGGTCCTGCTGGGTACTAGAAAGCCCTCTACCAGAGCAACCTGCCTGGCCAAATGGAAATGGTTTACATGCTGTACTTCAGATAAAGGTATTCTACCTGAGAGGGCCTCACTGCAGTTAATGCTGGATTACCTCCTTCATCTTAAATTCCAGAGTCTGTCTCTTTCATCTGTTAGGTCCACTTGGCCCCTATTTCGGCATTTCATCCTCCGCTCGAGAGCAGGTTGGTTTTCGCCCATGACATGACTGCCAGGTTCCTCAACGGCCCTCACATCGGGGACCTAAATCTTGTGCTGTCATGGATCATGGGAGCTCCCTCCTCTCCTGAAAGTTTGCTTTCTTGGTGATTACATATGCCCATAGGGTCTCTGAGATAAGGGCACTTACCTCGGAGCCACCCTACATGGTGTTTACAAGGACAAGGTCCAACTGCGACTGTGTCTGGCCTTCCAACGCAAGGTTGTTGTGCAGTTAAATATGACTCAGGACATATTCTTACCTGTCTTCTTCCCTAAACCTCATAAGTTGGAGAAGGAAGGACAGTTTGCACTCTCTGGACATCAGAAGGGAGCTAGCCTTCTACATTGAGAGGCCTTTTCGTAAGTCACCACAGTTATTCATCGCAGTTGCCAACAGGATGATAGGTTGTCCAGTGTCGGCCTGGAAAATCTCATCTTGGATTACTGCCTGTTAAGATGCTGGCTTTGGTAGACCAGTATTGCAAGCTGTACGACCATGAACTCCAAGTCCACCTCCATAGATACTGAGTATGAGTCACCTAGAATGGAGTCAGTATGAGGAAGCACTCGAAGAAAAAACGGTTACCTACTTTTTGTATCTGGTGTTCTTTGAGATGTGTTGCTCATGTCCATTCCATTACCCACCCACCTGCCCCTCTGTTGGAGTTGTCAGCAAGAAGGAACCGAGAAGGCATAGGGCTGGTGGCACCTGATGTGCCAACACATGTGCGCAGGACTCAAGGGGGTGCCACAGCCAACCCCATGGCAAAAATCTCCAATGATACTGCATGTAGGCATGCACACACCTAGAATGGAACTGACATGAGCAACACATCTCGAAGAATAACGAAAATTAGGTAACTATTTTTTCCCAGATTTCCAATACGTCTGTCTTTTAAACATAGGTGGATATATGGTTGCAGAAACAAAGGAATGATGTGTAGCCTTAATCTCAACGCATACCAAGAAAATAGTTTCCCTAAGTATATGCACACACAAAGTTAATTGATAGTGAATGATGTATTATGGCATATAACTTCTACAGTGATCAGGTATATACCAAGTGCTTATATATTTTCATAGAAATTGTATTATAAAAATATTAATATGGCCAATATTAGCTATAATATTTTGTAGGTTCAAATTATGCTAGCCAAATCTATTTGACTGCCTTGCCTGAGACTGGCAGCCTGATGACCACCTCAGTAGTGCCGGTATTGTGGTCAAGAGAAGTATTAGAGCCTACTTGTCATTGATGCAGAGCATCCACCTCTCTACCAGTAATCTCTCTACAACTGCTTGCTTACTTTTGTTTTCTTTGTAGGTATTCTTGTGCTGTGATAAAGGCTGGCTGGCAAAGCTGATTCACGTCACTGTGGGAGCTCTGTGCTTCGCAGCAACACTTATCACTGTATTCTTCACAGAGACCAAGCTGATTAACTTTGTTAGAACGCAGTTCCTGTCACGATATACCAAGAAAAACTTAAAATGATCATGTACGGAATAATTATGTATGTATGTATATGTTTGCTACGAAGGTATATTTTATATATAAAATATGCATAGGATAAGTTTTAATGGCACCTTGTAAAGTTTCTTTAAAAAAAACAAAAACCAAACTCCCATAGAATATTTCTGACACTGTGTAGCTGAAATGGAAATATTTGGCAACCAGATACTATTTCCATTTTCAAATCATTTAAACTCATAACAGGTTCCAACACATATTGTATCAACCCTGAGCCAGGTAATTCTCCTTGTCATTCTTATCAAAGCTTTTTCCTTAATAATAGTATTACCTAGCTTTGTGTTTTAGCAGAATGAAATAACTAGGATTTACACTGATGCAAATCTTCCTTTTGGGATGCATATATTGTTACAAATGGGACTGCCAAGTGTGACAGTGTCAAAGAATTAGACTTTACCCACTTTTATACAACTATCAAATATTGAAATGGATGAATGACCCTTCAAAGAAAGTGAGGCCACTTAATTATTAAGAAAATATATTTACTTACCAGAGTATTGACTAGTATGCCAAAAATATACTACTTCAGTGTTCACTGAACTACACAATATTGTGTTTTGAAAGGAAGTTCTGCAAAGCGTAAGCCTCTGTTCTTTCTCCTGGGTGCAGGTCACAGCTGAAATTTCCTGAAGTCCAGAAACTCAATAGAGTTAAATTTAAATTCTATAACTTTTAATTTATCTCTATTTTTAGTCAATTTATAAATACCAGTGCAAACAAAAATTTAAATAAAAATATTCTCTCATAATTCACATCTGTAAAATATGTCCCAAAATGGGGTGTGTGTGTGTGTGTATATGTGTGTGTGTGTGTGTATGTGTGTATATTGTGACAAAGTTCCTCCTCTACCTTGGTGTGTCCTGCGCTTATTTGGCAGATTTGCTCACCTCAGTGATCTTCCCCACAATCTGGGTCAACTTCTCCTATGTCTGATCAGGAGTTGGAAGGTTTGGGGGGAACCCGGGCCTGCCCTCTACTCCGGGTTCCAGCCCAGGGCCCTGTGGATTGCAGCTGTCTATAGTGCCTCCTGTAACAGCTGCATCACAGCTACAACTCCCTGGGCTACTTCCCCATGGCCTCCTCCAAACACCTTCTTTATCCTCACCACAGGACCTTCCTCCTGGTGTCTGATAACGCTTGTACTCCTTAGTCCTCCAGCAGCACACCCTCTCACTCTCAGCTCCTTGCGCCTCTTGCTCCCAGCTCCTCACATGCACTTCTCCTCTGGCTCCCCCCTCCCTGACTGGAGTGAGCTCCTTTTTAAACCCAGGTGCCCTAATTAGCCTGCCTTGATTGGCTGCAGGTGTTCTAATCAGCCTGTCTGTCTTAATTGGTTCTAGCAAGTTTCTGATTACTCTAGTGCAACCCCTGCTCTGGTCACTCAGGGAACAGAAAACTACTCACCCAGTGACCAGTATATTTGCCCTCTACCAGACTCCTGTACCCCACTGACTTGGGTCTGTCACATATCCTGCCCCCCTGCTCAACACCAAGGGGTTGGGCAGCTTGAGATGCCAGACAGTGCACACGTGACAAGCCATTGGCATTACCATGACGGCTCCCTGCCCTGTGTTGCACATAGAACTGGAAAGGTTGGAGGGATAAGAACCACCTAGTCACCCTTGTGTTCTTCTCCTTGTTCTGCTGCATCCTTTGAAGAGGTGCATGGTCGGTCACGAGGACAGATCTGCGCCCAAATAAGTAGTAGCACAATGCTTCCATGGCCCATTTTACGGCGAGGCACTCTCCCTCCACCACTGCATATTTTTGTTCCCTCGGAAGGAGTTTCCTACTGAGGTAGAGAATTGGGTGTTCTTCCTCCCCGACCATCTGTGATAGAACAGCCCCCAACCCTACTTCTGATGCATCCGTCTGCAGGATAAACTCCTTGGAGAAATCAGGGGCTATCAGTACGGGGTTACTGCAGAAAGCAGTCTATAGGTCTGTGAATGCTTCCTCTGCTGCGTCAGACCATCTCACCAGATCAGGTCCACGGGCTTTCACTAGGTCTGTCAGGGGGCTTGCCCTTGTGGCAAAGTGGGGGATAAATCGTCGGTAATACCCCACTACACCTAGGAATGCCCAGACTTGTTTCTTGCAACATGGTCGGGGCCAATTTTGGATGGCCTCCAACTTGTTCACTTGGGGTTTTACCAGACCTTTTCCCACAATGTAGCCAAGATATTTGGCCTCTGTAAACCCTACAGCGCACTTGGCAGGGTTTGCTGTAAGGCCAGCTCGCCTGAAGGTATCAAGGACTGCCTCCACCTTCTCCAGGTGGGTTTCCCAGTCTGGGGTATGAATGCCCACATCGTCCAAGTAGGCAGCAGCATAACTGTTACGCGGGCGTAATAGCTTGTCCATGAGGTTATGGAAAGCAGCTGGGGCCCCATGTAGTCCAAAAGGGAGGACAGTATATTGAAAAAGACCCTCTGGTGTAGAGAACACAGTCTTTTCCTTTGCGTCTTCCGCAAGGGGATCTGCCAGTACCCCTTTGTCAAGTCTAGGGTAGTCAAGTACCGGGCATTCCCCAGATGGTCCACTAGCTCATCTATGTGAGGTATGGGGTACGCGTCAAACTGGGATACTTCGTTTAGTTGCTGGAAGTCGTTGCAAAACCTTGTGGTGCCATCAGGTTTGGGCATCAGCACCATTGGGCAGGACCACTGACTGTGGGATTCTTAGATGATCACTAACTCCAGCTTTTTTTTTTTTTTTACTTCTGCTTTTATTTCCTCCCTTTTGGCTGCTGGCACCTGTTAAGGCCTCGTTATTCTGGCCCCAGGGTTCGTGACGATGTGGTGATGTGTCTCGGTGGTTCGACCTGGTTTTGTCGAGAACACATCTTGGTTCCGGAAGATCATCTCAGACACCTCATTCTTCTGATCTAGTGTTAAATCGGGAGACATTCTCACCAGTTTGGAAGGCTTGTTTTCCTGGGTTAGGTCTTTTTGGACAGTTACGCATGCCTCTTATGCATGCTAGGGTTTCAGAAGGTTGATGTGATAAATCTGTTCTTGTTTTCGGTGTCC
Source organism: Gopherus flavomarginatus (assembly GCF_025201925.1). Classification (NCBI taxonomy): domain Eukaryota; kingdom Metazoa; phylum Chordata; order Testudines; family Testudinidae; genus Gopherus; species Gopherus flavomarginatus. Next base: position 42,876,485 of record NC_066622.1, read on the forward strand.
TGGCTGCCACACCTTGTAGGTTACTTCCCCCACGGGTTCAACCACCTCATAGGGTCCCGGCCATTGGGCCAGAAGCTTGCTTTCTGCTGTGGGTACCAACACCATCACCCGATCCCCTGGTTGGAACTGTCGGACTTTTGCCTGGCAATTGTAATGGGTTCTCTGGGCCTCCTGGGCCTTTTCCAAATGTTCTCGTACAATAGGGGTGACCCTGGCTATCCAGTCTTGCATTTGTATTACATGTTCTATTATATTTCTCCCCTCATTGGGTTCCTCTTCCCAGATCTCTTTGGCAATATCTAGTATGCCACGGGGGTGAAGACCGTATAATAACTCGAATGGGAAAAACCCAGTCGAGGCCTGAGGTACCTCCTGGATAGCGAACGTAAGGTAGGGCAGTAGGGTGTCCCAATCCTTCCCGTCCCGACTTACCACCTTCCTTATCATAGCCTTGAGGGTTCGGTTAAACCTTTCTACCAACCCATCAGTCTGCGGATGGTAGACTGAAGTTCTCAGGGTATGTATATGGAGCAGCGTACAGAGGTCCTTCATTAGCTTTGACATAAATGGGGTTCCTTGGTCTGTTAATATCTCCTTTGGTAGCCCCACTCGGGCAAAGATCCTCATCAGCTCTTTGGCTATCGTTTTAGAGGCTGTGTTCCGCAGGGGGACAGCTTCGGGGTAGCGAGTAGCATAGTCCAAAACAACAAGTATATATTGGTGGCCCCGAGCCGTCTTCTCCAGGGGTCCCACTAGTCCATGGCTATTCGCTCAAAGGGGACGTCTGTGATGGGAAGGGGTACTAAAGGTGCCCTCGGGGATGGGGACTATGCAGCTGACACTCTGGGCAGGATGCACAATACCTCCGCACTTCTTCGTGTACTCCAGGCCAGAAGAACCGTCGTAAGATTCGTGCCAGGGTCTTCTCTACCCCCAAGTGCCCCCCAAAAGGATGACTATGAGCAAGACTTAATACAGCGTTCTGGTGTTTTTGAGGTACTAGGATCTGCTGTACCTTTTGCCCCGTACTGGTGCAACCCGGTATAAGAGATTCTTCTTCATTATGAAATAGGGTCCTGGTCCCTGGGTTTTCCCTTCCACGGGGACCTCATCTATTTCAGTCACCTCCTTTCTAATGTTGTTGTACCTTGGGTCTTCAGCCTGGTCCCGTCCAAAATTTCCTCTTCGGGGGCTAATCTACCCAAGATCTAGGGGGCCAGTCTCTGTTGCCTCTACTGGTTCCGAAGCGTTAGGGTGGGGGTCAGACTCGGGTGTTTCTCCCTCCAGGGTGGCCTCCTTTTCAGCTGCTCGGGTCCGCCTACCTACGAGAGCGACTCTCTGGCTTTGGGTCAGTATTCGGGTTCCCAAGGCCTTAGCTGCCCTCCTTTCCCTTTTCGACTTTCTATCTTGTCTGGGAATGGAAAATAAATCTGGGGATATTTCAGAGAAGACTGGAGGTTGACAGCCTACTGTGGATGCCTCACTAACTTCAGGGTTCCCCTCTTTCTCCAGTCCTCCTACTGGGAGTAAGTCTCCAAACCCTGGAAAGTCCCTCCCTACGAGCACCGGGTATGGGAGTTTAGGGACTACACATGCTGCTACCTCAGTAGCGTTCCCCTGAATCTCGATTTTTACTGGGATAGTGAGGTAATAACAAACTGTCCCATGGACGCATGTTATCCCCATATGTTTAGCCCGCAGCGGCTGACTACACTTCATGAGCTTCCCCGAGACAAGTGTGATAGCACTCCCCAAATCAACCAGTGCTGTGCTCTCTACCCCATTTAGCTTTACTGGTCTGGTGTACATATGTGGGGTTAGTGAGACCCCCACAAGGTAGATTAGGGAGCATGGATCTGCCCAGTTCGCCAGGTTACACTGCATAGGCTCCTCAGCATTGGGACACTGTGCAGCTATATGTCTCCACTCCCCGCAGGCATAACATCTGTATGGGGCTTAGGCATTCCCCAGTCTCTTGGTTTGGGCAGTCTAACATCACGATTCTCTTCTCCCTCCGTGCTCTGACTCTTTGTGGCTTCTGGTGGGCCTTCAGCCCCTCTCTTTTTCCACCTGTGATCTCCTGGTCGCCCAGTCACCCAAGCTCTAAGGCTTGATGCTGCTAGTTTAACCCGAGCTGCCTCTTCCTTAACTGGTTGGGTCAGCTCCCTCGCTGTCCTTTGCCTCCCTACTAGTGAGACAACCTCATCATAGGTGAAGGGTTCGTTTTGGCTTACCCAAGCACGAAGGTCTGGCAGTAGCCCCCTCATGTATCGGTCGATGACCAGAACCTCTAGTATCTCTTCCGGACTCCGGGATTCCATTCGCAACCACTTTCTTGCAAGATGGATGAGGTCATACAATTGGGACCGCGGGGTTTTGTTTTCCTGGTACCTCCATTCGTGACACTGCTGAGCCCGCACTGCAGTTGTTACCCCAGATCTGGCCAGGATTTCTGCTTTCAGCTGGGTGTAGTCTGCTGCAGCCTCTTCAGGCAGATCATAGTAGGCCTTCTGAGCCTCCCCACAGAGGAATGGGGCAAGGATGCCAGACCACTGATCTCGAGGCCAGGTCTCCCGTAGGGCTGTCCTCTCAAAGGCCAGAAGGTATGCCTCTACATCATCCTCCCGCATCATTTTCTGCGGCCAATGGCTGGCCCGTATGAGTCGCATCCGATCATGGCCGGGGTTCAGCTCTGTAAGGGTCTTTACCTGGTTTACCAGTTCCCGCAACATAGCTCGGTCTTGAGAAGCCTGGTCCATCAGCAGGTGATTAGTGTCTTGCTGCAGACGCACTGCCTCCTGTTGGGCGGCTGCCTGGACATGGGTAGCCTGCTGGGCCACCATAGCTTGTATCAATGCCCGCACTAAGTAATCCATTGAGGTGAAAAAATAAAAAATCCTCTTTTTTTTTTTTTAAATCACCCTACTTCTTCCGCCGTGTTGTGCACACCAAATCCCACTCTTGACGCTAGTTGTGACAAAGTTCCTCCTCTATCTTGGTGGGTCCTGCACTTATTTGGCAGATTTGCTCACCTCAGTGGTCTTTCCCACAGTCTGGGTCAACTTCTCTGTCTGATCAGAAGTTGGGAGGTTTAAGGGGAACCCGGGCCCACCCTCTACTCCGGGTTCCAGCCCAGGGCCCTGTGGATTGCAGCTGTCTATAGTGCCTCCTGTAACAGCTGCATCACAGCTACAACTCCCTGGGCTACTTCCCCATGGCCTCCTCCAAACACCTTCTTTATCCTCACTACAGGACCTTCTTCCTGGTATCTGATAACGCTTCTGCTCCTTAGTCCTCCAGCAGCACACCCTCTCACTCTCAGCTCCTTGCGCTTCTTGCTCCCAGCTCCTCACACGCACTTCTTCTCCTCTGGCTCCCCCCTCCCTGACTGGAGTGAGCTCCTTTTTAAACCCAGGTGCCCTGATTAGCCTGCCTTGATTGGCTGCAGGTGTTCTAATCAGCCTGTCTGCCTTAATTGGTTCTAGCAAGTTCCTGATTACTCTAGTGCAGCCCCTGCTCTGGTCACTCAGGGAACAGAAAACTACTCACCCAGTGACCAGTATATTTGCCCTCTACCAGACTCCTGTACCCCACTGGCCTGGGTCTGTCACAATATATAATATAAAGCTTCATTGTTGGATGGAAGCATCTTTTCACTTGCTCAGAACTTTCGGAATAGTTTCTATGGACAGACTCATGGGTAAACCTTAATCAATATCAGAGGGGTAGCCGTGTTAGTCTGGATCTGTAAAAGCAGCAAAGAATTCTGTGGCATCTTATAGACTAACAGACGTTTTGGAGCATGAGCTTTCATGGGTGAATACCCACTTCGTCAGATGCATGTAGTGGAAATTTCCAGGGGCAGGTATATATATATGCAAGCAAGCTAGAGATAACGAGGTTAGTTCAACCAGGGAGGATGAGGCCCGGTTCTAGCAGTTGAGGTGTGAAAACCAAGGGAGGAGAAACTGGTTTTGTAGTTGTCAAGCCATTCACAGTCTTTGCTTAATCCTGAGCTGATGGTGTCAAATTGCAGATGAACTGAAGCTCAGCAGTTTCTCTTTGAAGTCTGGTCCTGAAGTTTTTTTGCTGCAGGATGGCCACCTTAAGGTCTGGCCAGGGAGGTTGAAGTGTTCTCCTACAGGTTTTTGTATATTGCCATTCCTAATACCTGATGTGTCCATTTATCCTTTCCCGTAGAGACTGTCCAGTTTGGCCGATGTACGTAGCAGAGGGGCATTGCTGGCATATGATGGCGTATATTATATTGGTGGACATGCAGGTGAATGAACCGGTGTTGGTGCAGCTGATCTGGTTAGGTCCTGTGATGGTGTCGCTGGTGTAGATATGTGGGCAGAATTGGCATCGAGGTTTGTTGCATGGATTGGTTCCTGAGCTAGAGTTACTATGGTGCGGTGTGCAGTTACTGGTGAGAATATGTTTCAGGTTGGCAGGTTGCCTGTGGGCGAGGACTGGCCTGCCACCCAAGGCCTGTGAAAGTGTGGGATCATTGTCCAGGATGGGTTGTAGATCCCTGATGATGCGTTGGAGGGGTTTTATCTGGGGACCGTATGTGATGTCCAGTGGAGTCCTGTTGGTTTCTTTCTTGGGTTTGTCTTGCAGTAGGAGGCTTCTGGGTACACATCTGGCTCTGTTGATCTGTTTCCTTATTTCCTTGTGCGGGTATTGTAGTTTTGAGAATGCTTGGTGGAGATTTTGTAGGTGTTGGTCTCTGTCTGAGGGGTTAGAGCAGATGCGGTTGTACCTCAGTGCTTGGCTGTAGACAATGGATCGTGTGATGTGCCCGGGATGGAAGCTGGAGGCATGAAGGTAGGCATAGCGGTCGGTAGGTTTTCGGTATAGGGTGGTGTTAATGTGACCATCACTTATTTGCACCGTGGTGTCTAGGAAGTGGACCTCCTGTGTAGATTGGTCCAGGCTTGAGGTTGATGGTGGGTTGGAAGCTGTTGAAATCGTGGTGGAATTTTTCCAGAGTCTCCTTCCCATGGGTCCAGATGATGAAGGTGTCATCAATGTAGTGTAGGTAGAGAAAGGGCGTGAGTGGATGAGAGCTAAGGAAGTGTTGTTCCAGGTCGGCCATAAAAATATTGGCATATTGTGGGGTCACGTGGGTGCCCATAGTGGTGCCACTGATCTGGAGATATATATTGTCATCAAATTTGAAATAGTTGTGTGTGAGGATGAAGGTACAGAGCTCAGCAGCCAGTTGTGCTGTGGCATCATCAGGGATACTGTTCCTGACAGTTTGTATTCCATCTGTGTGTGGGATGTTTGTGTAGAGAGCCTCTACATCCATGGTGGCTAGGATGGTGTTTTCTGGAAGGTCACCAATGCATTGTAGTTTCCTCAGGAAATCAGTGGTGTCACAGAGATAGCTGGGAGTGCTGGTGGCACAGGGTCTGAGTAGAGAGTCCACATATCCAGACAGTCCTTCAGTGAGAGTGCCAATGCCTGAGATGATGGGGCGTCCAGGGTTTCCGGGTTTGTGGATCTTGGGTAGTAGATAGAATAACCCTGGTCGAGGCTCTAAGGGTATGTTGATTTGTTCCGGTGTTAGTGTAGGGAGTGTCCTGAGTAGATGGTGCAGTTTCTTAGTGTATTCGTCAGTGGGATCTGAGGGAAGTGGCCTGTAGAATTTGGTATTGGAGAATTGTCTGGCGGCCTCCTTTTGGTAGTCAGACCTGTTCATTATGACAACAGCACCTCCTTTATCAGCCTCTTTGATGATAATGTCAGGGTGGTTTCTGAGGCTGTGGATGGCATTGCGTTCTGCACGACTTAGGTTATGAGGCAAGCGATATAGTTTTTCCACAATTTCTGCCTTTGCACGTCGGGCGGAAGCATTCAATGTATAGGTCCAGACTGTCATTTCGATCCTAAGGAGGAGTCCATGTGGAGTTCTTCTTCTTGTGCTGTTGGTGGGAGGGTACCTGTGTATCAGTGCGCTGTTCAGCGTTGTCCTGAAAGTATTCTTTGAGTTGGAGACGGCGAAAGTAGGCTTCCAGATAGCCACAGAACTGTATCATGTTGGTGGGGGTGGCAGGGCAGAAAGAGAGTCCCCGAGATAGGACAGACTTTTCTTCTGGGCTGTGTGTATAGTTGGACAGGACTCCACTGGCCATCACATACAGTCCCCAGATAAAACCCCTCCAACGCATCATCAGGGATCTACAACCCATCCTGGACAATGATCCCACACTTTCACAGGCCTTGGGTGGCAGGCCAGTCCTCGCCCACAGACAACCTGCCAACATGAAACATATTCTCACCAGTAACCGCACACCACACCATAGTAACTCTAGCTCAGGAACCAGTCCATGCAACAAACCTCTATGCCAACCCTGCCCACATATCTACACCAGCGACACCATCACAGGACCTAACCAGATCAGCTGCACCAACACCGGTTCATTCACCTGCATGTCCACCAATATAATATACGCCATCATATGCCAGCAATGCCCCTCTGCTTTGTACATCGGCCAAACTGGACAGTCTCTACAGGACAGGATAAATGGACACAAATCAGATATTAGGAATGGCAATATACAAAAACCTGTAGGAGAACACTTCAACCTCCCTGGCCAGACCTTAAGGTGGCCATCCTGCAGCAAAAAAACTTCAGGACCAGACTTCAAAGAGAAACTGCTGAGCTTCAGTTCATCTGCAATTTGACACCATCAGCTCAGGATTAAGCAAAGACTGTGAATGGCTTGCCAACTACAAAACCAGTTTCTCCTCCCTTGGTTTTCACACCTCAACTGCTAGAACAAGGCCTCATCCTCCCTGATTGAACTAACCTCATTATCTCTAGCTTGCTCGCATATATATACCTGCCCCTGGAAATTTCCACTAGATGCATCTGACGAAGTGGGTATTCACCCATGAAAGCTCATGCTCCAAAACGTCTGTTAGTCCATAAGGTGCCACAGGATTCTTTACTGCTTAATCAATATGTGACTTTTTTCTTGTTGGAAACTGGAGGTTTTAGAATTAGATACATACTAATGAAGCTTAAAAAAACAATTAGCTGTACTTCTAAGAACTGAACTCTGACATTTCAGATTTCATAAGTGGCAAGTTTTTAATGATCGACATTCATTTTGCTAAATTTGGACAGACCAAAAAAGTCAAATGATGAAAAATATGTGCTCGTGCATATACAGTGTTCTTATTGAATTTTTAATTGTTAGCTGTCTGAGGCACTGTGGAGTTGTGTAAAATCCAGTATGATAGAAGTATGATAATGTTATGAACTTAACTCAAAACTACAAAAACACAAGCTCAGAACTAAGCTATAGAGTCCAAACAGGGCCGGCTCTAGATTTTTGTCGCCCCAAGCAAAAAGAAATTTGGCTGCCCCCACGCCAGCCCTGGGCTCCCCCCCCGCACTTCCCTGCTGCCCCAGCCCTGGGCTCCCCCCACCCAACCTGCACCCCCTGCCGCCCCAGCTCTGGGCCTCCCTTGACCCTCACCCCCCTGCTGCTCCAGCCCTGGGGTCGCCCCCTCTACCCACACCCCCCTGCCGCCCCAGCCCTGGGCTCTGCTCCCTCCCCCCGCAACTCCTACCACCCCAGCCCTGGGCTCCCCTCCCCCCCCCCATGCACCCTCCTTCTGCTCCAGCCCTGGGTCACTGGTAACTTGCTCCCAGGGCGGGTCATTCAGCACTGATTTTGGATGTGCACAGAACACAGACAGGATTGGTTCCCATATGGTTACAGAACTGAGGTAAAGTGGAACAATTTTCAGCTTGTGTGATTAGAGGATATCTGGATGCATATTCTAAGACTGTCCTCCGTAAATGAGGAAAAGTTGAGGTGCCTTTATTATTATTTTGTTTCTATGGGGAATTTGCCAATGCAATATCACTGTCTTCCTTTTAAACAAATAAAACCAAAAAAAAAAAAAAAAAAAAAGCAATGGCTGTTGAAAATAGCAATTCCAGTCCTAAAAACATTTCTTGTTCAATTCTATCCTACTTTTTCTACAGCAAGTTACAGTGGATTTGTATATTTGATTTGGGAGAAATGAAGTAACAGCTGCCCAAATTGAGCTTGAGCATTCCTGAATTTTGAGGGGTTCAAATCTGGAAGGCAGGTGCTAGATTGCCTTTCTGAATATTAGCTAAATCTGGAAAGGAAAAGTCAATTTCTGTTTCCATGGCTCAGAAGTGGATATTCTCCTAAGTGCCTGGTACTGTATCTAAAGCTTCCCAGGTCCAGAGCCTCCCCTCCCTTACTTTTCATTTTAAATTCTAGTGAGATCCACATACCTCCCTTGCTAGCCTTCAGATAGAGAGGGGCACTATCCATTTAGTCCACCCTATTCCTTCTTTGGGGGCTGGAAGGTGAGGTCACACCAGTATCCCTAATCCAGAATGGGGATGTCTTCTGAAGGGAATATCTGGGCCAAAGCCTTCTACTCCTTGGGCACACTTGTTCCCCATTCACAGTGCCACTCCACTCTAGCAGTGAGCTCTCCATTCACAGCAAGCTGCAGCATGATGTTTCAGCTACCATACTCCCTCCTCCTCCTCCTCCCTTTCCTGTTGATAGTGGCCAAGGGAATGCTGGGAAATGTAGTTCTTTCCCTGCTCCAGGGCTGGCTCTATAGGCAGGGAGCTAACCAAGGAACTACAGCTCCCAGGGCCCCCTGGTGGTTCTTAGCTCCCAGGCTGGATCCCTGCCAGCTATGGCCCCTGCAAATGAGCTGCCCCAAGCAGCTGCTTGCTTTGCTGGTGCCTAGGGCCGCCCCTGAGTCCAAATTGTCAACTCTACTTTTAGAGAAAGATATGTGAAAATGTCATTAACTCTCAATTGTGCAAAAGCACACATTTTTGGCTAATTGTGCTTTGGAAGACTTGTCCAGGCTTGGGGCAGAGCAGAGGGATACACTCTGACATGCATGTTTGTCATAAACAGATAGCTAAGGGTTAAGGTTCTTTTACCTGTAAAGGGTTAACAAAGGGAACCAAACACTTGACCAGAGGACCAATCAGAAAACAAGATTCTTCAAATGTCAAGGGAGGGAAGTTTTTGGGTGTGTGTTCTTTGTCTTGGTTCGGTGGCCCTCTCGGCTCTGAGAGTGATCTCTCTATCTCCAGGCTTTCTAATCTTCTGTTTCCAAGTTGTAAGTACAAGGATAGGAAGACAATAGGTTTATATTGTTTTTTTGTATTTACATGTGTGTAGTTGCTGGAATGTTTTAAATTGTATTCTTTTTGAATAAGGCTGTTTATTCATTTTTTCTTTTAAGCAATTGATCCTGTATATTGTCACCTTGCTACAGAGACCATTTTTATGTCTTCTTCTTTCTTTTTATATAAAGCTTTCTTTTTAAGACCTGTTTAAGTTTTTTCACTGGTTAATGCTAAGAAACGAAGGGAGGGGGAAAATCTCTTTGTGTTAGATTTACTAAGCCTGATTTTGCATACTCTCTGAGTGAGAGGAGAGAGAGATTTGATCTCTCGGTACTTGTGTTTCAAGGACTTGAAGCAGGGAATATCCTAGAGTACCCAGGGTGGGGAAATCTGGGAGGAGGTAAAGAGTGGGAAGGGAAGTGGGTTCTTTCCCTTGGTAGTGAGACTCAGGGCATCTGAGTCTTGGGGTCCCCCAGGGAAGGTTTTGGGGAGACCAGAGTGAGCCAGACACTGGAATTTTCTGGCTGGTGGCAGCGATATCAGATCCAAGCTGGTAATTAAGTTTGGAGGTTTCATGCTAGCTTCTCATGTTCTGAACTCTAAGGTTCAGATCTGAGTAGGAAAGTTATGACAATGTTATTCCAGGTTGTTGTTAGAGGTGTTGTCAGAGGTGCTAGCGGTGTAGTGCTCTGCTCTGCTCTCTCCTTGTTGGTATTACTTGGCTGCGTGCGTGTGTTCCCTCTGTGTGCTGCCCCAGCTCTGCGCAGATAGCTGACACAGCAGACCCGAAGAGAACCCCCAATGACCACAGAGTCTAGTAAGGTACGAAGGCACGTCGGCCAGGTTTATTGCCGTATTGGATACAGTAGTAGTTCTCCGCAGATTACTTAGTCTACCGAGCATACTACGAATATGTACCCACGGTCAATGGACTCAGCTCAGTTAGTGGCAGGACTTTCCACTGCCCCTAGGCCGGACAAAGACATCGCCCCAAGGATGCATTCTTATACACAGGTACAAACAAGTTACGCATCACTCCTGATGTATTGAGGTACAACCCTTCTACGTAGCAAGGTACAACCCTTCTACATAGTAAGGTGCCACCTTTCACCTTGTACATGTTGGTTCGAACAAAACAACTCTATCCATCATTTTACCCTTTTGCCCCCGTCATTGGGATGGGTCGGCCTGTTTTTTCTTATCTGTGGAATGTTCCAGTATAAGGTGTTCTGGTACCGTGTTTATACTTCGGTATGCTAGGTGAATATCTGTTTATGCAACATCAGCCCTTTCCTTGCCAACATCTGTGAACTGAGCCGGCCTTCAGCTCACACCTTGACTTTGCTTTTTAGCTAAGTCTTGACCATTAGTTTAGTTCAGGCCTTAGGCCTCATACTGGGCCTTTATCAGGGCCTTCACTTACTACACAGGTTAGGTTAAAGTTAAAGCTGAGCCTGTCACGGTTTACATCCTGATTAAGCAAAGCATTATTAAGCACCATGCTTAAACAGATGCTTGAAATTAAGTCCTTTGTTGAAATCCAGCTTCTGTTCAGCACATGCTTAAATGCTTTGAGCTGGGGCCTAAATATCACAAGTACCTGGCCCTTGCTGTTGATCCTCCATCCCATGAGGGTGATATGGTAGTCTTATGGTGTGGGTAAGAGGCAGTGGGAGTACACCTGCTGTGCTGCCAGTGAGGAAGAAGTCTAGGGAGCAATGTGTGGATTTCTTGGTCCTCCATTTAGTTGTTCTAAAATCCTTGATGCTTCCCAGTGATTCATTGGAATAGCAGAGGGTTTGAAGGCAATGGGCCTCATCCCAATCCCTCTTCAGGAAAAGAACTCCTTCAGACACTGTCTCCAGCTGCACCAGTTTGAACTCTTAGGGTTTACTAAATAATTTTGCTTTCCTCTGGGGCTTTTTCTGTAAGAGGGCAGGATTTGTCTATAGTAGCATATACCATAAAAATACTTCAGCAAAATGTCATGGGTTTGAGAGAGAGACCTTTACAGGCCTAAAAATATATGTTTTTGAAGATACTTGGGTGCACAGGGTCTTTTCTTGTGGTGGTGTTGGTGTTTTCGGTTCTTAGCTGGAAGGTGGTAGAAGCCTGGTGCTCTGCTGCTTCTGTTTGAGTACAAAGTTCTTCTGACTAAAATGAACGCAACAGTTTCGTTTTAATGTTTTGTGTCCCTTTGAATAGGTTTGTCTTTTTTTTCTTTTTTTTTTTTTTGTTTTTTTTTGTTCCCCTCTATATTCTCTTACAACTTTTTTCCTGGCTTCTAGCTAATTACAAATACATTGTGGAGTACCAAGCTTGGATTGCAGAATGTCTAGACCTTTTCCATTTTGTTATATATTTGTAGAGTTTTATTATCTTTGGGTGTTACTTCATCTAAAAGCATAAGACAGGAGTCAGACTTTAGGATTCTATTCCAGGCACTGTCATTTTATTGTTGTATGACTTGTGACTTCACTGTGTTTTCAGCATACTAGTCCGTAAAGTGAACTATAACTACCTCATGGAGTATTGTGAATTTGTGTTTATGTAAAGTGTTCTGAGTACCTCGATATAAGATGCTTTAAGAGTAGGAATATGTTTTTTACCCTAATCTTGCCTTCTACAGTGTGCCACAAAAGCTTTTCTTCACATCTGGCATTTTACCTTTGCTACTAACCATTTTCCCATTGATGAGATGAGGATGGTAGACCCTAACGTTGTTCAGGAGAGATGTGCTATTTTTAACACTTTTTTGTCTAAAATAAGTGGCATACAGTTTGTAGTTGAAATTCTGAGTAATTTTCTTAAAAATAATCGTTGCTTTGATTTCCTACTGGACAGGCTTTGGAAGGGTCTCTTTTTAACAGCTGAACATGTCTCGCCTCCCAGTTAAATGGTTCAGGTTCTGACTGTAAATAATTACTGTGGGTTTAACCACTATTGATGACCAGATCAGAGGTTCCCTAATTTAATTTTGTGAATCAGCATTGGTCAGTTATTCTTGTCTTTTTATAATGCTGTATCTATTTCATAGATTTTCAAAAATTTTAAAAATTAGGTTATCTGGTCCATACCCTGGCCAAAGAACATTTGATTTGCAACTCTTTAATTCTTTGTTCAGTCTTTTTTAAATAACACTAATCTTCATAGGTTCTGATGTAGGGGAAAATATTGTGGTGTGTAGATGGGGATAGGATAGAGTAGAATAGATTAATATTAATCAGCCACTTGCCTTCAGGAAAATATTAATGTGGTTCAATAAACTGTTGCTCAGTTACAGGCTTGGAATACATTCCTTTTTAAGTTAAAATTGTGAGAAAATTGTGAGAAACTGTGAAAGACTGAGAGATAAGAAGTGTAGGCCTTTGAAGCTGCCTGCTTCAGTCCCTTGATTTTTGCAGGCTTTAACGTCTGTGCTGTTCATAGCTTTCCTGTATGAAGTAAATTATAAATTTTTGTTGCAAAAATAGTGATTAAAATTTCAGCCAGGTGCTGGTCATGATTTTATTTATTTATTTATTTATTTTCCCCCCACCTAACAACTGCAACTTATTTTCAGTCCCCCCCCACCGCCCTGTGGATCCCTGGTGCCTCAGATGCTTATAAAGCCTATGTCTTTGGTTCCGTGACTTTAGAGAGGCTCAAATTATTTTGCAGATGTGCTGCAAAGACCTGAGGCTGAGCCTGGGGGAGGGTTAGTTTTCCTCTTTCTCTTCTGAAAATAGAATAATGATGTTGTGTGCTGATGTCAGATTGCACTGAGAGGAATGAAGTTGAAGCAATTGTTGCATTCTGAGGGTGTAAAATAAGGATATTATGACTTTTTTTTTAACTGTTTGTGTCTTTTTTTTTTTAAGATACTGCAAATCCTAAAGAGCGTACATTTTCTTATATGTATGTACAATACCTAACACAAAGAAGACCTGAATGTAGTTGAGATATCTAGGTGCTGTTACACAGATGAAGTGATGTTCACACATGAAGTCACCTCGCAGACCTGGAAACCTACATAACTTTTCCCATTGAATTCAATGGGAAAATACATTTTGTAATATTCCTATGAGAAGCATGTTTAGCATATTGACTCAATTTTCCCCTTTGCTTCTGGCTAACTTCATGGATTTGTAACTTGGACTTATTTTTAGTTGTAAATATATTATAATTTTTTTAAAAATTGAATCCTTGCTTAATGTTTTTAGCAAGAATCTTATGAAAAGTCACCTTGATTTATATAACTCATTATGAGTTACATACTCGAAGGAATTTAAGGTTGCTGACATGTTTCAATTGGATTATACAGAAATCTGTTATGTGTAGAACCCAATCCTGTTCCTGATGACTAAAGGAGCAGAACTGGTTCCCAAATTTGAAACTCTGTTTTCTAGTGTTCTCTTCTGTATTTTACCCTTAGTAGATGAGATCCTGCTTGTCTTGCTCCCAATTAAATCATGTATTGTGATGAAAGTGATCAAGATTTGTCCTTATATAAATAACATGTGAAAGCCTGAAACTGTTGGGTATTAGCCTTTTGAGCCAGTCAGATGCAGGCTAAATATTATTCCTATTTCTATGCACATAGTTAAATTGCCAGACTCTCTTTTCTTTCTGACATATGTATGCAGATGAATTAGTCCTTAATATTGTAAATATCTCATTGGCTAATTAAATCTCAAGGATAGCAGGAAATATGTTGTTTACAAAAATGTGAAATTAAGGCGGAAAAATTCATAATATTGAATTGCATCATCAGTCAGTGCTCAATTACTTCGGTGCAATCAGTTGCACTATTTAGTATTCATTTTTAACTGAAAAATCATGGTATATCAGAGCTGTATAACCTTAATGGAATAAATGGATTCATTAATGAAGCGCTACCTCATTTTTGTACCTAATTAGCAATATTACGGAAGTCACATTAAGGCTTTTAATAATCTTCAAGATAAATGGACAGAAATTGTCTTTAAATTTTGTATCAAATGCTGCCCACTTTTTGTATCAGTTTCTTACACAGTGCATTGCGTTGACATTTAAATTTCACTGAAACAACTGCCATTAGTGCACAAATTGGCTTTCAGGGTGGGGAACAGGGCTGTGTGATCCAAAGAGATTCCTGCTGGTGGTTCATACACGGCTGCCAGGCACACTGCATTCTTTTTTTTTCTTTTTTTTTTTTAAATTCCCCTAAATACCATTGATTAGACAATTACATCTATTTAGTGTTTGCTTTTCTTGACTGGACAGCAAGTGCCTTTGTGAACACAATGTCCTATTTGTACAGTGTTACGCACACTTGGTGATCAAATAATGAAAGATAATGATAATTCAAGTACAGTAGGAATACCTAAAAAGTAATATAGAGCTGCGCTTGTCATGAAAAATGTATGTCCTGAAGACAGGGTAGGTTCATAATATTTAATATATTTTTATACTGTGTGTTTTAAGTGATATTTTCTGGTAGGTACACATCCAAATTTATAATTTGGTATGGAGATTGATGAAAATGACACAAGGAGATATGTATACAGATGAATGTTGCATCAAAAGAAGTAGTGCAACTACTTAACTTATAACATAATTATATGCAGTTAAGAACAGGTGATTAGTATTGAAGTATCTTTTCAGGAAAGTAGGCTTTTGGTGTAGAAAACATATAAATCACAATTAAAAGAGGCCCGTTTTAATAATATTTTTCTACAGATTGACCGTATGTTCCAGAATGCATGTTGCAGTGTGAAAATATAGAGCTCCTCATGTGTGAGTATTATCTGGTATGGGTCTTTGTGCTATTGCTCTTATTTTTGTACATTGTAAATAGAACATTAGCTAAAGCCCAATGGTATTTGAACTGATCTTGGAACTGTCAGATTCAGTGATTAGTTCCATGTTATTTCTTCGCATCTGTCACATGGGTAGGAAGGGAGATGGTGGCACACAGATAAAGTGACTCTCCCAGGATCATAAAGAAGGCCAGTAGCAGAGTTGAGGAGTAGACCTTCTCTCCCATTTCCTAGTCCAATATCCTGTTCACTAGATCATGCTGCCGCTACTCCGGATAGTATTTGAACAGTTTGTTTCCAGATCATGATTCAAGGGATCATGAGACACATTGACCCTTCTGTTAAGGGTGTTGGTGTAATGACCACAGAATATTCAAGGAATCCGGTTCATTCTACACCTCAAAAGCTTATTCTTCTTCCCTTTATCATTTACATTTCTGTATATATCTACTGAGAGTATAAAGGGAAGGCATTGCTGGGCTGAGGATGCACTTTCATTCTGAACTGCCGTAGACCTAGCAAAAGCTTTAATTCAGGTGCTTGGGGAGAATGGCCTAATACAATTTCAGGAATGTGATTTCTATAAATGTAAAATCCTTCACTATTTAAGACAATGTTCTTTAGATAATCCAGGAGCCATAGGAGATAAAGTTTAAGGTTTTGCTGAACTCAAGCTTCAGAAAGGTTGAATGAAATATATAATTAAAATGTCATTCGTATACTTTGGCATAAGTGGTTGTCAATACCTTGTTTATAATGGCAGATGGTGCCAATGGAGTTACAGTAGCAATAAAGTTGTGATTTTTAAGAAATGACTGAAGTAGTAACAGTTCTTCCAGTTGCATTGCTAAATATAAAGTCCATCCAAAAAAAGCTCGCTCACCAGTTGGGGAGTAGTAATACAAACCACACACCTGTGCACGCTCACTTTCCCTGCCTTTCAACTTTCCCTACACTCCATGTAGTCATTTAGACTTGTGCAGCTGGTGTAAAACCCTGCAGTTCTGATTGTGGAAGTTGCATACCTACTTTGCATTCATTTCGCATTGGAATAATTTACTCTACCGTGTACAAGGAAGACCCACTACTACCTCAGTTCCTTTTTCTTTAGAAAGGTTCTTGTTCTGTTTGGTTGTAAGTTATTCTGTGGAGCAGACCCTGTACATTTGTTGCACTTTGCAGCTAGGAAAGGAAACATTGGAATATGCTGAGTCTGGGCCTCTGGTGCTAAGGAAGGGCGCAGTCCAGAGAAGATAGGAAGAGCCTCAGGTAGCATGCAGCTCCATGGGGTCTCACTGCCCCTACTCCCTGTGGAAAGCCCTGGCATCCAGGCTGAACTCTCTCTTTCTCCTGCTGCCCTGCCTACGGCCTCTGCTTCCAGGCTGCAGTGCTAGGGCTCTGGCAAGAGCTTCTCATTTGGTGGGGACGTGGGGGCCCCAGCCCCTTATCTCCTGTGTGCGAAGTGGGTTCCTGGTCACAGGTAGGTTTGCAGCAGGGCCACAGCCAGGGAAGACACGTTCCAGTGCTTCCTTGCACAAGTGCAGCCTTGAAATCCAGCCTGTGGCCAAGGCTTTTCTTCCAAAAATAAGTTGCTATGAAGTATCCCACCTGTTGCCAATATCAGAGTTCCTTTAACATTAAAGTCAAGGGGATGGGTCACTTCTAGGCAAAGTGCTGCTATTAAGTGAAAGCTGTTAACATCAGGATTGCTATTAAGTGGTTTGCACTGTACCTAAGATAGATAGATAAACCAGTAAACACACACCCCCAAAGCTTATTTTAAATCATAATTAATCTTAAACCTGTCTCAGGAATCAAGCTCCTCCACAGCATCATGGGTCTAACGTGGGGTTAGAGATACTGGGGGAGATCTATGGGACTGAGTTGCAAGGTGCAGCACTTCAGCCAGTGGTTGGTAGAATGAGGCCTATGCCTCCGGAAAGCAGTAGGGGGTGCTGCCTTCTCAGCTAACTGGCGCAGCTGGCCCTGGAATTTTAACCCCTGCATGTCCCGCCTCCCACCAGCAGAAGGAGTCGAGCTGCGGACTTGCTCCTCAGCGACGACCTGCATGCTCTGCTCTTGGTCTCAGGGGAACAGTCCCAAGGAGCTGCGACCGGTCAGCCACGGCGGGGGGGCGGGGCAAAGGGCAGCAGGGCTCAGAGGAGCTGGAAGGTGGTGGAGGTGAGGGTGGAATGGCTGGGGGGGCTGAAGGGTGGTGGGGGCAGAGAGGAGCTGGGGGTAGTGGAATGGCTGGGGGGGCTGAAGGACAGTGGGGTGCAGAGAGGAGCTGGGGGTGATGGAATGGCTGGGGGGGCTGAAGGGCAGTGGGGTGCAGAGAGGAGCTGGGGGTGGTGGTGGAATGTCTGGGGGGGGCTGAAGGGCAGTGGGGTGCAGAGAGGAGCTGGGAGTGGTGGTGGAATGGTTGGCCCAGGGCTGAAGGGCAGTTGGGTGCAGAGAGGAGCTGGAGGTGGTCATGGAATGGTTGGCCCAGGGCTGAAGGGAAGTGGGGTGCAGAGAGGAGCTGGGGGTGGTGATGGAATGGCTGGGGGGGCTGAAGGGCAGTGGGGTGCAGAGAGGAGCTGGAGGTGGTGGTGGAATGGTTGGCCCAGAGCTGAAGGGCAGTGGGGTGCAGAGAGGAGCTGGGGGTGGTGGTGGAATGGCTGGAGGAGCTGAAGGGCAGTGGGGTGGAGAGAGGAGCTGGGGGTGGTGATGGAATGGTTGGCCCAGAGCTGAAGGGCAGTGGGGTGCAGAGAGGAGCTGGGGGTAGTGGAATGGCTGGGGGGGCTGAAGGGCAGTGGGGTGCAGAGAGGAGCTGGGGGTGGTGGAGTGGCTAGGGGGGCGGAAGGGCAGTAGGGTGCAGAGAGGAGCTGGGGGTGGTGATGGAATGCCTGGGGGGGCTGAAGGGCAGTGGGGAGCAGAAAGGAACTGGGGGTGGTGGTGGAATGGCTGGGAGGGGCTTAAGGGCAGTGGGGTGCAGAGAGGAGCTGGGGTGGTGGTGGAATGGCTGGGAGGGGCTGAAGGACAGTGGGGTGCAGAGAGGAGCTGGGGGTGGTGGTGGAATGGCTGGGGGAGCTGAAGGGCAGTGGGGTGCAGAGAGGAGCTGGGAGTGGTGGTGGAATGGTTGGCCCAGGGCTGAAGGGCAGTGGGGTGCAGAGAGGAGCTGGGGGTGGTGATGGAATGGCTGGGGGGGCTGAAGGGCAGTGGGGTGCAGAGAGGAGCTTGGGTTGGTGATGGAATGGTTGGCCCAGGGCTGAAGGGCAGTGGGGTGCAGAGAGGAGTTGGGGTGGTGGTGGAATGGTTGGGGGGCTGAAGGGCAGTAGGGTGCAGAGAGAAGCTGGAAGGTAGTGGGGGTGAGGGTTGAATGGCAGGAGGGGTGAAGGGTGGTGGGGACAGAGAGGAGCTGGAGGGTGGAATGGCTGGGGAGGCTGAAGGGTAGTGGGGTGCAGAGAGGAACTGGAGGGCAGTGGTGGGGTCATGGTTGGGGGGCTGAAGGGCAGTCTGGTGCAGAGGAGCTAGAGGCCCTAGGAGGGCAGTGCAGTGCAGAGCAGGCTTGGGAGCAATGAGTTGTTCAGATTTAAGTGCAGGTGGTAGCAGGAATGGGGAGAGATGGGTAAGAAGCAGAGACCTCAAGGGTGGGACAGAAGATTTAAAAGGGGAAGTGAAACCCAAGTGGAAAATGATCGAAGCAGATCTAAGAGGTTTTCTCCCAGAGTGAAGGGGAAATGACCCCAAGAGAGACAAGGTTACAGATATAAGGATGGGGGAAGATGTTGAGAGCTCTAGGACGGGAAGGAGAGCAGATTGTGAAGGGAGCAGGCCCAGAGGAGGATGCTGTGAGGGAAGGGATCTCAGGAAAGAGTGGCGAATTTGGAGAGTGAAAGGAGGGAGGATTCCAACAAAGCAGGAGAAGTGGAAGTCGGAGGAAATAACTTGGGATGAGTAGACGGAGAGATTCAGGAATAGAAGAGTAGGGCAGTGAGGGATGCAGCTAGTTTAGGAAGACTACAAGGAGGATGTAGATGTTAACTGGAGGAGAGAGAGAGAGAGACAAGGAAAGAAGAAAGGTAAGTGAAGAGAGCTAAGCAAAACCTGAGGGAGGCAGAGCTGAGTATTGTATTTTATGGAAAATTAAGGGCCAAAACTTTTACAAACAATGCACACGCACCTGATTTAATTTTTAAATATCACTGGACAAGAGGGGGCATGATTCTTTAAGATGGAGGTGGAAGGGCAGAGGGAAGAGCTGTGAATGGAAGGTGGGCAGGAACATAGTGTCCCTGTGTTCAAGCTGTGTTATCTTTGAATTTTGTCCATGTTGATTCCATATTTGTGAATATGTATACATTTCTGTAACCGCATTTGGAGGTTGTGTGTATAATATGTATGTATACACGCAGCTTTGCATCTACATCTTATGCAAGCTACATGAAGGTGCTTGGGAGACGCTAGCTATGTTGGGTTCATGTGTGCACTTGTGTCATGAATGGAACCTAACTTGCCACGTGCTAGCTATCCTCGTACTATAGCATTGTCAAATACTAGATGGGCTTTTATACTTTTTTTTAGCATCAGCTTTTTGTTTTGAAATGCAGTTTCCTGAATTTTAGAAGAATATAACATGAGGTGTTGCAATTCTTTTTTCCTGAAGGAGAGCTCTACATTTTCCTAGCATTTACCCTCATTGTTCATCCTTTCAATCATGAAGTCTCTCTCTCCACTCCTCCCTCCCCCTCCCCACCCCAGCCAGCCAGACAGCTAGCTACCTTCCTTGTTGGCTTGTTCTGCATTTACAAAAGGACTCCCCACCCCTCGAAAGCATTCCTCTTTGTTCCTCTCTCCTGCCCAAGTTTCCTCTGTTTCTCTGAGTGTTTTCACTGCAAACAAAGGTGTGTTCTTAACTTGGACTAGCTAAAATAGCAGTAAAGACATGGCAACTCCAGTTTTAACTTGGGTCAGCCCCTTGAGTTAAACCCTATAGGGGACCTGGAGTTGAACTTGAGCCACTAAGCTGGTCAAACACACACTTTCCCAGAGCTCCAATCCACCCTCCCTTGCAGACAGAGAATTTGGAGAAAACTGGCTTCACGTAGGATGCAGTTACTCTTGTTCTCTCCAGATGAGATCTGTGCAGGTGATGATAGTCTTTATCGATCAATCTCTTCTTAGATAGACAAGCAAGTACCACTCCTGTTCTCTTTAGCACAATGAATGTGAGGCAGAACACAGTAAAAGACCATCATAAGACAAGGATACAGACTGTTAATACAATCAAATAGTAATTCATAAGTTTTACATAGATTCTTGAAATCATCACACCATCTTTCTTTGTCTTATCTATTTGTATCTAGGGTGCAATGATGGCCTTTGGGAATGTACTAAAAATTGTGAGTAAGGCAGAGTTGAACAAAGGGAGTATGACAAGTACTGATTGCACAGTGACAAAAGGCAAATTGACTCTTGAGTGCATCTCCCCTTTCTATTGCAACATGTTCCTTGGGTCAAGTGTAAAGTTGCTCTGCTTCTTTGTTATGTGGACAAAGTGATTTTAATAACCAATTTTTTTCCAGAATAATGTCATCCCAGAAAATTGATAACATTAATCTGACAGATGGGGACAGGAACTAAAGGGGTGTGACACATGGAACAATTCACTTCACCTCACTTAATGTCAGGCAGTAACCTGGCTAAACCAACGTTTTAGTGGATATTTTAGTTTATGTAACTAGTTCTTCACTAAGTTTTCTGTACTGGTGAATTTCTTTCCTCCCATCTCCCTCTTTCATGAGTTTGGTTAGAAGGTGACATAGGAGATACTGGCAAGTCATTTGATGGATTTCTTTGCTGTTTCTCAGTTATTGCTGAAGTCATTCTGTTTCCACCCCATGCTGGACCTTAACACTGTTTATATTTTCCTCCAAGTCCCTTTCTTCTGTGATCCAGGGGGAGAACCTAAGAGGAGTTTCTTTGTGCTCTGGGTCTGTAGAATGCCATCCTGCACCTTCCCATTTATCCTCTAGCTAATTGGATTATTTGTTTGGTAGTTCACGGCCAAGCATTCAGTTTGCCATAGGCCCTTGCATTTTTGCTAAGTGACAATGGTTCTAGCTCCCATTTTTCAGAAGGGGGTGGCCTGTTTATCCATTTATAGATAAAATAAAAACAAAGTCAATTACTTTTTTTAAAGGTAATTTACCCATTGCTGTTGTAAACTCCAGCTCATGATTTGTATGACATATTTGCATTTCTCTTCTGATCTCGTGCTGAAATATGACCTCTAAAAATGATATAACTTAAAGCCACTAGGTGCTAAGCAAACACACTTTCCCAAAAGCAACTTGATTCAGTCACCTGGATTGAAATACGATGCTTAACTGTTAGCCTAATATTTTTGAACAAGTTTGTAAATTACTTCAGCTGGTTGTTTAGATTTTCCTGTAGCTGTGAATTAGGTGGAAAAATAGTGCAGCTGAATATAATGTTGCTTTGTCAGTAGAGCACTCACTGCTGGCAGGGTGTCCAGCATGGAAAAGTAAAGAGGTCATGACTCCACATCTGTTTTGTGGAGAACATAGTTATTAGCACTAGTAATACAGTGAACACTGGAGTGGAAAAAAATAACTCCAGAGCTGAGCTGCTAGTAATGATACCTTTTAGAGTTGTTCCATAGATTGCATTGGCTAGATTCCTCCTAGCCAAACGCTCTAGGAATCAAGTTTTGGACAAAATGCTCAAACATGAGGTGGAGTTATTTCTGTTACAGAGTCTGTTACTCCACCCTTAGGTTTTTCCACTTTACTCTACTCTACCACCTTTTTGTCCATCTCTGGTAGCTAGCCTAGGCTCTTCTTCAGGCCTGGTGCTAAACTACAGCTCTTTAGTTTGTACAGGTTTCTGCCATCTCTTACTGATGTTTGCTGAAAGGTTAAATAACCTTGTTTAATGTAACTGGAATTCATTACGTTTCTTGGATTTTTGTTATAATACTATTAAATAAGTTTACCCTTTGATACAGTACAAAGCTTGCCTTTGTTACAGTACAAAGCTTGCCTTTGATACAGTACAAACTGCTAGTCTGAACAGGCTATGTGACTCCTGTATTTTCTTATAGTGTACTATTACCTAGCACTAACAGAAATAATAATGACACATTGTATGCTGGTTAGGACAGGGACTATCTTTACTATGTGTAAACCACAATGGGGCACCAGTCTCATTTGGGCTTATAGGCACTACTGTACTGTAATGGAAAACTCATAAATGATCTGGAAAAATGGGTAAACAGCGAGGTGACAATATTTGTAGATGATACAAATCTATTCAAGATAGTTAAGTCCCAGGCAGACTGCGAAGAGTAACAAAGGGATCTCACAAAACTGGGTGACTGGACAGCAAAATGGCAGATGAAATTCAATGTTGATAAATGCAAAGTAATGCACATTGGAAAACAATCTCACCTATACATACAAAATGAAGGAGTCTGAATTAGCTGTTAACACTCAAGAAAGAAATCTTGGAGTCATTTTGGATAGTTCTCTGAAAACATCCACTCAGTGTGCAGCGGCAGTCAAAAAAGCAAACAGAATGTTGGGAATCATTAAGAAAGGGATAGATAATAAGACAGAAAATATCATATTGCCTCTATATAAATCCATGGTATGTGTACACCTTGAATACTGTGTGCAGATCTGGTCACCTCATCCCAAAACAGATATATTGGAAAAGGTACAGAGATGGGCAACTAAAATGATTAGAGGTATGAAACAGGAGGAGAAATTAAAATAACTGGGAATTTTCAGCTTAGAAAAGAGATGACTAAGGGGGGATATGATAGAGGTCTATAAAATCTTGACTGGTGTGAAGAAAGTGAATAAGGAAATGTTATTTAATCCTTCACATAACACAAGAACTAGCAGTCACCCAATGAAATTATTAGGCAGCAGGTTTTAAAAAACACAAGGAAGTACTTTTTCACACAACGTAACGTCAACCCGTGGAACTCTTTGCCAGGGGATGCTGTGAAGACCAAAACTATAACAAGATTAAAAAAAGAACTAGATAAATTCCTGGAGACTAGGTCCATCAGTGGCTATTAGCCAGGATGGGAAAGGACACAACACCATGCTCTGAGTGTCCGTAGCCTGTTTGCCAGAAGCTGGGAATGGGCAACCGGGGATGGATCACTTGATGATTACCTGTTCTGTTCATTCCCTCTGAAGCACATGGCCTTGACCACTGTCGGAAGACAGGATAGTGGGCTATATGGACCACTGGTCTGACCCAATATGACCTTTCTTATGTAAAAATTAATAATAATGTTTAGTACAGAAACTCCCCAACATAATGACCTCTCAAGATAGCAACGATGTGAGATAACAACCTTGGCAAATAATGCATTTTAAAAATCTTGGCCTACTAGGAACCATTTATTTAAGTTTCCATTCCCGGTCAGAAATCTAGCATTCTGGAGGAAAGTCACTAAAATATAGTCCAACAAACAAATGCTTATTTAATGTGCCCTTCACTTTTCTCTCCACCGCACCCCACTCACCGGTGTTGTCCTTGGTCAGTGGAGACTCAGAGTTCAGAGGTGCTTTCACGTGAGTACACCTCCCAGGTGTGGGGCAAGAAGGCACCTTGCTTGTTCCTCCAGCTGCTCACTGTTTGCTCTGGCCACTGCTGTTCATTGTGCCATCGTTCACTCCACCACTCTGTTGCCAATGGCCCTGCGCAGTCACTTGGCTTCTGCTGCCACCTACCACTGTGACCTCTGCGAGTTGGTCTCTTGAGGTTTCACCAGCTCTCAGTGATTTCAGCTGAGCTCTCAGTGGGGGAACCTCGCTGCTAGTGCAGACTGGGCTGTCTCTTACACAAAAGCACTGTCCCCATGGGAACACTGTCCCCACAGCAGGAGTAAGCACTTAGACCTGATTCTCAGTGATTTCAGCTGCAGTGGTCACTTAACAGAACAATAGACTATCTATGGAGCCTAATCAGCTCAGTCTTTAAATAGTGGAGAGGGACAGGTCCCCACCCTCTCTCTTGGTGCCCTCAATCAGCACAGGCTAAGTACAGTTCTACTGCCCTTTACTCATACAATAAGAACAACATTTCATCCCCCCTCCCCCGCACATTCAAGCGATCTGTAACCCAACCCCAGCCAAAATCTATCACTTGGGCAACACAGGTCTGTTTGCTGGATACCTAGGTAGATTAGGTGTGAATGTAAATACAGTCTGGTCCTGAAGCCTTTCCCCCCAGCTCATCACTAGCTGTCAGGGAGAACTCATTTAAACTTTGCTTACAAATCATCATTTGAAATCATTCGGTTGGTCAACATCACTGAAATGAATGCACTGACGTGGTCCTAAAAAACAACAGCTGTATAAGCAAACTAGTCTATGTTCATACTTTTCAAATCTATTATACTTTTTCAGATAACATGTATTTTATCATACACTGTAAATGCTTTTAGAGTGTGTATTAATGTTTCAATTTCAATTCAAATTTCCAAACAGTCACTAAATTGACATGTAAATAGTTCACAAAATGGGGGGCAGGGTTGGGGAAATTCTGGGGTGGGGGATGTAGGGAAATCACTGGATGGAACTGACAAGGATTGTACCAGGGGAAAGGATTGGGCTCAGACTAAGAAGAAGTCTAGTCTGTGAAAGAAGCTTATTGGACCATCTCTGAGGGTGAGCTTCACCTGTATTCAGTTACTTAAATGTATTAGGCTTAGACTTGCATGTTTTGTTTTATTTTACTTGGTAAATTACTTCATTCTGTCTGTTATTACTTGAGACCACTTAAATCCTACTTTTTATACTTACCAATATGCAAAGTGATTGTATTAAATCCAGAATAAGTTATTATTACCTGGGGGAGCAAACAGCTGTGCATCTCTCTCTATCAGGTTATAGAGGGTGGACAATTTGTGAGTTTACCCTGTATAGGCTTTATACAGAGTAAAATGGATTTCTTTGGGGTTTGGATCCCATGGGGGTCTGGGTGCTGGAGACAGGAGTACTTGCTGAGCTGGTTTCAGTTAAGTCTGCAGCTTTGAGGGCGTGGTTCAGACCCTGGGTCTGTGTTGCAGCAGGCTAGAATGTCTGGCTCAACAAGATGGTTCTGGAGTCCCAGATACGGTTCTCAGAGAAAATGGGCTCAGAGATAGTTTCAGTGCATCATGTGACAGTCCCAAGGGGAGGGGCTTTGTGACTGAATCCGTCACAGTTGTAATTTAGTAAGTCTCATTTTTTATAGTTAGATATTGTTCCTTCCCCAGCAAAATAAAAATCCCCCCTCCCCTAATTGGGAAACTTTTATTAACCGTGATGGCTGGCTCGCCTGGGTTTAAATGCTACAACTTGCCGTGAGGCAATGCCAGTCTATGATAGCCACTTGTCGTTTCGGGGAGATGCATATCCCTAAAAAATATGGCCATTGTAGTAACCTGAAAGTCAGAACACAGCATGATAGAGATCTCCGCCTCAAGATGATTTTAAGGAGAAGTCCCTTTAGCCTACCCCTCAGGGACTGCAATCAACACCAGCATGCATGTTCTTTATCAATCGCCAAGGAGGAGCTCACTCCCATTCACTCTGCACTGAGGCCCTGAAATTGTGGAACTGGTGCATTCACCACAACATAACAATCTCAGCATCTTACCTCCTGGGGTGACAGAATACAATGGCGGACACGCTAAGCAGACATTTCTCTGAGGAACTCAAATGGGAAATATATGATAGTGTCCCCCAGTTGATTATTCCAGAGATGGGGCTAGCCATCCGTAGACCTGTTTGCATCAGCAACAAGCCACACGTGCTCACTTTTCTGTTCCAGGGCAGGACTACCACCCAAGTCACTAGGGGATACCTTCCCCATTTTGTGGGACACATCACTCCTGTATGATTTCCCATCGATATCTCTAATCTTGCGAGTCATTCACAAGGTCCATATCATACTGATTTGTTCCAAAATGGCTCAGACAGACTTGGTTCCCTTACCTGTTGCACCTGGCAGTGTGTGCTCCCCAAGCTCTTTCCTTGCAGTAGGATCTCCTCTTACAGTATGGAGGCCGAACTCTCCACCCAAATCCGGAGAAACTCCATCTCAAAGCATGGTTCCTAAGTGATTCCAACATGATGAATTAGCCTGTTTGGAATGAGTGAAATGTATTATTAAATAGCAGGCGATTCACCACTCGCAATATCTATCTCCAAAAATGGAAGAGATTCTCACAATGGTGCCAGCAAAAACAGGTAAATGCAGTCATGGCGCCTCTACTGGGCATACTGGATTACATACTGAAACTCAAAGAATCAGGCTTATCTATAAACTCAATCAAAGTACACCTAGTGGCTGTTACAGCCTTTCGCCACAAGGTGGAGGGAACATCAGTCTTCGCTCATCCAATCACTAGACCCTTCCCTACTGGTGTACAAAACATGTACCTGAAAGTTCGATAACCTACACCCCCACGATACTTGAACTTTGTACTCAGATGCCTCCCCAGAGCACCTTTTGAACCTTTAGCAACCTGTTCCTTCATTCATATAGCTATGAAAGTGGCATTTTTGGTAGCAATTACCTCTGCTAGACGGGTCAGTGAAATTGGGACACTGATGGCCGAGCCTTCTTATACCGTGTTCGCTAAAGATAAGGTTACATTGTGGCCACGCTCAAAAATTTTGCCTAAAGTATCAACATCCTTCCATTTAAGCCAACCCATATACCTTCCCACCTTTTACCCCAAACCACATGGGAACTCACAAGAGGCCATCCTACATTCCCTTGATGTCAGATGTGCCATAACATTTTATTTAGACTGAATGAAATCATTCTGGAAATCTCTAAGACTATTTATTTCCACAACAAAACATTCCAAGGGATGTGCAGTATCAACCCAGAGACTGACTAAATCAGGGGTTCTCAAACGGGGGGTTGGGACCCCTCAGGGGCTCGCAAGGTTATTACATGGTGGGTTGAGAGCTGTCAGCCCCCACCCTAGACCCTGATTTGCATCCAGCATTTGTAATGGTGTTAAATATATTAAAAAGTGTTTTTAATTTATAAGGAGGAGGGGGTCACACTCAGAGGTTTGCTGTATGAAAGGGGTCACCAGTACAAAAGTTTGAGAATCACTGATCTGAAAGGATCTCTACTTGTATCCAACTCTACTGAGTGCATAATAAGGAACCCCCACCAGGGATCTGATTCCACTCTACGGCCACGTCCAGACTAGGAATTAAAATCGATTTTAGATACGCAACTTCAGCTACGGGAATAACGTAGCTGAAGTCGAATTTCTAAAATCGAGGTACTCACCCGTCTGGACGGCGCGGCATCGATGTCCGCGGCTCTCCGTGTTGATTCCGGAACTCCGTTCGGGTTGATGGAGTTCCGGAATCGATGTAAGCGCGCTCGGGGATCGATACATCGCGTCCAGACTAGACGCGATATATCGATCCCCGAGCAATCGATTTTAACCCGCCGATGCCGCGGGTTAGTCTGGATGAGGGCTGTGTCTGCCACTGCTACATCTATAGCCTTCCTGAACAATGTCCCTCTGATAGACATATACAGGGCTGCCACATGGGCCTCCGAGCACACCTTTGCAAAACACTATGCTATCAGTCAATCCTCTGTCAGATGATAATATTAGGCCTTACCATGCTCTCTGCAGCAACACGCATGACTCCAAAGTTCCTACCATACAGTGGGGCACTGCTGTACACATGCTGAAGTGGAGCACCCCCAGGAACACTACCAAAGAGGAAGAAGTTACTCACCTTGTGCAGTAACGAAGGTTTTTCAAGATGTATGTCCCTGTGGGTACTCCAATACCCACCCTCCTCCCCTTTACTTTGGAGTTTGTGCATCAAGCTCTGCAATAGTGAAGGAACTGAACAGGTCAGGTTGTGCATGCACTACATGAGCGCAAATTGCACAGTGAGATGACTACTGTGCATGTGTGCCGTGACTAAGCACTGCTACCGAAACTCTCCGATCTGTGGTGCAGGGATGCGCCAACACCAAAGTGGAGCATCCACAGCAACACACATCTCAAAGACCCATTGTTACTGCACAAGGTGAGTAACTTCCTCTTATCCCCATTTACCGGTGAAGATAAACTGGGACAGAAAAGTAATATGACTTGGTCAAGGTCATGTGGTAAATTGATGTCAGGGCCATTATTAGGGCTTGGGACTTCTTGATTCCCAAACCTGTACTCATTCCTCCTCCTCCTCACATTGCCTTTTAATATATGTACATACTCTGCCACTTGTTAGGCCTTATCTGATCTGAATAATTAGACTAGGTATTAGGCGGTGCAGCGCAATGGTTTCCCAAAAATGATTGTTACTCTGTAATCATAATAATCTCGGCTGCCCCTTGCATAGTAATTCTTAAGGTAAACAGGGCTTTGTAAAGGACTCTGTCCTGTGTATCCTAACATTTGCCTTTGCTTTTTGAGAACCACACCCTAATTCACCTTGCTAAATGGACAGAAGACTTCAGTGGTTTTTTAGTTATGTTTTGTTTTTTGGCAGCAATCCTGTAGGTAGGGCTTAGAGACTTTGGTGTTTGCCTCCAGAGACAAAACCAGAGTAAAATTTACCTCTCAGAAATCAATAGTGTTTGAATAATAAATAGATTAATTATTTCTGCTTTGTTGGTGTATCATGAGGAGCAGCTATTACACAGATGCACTATATTCTGGAACCTCTGAGAATAAGTATAAGGATACACAACAAACAAATCTGGATCTCCATTTGGAGAGCTAAAAAATTTAACGCAAAGTGCTTAATGTGCAGTGACAGATTGCAGTATTTATAACATTACTATAATGGCAGGCTTCTAAAAGTCACACACAGATATTCTAAGGAGAGTTGGTTACCATATTTGTTCACCATGTCAAATGCATAAACAATATCAAGTTATGAATAAAATATAAGAAGCTTGTTAACTTAACTCAAGTACTATACATTTCATGCAAATAATAACTTCTAAAGAATTAAAGAAATTAAGTAACTACAAAAGCATTCATTCCTTAAATGTAATATAAAATGCCATGGTCTGACTTTAATAAAAATTTCTAAAATTGATTAGCCAATGTTAACAGTATTTAAAATGATCTGAATAGTCATACACTGAAAAAACATTAATTTTAAAAGATTTAAATTATGTAGCAAACAACTAAGGCCCAGATCCTGCAAATATCACACAGGCGAGTCATTTTATACAGGTGAGTTGTCTGATAGAGCAGGGAAGTTTTGAGGATTGCTCCCCTGGGACATTGCAGCCAGGACAAACATCCTGTGAAAACTTAAATTTAAGTGAAGGACAGAAAGAGATTTGATGTCTATTATAACAGGAATTAAAGTATTTTACATGGTTTAAGCAATTTTTATTTTATGCTTTACTGGTAAAAATTCTGTCTGAATGCTGTGGGGTTTTTTAATGTATTTAGTTTGTTTAGATTAAAAAATATTAACTGACCGTTTTTGTTAGTAGCATGGGAGAATCTATCTCCCTTGCAGAAACTAAGGTTTTTTGCAGGTGGGAGAAAGCAAGAAACAATGCAGAGGTGTGTGGGAGTGGGTATTGTGGAGCAGGATGGGAGTGAAATTTAAAAAATAGTCCCATGCAGGGCTCTATTATAAACCGTCATGCTTCAGAACAAAAGTCAACCATTGTGCCTCCTTGCATTAGCTGGCCTGCACTGAATGTTAACACCAGCATTCCTGTAACTGGATGCCATTACTGAAATCCATAATTTTTGTGAAGACGGACCGCAGCGCATGCTTGCTTGGCACCTGTCCACAATCTACAAATTATGTGTTTAGAACAGTAAGTGTACATGTTGTTTTTTCAGTAAAATGAAGTATGTGAAAGAGCATGAGAGTTTGCAAAATAAGGGCAAAAGTCTACACTCAGTAGGTATAACTGATATTTAGCCTTTTAAAAAGTGTATGGAATAATTATAATGATTACTTGATCCTTATGCTTTACCATCACTTCTATAGTTGAAGCATCCAATATCTGAAGTTTTTAAAATCCTATATTTAAATTTATCTAAAGGATTTTATTTTTCTCTGTTTTTTCCTAGTTCATTCTTGTCACATGTTCAGTTTGGAAATTGGAAAATTAACCCCATTAATCCCTGTTTGAAAAGAAATGTACATTGCATTCTCTCCTTTCTCTCTTCCCCTTTCAGATTAGTCAAAGTTCCTTTATTTCATTAGTTTACTCCATGAAGCAATTACATAACTGTTACCACAATAGAACTAGAATAGTGAATTACATTTACTGAAAATAACTGCAATTAATTTGAAATTATCTTTATGCAGTCATCTCCTACATATAATAGAGTTATTCAAATGTCTCTGAACATTTTACATGCAGTACTGGAGTGAGTTAGATCAATCAAAAATTAATTGCTTCCAAGGCATCAGTGCAGTCTTCTGGGATCAGTTGAATCCCAATATGTCACAATAAAGTCATAATAATTGATGTAGCATAGAATCATGCATTTGCCACTCACTTATAATAGAAGTTTTATTAGCCAAGCAGAGTGGGTGGAAAAATGAAAAGAATAAAGAAATGAAAATAAGTTAAATACTAGATAGTGACCTTTAATATTGATTTGTTTCTATGCTAACACAGTTCATCATCTTGACACTTTCCTTATGCTTAAAATAGCTGCTCTTGATTTGCACAATTGCTTTTTCAGTGTACTTTGTATATTGACAGTGAACCCTGGCATTCAATTTGTCAGCCCAAAATATTTCTTTTGAAATTTGCTGTAATGGCTTGGACACTGATGTACTATTCAGTGTGAGAATTTCCTTTTTGGTAATGGCTTGAATGTTGCATGATGTATTTTGTTACACTGGGTACAAAACAGGACTAGGGTACTGAAAGACTAAATATTGTTTTTTCCCTCAGTTTAAAAGCATTTTCACCCAATAATTTTTTCCTGGTCTTTGTTTGAAGTTATAAGCCATAGCTGTTGTAGTAGTATAACTATTTGAACATTAATCGTACTGGCATACTACTTCTGATTTTTTTTGGCTTCGTATATTTGTATTAGTGGATGTAAAGTAATTATTTAGGTTCAGATTTGATTTCAAAGGGTGAATTCATTTTCATTGACTCTGTGAATTGTACTATCTTCTTTCCTTAGGATTCTTTTTTTTTTTTAAGATAGAAAAACTGACTTAAGAGAAATCCTGTAGATTCAGAAGAAGAAATGGGATGCTTTGCCTGTTTAATACCCTTTTGTAATGCTGCAGCAATGATAACTGCAATTCATCATATCTCTTATCCTTTCTTGTTTCTGTACCAGATCTATTCTCTCTTGTTATGTTCACTTGCTGCACAATTAACATCTTGTTCAACTGTACTTTTGCAACAGCTTTTGCCTCACTGTATCCATTTTCCCTGTTACTTCCTTGCTCATTTTGCACTACAGTTGGTGTGATCTCTTTGTTGTAGCAGTTGCTGAAATTATTAGTGAATGGTCTGGTCTTACATTTGAGCTGTTACTAGAAGAGTGAGAAGAAGAGGCAGTCATCTATGAAGAAACAACAAGAGGATGGGTTTTTAAAATGATCATTTTGGGGAATTATGGGCGGAACATCTGCAGCCAAGTATGGCAGAAGGTATAGAGACTTAAAGACCTCATATTAATCAAGATGGCACATCAAGAGTAGGAAGTGGAACGTGATGGATTGAAGAATAAAAAGATGACTTCATATTTTGTCAGAAAATGGCTTGATAAGACTCTGCAGGAGCAGTTGTATGGCAGAGTATTCACTGGACTTGGTAGGAATCACAGGTGAATTATGTAGCTTTTAGTGGAAGGACCAAGGAGACAGGAACATTTTATACCTGTTTTCAAGTTATAGCTATGACCCTTTAAATGTTTGGTTTTTTTCTCAGGGAGTCAGTGGTGTGGGTCAGATAAGCACCCACAACATTGGATAGTTCAAGATAAGCATCAACGTTTTTAGCCCATTTCTTCTGAGCAGCGCTCTCTAACAGAATCTCCAAGCAGACTTCAGCTGCAGAACATAGCTGGGTCTGTGTGACACAATCTCAAGGAATCACAATGCTACAGGTCGTAGTATAATGCTGTACCACTATTGCTGGGTGACCAATCCCTTTCTTAGTACCATAGAGTAGTAGGGTCATCCCTGCCATTCTGTTCACCACACACAGTCAGTAGGACCAGAATTTTAAAAACCATCCACCCTAATGGCCCTTTCTATGTCCAGCAATGGCTTAAGAAAGAGACCAGAAAGTTTTTACCTCTTCTGAGAGGACATCATTTCTTATATACTTAAGCAAATCTTGTATAATGATGCTGTCCTCTACTTTTCTTTAGCAATGTGTTTGCCATTTCCTACCATTATGAAATGACTTAGCATGCCATTCGTTACTTTTAATATCCTGTGTTCACATTGTTAAGGCTCCCTCTTTAATGGTTTATACTGCATGTGATGAATCTCAATTTCAAATCGGGGACAGATGCATTTAAAACAGGATGTGACTTGAATTGGTGCATTTCCTTAATCAAACTAGCTATGAATCCTTGGAAAGCCAAAGCCCACTTTAGCATCTCTGAAGTGCAGAAACTTTTTTTTTTGATATCTCCTATGAAGGTAGAAGTGCGATTAGGACAGTCTCTGAAAGGAAGAGGCTAGTATGGAAGAGAGCATCCCCCTGCACTATTTGAACTTTCAACAAGTACACATACTCTAAAGAGACTTTAGGCCTCAAGTTATGACTTTTGTTCTATAGAGACATGACTGTCCTGTGTGCTAATGAGTGTCTAATGAGAATGAGTTCAATCTAGATTTATGATTGTCATTAGGTTCATGGTGTGCCATTTTTTGTTTTACAGCTGAATATTATTAAAGCAGTACATGTGGCTGATAGGCATAACAAGACTGTCAGGCAGGTCAATCTCTGATATGTAGAACACACCACAATTAGAAAGGGTAATGGGTTGTTGCTTCCTCAAAGACACATAGGAAGTCTGTGGTGGAGCTGTGTCTTCTGAGTCCCAGTACAGTGCCTTAACTACAAGGCCACTCTCCCTCTCAGCCATAAGTCCCCCTCTTGAGTACAGTGGTGAGGCTGCACCTAGAATTCTGCTCTCAATTTTGGGCACCTCTTTCCCAGAATGATGACAAAATGGCGGAATTCGGAGAAGAGTAGCTAAAATTAATTATGGGGTTAGGGAAAATGACTCGAAAGATTAAAAGAAACTATAATCGTCTCAGGGCTAGGGTTGTCTGTTGCATAATGAGCAAACTGGCACTTATAATAAATGATCATTAATACAAAAATGCCAGATTAAATAATTTTGGAACATATTCTCAGTATCTCTTTTTTTTTCTTTGCTTGGAACTTTCACCAGAATATATTTGGCCAGCGTTGTTGATATATTTCATTGTGTGGAGTAAGTCTTATTAGTCACATAATCTTGAGAACATCTCTCCCCATCTGTAATCTCATAATATCCTTATGACATCTATCACAACTGCTTATTAGAAAAACAACTACAAGTATTGATTTTTTTTTTGGTGGCTTTAAGTGATGTATCTAGTTCTCTTTGAAAAAGTTAGTCATGTGGCTACTTTTCATCTCCCTAGCCCCATCTGTTCTGTTTTCCTTTTCCTTCCTTTATAGCCCTTCCTCTCATTCTTCCACATCTCTTTTAGCCTGTCCCCCTTCTGTGTTGCTGTATGTATTTGCCTGCCTCTTGATTCCCTTATCCCCTGCATGTTTTGCATTGCTTTCTAGTTCTCTTCTTCCCTTATTGCTAAGGAGTTACTGCCTACCTGTAACCTGCCTGTGAAATAACTGTTTTAAATAATGTTTAACTTCTGTATAACTATGATGGGTTCAATAATTTGTTTATTGATTACCATGTTCACATTAGTGTGAAGACCTGTTTTTTTTTGTTGATTTCTTATATATGGTATGATTCAATGATTTACCTGCGCTGTGTGACCACTGGTTTTTTTTAATGTACATTCTGCTACTCAGCTTATCAGGAAAATCTTTTGAAACCTTATTTGATATTTATTTATTTTATTGATTGAGGTGGTCTGATCTGTAGCTGTAAAATGTAAAGAGTGTCTCACCAAAAAAACCACAAGTCAACAAATTTCACTATATGTACAAATATGCAGGCCTAAATTTGGACCTTCTGTTTACCTTGTAGACCTAAAATTACCACTGGAGCCTAACATACTTTCTTTGGGTATCCTAGTCTCCTGTTCTCTAATGAAAGTTTAAGGTGCACAAGGAAGGCACAAACAAGCACTGTAATCCTGATAAGTTGGGATAACATTCCTGTTTCTACTTCTGCTGCAATCAATGAGAGTTTTGTCCCTGGTTTTCCTGGTGCCTAATTAAGGATATCTGAATTTTGTGGAGTCAGAAATTTGAGGACCTGGATTCATGAAAATGGAAATTGAAATATAAAACATTCAACTTTTTAATCACCCTCTAAATGAAACATGTTTTTGTTTATCAAAATATGTAAAAATAAACATTTTTGACTTTTGTAACTAAAAGGCTTTTGTACTGGACAAACAGTGAAGAAAACAATGAAAGATACCCATATAAACTGTTTATTTGCTATGGAGGGTCATAAATTGTATTAATATGCCAATGTGAATGCAATAAAACATACTGTTAACCACATTAAAATATTTTCCATGACTGTGAAAGGAGGTGTTTTTCTTTACTTATTTGCCCTTGGAGTTTTTATAATTTTACTGATTTTTTTTAAGGGTCCAATTTTTTGAATGTTTAAAAAATTATTTTTTTTGTTAATGATAATTTTAAAGCTGTCAAATGCTTTTCTAATGTATGCATATAAAACCGTGGATTATTCTGAGAGCCTCTATTTAATTTTCTGCATCTTTTAAAAAAGCATTACTATAAATACTTCTGCATCTTTGGATTTTTTTACAGGGTTGTTTCTTATATATTGCACAGCTGCTCTTTTTTTACTGCTACTGAATCACTTGTTAGTGAAAAATAAAAACTTCTCTTTTGGGAAGATTAATTGATATTAATGAACAGTGTGTTTCCCTTTGCCTCTTACTATATGTTTTTCTATGCATCACTTCATTTAATTTCTTTTAGACAGTGCCTGGTAAGTACTGAGACAGAAGTGGCAATTTCCTGCAATATCTTTGGGAGATCTCATTGAATTATATCTAAATAGCTTTGGAGTCCATTGTATTATAAATGCAAAGTTTATTTATTATTGTGGGATGGTCTATCATTTCTCTAGAGAGGAGAGGTGGCCATTATGAATTCTGGGAAGCCTTATGAAGGACAAGAAGGAACTTTTGGGACAAAGTTAAATGGGTTTCCTAGGAAATACCTGGGGGGAGATCAATGCAAATTTCCACCTCCAAGGACCCAACCTTTTGAAGCTATGACCTGAGGAAAGAACCATTGTCTGACTAATTTTCTATTCACTGTTTCTGAATATCAAATACTCCAGCTGAAGAAAGGAAAGGCTAACCTATGCATATGTATTCTTGTGCCGAGCAAAAGCTGTTATGAACTTGTGACCACAGAAAACCCCCTTGGTCAAGTTTGAAGAACTGAATCCTATCAGAGCTCTTGTTGGAATTTGGGGGTGATCTCTGGTAAGCTGATTAACAGGCGTATATAGGTTCTTTTATAGGTTTTAATGAATTTTCTCTGTAATATGTTCGCCTTAAGAATAAACATGCTCCCTAAAAAGGGGCTATGTGAGCTTAAAACTGAGGGCAATTATGTTGTTCATCTGTAAAGAGTAGATAAAGTGCAGAGCCTGGCCTGGTGAGGCCATCGGGCTTGCTGGAGAGCTCACAGTATAGGCAGGGAACTTTGCAGCCTGGAAAATCCCTGGTCAGGATGGAGGGAGACATGGTCTCCCGAAAGAGGTGACTGCTGAGGAGGTGGGAGCCTAAAGTTGGGTGTCCTTGCTGGACCCACAGAGGGGGTATATAGGTGCAGTTGCCCTGAAGGGTGACAATGATGTTGTGACTTTTCCTTTCAGATATGGACCTTATAACAGCTATGAGCTATTGCAATGTATTACCTTTTGATCTAAATCAAAGACCATCCTGGAAACTGCAGTTGGTGCAAAATGTGGAGGCAAATTGTGGAGGGAGCACATCAAACCTATACCACAGAAACTGTCCTGGCTTCTAATTTGTTACTGAATGAAATTCAAGATGTTTGTCTCTTTGTGAAGTCCTTCATGATTTTGAGTCTGTCATCTCAAGTCCAAAAATCCTTAGACTTGGCCTGGATGCTGTTTTAAAGAAACAGTAATAGTGTTAGAAGGCACTTGTGCTGCTGAACAAAAGGGGCAAGAAGTAACCAAATATGGCTGAATAGCAAGGTGGGGTATTCAAGCCACATGGAGATCCTTCAGAATTTGGAAATTTCAACCTAGTGACGCCAGTCAAAGTGCATAAATGGCAGCAGGCAATATGTAAGGAGGAAATTAAAAGAGCCAGTAGTTATACATATAAAACAAAAATGATTGGTTTAAATATAACAGAAGCAGAAAGCCCATGAAAAATTCAGAGGGTCTGTTCCGTCACTGTTTAAAGATAAATACATGGCTGAGAAGTTAAATGAATTCTCTGCATCACTCTTTGCCACAGAGGATTTTGGGGAGATTCTATTCTGAACCTGTGTATTTCTGGCAATAAGATCAGATGCTATCAGGAACTGAGGTGTTATAAGATGATTTGATGTAACAAACTCATAATTAAAAATACAAAAAGTCATTGGGCCCAGATGGTATACACATAAGAGTTCTGAAAGAAGTTGAGAATGAAATGACTGCATATTTTTGCTAGTATTCCAATCTTTCAAAAACTGTTATTGTACCTCAGAATCGAAGGATACCAATGTTAGCTTTTATTTTAAAAAAGCTCTAGGGCTGATCCAGAGAATTACTGACCATAAGCTTTACATTTGTACCTGGTAGATTGGTCAAAATTATAATTAAAAGATAATAAAATACTAGAACAGGAGTACCCAATGCAGTGCCTGTGGGCGCCATCATGCCTGCGGGGGCATCTAAATGCGCCCGTGTCCTGGCCGGCGGTTGAGCATCCACCAAAATGCCGCTGAAATTTGGCGGCATTTCAGCAGCAATGCTTCTGGATGCTGCTACTTGCTGCCGACAAGTGACGTCATCGAGAAGCGAAATTCGGCGGCATTTCGGCAGATGGTCAACCGCTGCCATGGTCCTTCATCTAGTGCCCGCCAGACAAAAAGGTTGGGGACCACTGTACTAGAAGATAATAAGAATTTCTCTAAAGGGGCAAAAGAAAATTCTTTCACTAATCTATTAGAATTCTTTTGAAAATGTCAACGTAGCAGGTAAAGGAAAACGGTTGACATTCTTATCAAGATATAAATTCTCTTACTAACCAGCATTTTGACCTATTGACATCTCTTTTCAATCATTGGAAATTCTTTTCTTCCTGATTGTGTGCATTTCTTTTAACTGATGTGACTGCAGTAGTTCTTAATATTGTACAGAGACACCAGATCAGAAACAAGAAAAAATGGTAATGCAGAAAGATTGAAATGATAGGGTTTGTGCCAGGGAAATGGATCAGTTTCTGTGCTGTGAATAAAACCTAAGACTTGAGTTTCATGATTAGGCAGTTCTGAGGGCAGTATGAACAACATATTGGGTAAGGATCTACACAGAAATTTAGGCCTAAAACTATAAAGGGACAAAACCCAAATGATTTAATCTGAGCCCATTTGAATTTGTGGAATGGGGCTATAATTTGAATCTTGAGATCTGAATCCATGGCTTTGGCTTCAGGACAAACCAAACCAAGACAAACAGGCACCTATTTTACTCAGTGTGGTTCAGATGTGACTCTTGTTTCCAGAAAACATGATCCTGCAAGATTTTTACAAACGGCACTAGTGAACTGCTAGTACCTGGTGAAATGTTCCATTAGAATTGTCAAGATGATATAAAATGCATTCAGTCTGGAGCTTTTTTATTTTGCACTTATTTGCTACATCCCAAATTTAAATAATTGGCAAGAGATCTGACACTTGTGATATGGATGAGCAAATTTATTTTGTAATTGTTTTTTGTCTCAAGGAAAAGGCTAGAGTGGCCAGTAATAGTGGGGTAAAGATTAATATTGTCTGTTACTTTTATTTGTAAATTAGTGATGTGCCAAATGTCTCTCAATGAGAACACATTTCTGTGTCCTGATCATGAATGACTGCTGCCCGACTCAGCAGTGATCAATTTGCTGCTCTGTACTTTATAGCTCCTATTGTTCACTATAATTAGAGCAAATTAAGTTATTTTGAAGTAGTTATGCAATGAATTGTGGTATTTTTTAATAGATTGTTCATGAATAAATAATTTCACTAGCTCTGAGTATACTGATGTGGATATGCTCAAATCTTGCACACCTAATTTTATTTTCTGAGTATGACAAATAAGGTGTTCAGTGCTAAGCTTGCAAATAGTAGGACTTATCATTGTTGTTGCTTTTGTATATTTAACAGGTGTGGTTTCCAACAACTGGTAGACAGAATAGGAAAATACAATAGAACTGCTATCCTTCCTTTTGCCAAAAGGTGGAGCTAGTGATCCGTAAGATAATCTTGTGTTGCTAATTGGTTTTCTAGGCAAATGGGGCTAGTCTAATGTAGGCAGAGGCTTTCTGTTGGCTTACACTTTAAGTGCTTGATATTTTTCATATATGTCTGATATAATGAGACAGGCCATCTTAATGAAGTGGCCAAACTGATTAGTGACAAATGGGTTAAATAGGAGTCTATTGTTTTCTTTTATTTAAATTATTTTGTGTGTCTGTGTGTAAGGGGTGGGGGGATTTCTCTAGAGAAAAAAACATGTTGCTGGAGGAATAAACTGTCTCTTGTGTTACTACAGCATTTTGGACCACTACTATAGAATGTTGTGTTTCTTTGACAAGCAAAGTGATTCATTTGCTGTAAGTATAGTGGGACAGCCATTGACTTTCTCTGAAAAGTTTTACATTTCCTTCCTTTATTTCTAGACTGGTCAGATTTTGGCAAACAAGTATCTTTGCATGAAAGATGTGGGCTTCTTGTTTGTCTTATTTAGTGCCTTTAGCATTCTCAGGTGTGTCAAAATGGGGACTGCTGACAGTATTACTAAACCTGTTCAGTCAGCTGCTCCCAATTTGAGGCAGTGGGCTATGAATGATAGGAAGGTAAAGCAAGATTAGTTTAATTGGAGGAAGCACTCAGGAGAGGCTGGGTATTTTATATTTTTTCATGCAAACAAACTAGGCTGGCACATACTTTGCACAAGGCGTAAGATAGGCCCAAGGATCTCTTTCTTCTCTGCGGTGCTACTTCTATATTTCAGAGGAGAAAGATAGTGGGACTGCAGTCTTGGTGAGTAGTTAACAGCAGTGTTTGATATATGCACTGTATAAAACCCTACCCCCACCCAATATTGTGGACAATAAAGTGGGTGAACAGATGATGGAGAATGACTGACTGATACATGGAGAGAGTTTTATGCAGTATAGTTGTAGCTGTGTCAGTCACAGGAGGATATTAGAGAGACAAGGCGGGTAAAGTAATATCTTTGAAGATGGTCCAGTAAAAGATATTGCAAGCTAAGAGTGGCAAATCTATAAAGGTTAGCTGCTTCTACTGTATTGTAAGATTATTATTTAACTGAAAATTAAATGGAAATACAAGTTTTGTACACACTTTTATATCAGATTTAAGATGGAGCTTCATGATTACTTATAGCTAGATGGCTGGAACTGGGTTGAGGGTGAAGCACTGAATGGGTTCACATATTAGACATTCATATACAGTGGATATAGAAAATTTGGGTTTAGTTTGATATACGAGGTAACCAATTTCTCCAAGAGATTACAGTATCACATTTGCATATGATTTACCCCTTTCCAAAAAAAAGGTTTTTAAGTGTTGTCATGATATTTTTCTGCATGGAATATAGGATATTTTTGCTCATGTATCCTATGCAAGATATAACTGGTTGGATGAATCAACTTAAACATTAATAGGTTCAAATGCTTGTTTGTGTCAAGATGGAAGGAAGAAAAAGGGATGAAAGGAGAGAAAACAATAGAATGAATAGTGTAATATATACATCAAATTACTTTTAAAAGCGGATTTTCATTTGGATATCTGTTTGAACGGTCATTCGAGCAGTCTTTGAGATGGTTCTGTTAACACATAGATTAGCAAAATCTTTGGATTAGTTAGAAAAGCATGGTGTTGGCTGGTTTTAAACAGACAAACAAAAACCCATCAGTCTAACAATCTCGGGGAGGAAGGTGAAATAGATTTAAATTAAAGTTTTTAAAAAAAAGACAACTGAAAAACTGACCCATGAAGTTAACCATTTTATGTGACATCACAAAATTGTCTGAGATGATTGCAAAGCCCCAGAACCCATGAAGTAGCATATAACTAATTACACCCCACCCCTTTTTTCTTGCATATTTTGGGAGAATGTAGTGCATGGGAAGTGTTTGCTGGAATGGAGCTCATTAATATAGTATATTTGACATAGAGGTCATAATCATTACAAATCTAGAAAAGATTACCTTTCCAGTGCCGTACACCATGACATTCAATTCTTGGTAATCCAGAGGTAGTTTGACAGCTGCCTGTCTAAATTTTTTGGCTCAGCATATTAGTGTGTATATACAGTTGAGATAGTGATCACGGTATGATAAATGCTGTATAAAATTGCATTCTGTTTTAGTTCTGGTCTGTCCTTTGCCTGACTAACTTGTGTCAAGCAGGGGGATCACTTCAGAAAAAAATCAGGAGGAGGAGAAGTGGTGTCAGCATTAAAGAACATTGTCTTTTTCATCAAATAGCATCAGGAATGAGAAAAACTACACAATTATTGCCTTCCTAATGACCATGTCCAAAGACTTGGAGTGGCAAAACAAGGTCGGGAGGGGGGGTTGTGGGGAGACGACAACTAATCTTCCTTGCCCTATAGCAAATGATGCACTTCGTGTCTAGAAGAGCAAAATTGAAGACATGGATGTGCCTGTTGCAGTACTTAGTATAATACTGGGCTGTGTTAGAAGCATTGATTGGGCTGGCTATCTGAGGGATGTATTTTGATCTCTCTAACATAATAGTGGTAGTGTCACTTAGTTACTGTAAGCAGCATACAAGCAATGTCATTTCAGTGTGTGAATGTAATGGACAGTATAACACCTAACTTCACGTATGTTGAGATTAAAATTTAACTCCTTGCACTTCATCAACTTCCACTTTCTGCCTCAGTGGGTATGTTTGGAATTTGACATAAAGCCTTGTCAAGACATTGCATAAGTGATGTGACTGAAGAGACTATCTTAGCAAAATTATATGTATTTATTTTGCATTTTTCGCCTCCAAAGCATTTCACACCCTATGGATAGATAAACGTGCTTCAGACACAAAACTAGGATGTCAGTGATCAGAACTGGGGCTTTAGACTAACAGCAACATTCTGAACTTGATCCTAATTTGAATTCTGAACATCTCTCCCTTACAAAACTTAAAGAATGTCTAGGGCAAAGCTTTTAACTTGGGTCTATAATATGTAGATAAGAATTTCTACCACTGAGATATAGCTGCGGGGGAAGGGAGGGCGGGCACATCAGTGATTTAACAGCACCCAGCAATATTATACCATGGTACATGGGCCTGATCCTGCCATCATTGAAATAATGTAGCTTTGCCTTTGAATTTAAGCAGTATCAGGCCAAAATAAAGTTATATTTTAAATATGGTGTATATATGTATATCTAAAATGTACCCGAGAGACAAAAGGTCATATTGTCGGCATCTTTTTTTTAAAAGGGATATTGCAATATTTATAGTGCAATTTAAAATGTGGTATTTGTTTGTAGTAAGAAGGTGAGTGAATGCCCAAGTCTGTCTTTTAAACTTAAATATTGACAGTGTAATTCCTTACATTTTATAGCAAGTTTCCTGAGGTTATCCCTCTGAACCTATTACATGTGAACAAGAAACTACAAGTGAATCTGAGGGTAAAGTTAAAGGACCCAGCACAATCCAGCTCTCTATTGAATATCTTCCTCATTTCATCTCAGACATGCAGCCGTCACATGTAGTATGAGATCCTTCTAGTTTCTCACTTTTCTGTGTGCTTACTTTCCTGATTTTCAGGAACTGTGTGGATATTTGTTACTGGGTGTGTGGTGGGGAGGAGAAAGGAATATTACACAGAAGTCTCTCCTGTGTCTTTTTATTAAAAATAGATAAGCAGGCTACAAAGACAATCTTCATTTCCATACACTGGTGTCTTTTTTTTTGTCTTTGTTTTTTAGAACAGAATTCAAAAGGAGCCATTTGAGGTTCTGAAGGGAGTATTCATTCAGTAGTTAGAATTTGCTATTCAGGATGTAGGATTGGTCACATGGTATAGTTTACATTCCCTGACTGGATGACTCTGCCTTCACCCACTACTTAGGCTTCTGCATGAACCATGATTAATTTAAGTCCAAAACCAGTTTCTTGATTATGCCTGTAATAGAAGACTATTTGATCATCTACTTTCTGAGAACAGTTGTATGGAGAACTTTTAATGTGTGTAAATGTGAAAAATGCACATTTTGAAATCAAAGTGCCATTCAATATTTGCACAAATGTTTGCAAATACTCTTCATTTGCCCAGCTCTGGTGTCTAGTTTAAATTTAAATAGCTCTGTCACTGAAAGCGTTTTCAAGGACTATTGTCCCAAATGAATGGTGTTAAGTCTATTAATTTTTTCCGAACATTTTTATTTGCATTTGAGGTTGTCTGGTGCACTTGCTATTTTAAAAAGCGCATAAGCAATTGTGGGAGGAGTCTCTGTGGCATGTTTTACAGTGAGTGCAAAGCTGAAAGATGACTAGTAAGCAACAGCTTTTCTGACTATATTCGATAAACAAGTGTACAACTTACAAGTGAAGGTACTTCCAACCATACATAAATCAGTTATTCATCAACCCTCTGCAAGTTGCATGTTGTCATATAGATTTTTTAACCAGATTTGTACTCATCCTTCCTTCCAGAAAAATAAATCGCTTCTGAGCTGAAAACAAGTTAAAAAAAATCCTTTTAAGCTAATATGCTCCATGTCACTAAATACAATTTGTGTATTTTTAAAATTTTTCCTGACCTTATCAGAAACAATAGAAGAATGCTTCTTTCCCCTCAAAAGTATAGACAAAAGACATTCTCATCCATTTATTTACCCTAGAGCTGGTTTGTGTTGGTTCCTGTTCAGGTTTGTGACTGTAATCAAAATATTAAGTTGGTAAGGAACCCCAAGAACTATTTTAGGTATTTTTTACAAAAGGTTCATTTACAAATGAACAGAACAACTCAGTTCATCCTCCCTCTGTCCCTGCAAGTCCCACCAAATGCTGTGAACCAAGCATGCTTGCCTGTTTTTCGCTGCATCCTGGAAAGCAACCTCCAGAACTTTGCCCTTCCCCCATGCAGGGGAGGGAAGTTGAACACTTAATGAATTATTGTGCCTATCCGCTGTAAAGGAAAACAAAGCTATTAAGCTCAGGTGTTTCTGTAAGATGCA
Organism: Gopherus flavomarginatus; assembly: GCF_025201925.1. Classification (NCBI taxonomy): domain Eukaryota; kingdom Metazoa; phylum Chordata; order Testudines; family Testudinidae; genus Gopherus; species Gopherus flavomarginatus. Next base: position 42,920,092 of record NC_066622.1, read on the forward strand.
GAGAATTCAAGGAGTGTACAGTGACCTTCATACTCACCCTGCCATGTGGTTTAGTACTGGCAGAACAGGCTGTGCTTCCAGTGGTACCTGCCTGGTTACACTGCTATGTCTGTGTGTCTGTCAAAGTTTCCTTTAGAACAGGGGTGGGCAAACTATAGCCTGTGGGATGGATCCAGCCCGCCAGCCATTTTAAGCCAGCCCTCAAGCTCCCTGGGGAGCGGGGTCTAGGGCTTGTCACGCTGTGGTAGTTCAGCCAGGGAGCAGGGTCGGGAGCTGCTCAATGCGGCTCCCAGAAGCCATGGCATGACCCTGCTCTGGCGTGCCAACAGGAGCTGCAGGGGTGGTGCCTGCAGATGGGGCAACATGCAGAGCCTCCTGGCTGCGCTTCCACATAGGAACTGGAGAAGGGACATGCCACTGCTTCCAGGAGCCACTTGAGGTAAGCTAAGCCCAGAGCCTGTACCCCTGCGCCTCTCCCCATATCCTAACCCCCTGCCTCAGCCCTGATCCCCCTCCCACCCTCCAAACTCCTTGATCTTACCCTGGAGCACCCTCCTGCACCCCAAACCCCTCATACCCAGCTGGAGTCTGCACCCCTGCCCCATGCCTGATCCCCCTCCTGTCCTCTGAATCCCTCGGTCCCAGCCCAATGCACCCTCCTACACCTCAACTCCTCATCCCCACCCCCAAGAGCCCTCAATCCACACTCCCCAGCCCAGAGCCCCCTCCCGCACTCTGAACTCCTCATTTCTGGCCCCACCCCAGAGCCTACACCCCCAACCAGAGCCCTCACCTCTTCCCACATCCCAATCCCAATTTTGTGACCATTCATGACCTGCCATACAATTTCTATTCCTAGATGTGGTCCTCAGGCCAAAAAGTTTGCCCACCCCTGCTTTAGAACAATATTTTTTGGACAATAGCTCCTTTTCTTTGCATATGTATTTCTCTCCACCCACCCCCCAGCAGCAACACTCCACATGAACAATTAGCAACACTTTTTTGTTTAGTTGTAGTAGGCTTTGTCTTCCTTCTTACAGATCAGGCTCTTACCACTGTTTGTGTATTATATTCATGCCAAAAGGCCTCAATCAAGACTCAGACCCAATTGTGCTAGCTTACTGTACAGATAGTGAGAGACAATCCCTGCCTGAAAGGGCTTACAATCTAAACAAACAAGGCAGACAAAGGGGAGGGAAACACAATCATAAAGAGGTGAAATTACTTGTTGAAGGGCATGCAGCAGGTCAGGACAGAACCAGGAATAAAACCCAGATTTCCTTGAGCCCAGTTTCCAAGCCCTGTCCACTAGATCATTCACCCTCCTGACTGTTGCCCTGCTAATCATAAATGGGTAAAACAAAGAGATATAATTCAAAGGCAAAGAGCACATTCTAAATATTGCAGTAGGATAGAAGAGATGGCTTGGATGAGTTTTTAAAAAGATATTTGGACTTCCTTTGTTGACTGTGGAGGCAGTTTTGACTAGTGTTTAGAGTGTAAGACTGTTGGCTAGGAGAACTGAACTATATTTCAGACTGTCACTAACTTCTGAATGATCTTGGGCTAGTCATTTAACCTCTGTGCCTCGGTTTCCCTGTCTATAAAATGAATGCAATAAAATTTCCCCAGCTCCTATGGGATTTTTGTGGTAGTCAAATATATAATAATTTAACACTTCTTTGTGATTCTCATAAAGCAGGAGCTCTGTATTACTAATACAACTATTAGCAGACTCGTGTCACCACCAAGCAGCTGTTTTGGAGATAATTATGGAATGAATATATATCTTTCCTGTATACAGTTTACTACGTAATCACCATTGATTTGATTTATTTGAATAAAAAGATTAAGTACATGATGTTATCAGTTATGATTAAGGCTAAGGTTTTGTCACGGGTATTTTTAGTAAAAGTCACAGACAGGTCACAGGCAAAAAAGAAAAATTCACAGAATCAGTGATCTGTCCATGATATTACATCCCTGCTGCCTGTGCCGCTTCCTGCAGTTCCCATTGGCCAGGAATGGCGAATTGTGGCTCCTGGGATCTGCGGTGGGCCGTGCCTGCAGATGGTCAAGAACCCGTAAACAAAATGTCCTGTGGCCTGCCAATGGATTAACCTGATAGTGCTGAAGGTTGCCAATCCCTGTACTAGCAGTACTTTGTACCTCGTTCTCCCTCACATCAATGATTGCAGTAGAGTTACTCCCAATTCACAGCAATAGAAGTTAGCAGAGAATCAGCCCTTTCTCTATATTATACTACAATGTATCTATAAAATATTTACTCATGGCTAAAACTGTATTTCTTTGTTCTGTTTGTACTGAAGTTAAATTAGACTCCTGATAACCTAATGCACCTTTAAGTTCATTTAGATGTGAAGAGAGATGTTGTGACAATTGGGCCTGCACGCTTAATGAATTTAGTTGTAAAAAGTAATTGTAAATTCATAAAATGTCTGGCCTGGTCTACACTACGCGTTTATACCGAATTTAGCAATGTTAAAACGAATTAACCCTGCACCCATCCACACAATGAAGCCCTTTATATTGATATAAAGGGCTCTTAATATCGATATCTGTACTCCTCCCCGACGAGGGGAGTAGTGCTCAAGTCAGTATTGCCATTTCGGAATAGGGTTAGTGTGGCTGCAATTCGACGGTATTGGCCTCCAGGAGCTATCCCACAGTGCACCATTGTGACCGCTCTGGACAGCAATCTGGAGTCGGATGCACTGGCCAGGTAGACAGGAAAAGCCCCGCGAACTTTTGAATTTTATTTCCTGTTTGCCCAGCGTGGAGAGCTGATCAGCACAGGTGACCACGCAGAGCTCATCAGCACAGGTAACTGTGCAGTCTGAGAATCGAAAAAGAGCTCCAGCATGGACCATACAGGAGGTACTGGATCTGATCGCTATATGGGGAGAGGATTCTGTGCTAACAGAACTCCGTTCCAAAAGACGAAATGAAAAAATATTTGAAAAAATTTCCAAGGCCATGATAGAGAGCGACCACAGCGGGGACTCAGTACAGTGCCGTGTGAAAGTTAAGAAGCTCAGACAAGCCTACCAGAAAACCAAAGAAGCAAAAGGAAGGTCTGGGGCAGGGCCGAAAACATGCTGCTTCTACGCTGAGTTGCATGCAATTCTAGGGGGGTCCGCCACCACTACCCCACTCCTGTCCGTGGATTCCGAGGTGGGGGTAATCTTAGCCGTGCCTGACGATTCTGCGGACGGGGAAGATTAGGAGGAGGAAGAGGAGGATGAGCTTGCAGAAAGCACACAGCACTCAATTCTCCCCACCAGCCAGGAGCTTTTTCTCAGCCTGACAGAAGTACCCTCTCAGCCCTCCCAAGCCACTATCCCAGACAATGAAGCCATGGAAGGGACCTCTGGTGAGTGTACCTTTATAAATATAAAACATGGTTTAAAAGCAAGCATTTATTAATGATTAATTTGCCCTGAGGACTTGGGATGCATTCGCGGCCAGTACAGTTACTGGAAAAGTCTGTTAACATGTCTGGGGATGGAGTGGAAATCCTCTAGGGACATCTCCATGAAGGTCTCCTGGAGGTACTCCAGAAGCCTTTGCAGAAGGTTTCTGGGCAGGGCAACCTTATTCCGTCCTCCATGGTAGGACACTTTACCACGCCATGCATGTAGCAAGTAATCTGGTATCATTGCATGACAAAGCCTAGGTGCATATGGTCCCAGTGTTTGCTGGCATTCAAGCAACATCCGTTCTTTATCTCACTGTGTTAGCCTCAGGAGAGTGATATTGATCATGGTAACCTGGTTGAAATACAGGAATTTAATTAAGGGGAGGGACAGAGATGGTTGGGCTGTTTGCCTGTGGCTTAAAAGAAATCCTTCCCTGCATTTAGCCAAGCGGGGGGGGGGGGGGAGTGATTGGTGCTGAGCTTTTTCACGTTTGGCTAGCTGGGATCTTCCTTGCTACCAGCCACGCGGTGGGTGGGAAGGTGGCTAGCAGCAATCTTCCAAGATACCAGCCACGCGGTGGGGAAAGGGGTAAAGCGATCATCCCAGAGAATTGGATGGGGGCAGTTCTGGTGCTGCACGTTAACAGGAAAGAAGCATCACTGAACGGGCTTTGCTTGCTATTTGGGAAAGGAGGGCGCTGGATATATGAAGGCTGCAGAAGCCAAAAGACAATGGCTTACCATGGCCGCATGCAAGCCGAATTCTGCAGCCCGGACCTGCGTCTGTGATCTCTAACAACAAAGCCACAGGCACTCAATATTAAGATGCAAAATGCGACCTTGTAGTGAGATCACATGTGCTATGTAAGGTGAATAGTGTTGTTCACCATGAAAGAGTATAACCATTGTTCTGTAAAATGTATCTTTTTAAATACTTCTCTCCCTTTTTTACCTCCCTCCTGCAGCTGCAAATTTTTCAAGTCTCCCTCCTCCGTTCCGAAGGCTATCTCAGATAAGGCAGCGGGAAAAAAAAGACGTGAGACGAAATGTTCTCCGAAATCATGGAAGTGACCCGCAATGAAAGAGCTCATCTGAATGAATGGAAGGACATAGTGTTAAAGTACAGGAAAGATGCCAGTGACCGTGAGGACAGGAGGGACAAACGTGAGGAGAGTAGAGACGCTCGAGATAAGAGGTGTTGACAGGAAGATCTGAGGTGTTGGGATGGAACTCTGGGGCTGCTGCGTGATCAAACTGACATGCTCTGGCGTCTGGTGGAGCTTCAGGAACGGCAGCAGAATCACAGAGTGCTGCTGCAGCCCCTGTATAACCGCCTTCCCAGCTCCCCAAGTTCCATAGCCTCCTCACCCAGACGTGTAAGAACGCATGGGGGGAGGCTCCATGCACCAGCCCACTCCACCCCAGTGGACAGCCCAACCAAAAGGCTGTCATTATTTTGAAATAGTTTTAGTGTCCTTTTCCTTCCCTCCTATCCTCCTCCCAAACCCCACCCGGGCTACCCTGTCAGTTCTCTCCCTCTTTTTATAATTAATTAATAAAGAATACATGGTTTTTAAATGAGTGACTTTATTTCCTTAGGAAGCAAGCGGTAATCCAAGGGGGAGGGTGGGTGGCTTACAGGGAATGAGTCAATCAAGGGGGGGGGTCATCAAGGAGAAACAAACACAACAGTCACACCATACCCTGGCCCGTGATGAAACTGGTTTTCAAAGCTTCTCTGATGCGCACCGCTTCCTGGTGTGGTCTTCTAATCGCCCTGATGTTTGGCTGCACGTAATCAGCAGCCAGGTGATTTGCCTCAGCCTCTCACTCCGCCATAAAGGTCTCCCCCTTACTCTCTCAGAGATTGTGGAGCACACAGCTAGCAGCAATAACACAGGGGACATTGGTTTGGCTGAGGTCTGAGCGAGTCAGTAATGTGCACCAGTGCGCCTTTAAACGGCCAAATGCACATTCTACCACCATTCTGCACTTGCTCAGCCTGTAGTTGAACAAGTCCTGACTACTGTCCAGGCTGCCTGTGTATGGCTTCATGAGCCATGGTATCAAGGGGTAGGCTGGGTCCCCCAGGATAACTACAGGCATTTCAACATCCCCAACTGTTATTTTCTGGTCTGGGAAATAATTCTCTTGCTGCAGCCATTTAAACAAAGTAGTGTTTCTGAAGACGCGAGCGTCATGAACCCTTCCAGGCCATCCCACGTGGATGTTGGTGAAATGTCCCTTGTGATCCACCCGTGCTTGCAGCACCATGGAAAAGTACCCCTTGCGGTTTATGTACTGGGTGCCCTGGCGCTCCGGTGCCAAGATAGGGATATGGGTTCCATCTATCGCACCCCCACAGTTAGGGAATCCCATTGCAGCAAAGCCATCCACTATGACCTGCACATTTCCCAGAGTCAGAACCTTTCGTAGCAGCAGCTTAATGATTGCTTTGGCTACTTGCATCACAGCAGCCCCCACAGTAGATTTGCTCACTCCAAATTGATTCCCGACCGACCAGTAGCTGTCTGGCGTTGCAAGCTTCCAGAGGGCTATCGCCACTCGCTTCTCAACTGGGAGGACTGCTCTCATCTTGGTATTCTGGCGTTTCAGGGCAGGGGAAAGCAAGTCAGAGTTCTATGAAAGTGCCCTTACGCATGCGAAAGTTTCGCAGCCACTGGGAATCATCCCACACCCGCAACACTATGCGGTCCCACCAGTCTGTGCTTGTTTCCCAGGCCCAAAATCAGCATTCCATGGCTAGAACCTGCCCCATTATCAGCATGATCTCCAAAGCACAGAGGCCTGCAGTTTGAGAGAATTCTGTGTCCATGTCCTCATCACTCTCACTGCCGCGCTGCCATAGCCGCCACCTCCTCACCTGGTTTTGCAAGTCCTGGTTCAGCATAGACTGCACGAGAATGCGCAAGGTGTTTACAACGTCCATGACTGCTGTCTTGAGCTGAGCAGGCTCCATGCTTGCTGTGCTATGGCGTCTGCACAGTTCACCCAGGAAAAAAGGCACAAAATGGTTGTCTGCTACTTGCATGGAGGGAGGGGTGAGGCTGTACCCAGAACCACCCGCGATAATGTTTTTTGCCCCATCAGGCACTGGGATCTTAACCCAGAATTCCAATGGGTGAGGGAGACTGCGGGAACTATGGGATAGCTATGGGATAGCTACCCACAGTGCGACGCTCCAGAAATCGACACTAGCCTCGGTACATGGACGCACACCGCCGAATTAATGTGCTTTGTGTGGCTGCGTGCACTCAATTTTATATAATCTGTTTTAAAAAATGGTTTCTGTAAAATCGGAATAATCCCGTAGTGTAGACATACCCTCACAGTAACGTGTAACAGAAAAAGTGGATGGGAACAGGTACAAGAAAACCAGCAGAGAAACTGAATTAGTGTAAACCAAAAAGGCTATGTTGATATAATCCAAGGACTGTTGAAATTATGCTTGTTAGAAACAGATGTGGAACTGGAAATAGAAGAACCAGAACTGGTGTGTAGAATATTAGGCCTAATTGGTGGACAAAATAATGATGGGATGGGCTATTCCACCTATCATTTCCTTTCTGGGTCAGCAAAGAATCCTGTGGCACCTTATAGACTAACAGACGTTTTGGAGCATGAGCTTTCATGGGTGAATACCCACTTCTTCAGATGCATGTGGTGGAAATTTCCAGGGGCAGGTATATATATGCTAGCAAGCAAGCTAGAGATAACGAGGTCAGTTCAATCAGGGAGGATGAGGCCCTGTTCTAGCAGTTGAGGTGTGAAAACCAAGAGAGGAGAAACTGGTTCTGTAGTTGGCAAGCCATTCACAGTCGTTGTTCAATCCTGAGCTGATGGTGTCAAATTTGCAGATGAACTGAAGCTCAGCAGTTTCTCTTTGAAGTCTGGTCCTGAAGTTTTTTTGCTGCAGGATGGCCACCTTAAGGTCTGCCATAGTGTGGCCAGGGAGGTTGAAGTGCTCTCCTACAGGTTTTTGTATATTGCCATTCCTAATGTCTGATTTGTGTCCATTTATCCTTTTCCGTAGAGACTGTCCAGTTTGGCCGATGTACATAGCAGAGGGGCATTGCTGGCATCTGCAAATTTGACACCATCAGCTCAGGATTGAACAAAGACTGTGAATGGCTTGCCAACTACAGAACCAGTTTCTCCTCTCTTGGTTTTCACACCTCAACTGCTAGAACAGGGCCTCATCCTCCCTGATTGAACTGACCTCGTTATCTCTAGCTTGCTTGCTAGCATATATATACCTGCCCCTGGAAATTTCCATCACATGCATCTGAAGAAGTGGGTATTCACCCACGAAAGCTCATGCTCCAAAACGTCTGTTAGTCTATAAGGTGCCACAGGATTCTTTGCTGCTTTTACAGATCCAGACTAACACGGCTACCCCTCTGATACTTTCTGGGTCATTAAAAGAAAGAGATGTGAGAAAAGTAGGAAAGAATAAAAAGAAGCATAGAGGGAGGGTACTGGAGCAAGCTTCACCAATTCATGGTTGCCACCCCCACTATTTCCTGGGACCCCAGTCCATCATCATCTTGATGCTAAGAAATGTCCTAGCCAGACCCAGGGAGCCAGATGACATCACCACACCTACAAGTTCCAGTAGCCTTTCAAACACCACCTGAGGTGAAAGGACTTTAACAACAACCACAATAACAGCTCCAGCTCATCTCAAACAACATCTTTTTCTCAAAAGGACAGTTACCATATTTAATACCATCTAAGAGACTGTCAAACAAGGAGTTTTCCCTTTTAAAGCCCTCTTCAGCTAAAGGGAAAAGGAACAAAGGGAGGTTGTTAAAATGAGAGCCTTATTTAATACCTGACATTTCATATGCTTTAACTGCTTTTTCCTTCATTTCTGTATCTTTAATAAAAGATTTTTAATAGTGTGTTTGCCATGGTACTAAGCAAGCTGAGGTCTCTATATATCTAACCCTGGAATTTAACACTGTTTAATGTTAGATCGTAAGTAGGGCCAAAGGTGTTACTATAACCTATGTTTCATCTCAATTAATACAGCAGTCTAAGTTTTTTCCTATGTTTTGAGACACAGACAACTGGTTAGTATCTTTGGTGTATAACTAATTATACACACTAGTATATTTCATATTTTTCCTACAGACTGCATACAGGCAAAATTCCCACTGATGTTATTTTGATTACATCCTACATCAAAGAAGCAAACTATGAGTTGTATTCCAATTTGAGTTGCACATTTTTAGAATACAGTTGATTTGAACATTCCTGGCCTGTCAGGATTTTTTAAGCCTAAAATGCTCCGGTGTAATCTTTCCACCCGTTTCCTTCCCACCCTCTTGCCACTTGCCAGGTAGTTCTTTACTATACAGTTACTGTTCAGTGCTATCATCTTTAAACGATATTGACTCTTTTTCCAATTAAGGAAAATAACCTTCAGCATAATCAGGAAAAAGAATCACATATTTAAAACTAGGGCTTTGGAGCAGAGCCTGAAGCTGGAGCACAGAGCAGCTGTGGAGCGGTGGAGCTGCAGGTTTTTGCCTGGAGCTGGAGCGGAGCCAGAGCACAGCTCCAAAGCCCTGTTTAAAACACATTTTTTTAAAAAACCCAACATGTTAAGTGCTGTTATGCAGTTACTATGAAACTTAGTTCCCAACACTTACTTTTAATTCATTGTAGTATTAATACTTGGAACATGTTGGTTTAGTCCTCATTACTTCAATACTGGTTCCCTTACAAATCTGAGCTCTTAACAAGACAGTAAGAATGCATTTCCCCTTTTTATATATATCTAATTATTTCTGCATGAGCTACCTATCTGTGTATGTTGCTTTTTATTCTAAAAGTCTAATTTTGAATAAATTACACACGTTGATTTATAGCTTTAATTGTACTTTATGGTTGTAGGTGGTTATGCAAACAAAATTTTAAAAGCAGAGTATGATAGCATAGAACCTTGTGGAGTCCCACTGACACAGAGCCACATTAGCCAATCCCATTGTTGTATCTAGGCCTGTGTGAGTATATAAAAATACACTATAAATAACTAGATTGTGTGTGTTAAAAAATTAGGTATTATATATATAAACATGAAAATGTTACGCTACAGCTTCAACATCAACAATAAATTGGTGAGTTTGAAGATATTAAATATGTATCGTGGTTTAATATAAATGCATCTTAGAAAGTATTTGGCTTTCTGAATTGAAGATGTCAATCCCACCTCTGCTTCTAATATTTTTCTTGGTATGTCTGTTTCTAGAAAAATGTGAGCATGTTAAGTAATATTGGTCTGTATTAGTACAACACTTCTATTGCAGCTGACCATGTTGTTTTTTAACCACGGTTTGAATTATAGTTAGCGGGGTTGGTAATTTCTCTTTTGAGTTTAGCTGGTTGTGTTCATTTATATAAGTTGGTGGCTTTGTTTTGTATTACCTGAGATAACTCCCATTCTTTTATCTAGTTCCCCCGATTGTATTAAATGGGCTTTAATGCATTTGTGATTTTTGTGTGTGTGTATGTATGTGTGTGTGTGTGTGTGTATATATATATATATATATATATATACACATATATGCGCAAAGGTATTTATATTTAGTTTTTCAATTGGTTGCCTGACAATATAGTGTTATCCTCATCCTTTGTATGTTGAAGGTGTGTTAACATTTTTTCCAGTCTTAACCCTGCTCTTCCTAATGTATGAGCATTTTTATCTGTCAGCAGCAATTACAGGTTGCCATCTATGTTATTGTCAGCCTACTCAGTAATGTGTGCTAATTTAATTACAAACAGAAATGAGGTTTCAAAGTCAAGCCTTCAAACGTTAGAAAATGCCAGGTCCACAATTGTCTGTGCAACTTTAATTTTGCACCCTGTGCAGCCAAACTGTGCATTGAATGAGGCAGAAATCCTGCTGAAAATAAAATGTGATCATGTAATTGAAGACTGTCATAATACATGAACATAATACTGCAGAATTGAGGTTGCACTGTATACTGTAAACTGGTCATTACTTAACTTGGGTACTTAACTTAAACTTAACTTTTTGAAATGTAGTTTTGGGATGTAGTTTCCTAGATTTTTTTTCCCCGCAGAAAATAAGTAAAGACATTCTCTGTTGTACAACTTTAATAATCCCCCAACCATATCATGGGGCAGCATGGTTCTACCACTTGAGTTATTAGACTGACTTCATTAACTGATAACAGAGAAAAGGAGAGAATGATCTGTTGGCACCATGTGCTGACTCCAGAGCACAGGTAGAGAGCCCAGCCCCCCATTATCTCCACCTGGGAAAGGGATGTCTCCTGTCCCAGGTGGTGCCCCAGGGTGTGTGTGGTAGTCCCGTACATAGGATTTTGGAGGTATGAGAGGAGCCCTAGCCATTTCAGTGCAGTGTGTTCTGGTGCTGCTGCTTTGGCAGTGGTGTGGGCCCAGGTCTTTAGAATATTCAGTTATTATTTTGGCATGCGTGCAGAGTTTTCCTGAGGAGTGTAAGCTATAGAAAGGAAATGACAATTGAAAAGTTTAACATTGCTAAGATTTTATGGAACACAGAAAAGGCGCTTTTCTAGCTTCAAGACTTTCTCCCTGCTGAATTTCAAAGTCTTGCTGCAAACAATGGATTAGCTGTTTTTGTTGTTTGTTTGTTTGTTTGTTTTTGTTTTTTTAAAGTCAGAAATATTTTAGAATGATGAGTATTAGGCAGTAGAGCTAGTAGAAAAACAACCCCACACATTTTTCCATAGAAAACTTTGTTTTGGTTCAAATACTGTTTTTGTTTTGGATTTTGGAAACAAAATCTCTATTTGAAATGAGGGTATGGGGTGAGGTGGGAGGAAGAAGCTTTACTTTTTTTCTCTCCAAGTGGAAAAGTATTAAATATAATATGAGAGAGAGAGAGAATCACTCAATTTTAGAAAACACTTTTCTAGTTGATTCCCTCCCCCCACACACTTTGTTTTTACCTCCCCCTTTTCCTTTTCAAGTGGAGGAGGAGGAGAGAGAGAGTTTAAAAAAAAATAGGGGTGGAATCCTCAACATTTTTTCAGTTTTGTAAGCCCAGAGAAAAAAATAGAATTCAAAACAAATTTTCATTTAGTTTTGTTTCAGATTTTCTGGTGAATCAAACAACGTGATATTTTCCCCTGCAAGAATGCTGGGGGGGGGTTTCTCCCAAAAAAAGGTTTTGATTAAACAGTTCTCAAGAGGATCTTTTTGGTTAAGACCAGTTTAAGAGATCTCTATACTGAAGTCACTACTTGCTCCCTCTAAAACAGGGGATGGCAAACTTTTTGGCCTGAGGGCCGCCTGTGGGTGGGGAAATTGCATGCAGGGCCATGAATGTAGGAGTGGGGCAGGGGGTTGGGGTGTGGGAGGGGGTGTGGTGTGCAGGAAGGGGCGCAGGGCAAGGGGTTGGGGCACAGGAGGGATGTGGGGTGCAGGAGGGGTGTGAGGCGGCAGGGGGCTCAGGGCAGGGGGTTGGGGTGCAGGAGGGGAGTGGGATGTAGCAGGGGGCTCAGGAGGGGGTTGAGGTGCAGGAGGGGTATGGCAGTGGGCTCAGGGCAGGCAGTTGGGGGCTCAGGGCAGGGGGTTGGGGTGCAGGAGTGGTGCGGAGTGTGGCAGGGTTGGGATGCAGGAGGGGTGTGGTGTGTGACAGGGAACTTGGGGCAAGGGGTTGGGGTGCAGGAGGGGAGCAGGGTGTGGCAGGGGACTTGGGGCAGGGGGTTGGGGTGCAGGAGGGGAGTGGAGTGTGTCGGGAGTTGGGATGCAGGAGGAGTGTGGGGTGCGGCAAGGGACTTGGGGCAGGGGGTAGGGGTGCAGGAGGGGAGCCGGGTGTGGCAGGGAGGCCAGGGCAGGGGGTTGGGATGCGGGCTCCGGCCCAGCACCACTTACCTGGAGCGGCTCCGGGGTGGCAGCAGCATGCAGCGGGGCTCAGACAGGCTCCCACTTTATATGTCTGAAAGTAATTAACATCCTGTGCCCTGTGTGCAGGGGTGAAGGTAACTTAAGGAACTTACCGATATGCAGGGCGGCCGGGGTCCTGACAAGATGGGAGTGAAGGGCATCTCTGGGCCCCCGGAAGGGGCAGGGCCTCTGGCTGAAGGGGCTGGTGCCAGACTCCCCCAGCCAGTCCTTCAGTACTGCCCAGTCTGGGGCTCTGCCAGCGATTTAAGGGGCCTGAGGCTCCGGCTTCTGGTGCAGCAGCAGCAGCCCCTCCAGGAGCCCCTGGGTTCCCGGCTGCCACTACCATGCCAGTGCCTGGAGCTCAGGGCCCTTTAAATCACCGCTGGAGCCCCAGGTGCTCCGGCAGCAATTTAAAAGGCCTGGGGCTCTGACCGCTGCCAGGAGCCAAGGGCCCTTTTTAAATTGTTGGGCCCCAGGGCAGCTGCCCCTTTTGCCCCCCTGTCCCCTCCCGCCCCCGTCCCATCAGCAGCCCTGCTGGTACAGTCGGCTTTTCTTACTGGTATACCGTACTGGACGGTACGAACTTACTTTCACCTCTGCCTGTGTGAAATCTGTTTGTAGTTACAGTCCGCAACTAGTATTGACTGGACCTTTTTGGGAAGTGCAGCAGAGACTAAAGATTAAATTGGAATTGAGAATGGGTTACTTCTGACAGTTGTTCTTCCATCATAGGATTAGCAGAGACATTAGTAACTGAACAGGGAAGCTTGTACTTGTCCTGGAGATAGTGGAGCTTTGTCTTCAACGTTGCCAGTCTCAAATGCTTCACTGTCACTAAATTTGATTTACACTATTGAAAGCACATTTAGTTAGTAGTCGTAGCAATAGAAATAAGCTGTATGTGATTTTTATAGGTGTTACCTGTCAATACACAAGAGGTAAAATTTGAAGTCGTCGTGCGGGGGTTTTACCAGGTGATATATGATATTAACAGAAATTTTGCAGTTAATTCTTTGCAGTGCCGTGTGTTTGCAAATTTACCTCTAATATAAACATAAATTAGTGGAACCTTAATGTGAAGTGTACATAATTGCTGATTTAGAAAACTGATTTTATGGAAATTGGGTTGTTGTTCAGTTACTAGTAGTTAAAAATAGAAAAGTAGTATAGGTCAGAATCCACTTCTCTACACATTCAGGATAGATCCTCTTGTTAGGTGAAGTTAGATGATGATAAACTAATTTTATTCTTAAATGAAAGTGAAACTCACCGTACTTAGCCAGTTATTCTCGAATCATTTGGTGAATTGTTATAAAATAAGTGAACAAACCTTAATAGGTGCAGAAACTTGCTCCAAATAAATATCCAACCTTTCAGGTACTCTTTTGAATGTGAAAAATAGAGAAAATGATTTTGCTTTTTGTTTTTCTTTCTGTTTCTTTGTTTCATTTCTCTCTTTGTTTTTGTTTTTCTTTCCTTAATATACTATAAGAACAGTTTCTTTTGCCTTAGTACAGAATATGGGAGAACTCGGAGGGCGGGGGGGAAGGTTAGCTGAATTTTATTCTTAATCGTGAACATTTGACTTACAATGGTGTGAGAAGAGAATGAAACCCAAAGTTTTGATGTGGATTTTCCTAAGTTTTGTCTAATCTATGTATCACTCATTTATACAGCACCACAGGGAGGAATAGCTTGTATCTGGTCAACTTCAGCAATTTCTAGTGTGACTGTCTAGGCAGTTTGAAGGGCAGCCGATGATTCAAGTTAATTTTGACCACACTAGTTTACTGATTCCTCTTACAAATTAGGAATTGGTATTTTTAAAATTAATTAAAACAGTCATGTTTTAGCTGCCTCTGTGCTGCTGTTTTGCTGGAAATACCATCAGCTATGACAATGGTATGCAAGGAGAATGCCAATGTTTTTACATCAGTTTCTGTCCTACTTCACTCCTGATCAAGGAATCAGAAAAAATGTTACTATTTCATATTGAAATGCTGCTAGTGTGACAGATGTCACTTCTAAGCAAGATGGCTGCCTTCAGGAGGAGATTTGAACGAAAGATTTTTTTGATCAAACTTTTAATGAAGATAAGTCAGAAGAATAGAACATTGTCAAAGGATAATGGTTTTCTGCTGCTTCACATGTGCTCAGGCAATGTCAAGGCATTTATGGAAAATAAGTGTCAAAACCACGTATAAGTGACGCTGATCTAGTGATTTTAAAAACAGAAAGTTTTCTTCCTACTGCACCAACAGCCTGAACTAGATATTATCTCTGTAACTGTTGGGGGTTCATTAGAACAATAGAAGAGAGGAGCATGTCGATATAATGTTAGTGAGGTCTACTACTGTCCCATCCCTGCCACTTTCCAAAATTACTGATGTGGGACATGTCCATATGATCCCAGTGACCTTTGCTAAATGCTCTGAAGAGAAAGAACACTAGCATGGTATAGATCCCTCTCAAGAGAGCAACTTGTTGGACTGAAATGCAAGTCCTTTTAAAAGGCAGAGCAGCAGTTGTTTTCAGGATTCTCCAAATTAGAGAAGATTCTCAGATCAGCTGACAGGCTAGCAGAAAAGGGAGCAGCCTGGCCATCTAGGGAAAAACTACCTGAAAAGAGAGCTCAGTTTACCTAGACTCTTGCTGCAGACTAGAATAGATTCAGTGAGTTGTTGGCTGTGCACATGCATATTACATATGAAGAGCATCAGTGGATGTGGGGGAAGACTTCAAAAATCGTCTGTAAAATTGTTAATAAATCTATGTGAATTAGTTATGTAGACTCATCCCAGCATATTTGCCAGACTCCAGGATTGGCATGTTCAAAAGTGAATGTAGCTCTTTACTATCATAGATTAGAAACTCTAACAATACTGTCAGGCTTTTCATCCCAAAATCTCAAAGCTGTTAACAGATTTTAACTCTGCCTCCCAACACTCTTTTGAAATAAGTCCCCAGAGTTTTACAGATGGGAGACATGAGGTACAGAGAAGTTATGTGGGAAACCAGCAACAGAGTCAGGAGCTTAGATCATGTTATTCCTGCCTCTTTTGTACAATTAGAAGATTTTCACACAGGTCATTGGGAAAGCATAGTTATGAAATAACCTTACCTCTACCTGGAAAATTTACACAATGGCTCTCAACCAGGAGTCCAAGGATCCCTGGGGGGCTGCAAACAGGTTTCAGCGGGTCTGCCAACAGGGCCAGCATTCAACTTGCTTGAGTCCAGGGCAGAAAGCCAAAGCCCTGCAGCCCCAAGCCCTACCACACCAGGGCTGCCCAGAGGATTCAGGGGGCTGGGGGGGCCCCTGCCGCCGAATTGCCACCGAATACTGCTTTCACGCTTGGCTCACCCCCAGCCTGCTGGTCCAACAGCTGCAGTAGAAGAGGAGATAGGTGGAAAGCTGCGGGACCCCAAAATCCACCTCTTGAGGTGCAGAGTGGCAGTAGTAAACCCTCAGGTCCGATCACACGCCACTGGGCACCACCGCCAGCACCATGGACCATGGTGAAGTTAGCACAGCATCTGATCTCAGTGACAGGGCACCAACAGAGCCATAGCAACTCATCCTGCCCTGTGCTGCTCCCTCTGGATGAGATGGATCGCTGCCAGTCTGGAGCAGAGACGTGCTCCCCAGCTCGGGTGACCAGATGTCCTGATTTTACAGGGCCAGTCCTGATATTTGGGGCTTTGTCTTATATAGGCACCAATTACCCTACACCTAGGGTGACCAGACAGCAAATGTGAAAAATCAGGATGGGGTGGGGGGGTAATAGGAGCCTATATAAGAAAAAGACCCAAAAATTGGGACTGTCCCTATCCCAGCCCCCTGTCCTGAAGCTTTTTCACACATGCTATCTGGTCACCCTATCCCCAGCCCAGCCAGCTGTGTGTGAGCATTCCAATCCAGCCCCTGTTGCTTGGGCTGGCTGCCAAGGAAGTGAGTTACTTTCACTTTAATTTCCTCAGCATGCAGGCTGCCAGCCCAAGCAGCACCTCACCTCACCCCACCCCTGCCTGAGGGGAGGGCGGAAATGGGAGTGCTCCATGAGAGGGTGGGGAGGGGGGAAATGGGGGTTCTCCTGGGGGGTGGAATGCACCTGTAACCCTTCTGCCCCTTTGAGTTGGCAGCCACAAAGGCCGGGTTCAGTATCCAGGGGTTCCATTTCAAGAACACAATGCATAATCGGCTCGAGCCCCCACCCAATGACCCTGGACACTTACATACTACCCCCCACGGGCGCCTCTAGGAGGCAATACTTCCTCACTCACAAGCACGGAATCTGAGTGTAGCAAAGTCCTTTTAATAAAGGAGGGAAACAATGTGGCATCACATTGGAGAAATACCACAAACAGGATTATAACACAAACCATAAGCAAAAAACCCACTTCCAAGTACGTCTGGCAATGTCCTTTCACCCTTAGGGTCTTAAGTCCAATCACCCCAAAGTTCAACAACCCGAAAGTCTCTGGTCAATGCCACTCCAGAGTTCAAAAGTTTATCTGCAGATTTTTACCCCCCACCCCAGCCTGGGTGGAAATGGGGGGAGGGGAAGCCCCCACAGGGTATTAAGGGGCACCTTACGTGGGCCAGGGCCAACTACTCCACCTCGCCGTGGAATTCTGCTGCAGCCTTCACCATGACCAGCTCCACTACACCAGCTGTGCTGCTCCTCCAGTTGACCCGTGAGCCACTCCAGCCATCCCTGCAAACTGCTCCACTCCGCTCACTGTTCCATGGGCTACTCCAACATGCTGCAAACTGCTCTGCTCTACCAGCCGCTTAGCGATAGGCCTTCAGGCTCCCCCACTAGTTAACACAGCACTCAGTGATCTCAGCTCAGCTCTTTTAGTGATTTCAGCTGTTATTAGGGGAGCTCTGGTGCTGGTGCACCATTGGCCCAACATGAATTCAGCTCAGCAGTCTCTAGATGGACTCCTAATAGAATCAAAATTAGCTCTACTCTTTAACAGTGGAGAGAGGAGGATGTGCAATTGGTGTTCCAGGCCCTCACAAGTGGCCCATACCATCAGATACACACACCAGTCCCCAACCTCTCTCTATTCACTGGGAGTTGGAACCCATGTTCCTTGTCTAGCAAGTACTACTTAATTTAGGTTGAGTCATTTCTGTCATAAAGCAGTCTCATAGTTCCTCATTCACATAATTAGGGTGACAGCACTTTTTTTCCTCCTGCCCTAATAACAAAGAAATTGGGGATCCCAGAGCTGTCAAAATAACCATCCCAGGCTGCCGTGGGCTTATGCTAGCTGGGGTGGGTGTGCCAATTCAAATACCTGGGATTCCTTTCCACACTCCCCATAATTCACCCCCAGATGTCAGGGTAGAGCTCATCCTGACTCTGCTTACACACCCTATGGGGGCAACAAAGGATACTGCCAGAGCCGCCCAGCCTGCCTCACCTCAAACTAGGGGAGAGAGTCACACTCACAGATGAGTTCTTTTCCCCACCCCTTCCCAGAGATCCCAGCAGCCAATCTCCTCCCTCACACTGCTGCAGGCAGCTCATTTAGCTCTCTCTAGGACCCAACCTTCTCTTACATGCTCCACTGCTTCCCATCTATCCCAGCT
Source organism: Gopherus flavomarginatus (assembly GCF_025201925.1). Lineage (NCBI taxonomy): Eukaryota > Metazoa > Chordata > Testudines > Testudinidae > Gopherus > Gopherus flavomarginatus. The sequence goes on from NC_066622.1 coordinate 42,938,061, forward strand.
CCTGGCAGAGTGGTGCCCCAGACATACTGGTGCCCTATGCTGCCTATGGCTATGGACAGCCCTGCATATCAGAGGTAGTCCAGGGCAAAGGTCAGCATTCTCACAGGGGTCATAACACGAAGATCCAAGGGCCTGGGTCAGTGTGTTGAGGAGGTGAGGTCAGACAAAGTGATAAAGCAGAGTCAGGAGAAGTAGCAAGGCAAGGCAGTCTAGGAAGCAACTGACAGGCACTGGTTTGTTGCTCAGACAGCTTCCTTTTCCTTTGGGGGACTTTATATAGTCCACATACCCAATGAGAGTGGTGCCTGTCCATCCAATCAGGGGCATGGCTGCTGTGAGCCTTTAGCATTAAGCTTGTTGGTCAGGGGCACAGCTGAGTGCATTGCTGTCGCACGGCAGCTAAGGCTGACACCTAAGGATCTGGGATCCAGCACTGTCACTCTTGCTTTTTAAATATCAACAGTTTTTTAGTAATTATTTTTCAAATCACTTTAGTTAATTTTATATTAAACAACTCTTATAGACTACATAAAAGAAATTTAAATGTGTTGCTTAGCACAATAGGAAGCCTAAAAACTGCATTTTAAGAAACTTAAACATTAAGTTGCTTAGGAGAACAGTCTCAGTGACAGTCAATAGGGCTTGTGCTCCTAAATCATTAACGAGGCTTGAAGGATGGGATTTTCAAATATACATAATGAAAACCCTTGTACCTAAGCCATCGGCATTAATATTTCCTTCTCACAACTGTTTATGAGCAGCAGTATTTTTGTACTTGTGATATTTTTAGAGCAGTTTTGTGATGCTAAGGACAGTGTGATGTTATTTGATTACAATCTGACCATACAGAGCATTGTTGCAACCACTGTTATATATTTACAGCAAATCTTGTACAAAGCTTGTCAAGTGAGGTGTCTATGAAAAGGTTATGTTTTGCTGGTTATGATTATGCCATCGGTATGCATGTATCATTTTTGCATTTGAAGTTGTATGTATTGGCTCTATACCTGGATTTCAAATGTTTGCTCCTGGGTTACCACCCACAAGGTAGCTAGCCAGCATATCTTGGAGGGACTATTCAAATTAAGTGGCTCATCAAGAAACACTTGGTTGACAATGGACCATGGGAGACGCCCATCTACACTGAGTGGACTGTCATGAAAACATGCTGTCTGGAGTGTAGGTAATGGCTTCCTGCAATGACTGAGCGAAGTTGGGCGTGGACATGTGACTCCAAACTCCATCTTGTTGCTGTAATTTTCCACAGTAAGAACAATGGGTTTCCCTCCATATGGCAGAGCATATAAAAGGCCCTGGAAACCCCTTCATTTTGCCTCTGTCCTGCTCCACTCTCTATCTTGCTTCAGCCTCTTTCCAGACCAAGCCTCTGGACTCTGAACTTATACTAATGGCAGCAAAGAATCCTGTGGCATCTTATAGACTAACAGACGTTTTGAAGCATGAACTTTCGTGGGTGAATACCCACTTCGTCAGATGCATGTAGTGGAAATTTCCAGGGGCAGGTATATATATGCAGGCAAGCAAGCTAGAGATAATGAGGTCAGTTCAATCAGGGAGGATGAGGCCCTGTTCTAGTAGTTGAGGTGTGAAAACCAAGAGAGGAGAAACTGGTTCTGTAGTTGGCAAGCCATTCACAGTCTTTGTTCAATCCTGAGCTGATGGTGTCAAATTTGCTGCAGGATGGCCACCTTAAGATCTGCTATAGTGTGGCCAGGGAGGTTGAAGTCGAGGAAATAAGGAAACAGATCAATAGAGCCAGACGTGTACCCAGAAGCCTCCTACTGCAAGACGAAACCAACAGGACTCCACTGGCCATCACATACAGCCCCCAGCTAAAACCCCTCCAACGCATCATCAAGGATCTACAACCCATCCTGGACAATGATCCCACACTTTCACAGGCCTTGGGTGGCAGGCCAGTCTTTGCCCACAGACAACCCGCCAACCTGAAACATATTCTCACCAGTAACTGCACACCGCACCATAATAACTCTAGCTCAGGAACCAATCCATGCAACAAACCTCGATGCCAACTCTGCCCACATATCTACACCAGCGACACCATCACAGGACCTAACCAGATCAGCCACACCATCACTGGTTCATTCACCTGCACATCCACCAATGTAATATACGCCATCATATGCCAGCAATGCCCCTCTGCTATGTACATCGGCCAAACTGGACAGTCTCTACGGAAAAGGATAAATGGACACAAATCAGACATTAGGAATGGCAATATACAAAAACCTGTAGGAGAACACTTCAACCTCCCTGGCCACACTATAGCAGACCTTAAGGTGGCCATCCTGCAGCAAAAAAACTTCAGGACCAGACTTCAAAGAGCAACTGCTGAGCTTCAGTTCATCTGCAAATTTGACACCATCAGCTCAGGACTGAACAAAGACTGTGAATGGCTTGCCAACTACAGAACCAGTTTCTCCTCTCTTGGTTTTCACACCTCAACTACTAGAACAGGGCCTCATCCTCCCTGATTGAACTGACCTCGTTATCTCTAGCTTGCTTGCTAGCATATATATACCTGCCCCTGGATATTTCCACCACATGCATCTGAAGAAGTGGGTATTCACCCACGAAAGCTCATGCTCCAAAACGTCTGTTAGTCTATAAGGTGCCACAGGATTCTTTGCTACTTTTACAGATCCAGACTAACACGGCTACCCCTCTGATCTTTTAATTTACTTTTGCGGAGGTGTTTAACCAAACAGTGACATGAGAGAGCTTTGTTACTACTGGTTATGTTGATAAAAGTTACTGCTGTGCTCTGTTGTACTTATCAGCACACTTGCTCTTCCACAGCAAATTATCTACAGTAATATCAAGTTCTAAATTTTGCCAACCAGCGTGTGTGTGTGTGTGTGTGTGTGTGTGTGCGTGTGTGAGAGAGAGAGAGAGAGAGAGAGAGAGAGAGAATTCAGTTAGATTGTTAAACGAGTTTGTCATTTTATTTAGTATATAAGGGAAAATTTTCATAAACACCCAAGTGACTTTGGAGCCTACATCACTTTTCAAAACAAGACTATATTCCTGAAGGAGGGCCTAAGTGCAGTAGCAATGTATTTAGCATAGTTATCAGCTCTGTATTGCAGATAATGTGCCTGATTCTCATTTACACTAAGGTCCCTTTGCACATCTCTATTAATGTGGTGTATAAAATTGTGTATTAAAAAAGTGTTTATAAAATTAATTTACTCCCCTGTTAAGGCCCTTTTAACATTGACAGAATTGTGCCAAGTGAACTCAGTGCAAATGAGAATCCAGTTCAGTTTCTCCATAGCCATGATTATCCACTATAATTTATTAAAATGAATACAGGAGGGTCGTAAGGAGTGCTAAATCACTAGCTTTATCAGAAACTCCGATGTTCCATGTATTCACAGACCAAATATAGCATGAGCAGCAGCACAAAGTTCATCCATGCTGCCCTTAGGGTTGCCAACTTTCTGCTCGCACAAAACTGAACACCCTTACCTCACCCCACCCCTTCTCTGAGGCCCGAGGCCCCACCCCCCACTCACTCCATCCCCTCTCCCTCTGTCTCTCACTCTTCCCACCCTCACTCAATCTTCTTCATCTGGGTGGGGCAGGGGTTGGGAAGGGGGTGAGGGCTCCAGCTGGGGTTCTGGGATCTGGAGTGGAGCTTGGGATGAGGGGTTTGGGGTGTATGAGGTTGCTCCAGGCTGGGACTGAGGGGTTGGGACACAGGAGGGTTAAGGAGTGTAGGCTCTGGGTGGCACTTACCTCAGGCAGCTCCCGGAAGCAGTGGCATGTTCCTCCTCTGGCTCCTGTGCAGAGATGTGGCCAGGTGGCTCTGCATGCTGCCCCATCTGCAGGTGCTGACCCGTAGCTCCCATTGGCTGCGGTTCCCGGCCAGTGGGAGCTGCAGAGCTGGCACTTGGGGCAGGTGCAGTGTCCAGAGCCGCCTGGCTGCCCCTATGTGTAGGAGCCGGATGGGGGACAGGTCACTGTTTCTGGAGCCACTCAGAGCCACAGCAGGCAGGGAGCCTGCCTTAGCCCCACTGTGCTGCCAACCGGACTTTTAACAGCCCAGTCAGCAGTGCTGACCGGTGCCTCCAAGGTCTCTTTTCATCCAGGTGTTCCAGTTGAAAACTGGACACCTGGCAACTCTAGCTGCCCTACCTCAACCTTATTCTGCAAAGGGGTGGCCAAGAGGCAAATTGTGGATCTAGATCCATATGGTCCTTGGTCTGTCTCCTGAGAGTTCCACTGGTTGCTATGGGTTGAAGTTACATTTGAACTTGATTTGAGGGCTCAGTACTGCTCCACATTGAATTCAATGGCAGTGGCAACAGATTCAGGCTCTAACACTTTATGAAAGAAAGGACAGAAAATATACTCCAGAAGAATGAGGGAACAGGTGAAATAAAAGTCAAGTATGCAGAAAAAATATTAATACTTTCAATTTTACTACATCTAGGCTTTACCAGAGAATACAGAGTTTTATTTAGGGCTGCAATGAGGTTAAAACTAGTAAAATCACACACTGAGCAGGATGAATGATGAGAGGGAGACTAAGCCTGAAAATAGAAAGTGAAGAACTACAGTGATGTTTCTAGAAAGGATTATAATATAGTTGGACTCGAGACCCAGTCATTAAATGCCCCTTTGTTTAATATATCTACTGTAGTTAATTGAAGATAGGAAGCTTTATAGGAGCAATCTACATTAGAGAACAATTTTAGATAAGGCAGGCAATTAATTGGGCATCTACATGTGACCTTATTTTCTCCAGAAAAATACAACTGCAGTCTCAGAACAGTTTCCCTTAAAATTGCTAGAGTATTAGGGCTTTGCTATGAGTTTCCCGAGTTTGCTGCCAAAAGTTTTTTTTAATCAATCAATAAAGTGATTGCTCAGTACTACACTGCAAATGCACACTTGTATTTATAGCAGGAAGTCTCCCTCTGATTGTTTAAAAGCTGCATGCAGGCATCATTCCCCCAACCTTAAAATAAAAACAAAAAAAACCCACAACAATCATCTGAGCTACCCAAGTTCACTGTTGCCTCAGGGAAAAGCCTTATATGAACCAAAAAAACCCTCTAGTGTATATACCAATATCTATGATTGAATTATCCATCAATTGTGGCTTTGTTACAATTTTTCCATCACGTGTTGGACAGACACTGGGGACTGAAAATGATCAAGTGACCAAAAAGAAGACAATTTATTTAGCTCTTTATGGTAAAGCTTTGAAAATGAAATCCTTATAACTTCATACAATTCAGGTAAATAAGCTGAATGCTGAGGTGGGAGGAAGGAATCCTTTCCCTATAAAGATAGGGAGCAGATCTTTTTTTTCCACCCCACTCCCTCCATAAGCCACAGTAGCCTCCACTTCTATTGTGCCACTCACTCTGCAGGTAGACAGGTCAGTGGATTCATTACGCTATCCTGTCCACAAACTCCTCCTTTGCATTGCGGTCCAAGGAACCCCTTCAGAGCCATATTTAATCGTTTTAATTGAATATGCAGCCCCTGTGTGGGATCCCTGACTCCTATGTGCTGCTATAACAACCTGTCACACCTGTGGAATTACCCTTTCTCTCCAGTGTAAGTAGCTTTTAGGATCCAACTATCAGATATTATCTGAATCTTATTTGAAGTGAATGAGAATATTTTTCTGTTTCATATATCAGGTCACATCTACACTTACAGCTTTTGCTGATATAATAATGTCTGTTAAGGGTGGTGGTTTTTAATGACATTTGTATGGTGATTAAAAAACAAAAACAAAACACAACCCATGATGTAGATGCAGTTATACTGGCATATAGGTGCTTTTGTCAGTATAGCTTATTTTACTCAATGAACTGGTATTATTTATATTGCTGTCAAGGTATTTTTCCCCCAGTTTGAACTTGCGCATCCAAAATTGGGGACCTGCATGGACCCTTCTAAGCTTAATTCCTAGCTCAGATCTGATAGCGCTGCCACCAGCCAAAATATAGTGTTTGGCACACTTTCTGTTCCCCCAAAACCTTCCCTGGGGAACCCAAGACCCAAACCCCTTGGGTCTTAAAACAAGGAGAAATAAACCATCCCCCCTCCTTTCCCCCTCCCTGGTTACCCTGAGAGGCTACACTGCTCCAAACTCCTTGGATCTTAAAACAGAGAGGAATTAACTTTCCTCTCCCTCCTTTCCCCCCACCAATCCCTGGTGAGTTCAGACCCAATCCCCTTGGCTCTTAAACAAGGAAAAAATCAATCAGGTTCTTAAAAAAGAAAGCTTTTAATTAAAGAAAGAAAAAGTAAAAGTTTATCTCTGTAAAATCAGGATGGTAAAATGCTTACAGGGTATTCAGATTCATATAGACTAGAGGGACTTCCCTCCCCCCGCCACAGCCTGAGGTTCAAAGTTACAGCAAACAGGTAAAAATCCTTCCAGCAAAATACACATTTACAAGTTAAGAAAACAAACATAAGACTAATCCGCCTTTTCTAGCTAGTACTTACTATTTTGAAACATGAGAGACTGATTCAGAAAGATTGGAGAAAACCTGGGTGCACGTCTGGTGCCTCTTAGCCTCGAGCGAACAACGAACAAAACAAACAGCACAAACAAAGACTTCCCTCCACCAAGATTTGAAAGTATCTTGTCCCCCCATTGGTCCTCTGGTCAGGTGTCAGCCAGGTTCACTGAGCTTCTTAACCCTTTACAGGTAAAAGAGACATTAACCCTTAACTATCTGTTTATGACACGCCCCCCAAATCTCAGACAGTGTGGAACCACACTGGCGGTGATTTCTTCCTAAAACTTTAGAATGAACAGATTAATAAAACACATGCACCTTTACATATACTACTAATTACATTGGTCTACAATTTTTGAGAAGTCGTCTGCTTCAGAGATAAAATGTGATATTTATTGTGTATTTTGATGTGCTGAATTCAAATATATCAATTAAAACAACTGATTGGCTACTGTTTCTAAGATATTTAAGTTTTTACATTTTACGTCTATGTATATTATGTAGATAGTAGAGTTTTAATCATAAATTGTAAACCTAGGTCTTTTCATGTGTTTATGGTTGCTTTACATGATAATATTTCACCTGTCCTGTTTATGTAACACTTTAAAAATCAGCAAAAGGGTTATATAAATAAAATTTATTATGAAACAAAAGGCAAAAAACTATTATGTACATAGTTTAGTCCTATTCAGTGTCTACTCGGCACTTCTTGGCTTGTCTCTTGTATTCATTAAATGGAGCATCTCTTGTCACTGTCCAGCAATAGTCTGCAAGCATTGATGGGCTCCATTTGCCCTGATAGCCTGCCAGGAGATTCCACTGCTGTAGTCTGGAGCCCAACAGCTCTGCCTTACTCTTGGGTAGTTCCAAATCCCTGACAAGGTCATTTAGTTCACCTTGTGTTATGAGGTGTGGTTCAGAGCAGGAGGATGGGAGAAAATGTGGGTCCTGTGACATTGATGGTTCAGGACCAGAAGTTTCATCCTCTTCCTCGTCTGACTCAAGTGAGAATGAGTCTGGTGCATCAGGAACCGGCAGTCCTTCTCCGTGGGGTACTGGGCGTATAGCTGATGGAATGTTTGGATAATGCACAGTCCACTTTTTCTTCTTTGACACACCTTTCCCAACTGGAGGCACCATGCAGAAGTAACAATTGCTGGTATGATCTGTTGGCTCTCTCCAAATCATTGGCACTGCAAAAGGCATAGATTTCCTTTTCCTGTTCAACCACTGGTGAAGATTTGTTGCACAAGTGTTGCAGCATATGTGTGGGGCCCACCTCTTGTCCTGATCTCCAGTTTTGCAGCCAAAATAAAGGGATAGGCTTTCTTAACCATAGTGGTTATACTGTGCTTTTGTGATGCACACACTTCACCACAAACATAGAAGAAGTTATCTGCACTGTTCACACAAGTACGAGGCATCTCTGCTCACTTTGGCTAAACAGAAATGTGTCCCTTTGCAAAATCACACACTGACAAATAAGAGAGCACAACACTGTATGATTTCTAGAGCTGATATAGGGCAATTTGTTCAGCAGAGTGTTGTAAGCTTCGTTACGATTGCATCATCCATGACTTCTAGGAATAACATGATGCAATTCATATCATGTATGACGCAATACCAGCTTCAGATTGCATCATTCATTGTTTTGCCTAAAAAAGCAAGTATTGTCCAAACCCAGTCATAGATTTATTCATAGATCCAGTCAAAGATGTATTTTAGTCATTTCTGGTTTAAATTGAGATCCCTTCCCTTTATAACTCACTTATCCTTCGCCATTCCCAAGTCAAGGGTCGTATATACTGACCCAATAGCATATCTTGAAAACTAGAGCCAATCAACAATTTTAAGCATCATTTTCAGTCTCAGTGACCCAGAATTAGTAAAGTTGGACTACATTTATTTCAGAAGCATTTTGGATGTAGAGCAGTGTTATGTAAACTACAAGACTTTTCCCATTTTAAGGACAAGTTTTAACCAGTTGATTCTGGGAAACTTTCACGAGACAGTGCATCAGCTACTTTGTTAGAAGCTCCTGAAATGTGTTAAATTTCAAAATCAAAATCTTGGAGAGCTAAACTCCATCGAAGCAGTTTTTTGTTGTTTCCCTTGGCAGTATGAAGCCACTTTAGCGCAGCATGGTCGGTTTGTAGCTGGAAGCGCCATCCCCAAATGTATGGGCGTAGCTTTTCCAGGGCATGCACAATGGCATAGCATTCTTTTTCACTGATTGACCAGTGGCTTTTCCTCTCAGACAGTTTCTTGCTGAGAAACACGACAGGATGGAAGTTTTAATCCGGTCCTTCCTGCATTAAAACTGCTCCCACTCCACATTCGGATGCATCTGTGGTTACTAGGAATGGTTTGTCAAAGTCTGGGGCCCTTAGCACAGGGTCAGACATGAGTGTTGCCTTAAGCTGAGTAAAGGGCTTCTAACACTCATCAGTCCACTTAACTGCATATGGCTGGGTCTTTTTGGTCAGGTCTGTTAGTGGAGCAGCGATTTGGCCGTAGTGTGGTACAAATCGTCTGTAATACCCAGCCAAGCCTAAGAAGGATTGGACCAGTTTCTTTGACTTTGGGACAGGCCACTTTTGGATAGCATCCACCTTGGCCTGTGGGGGGTTTATTGTTCCTTGACCCACCTGGTGTCCCAGCTAAGTCACTCTGTTTTGGCTTATTTGACACTTTTTAGCCTTAACAGTTAGTCCTGCCTGCCTGATGCGCTCAAAGACTTTTTCCAGGTGTTCTAGGTGTTCGGGCCATGAATCAGAAAAAATTGCCACATCATCGAGGTAGGCAACTGCATATTCTCCCAATCCTGCTAGGAGACCATCTACAAGTCTTTGGAAGGTGGCAGGTGCATTTCACAGCCCGAAAGGAAGCACATTAAATTCATACACCCCTGCATGGGTGATGGAGGCTGACCTTCCTTTGGCGGGTTCATCTAGTGGTACTTGACAGTACCCCTTGGTTAGGACTATTGTAGAGATGAACTGGACACATCCCAATTTCTCCAATAGCTCATCGGTGCGTGGCATTGGATAGTTGTCAGGACGAGTTACAGCATTTAGCTTATGGTAGTCCATGCAAAAGTGTATTTCCCCATCTGGTTTGGGTACCAGAACCACTGGAGATGCCCATGCACTGGTAGAGGAGCGGATTATACCCATCTGTAGCATGTTTTGGATCTCCCATTCTATAGCAGCATGGCATGAGGAGACACCCGGTAGGGTGGGATTCTAATTGGGTGAGCATTACCTGTGTCAATGAAGTGGTATGCCAGTTCAGTCCATCCTGGGGTGGCTGAGAACAATGGGGTGAAGCTAGTGCATAGCTTCTTGATCTGTTGCCGCTGCAGACGTTCCAAGGTTGTGGAGAGGGTCACCTCTTCCACGCCACCGTCACTTTTCCCTTCGTAGTAGACATCTTCAGGCCACTCAGCGTCATCTTCTCCCTGGGCTTTAAACTGACAAACCTTTGAGTCTCTGGAATAAAAGGGCTTGAGAGAATTAACATGGTACACTTTAGGCTTTAGGGTGGAGGTGGGAAACGCTATGAGATAGTTAACAGCTCCCAGGCACTCTTGGACAGAGAATGGCCCTTCCCATGATGCCTCCATCTTATGGGCCTGTTGCACCTTCAAGACCATAACCTGGTCTCCTACCCTGAAGGAATGCTCTCTGGTATGTTTATCATACCAGGCCTTTTGCTCTCTCTGAGCATCCTTTAGGTTTTCTTTAGCAAGGGCTAAAGAGTGTCGGAGAGTGCTTTGTAGGTTGCTTACAAAGTCTAGAATATTAGTTCCTGGAGAAAGCGTAAACCCCTCCCATTGCTGCTTCACCAACTGTAATGGCCCCTTAACCTCGTGGCCATGCACAAGTTCAAATGGTGAAAACCCTAAACTAGGATGTGGTAGAGCCCTGTAGGCAAAAAGCAACTGCTGCAACACTAGGTCCCAAGCATTGGAGTGTTCATTTACGAATTTACGCATCATGCCCCCCAAAGTTCCATTAAACCTCTCCACCAGGCCATTGGTTTGATGGTGGTAAGGGGTGGCAACCAAGTGGTTCACCCCATGCGTTCCCACAGTTCTTTCATGTTTTCTGCCAAGAAATTAGTTCCTGAATCTGTAAGGATGTCAGAGGGCCAACCTACCCTGCCAAAAATGTCTGTTAAGGCCTGGCACACAGTTTTAGCCCTGGTATTGCTTAGAGCTACTGCTTCCAGCCATTGGGTAGCAAAGTCCACGAAAGTCAGTATGTACTGCTTTCCTCTGGGCGTCTTTTTTGGGAAAGGACCCAGAATATTCACAGCTACTTGCTGAAATGGGACCTCAATTATGGGGAGTGGCTGGAGAGGGGCTTTGACCTGGTCTTGGGGCTTTCCCACTCTTTGGCACACCTCACAAGACCGGACATAAGTAGCAACGTCCTTGCCCATCCCCTCCCAGTGGTTGGACTTCCCCAACCTGCATTTGGTTCTGTTCACCCCAGAATGGCCACTGGGATGATCATGGGCTAAGCTTAAGAGCTTCACTCGGAACTACGAACTGTTTTTGAGGATGCCAGTCTTCCTGGTGTCCACCAGAAAGAGTCTCCTTGTATAAAAGTCCTTGTTCTACAACAAACTGGGATCGATGAGAAGAGCTGAGAGGCGGTGGGGTGCTCTGTGCCACCGCGCATGCTTTTTGAAGGCTGTCATCTGCTTCCTGCTCAGTCTGGAACTGTTCCCTTGAGGCTGGAGACACCAGTTCCTCCTTAGACTGTGGACTTGGGCTTGGTCCCTCTGGAAGCGATGTAGGTTGTTTTCGTTGATGGTGAACCGCTCTCCGCTGGTGCACTATGCAATATTTCAGGCTCTGGCTGAGCCTCTTGGGTAGAGTTGTCTGCTGCTTCTGCCAGTTCAGGCCCACTGGCGTCCTCTGGCGTTGGGGTTGGAGATGGGTTTGCAAGCACTGGCGTCAGTGCTGGCAACGGTTCTGGTGCTGGTTGCTTTTCCAGTTCCGGTTCTGGGACTGGATGCACTGTGGCTGTTGCCATCGTTGGCAGGGGATCCGGGTCCACCACCTCTGTCTGGGTCTCTGGTAATGCAGACGGGGCCCTTGTGGACGGCTCAGAAACAGGGACGGGTCTGGAAGCTTGCCTGGCTTGGCTGCGCGTAACCATTCCCACCCTCTTGGCCCGCTTTAACTGGTTGGCTAAGTCTTCCCCCAGTAGCATGGGGATGCGATAATTGTCATAGACTGCAAAAGTCCACATTCTTGACCAGCCTTTGTACTGGACAGGCAGTTCAGCTGTAGGCAAGTCTACAGAGTTTGATGTGAAGTGGTAAATTGTCACTTGGGCCTCTGGGTTGATGAATTTGGGGTCCACTAAGGATTGGTGGATAGCTGACACTTGTGCCACCATGTCTCTCCACGCGATAACCTTCTTTCCGCCCACTCTCAAAGTTTCCGTTCGCTCCAAGGGTATTTGAGAGGCATCTGGGCCTGGGGATCTTTGGTGTGATGGTGGTGTAATGAACTGCACTCGGTTGGGGTTCCTGGGGCAGTTGGCCTTTATATGTCCCAGTTCATTACATTTAAAGCAGCGCCCTGCTGACTGGTCCCTGGGCCGAGGTGGGTTGCTGTAGACTGGTGAGGTGGGACAATAGGGAGTCTGGGGCTTTCCTTGGGTTGTAGGTGGGGTTGGGTTGCCCTCGGTGATAGGGTTTATTTTCTGTTTGCCCCCTGTGATATTCGCTCCCCTTGTTAGTAGCTTTTTTCTTTTCTGCCACTTCCACCCATCTGGCTCCAATCTCCCCCTCCTCGGTTACAGTTTTGGGTTTCCCATCTAGGATGTACCTTTCTATTTCCTCAGGATCACCCTCTAAGAACTGCTCCATTTGTATTAGGAGGGACAGCTCATCTAGAGATTTAACATTTGCTCCTGATTTCCTGGCATCCCAATTCTTTCCAATCTGGTAGGCATGTCGGGTAAATGACACATCTGGTTTCCACCTTAGGGCTCTGACCGCCGATGGTCATGCTCATGTGTTAGCCCCATTCTGATTCTGGCCTTGGTTTGAAAAAGTTTATAATCATTCATGTGTTCCTTAGGCATTTCAGCCGCCACCTCTGCTAAGGGTCCACTGAGCTGTGGCCTCAGTTCTATCATGTACTGGTCTGCAGAGATGTTGTACCCATGGCAGGTCCTTTCAAAATTTTCTAAGAAGGCCTCAGTGTCATCACCTGCCTTGTAGGTGGGAAATTTTCTGGGATGGGAAACAGTACCTGGAGAAGGGTTGTTAGGGTTGGCTGGAACATCTGGCTTAGCCTTTGCTAATTCCAGTTCATGCTTTCTCTCTCTTTCCCTCTCTTCCATCTCTTTTTCTTTTATCTCTAGCTCTTTTTGTTTCCTTTCTATCTCCCTCCTCTGGGCAGCCTCTTTGGCTTGTTTTTCTCTTTTGTAGGCCGCTTCATCCCCGGCTATTTCTGCATTAATTAGTTCCATCCGTCTCTTATGTTCATTGTCTCTCTCTGTTGCTTCTAGCCTTGCCCGTTCCTATTTAATGGCTTCCTTGGAACTCATTGTTCCTGCTTTCTTGTGCTAGCTGCCCCTTCTGCAGCTTACTGACTGCTTGGTTAACAGAGATTTTCTAACTAGCTATGCCCGAGAGCTAGAAAGAAAGAAACAATTCACTTGTAAATACCTTTTGCTGACCATTTGCTGGCTTACAGCTTGAGCCTCCTCTTAACAAAGACCCTTGTTAAAAAACTGACTTTGGTTTTTAAACCCAATCCCACCGCTGTACACCATGTCAAGGTATTTTTCCCCCGGTTTGAACTTTAGCGTCCAAAAGTGGGGACCTGCATGGACCCTTCTAAGCTTAATTCCTAGCTTAGATCTGATAGCACTGCCACCAGCCAAAATATAGTGTTTGGCACACTTTCTGTTCCCCCAAAACCTTCCCTGGGGAACCCAAGACCCAAACCCCTTGGGTCTTAAAACAAGGAGAAATAAACCATCCCCCCTCCTTTCCCCCTCCCTGGGTTACCCTGAGAGGCTACACTGCTCCAAACTCCTTGGATCTTAAAACAGAGAGGAATTAACCTTCCCCCCCTCTTTTCCCCCCATCAGTCCCTGGTGAGTTCAGACCCAATTCCCTTGGGTCTTAATCAGGTTCTTAAAAAAGAAAGCTTTTAATTAAAGAAAGAAAAAGTAAAAATTTATCTCTGTAAAATCAGGATGGTAAAATGCTTACAGGGTATTCAGATTCATATAGACTAGAGGGACTTCCCCCCCGCCCCACAGCCTGAGATTCAAAATTACAGCAAACACAGGTAAAAATCCTTCCAGCAAAATACACATTTACAAGTTAAGAAAACAAACATAAGACTAATCCGCCTTTTCTAGCTAGTACTTACTATTTTGAAACATGAGAGACTGATTCAGAAAGATTGGAGAAAACCTGGGTGCACGTCTGGTCCCTCTTAGCCCCAAGAGCAAACAACGAACAAAACAAACAGCACAAACAAAGACTTCCCTCCACCAAGATTTGAAAGTATCTTGTCCCCCCATTGGTCCTCTGGTCAGGTGTCAGCCAGGTTCACTGAGCTTCTTAACCCTTTACAGGTAAAAGAGACATTAACCCTTAACTATCTGTTTATGACACTTGCCAAAAGCACTTTTTTCCCCAGTGTAAGGTGTATCTACAGTAGGGCACTTTGCCAATATAGCTATACTTGCAAACCTTTTCTAATGTAGATTAGGCCTCATTGTGGAAAGACACTCTGCTGGAGAATCCTTAGGTAGATGTGTCCTACAACACCACATTAAGAATCCTGACATCTTGACATGAAATTTCATTGACTTCACTGAAAGATCAAATATCAACATGTGATCCAGTAGAATTAAAGTTTCCAGGAGGGAGGTGTATGAGACTCTTAAGATGAATGTGCAAAATCTAGAACAGGATTCTCACAACAATTTTTTTGGTGATTTCAGAGTGTGGCTATTAACTCTCTTGGTGGTGGCCACTCTGACAAACACATATCTCTGTCCCTGCCTCCCATGGCCCTTCAGCAAGAACCCGCCCCGGGGAAGGCGGGTTGGCAACTCACCAGCTGCCTGTGGAATCCCAGGCTCCCCGTACCCCAGACGGATGTGAGCTGCCCAGGGGAACAACCCAGTCACTAAACATCACAGCCTCTTCCACTGACAAGAGCCACCTCTGGTGCTGCGCTCACTAGCTACATGTCTCCAGAAGTGCTGTCCAGAGCTCCCGAGGAGGCTGTGTGGCGCAGAGTACTGATCCCTGCTGGGGATGCAGCGGAAACATCAAGGTTGGTTGCTGCGGGATTGTGCGAATGCTTTGCCCCCCATATTTCTCCCTTAGCTTTGGAAGTTGTTACGGCCGCATAACAATCTGCTAGTGGCCGCATGTGAGAAACATTGCTCAAGAATGCCTTGCTCTTAGAACCTTTGAATTCTCCAAACCTCAGCTTTTCTGAGCATGAAGTAAATTGTCACGAAGAATTAAATCATGAGTCACCTTCAAAAATCTTCACCAACTTGTTGTCTAGGAAAAACACTTAATAATCAGGATTAAACATATTCTTCAGAGAAGGAGATAAACTGATAGATGTATCAGCAAACTCTCCTGGAGTCTGATGCAAAAGATGTAGTAAACTATTTATGTGGAAAGAAGAAATAAAATAGCTCTGAAGCACATTCATGAAAAATATATAGCCTTTGAAATTTTGGTTTATTTTAAATAAGGAAGCAAAAGGCATTGAATGGGTTCACATTCTTGGGAGTCTTAGAGTCCTCTTTTTTAAAAAAAATAGATTAATATGAATAGATCTTAACATTTATAGGATGGCTTTTCTTGTCAGGATGATCAGGTGTCTGACTTCAAAAATGCATTCATGCACAAGTGTCTAGCTGCTAGTTTACTTGGACACATATAAGAATCTCTCCTGATTTGATATATTTAAATCATGATCATCACCAACTGGCTATTCTCAACATAAACAAATAGATTTGCTTCATACTGCACCTGATTTGTTGAAGATCAACATAGCCTTGGATATAAAGGCTGCTATGGTGTCACTCTGCTATCCTAAAATTCAAGACTCTGTTGTATTCCCATATCTGTGCTTTATGCCCCTTAGAGTAAAGGAGAACAATTGGAATCTCACGTGTTAAGAGAGGTGGGCTGCAGAATTTGGATCTAGACTTTCTCCAAGTTGATGGTATTTGGATCTGGGATTTTGATTTAGGGTGTTGCCATGTCTCATGATTTTATCGTAAGTCTTGTGATTTTATTGAGCACCTTACAATATTCGGTGTGTGTTTTTAAAGTAACAGCTGTTGGAGGCAACTGATTACATGAGAATCTCACCTTTAACTTAAAAAACAAGTTTGCAGCATAATGTCTATGGAGAAAAGTTTGAAAATATGACTTGACTGCAGACTCTAAATGCTCAATAAGTAGAAGGTAAATAACCCAAAATTTAATATTTTTAAAAATATCTCATGATTTTAAGTCAATATCTGATTTTTGGGCCCTAATTCATGAGTTTTGAATGTTTGGGGTTGGCATCTGTAATAAGTACTCAGTTACAACCAATCTGGACCCGATTTGAACCAGTGACCTAGTAACAAAATCCTCTATATCCCAATAATCAAAGTTGTACAGCCCTAATGATACTAGTTACAAAATGCTGAGGTTCCTGTCTGTGACTTACTGTTATTTGACTCTGCAATCATTTAAAGCTTTTGAAAAATTTAATTAACTTTTTAATAATCTCAGATTACTATTTTAAAATTATTGAAAAACCTAGGGACATTATGCATGTCATGAAAGATCTCTGTGATTTGAAGATATATGGACATTATTTGCAGAAGTTTAACTGTTGCACAGATAATATAGATGCATTTTATTGGGTATTATATTTGAAAGCTGCATATATACACACTACTTCAATCCTGCTTTATCAGCAAAAGGAATGTTTAGTATGTTATCAGTGTCATTTAGTATGAGGAGGATTGCTTCACTGAACAAACCATTACACATTTATTTATTTTAGACTGTAAAACCAATGGGGAAAGCAGCAGTTGGAGAAACAAGATTGAAGAACTGCAAAGGTGATTTTATTTTTGCCAAATAGTTCTTTAGCAGCTATGTAAGTTATTGGTTGCATGATACTCTGTGCTGAGCAGGATGGACATCCTATTGTAGCAAGAAAAGGGCAACTGGCAATCTGCTGCATTTCCTGTGTACCTCCAAATACTGTGGAAACCCCTCTGTAGGGTGGACTCTGTGGTTCTAAGACAGAGAGATGGAGCCAGGGAACAGTCTCTCTGGAGTATGTGCTTGTGCAGATTGGGCAGTTTTCAGTTCAATAATCCACCTGGAAATTATTGCTGATTAATCCACCAGCAACTCCCTTACACTGGAATTGAGAGTGTGGCTAGTGGCAGTGGGCTGCATAATAGTATGGCTTTTTATGTATGGAAAAGAAGGAGCTTTGCAGGCATTCTGGATCTCTATGTAGACTTCCCTGCTCTCTATTGTTTCTAAGATATTACTCATATTCCAGGGAGATCAAAGCCTCCTTCAGTGGGGCAATTTATGTTAATTGCAGATGTATAAGTTATTTATAAAAGATTAATTAGTAGATGTTATAAAGAGTTAATCATAAGTAATGTGTTTTATAGCTATAAGCAACCCATTTATCTTAGTCCAGGAGTAGCAAACTTTGTTATAAGCCTGTGACAGACACCCAAAGGAGGATAGATGGTTCTAAGCAATCGACTGACAATTATATAGTAAAAATATAGTTTCTGAACAAGCCTAATTGTAGAAGTTGCTATATCATTATCTATTCAGTGTAAGGAGATCCTTAAGAGGGGATTATCATAAGTGATTAAAAATACTTATGAGATTCTAAGCATTACACATTTAACAATTAATTAACCATTTATTCAAAACATCAGTTTTTAACACTATACGAAGTATGTATAAATATACCCTTAATATAAAATGCGACCTATATTATAATAATGGCAAGATTTCTGTAGTACAGGTCATTGTCAGCCCAAGCTCACTTAAGTCCTATTCTGTCGTATGTGCCCCATTCTGATCCCACTTGGCTTTAACTGACATTAGGTATGACTTGAGGAAGGGATGGTTCAGGGTGTGGACCACTAGCCTGGGACTCTGGAATCCTGGATTCAATTTTCTGCTCCACCTCAAACTTCCCGTGTGACCATGGGCAAATCACTTAGTTCTTCTGTGCTGCAGTTCCCCATCTGTAAAATGAGAATACTTCTGTACCTCATCAAGGAAGTTGTGACTAGAAATATATTTAAGATTATGAGATGGTCAGATACTGTGGTAATGGGGACAATCATTTTAAATACACACACACGTAGTTTAAAATAGAAATAAATAGATAAGAAGGGAAATACATGTTTAAGAAAAGTTTGAAATGAGATGTAACTGCTGCTCTTGAGTGGCTGAGAATTGTGCTAATTTTGGTTTTCTCAGCTCCCCTGCTCCCTACCCTAACCTGCTTGTTTTTCTCATCCACCTGTTATGCCTTAGACTGTAAGCTCTCTGAGAGACTGTCATTTGCTATATGATTTAGATGTACAATGAAGTCCTGACCTGATTGGCCTTTTGGGACCACTACGATATAAACGTTTAATAATAATAATATATTAACCAAGAATGAGGAATGAAGTACACAGTTATAAGCAATATCTGAAGTAGCTGCAAGAGCTTTTTTATTATATTTATTATATATATACACTCCTCATGCTCTTGTGCATCCTATTAGCTACTATATAGTTTACTTGCCTGAATCCTCACTGATTGCATTAAACATTATGGAAGTCAAACTGTTTTGCATTCAACCATTTAAACTACAAATCAAAGTTTCCATCCTGTACGCACATTCGCTCCATCATTCTGTGCAAAGAACTTCTATTGACATGCATTTGGGTACAAGGCTCAAATTCAGCCTTGGTGTAAACATGCACAGCTCCTTTTGACTTCTATGTGACCTGTGCTCCCTTTATTCCAGAACTGAACCTGGTCCTCCAAATCCTATGTGGTAAGAGGAGTGACCAGCTACATAAACTAGTACGTTAGGGAGTGCCTGTCATCAAGGCAAATGTATAAAAAAGATGTTTCATATGAACAACATTTTATGGAGCCAATAGCTTTTTGATTCCCACTTCTATTGTTCAGATATTCAAGATTCAGGCAGAAAAGAAGGCTTAAGCACCCTCACAGTGTTTCTAACCCTTCATGGAAATGAGCCTGACCCAAACCCATGCCTTGGAAAACCCCAAAACTTAGGCAAAGTTTAATTCTGCACCCAAAACTGAGAGATCTCTTCTGTGGTTTGCAGAAGGTCAGAGGCTCCTTCTGGAGCTGCCCTGTCTGTGCTCCTGGCCCATGAAATCCTACCATTGATCTTAAGCGGCAGGAAGGGTCTTGCATAGTCCATCTACACCTTGGTGAACTTCCCCCCGTGTGTTTGTACTGATAAGAACACTAGATACTATAATTTCTCTTAAATTTAATTTAAAGTAATTATCATGTCAACTGAACATTTGTATCTTATACATAATACTCCCCCTGCCTAGCCTGCTTTATATCATTCTCATTGATAATCCCTGTAATGTCGTAATAGTTATGTAACCTAGGTGCTATAAGCATCACTATGAATACATCTATTGAGGGAATTTTGAATTGACAGTCTGTGCTGGAGGGAATCACCACTTTTAAAAAGCGTAGGGTAAGGCTTTCTGGGAAAAAGAGAGCCGGTATATCATATGTATATTTTGTCACTCTGGCTATAGAAGCAAACAGCATCAATGGAATTGTATTTGACCAGAGTGAGGCCTGGTCTACACTACGTGTTTAAACCGAATTTAGCAGCGTTAAACCGATTTAAACCTGCACCCATCCACACAACGAGGCCCTTTATATCAATATAAAGGGCTCTTTAAACCAGTTTCTGTACTCCTCACTGACGAGAGGAGTAGTGCTGAAATCAGTATTGTCATGTCGGATTAGGGTTAGTGTGCCCGCAAATCGACGGTATTGGCCTCCGAGCGGTATCCCACAGTGCACCATTGTGACCGCTCTAGAAAGCAATCTGAGCCTGGATGCACTGGCCAGGACAGGAAAAGCCCCGTGAACTTTTGAATTTCATTTCCTGTTTGCCCAGTGTGGAGCTCTGATCAGCACGGGTGGCGATGCAGTCCCAAATCCAAAAAGAGCTCCAGCATGGACTGTATGGGAGATACTGGATCTGATTGCTGTATGGGGAGACAAATCTTTCTATCAGAGCTCCGTTACAGAAGACGAAATGCCAAAGCATTTGAAAAAATCTCCAGGCTATGATAGACAGAGGCCACAGCAGGGACTCCGCACAATGCTGCGTGACAAGCATAACGGAAAGCCAAATGGACGCTCGTGGAGGGAGGGAGGGAGGGGGAACTGAGGACTCCAGCTATCCCACAGTCCTCGCAGTCTCCAAAAAGTATTTGAATTCTTGGCTGAGCTCCCAATGCCTGAAGGGTCAAAAACATTGTCCGGGGTGGTTCAGGGTATATGTCATCAATTTATCCCCCCCCCCGTGAAAGAAAAGGGAAAAAAATCATTTCTTGCCATTTTTCAATGTCACCGTATGTCTACTGCATGCTGCTGGTAGACGTGGTGCTGCGGCGATGAACAGCAGCATCCCCTCCTCTTCCTTTCCTGATGGCAGACGGTACAAAATGGTGGAAAACCATCATCAGCCGTGAGTGCTCCTGGCTGGCCTCGGTAAGGTCGGCTGCGGGGTGCCTGGGTAAAAATGGGAATGACTCCCTGTCATTCCTGGCAGACTGTACAAAATGCTGAGTAACCGTCCTCATCATAGCAGCTGGAGCCTGAGCTCCATCAGCTCCCCCCCTTTCATGTCTAAGGAAAAGATTCAGTACTCCCTGGACTATCATAGCAGTGGGTGGCTGCGATCCTCTCCCCCCCACTCTTTAATGTCCTGCCTGGACTATCATAGCAGCTGGAGGCTGCCTCCCCCTCATTTTTTCTCACTAAAAAGTCAGTATTTCTTATTCCTGCATTCTTTATTACTTCATCACACAAATGGGGGGACACTGCCATGGTAGCCCAGGAAGATTGGGGGAGGAGGGAAGCAACGGGTGGGTTTGTTGTAGGGGCACCCCCTATAATGGCATGCAGCTCATCATTTCTGTGGGATCTCTGGGGCTCTGACCCAGAGCGGCTCTGCTCTCTGGCTTTTTAATAGACTTGCCCCATATTCTAGGCAGGATTGACTCTATTTTTAGACAAAACATAAAGAAGGGAATGACCTGGGGAGTCATTCCCATTTTTGTCCATGCGCCCCCGGCCGACCTCAGCGAGGCCAGCCAGGAGCACCCATGACAGCAGCAGATAGTACAAAATGATTGATAACCGTCATCGCCACTTTCCAATTGAAAACAGTACAAAATGATTGATAACCGTCATCTCATCACCAATTTACAATGGCAGATGGTGCAACAGGGATGGTAACCATCTCTGCTACCTTGCAAAGGCAAATGAATGCTGCTGTGTAGCACTGCAGTACTGCCTCTATCAGCAGCATCCAGTACACATACAGTGACAGTGACAAAAGACAAAACAGGCTCCATGGTTGCCATGCTATGGCGTCTGCCAGGGCATTCCAGGGAAAAAGGACATGAAATGATTGTCTGCCATTGCTTTCACGGAGGAAGGATTGAGTGACGACAAAATTTCCCAGAATCACCCGTGACACTGTTTTTGCACCATCATGCATTGAGATCTCAACCCAGAATTCCAATGGGCAGAGGAGACTGCGGGAACTGTGGGATAGCTACAGGATAGCTACCCACAGTGCAACGCTCCAGAAATCGATGCTAGCCTCGGTACAGGGATGCACACCACCCAATTAATGTGCTTAGTGTGGCCGCGTGCACTTGGCTTTATACAATCTGTTTTACAAAACCGGTTTCTGTAAAATCGGAATAATCCCGTAGTGTAGACATACCCTAAGAGTTAGAGAAATGCAACAACTTACTGCTTGTATTAGATAAACTGAACTATCTGAGGAAGGAGGAACTAAGTAGTCACTGATTAAAGAAAATAATTGAGCTGATCTCTCCTGAGTTTATAGAGCCCAATGACAAAATGACATTTACTGTATCTCACAGAAAAAAGGACAAAAATAATTCTCTTTTAAAGCCTTTCTTCCAAGTTATGTATACTTTGTACCAACTCAGTGATGATATGTGTGGAAATGGACTTATCTCATTCAAATAGATCATTATAAACTTGATGAATTTTATAGCCTTACAGGAAAAGTATTTTTCATCAGATGCGTTTGTGCAGCTGTAACTCCTCTATTCTGTCAGCACTCATCTTGATAATTTATACCTGTTCTCCAACATTTCACTTGTATATTTTTTTACTGGCTGTTTTGATTGGCATTTTATATGTCAATGTAATTTAAAAACTCGATAAAATACTTTTTACACAAATAATATTCTATAAAACAGACAAGTTTCTCATGGTGATTCTTCAGATTCTTAATGAGTGAAGGAGACCCTATATTAGATCACGCCTTCTTGTAAAGGTTTACAGCTACAATCAGATGCTTTGTTTGGTAGTGTAGATCAGCACTCACAACTGCAGCTGAGGTCATTGGCAGCTCTGCTCTGAACGTATAAAATGCTATACAGTGCTAAGTACTCTGAACAAATCAGGATCTATTCTTCTCAAATTGTGCCCATCTTTCCCCTCCTCCCCCTAAAAAAGTTAGTTGATGCTTGTGTCAATCTCGCATGGGTGTTGTGAAGAATGAGTTCATTATCATTTGTAAAGACTTTAAGATAATACATTGACAGCATCATAGAAAAAGTGCATGGCTAAATTAATACATTCTGTACTCAGTGCAGAATCTGAAAGGTGTGTGGTAGATAATGCAGGGGGGGCCACATATTGAATGAGGAGGATAAAAGAAATATTCAATAACTACCCATTCAGTGAGCTGTGTCCATCCTGTGCACTGAATGTGGCAGGGGACTTGTGGAAAAAGTAGTATGTGATCACGTAATTGAAGATCATATCATAATGCACATTCACAAATTGGCCAAATTAAGGTTGCATAGGCAATCTTAGTTTTTTAAAATGTGTGTGTGTGTGTGTACTTCTGCAAAGCAGATCCTGTCTCTCCCTTAGTGAATGCTATTTATGGATTTGTTATGGTTATTGTTTGATTAATGGTTGGTGAGACACCTGTTTTATGCATGCACACTTGAAAATTCTATGTGAGTAGATGGTAGAGAGGTCAATTCTATCCATGCAGGGAGAAGAGTGTCAATGAACTTGACAGGTACATAAACCGCAGAAAAAGGAACTGGAGCAGGTGAACAGTGAGTATGTGTAGTGTTGAGAGAGAGAAACAGCCACAATGTATAGCATGTGCATCTATTTGTTAGGAGAATAATGTAGTTTAAACCAAGGAGGTTTGAAGCAGCAACAGTGTCATAACCTTAGTCCCAGATTTGGACCTTAGCGTCCAAAATATGGGGGTTAGCATGAAAACCTCCAAGCTTAGTTACCAGCTTGGACCTGGTACCTGCTGCCACCACCCAAAAAATTAGAGTGTTTTGGGGCACTCTGGTCCCCCTGAAAAACCTTCCCTGGGGACCCCAAGACCCAAATCCCTTGAGTCTCACAACCAAGGGAAATAATCCTTTTTCCCTTCCCCCCTCCAGGTGCTCCTGGAGAGATACACAGACACAAGCTCTGTGAATCCAAACAGGGTGACTCCCCCTCTCCGTTCCCAATCCTGGAAACCAAAAACACTTTCCTATTCCCCCAGAGGGAATGCAAAATCAGGCTAGCAAATCCAACACACAGATCTCCCCTGATTTTTTCCTCCCACCAATTCCCTGGTGAGTACAGACTCAATTTCCCTGAAGTAAAGAAAAAACTCCAACAGGTCTTAAAAGAAAGCTTTATATAAAAAGAAAGAAAAATACATACAAATGGTCTCTCTGTATTAAGATGATACAATACAGGGTCAATTGCTTAAAAGAAATATTGAATAAACAGCCTTATTCAAAAAGAATACAAATCAAAGCACTCCAGCACTTATATTCATGCAAATACCAAAGAAAAGAAACCATATAACTTACTATCTGATCTCTTTGTCCTTACACTTAGAAACAGAAGACTAGAAAGTAGAAACTACTTCTCCAAAGCTCAGAGAAAGCAGGCAGACAGACAAAAGACTCAGACACAAACTTCCCTCCACCCAGAGTTGAAAAAAAATCCGGTTTTCTGATTGGTCCTCTGGTCAGGTGCTTCAGGTGAAAGAGACATTAACCCTTAGCTATCTGTTTATGACAAACAGTATCTACAATTTTCTTTGAGAGTCTGTCTGCTGGACCATGATTTGAGTTTCATGGCAATTAGTTTGTCTCTCTTTTTGGTACATAAAACAGGCATGTGACATTCTTTGTACTTGTTAATTTTATATAGGCTGTAGACCATGTATGATATCTATGGGTTATATTGTTGCTTAATGGAAAAGTAATTAGGAAAGAATTTAATACATATTTAACAGTTTTACTGGAGTTTAGCAGCTGGAAATGAGGAGCCAGGATCATATAACCAAACAGCTCTCAGCACACCACCAGCAAATATTCTGGCTCACAGACCACAGTTCGAAAACCTCTCTTCAAAAGCCAACTCTTAATTGGCTTTTACATTCTAGAATGAGCTATTAAATGCTGTATCATTATTTGACACTTTCAAGACTTCTGTTCTTGATTAGGGTTTTTGTTACTCTGAAGTCTGAACATTAGAAATAGAACCTATCCACACATTTTTCTGGGGGGAAAACAAATCTCACCTGTTCTACATTATTCATAGCACAACTCTGGCTTATTTCAGAGTGCCAAACATATAATGGAGACCTGTACTAATTTAATATCAAGTATCCACTTCTGGATGTGGCAGTCTGTGCACACAGCAGTTTTTTATACACACAGCACGCAAAGTATTACTCCATTTATGAGAAAGCCTGCTTTAGAAAAATGGCCATCCAGTTCAAATTAAGTAATATTAGAAAATGGTTGAACTGGTAACCTTTATTGTAAGAGAGTAACAATGCCAAGTCCAGAAACGGCTGCATTGGGAAAGCTCTCATGCTTATCAGAAAGATTTACTTATTTATTTTCCATTAATGCACCAGCAGTTAAACACAGAGCTACCTAGACTACTTTGCTGTTCTGCCCTAACCCACCAAAGGTGCCTGAGGCCCTGGCACTTGATTCACTAATTCCCTGATACTGGGTGGTGCCCCTGTGACATAGCCCACGTCCACACTACAGCTTAAAATCGATGTTATTAAAATCGATTTTATAAAGCAGGGTTTATAAAATCGATTTTGTGCGTCCACACTAGGGCTACTTACATCGATGTTGAGCGTCCATGTTCCCTGGCATCCATCTTTTACCTGAGCGTTGCACTCTGGGTACCTATCCCACAGTTCCTGCACGGGTCCCTGGCCTTTGGAATGATGGGTTACTACCCCAGTGCATGATGGGGCCAAAATCCCCGTCGTGGGTGGTTCTGGGTACAGCCTCACCCCCTCCCTTCCTGTCAGTGGCACACAGTCACTTCGCGCGGTTTTTACTGGCTGCAGTGAGAAAACGCCATTTTGCAGCAAGCATGGATCCAGGTCTGCTCTTATCCTTGATCGCGAATGCTGTAAATAGTTCACGCATTCTCGTGCTATCCATGCTGAACCATGAGTCAGAAATGCAAGAGAGAATGCTTGACTGCGGGGACGACAGTGATGAGGACTTGGAGAACGAGTTTTCCGACACCCCGGGCCCCTGCACTTTGGAGCTCCTGACGGTTTTGGGGGAGGTTCTACCCGTTCCGCGCCGCTTTTGGGCACGGGAAACAAGCACTGACTGGTGGGACCGCATAGTCCTGCAGGTGTGGGACGATTCGCAGTGGCTGCAGAACTTTCGCATGCGTAAGAGCACTTTCTTTGAACTTTGTGACTCGCTTTCTCCTGTCCTGAAACGGCATAATACCAGGATGAGACCAGCCCTCACAGTGGAAAAGCGAGTGGCAATAGCCATCTGGAAGCTTGCAACGCCAGACAGCTACCGGTCAGTCGGTAATCAATTTGGAGTGGGAAAATCTACTGTGGGGGCTGCTGTGCTGGAAGTATCCAAAGCAATCATTAAACTGCTGCTTCGAAAGGTTGTGACTCTGGGAAACGTGCAGGGCATTGTGGATGGCTTTGCTGCAATGGGATTCCCTAAACTGTGGGGGGGCCATAGATGGAACCCATATCCCTATCTTGGCACCGGAGCACCAGGGCGCCCAGTACATAAACCGCAAGGGGTACTTTTCGATGGTGCTGCAAGCCCTGGTGGATCACAAGGGACGTTTCACCAACATCCACGTGGGATGGCCAGGAAGGGTTCATGACGCACGTGTCTTCAGAAGCACTACACTGTTTAAACGGCTGCAGCAAGGGACCTACTTCCCTGACCAGAGAATAACAGTTGGGGATGTTGAAATGCCTATAGTTATCCTTGGGGACCCAGCCTACCCCTTGATGCCCTGGCTAATGAAACCATACACAGGCAGCCTTGACAGTGCTCAGGAGTTGTTTAATTACAGGCTGAGCAAGTGCAGAATGGTGGTAGAATGTGCATTTGGCAGATTGAAGGGAAGATGGCGAACGCTTCTTACTCGCTCAGATCTTAGCCAAACCAATATCCCCTTTGTCATTGCTGCTTGTTGTGTGCTCCACAATCTCTGTGAGAGTAAGGGGGAGACCTTTATAGCGGGGTGGGAGGCTGAGGCAAACCACCTGGCCACTGATTATGCGCAGCCAGACACCAGGGCAATTAGAAGATCACACCAGGATGCTGTGCGCATCAGAGAAGCCCTAAAAAGTAGCTTCCTCATGGGCCAGGGTACAGTTTGAATGCTGAGTTTCTTTTCCATTGATTACCACCCTCCCCATGTATTCAGTCCTGCTGCTGCAAGCTGCCTTCCCTGCACCCTTCCACAACTGCTTGCTTACGGTAATTAAAATAGCCGTCTGTGTCTGTGGAAAATATTGAATTCTTTATTAAAAGACAGTCACTGTAAGCAGCGCACCCTCCCTCTTGCATTTAGAAGCCTGCGAATAGAATTACATTAATAGGGTTTTTTTGGGAGGAGAATAGTAAATGGCTAGGGTTAGGGAGGGATCATAGAATCATAGACTATTAGGGTTGGAAGGGACCTCAGGAGGTCATCTAGTCCAACCCCCTGCTCCAAGCAGGACCAATCCCCAGATTTTTAACCCAGTTCCCTTAATGGCCCCCTCAGGGATTGAACTCACAACCCTGGGTTTAGTAGGCCAATGCTCAAACCCCTGAGCTATCCCTCCCCCCATGTAGGATGTAGGAAGGAAAGACAAAGTCAGTTAAGGGAGCCCAGAAGTGGCTTCATGGACCAGGGAATGGTGTGATTGGTATGTTTATTTCCCTGTTATTACCTACCTCCCCATGTCTTGACTCTGGCTGCTGCAAACGAGCTTCCCTGCACCCTTCCTTAACTGCTTGCTTATTGAAAATAAAGTTACTGTTATTTGTTAAAGAAATTGAGTTCTTTATTAAAAATCAGACCCTTTCAGCAATCAATCATCATGCTTGCTGTTACAATCCTGTGCATGAAATTTCATAACTCGGGGTTCTCCGGGGAAGGGAGTGAGGGAGGTTTGGAGGAAGGGGGAGGGAGGTTGGTAAGAAGAAGGCGCATCAGAGAAGACATAACAAGATTTATCATGGACCATGGTACGGTGTGACTGCTTTGTTTATTTTCCCTGTATTACCCACCTCCCCATGTGTTAACTCCTGATGCTGCAAACTAGCTTCCCTGAAGCTTTCCAAAGCTGCATGCTTTATTTCTTTAACAACCCACCCTCACACTGCCTTTGAATAGCATGTCTTGAGAGTAAAGAAAGTAAAAGGTGCCAAGGGAGAGGTTTGGGAGGAGTACAGGAGGGAAGAAACATAACATAAAGGGCTTTTCAATGTAATGACAGCCTTCTGGTTGGACTGTCCACAGGGGTGTAGTTGGCTGGTGCAGATACCCTTCCCCCACGCGTTCTTACACGCCTGGTTCTGGAAGGTGTGGGACAGGGTGAGTACTGAGGGAGGTTATACATGGGCTGCAGTGGCAACCTGAGACCCCGCAGCTCTTCCAGCATATCGCGGAGGATGTCAGTCTGATCACGAAGAAGATCCAGCGTTGCTGCCCGCCAGCGCTGATCTTCCTGCCACCTGAAATCATTTTTAGCATCCCTCCTGTCTTCGAGTTGACTGGCAGCCTCCCTGTACTTTGCGACCAATTGTTTCCAGTCCCCCTGCTGAGCTCTCTCAGTACGGGTTACTGCCATAATTTCTGTGAACATCTCCTCACGCGTCCTCTTTTTTCTTAGCCTTCTTATGTGACCTCCCCGTCGGACAGGAGAAGGGAGAGGGAGGCTGGAGAAATGTGCAGCTGTGTGGGGGGTTGGGGGGTGGAAAGAGTGATAGAAGAATCATAAGAGACACATTTCACAGAACAATGGATACAGTCTTTCTCAGTGAACTGCGCTATTCACCGTACCTTGAACATGTAACTTTACCACAAGGTCGCCTTAGGATTCTTTTAATACTTATTGCTTGTGGCTGAGGACTGAGATTTCAGCTCAGACGCAGGTCAGGGGAGCACACAGACCGTGTCCGGAGACAATGGTAAGTATTTGGTAGTGAACCGTGCAGTGGCTTGTAGTACCCTGCACCCCCTGCTATTATCAGGTAGCATGAACGGTATTGGGGCAAAGTGCTTTAAGGAACAACACTGGTTTCTTTTCTTAAGCTATGGAAAAGGTGCAGCACAGGGAAATACAAGTTCCCTCCCACAATCATCTGTGCTGCACTTTGGAGTTAGCTTTAATGCCATCTACCTCACCCCATCCCCCCTCTGCCATGGCAATTAATAGCGATGATTCATGCTGGCCAAGTGCTAGGGGACACCGCCCCGTAGGAATGAATAGCTTTCTAACAACCACCACATGGGTCATTGTTTTAGGAAAGGTTTTTCATTTACTGGGTCAGCACAGAAGAAAGGAACGAATGGTCATCTCTGTTCCCTTACTAAAAGTACATTACTTTCTAACAGGTGACCATGAACGATATCACTCTCCTGAGGATAACAGACAGAGAAAAAGAAATTATGCTTCTTGAATGCCAGCAGTCCCCAGGTCCATTTGCTGCTAGGATATGTCATGCAATGATTCCTGATTACATGCTGCAGGCATGGCGTGGTAAAGTTTCGTTTCATGGCGGACGGAATAAGGCCGCCCTGCCCAGAAACCTTCTGCAGAGGCTTTTGGGGTACCTCCAGGAGTGCTTCATAGAGATGTCCCTGGAGGATTTTCGCTCCATCCCCAGACATGTTAACAGACTGTTCCAGTAACTCTATTTCCAGCTACTGCATGCAAGCACTCATGGCAAATCACTCAGTAAACCTACGCTTTTAATAATAAAAAGTGCACTCACCAGAGGACGATTCCACAGCATCATTTTCTGTGCTACTGGCTTGAGAGGGCTGGCAGGGTACTTCTGTAAGGGTTAGGAAAAGATCCTGGCTGTTAGGGGGAATTGAATGCTCTGTGCTCTCTGCTGGATTGTCCTCCTCTTGGTCCTCTTGGTCCTGATCGTGATCTTCGCCGTCCTCTAAATCTTCGGCCGTGGCAGAGATCACTACCCCCGCCTTTGAATCCACAGACAAGGGGGGGTTTGTCGTTGCGCAGTTCCCCAATATTGCGTTAAGCTCATCATAGAAGCGCCATGTTTTGGGGCCAGATCCTGACCTGTCCTTTGCTGCTTTGGTCTTCTGATACGCTTGTCTGAGCTCCTTTACTTTAACTCTGCACTGCAGAGAGTCTCTGCTATGTCCTCTCTCCCGCATGGCATTAGAAATCTTTTCAAAGGTTTTCTCATTTCGTCTGCTGGACCGCAGTTCTGAAAGCACTGACTCTTCTCCCCATACAGCTATCAGATCCATTAACTCCTGTGTGTTCCATGCTGGGGCTCTTTTCCTATTCTCAGGAGATTGCATTGTTATCTCTGCTGCTGAGAGCTCCACGCTGGGCAAACAGGAAATGAAATTTCAAAGTTCCCGGGGCTTTTCCTGTGTACCTGGCCAGCAGTAGAGTTCCTTTACCTGTGCAGAGCGGCCACTAGTGCACTGTGGGATATGTCCCGGAGGCCGTTAACTTCGGTTTCCATCCACACTAGCATAAAATCGATTTTACAAAATCGATTTTAGGGTTACTCCTGTCATTTAGCTGGAGTACAGAAATCGATTTTAGGGCCCCTTAAAATTGATTTTCTGTACTCTGTAGTGTGGACGGTTACAGCTTTAAATCGATTTAAAGCTGTTTAAATTGATTTAAAGCTCTAGTCTGGACCTGGCCATAGTGAGGTGGAATGGTCGCCCATTGAGCCAGAGGGGAAGGGACAATCACTAACACACTACAGCCAGGCATATGTAACAACAGGGGTACGGGGTGTGCTAGCACCCTCGCAATGGAAATATTGTGGAATCTCTGTCCCTGAGTAAGCTTGCGCATGGCTGGTGTTTGGAGGGGGGTGCAGATGCAAGAGAGGGACCAAGAGATGCTGGAATGGCTGCTGCAGTGCCATAGATCAGGCCAGAGAGTAGGGATTGGGACCTGAGGGGTAGAATGGGCCCAGGAACAGGGCCCAGGACCATACTTCCCAGCCTGAAGCCAGCTTCCCCCTCCCCCTGCCGAGTCTAAGTGCCATCCCTCACTACCTCTCTGCCCACAGATTCACAGAGAGCTTCTTGCCCCCCATTCAACAAGATTAGTTGGGCAAAACATCATTACATCTCCCGGTGAAGGGAAACTGACTATTATACAAGACTTCATAGAAACTCTGCTCCAGAACCTGTGTGTGGATTGATAGAACCAACACTGGAGAGTCAAGCAAGCATAGATGGTCTTTGGTTTTAAGCCCATCTTTAAACTTCCAGATAACATACTAGGATTTAGGGGGAAGTTTGAAGCTATTGCTATTCTACAATGGGCTGCTCCATATCCATATATTAGAACAAAATCTGACCTCTGAGATGTTTGAAACCAAGTTTAGATCTCAACTTCACTGCTCACCTATATTCTGGACTGATCTTGATCCCCCCTTTGAACACCCTGAAATTTGGAGAAGTTTGTATATTAAAAATTGTACTTCAGGAACACAAATAGTTTAGTTTTGCCATTTAAATAACTGACCCTGGCAAAGCTTGTTTTTTTGATGGTGACCACATCTTTACAGTAGTTTCTCACTTTTTCATGTTAAATATTAGGCAGGCTTTTTTGCATTGCTGAGACATGTAATGACTCTCTTTCCAAGTGAAAGAGAGGAAAGAAACTGTCATCAATAATGGACTCTAATATATTTGCAACTCTACTAGGATTTAAACAAAAAACTTTCTATTCAAAATCATCAGGTGAATCCACCAACCCTGAAGCTCTTTCATGAAGAGAAAAACAAGCATTTCTATATATTAAATTAGCTATTGTTCCCTGGGTTCAGTACGAAGTTGTTCATTTGGGGTGCAATTTTAAAATAATGTATTATGTAGGCAAAACTCTCATTTAAAGCAGATGGGAGTTCGATCAGGGGACACAGGCAAATGAGTGACAGATATACAAGAATCAGGTAGATTTAAGATATATGCCCACCCCCTTGTTTACACATACCAGACATGTAACTGGTGAGGTTTTAGGGCTTTCATCATGTAACCAATAAATTAGATTAGACCTGCCTAGGCCTCAGCTCATTTCTGAATCCTTTCTTTCTCCCACTATGTGCATGTGGGATGGATAGAAGTTACTAAGGGGGGGACCTCAGTCCACGAGGCTTTGGATCTCTTCTCCTATATAGCAACAAGTTCCACAAGTGAAACGCTGGGTCTCATTTACCTCTGTCCCTTTTAACCTTTATCTGCATGGGACACTAGCTGGTTTTACCTATTCATCTATTAAACTGTAACTTCCCATTGCTGTCAACTCAACTATACCTCATGATGCTGTGAGGAAAATGAAAAAAACCCAATAGACCTCTGACACTTTGGCCCAATGGGAAAAATGCTTTGTTATTCCAAAACAGGCAATTAGTCAGACCTGCAGTGTCCTTAAAAACCACAGCTTCTGCACTCCAACTAAGGGAAGGGAGGATAGGGCATCTAGCAGGAGCAAGAAGCTTTAAAAAATCTCAGGAAGGTTTAAATAGGCTGCTGGGGGAACAGTTGAGAGCCAAACAGCTATCTTAGTGACATAGCCAAAAGGGAGGAATTCAAGGAGGGCAGCCCCCATCTTGCCACACGTGTACTCTCACATCCTCTCCCCCAGCCCCCAACTTTCTGGGCACTCTGTTACATTCCCTGCAGTCAGTTCAAGATCCCGCTCCCATTGACTGAGGGGAGGAGGTTGCCTGTGCAATTTATACAGATCTGTAGGTACAAGATTTCACACAAATTCAGATTTCATTTACTCCTCAATGCCATCAGCTGATAATTTGCATGTAGCATGGGAAATTTTACTCTATAAAATACAGATGTAACTACACCTCTACCCCAATATAGCATGACTCGATATAACATGAATTCAGATATAACGCGGTAAAGCTGCGCTCCTTGGGGGCGGGGCTATGTGCTCCGGTGGATCAAAGCAAGTTCAATATAACGCAGTTTCACCTATAACGCGGTAAGATTTTTTTGGCTCCCAAGGACAGCGTTATATCAGGGTAGAGGTGTAGTTAGCTTTAGGCTTACTCTCAACTGTATATTTTCCCCAATTTAAACTGGTCATAATCTTAATTTGACCCTCATTCTGGGCTCGGTTGCTTAAAAGATTCAGGAACCTGAGTGAATATTTTGACAACCTGCCCAGGGTTTTGAGTTTGTACCCCTCTTCTGGCACTTCTAGATGAGTGTCTTGTATTTCTGTACACAGTTGTGACTGCGATGTGCACTTAAGTTTGTGATCAGTGGGGTTGAGTCTTTGGTAATACCTTTATTAAAAAGATCTAAAATACTGCATCTTATGTTACTGCATCTTGGGTGATGACTGCAGAATACTAGAGTACTTTTATAAAAGCATTATTATTTATTTTGTATTAAGTTCTGACTGTCATCTTGGTGCTGAGCAGTACATGGAGGAAGATAATTTCTGCCAGAGAGGTTTACCAATCTAGTATCTGTTGTCTGTTTTCACAAGCTGTCTTTAATTTAAAACTAATGTATAAAGTTTGTGGCCCAATCCTACATGAGGGTTCACCAGTGGGAACTGAGGGTGTATGCCTCATAGAATCAGCCTCTTCAATAAAAGCTGATTTGTTGTCCAGTTCTCAGATCATGCAACCAATAATTTAACTAGATGTGCTAATTTATATGTAACAAAGCAAGAACCTGAAGAACTGATATGTGAGTTATAGGAACATGAAAAAAATGGAAGTATATCATAATTTATTAATGTAATAGGCTTAACATCTGCTAGCATTAGGGTTGCTATTATTTAATAATAGCTCATTCACTGTCTCTTTCATTTTCCTTCTGTTTGCTAGGAATTAGAAAATGTTGTGCCTTCCTCTGTGACTGTGGCTTAAATAAAGGGGATCCTTGTTTCCATGGCAGAAATGTCACAAGGAGGTAGGTACAAGTGAAGAGATTATTCCTCACCATTTCATTTGCTGACAAATGTAGAACTCATACAGAATAAACACAGTCCTGTTCATTGCTACAAAGGGTAGGAAACTGAACTGCTTGTAGGCATTCACCTCATTGTGAATTTATGGTATGACTATAATATTTGCATTAATCCCAGCAGCACAATGCATACATAAATGCATTAAAATTATTTTGTCTTGCTCACACAATTTACATTAAGATCCATATGCGAAGTTACATTTCTACAGCAAGCTTTACACATAAAATTCTATTTTTCTTCCATCAATATGTTGCATATTTTTAAGCTTTCCTGGGCTCAGTGCCAGCAAGGAACTACAAGGATCTATGGCAACTGCCACATTTGCACTTTTCAATTACAAATCAGTAACTAAATTCCCATTAAATATTCTTAACCAGCCTGTTCAACATATGTTCGTTTGGGTATCTGTATCTATAAGTTGAAGCAAATTAGAACCGTAGCTAAATTTATTTCCTAATAGCTGAAGATATTTGAGAAAGAATAGATTTTGCAAATGAGCACTTTTAGAGAAGATGCAGGGTCCCTCCACCAATCTTTTTTTTAAGGGGAAAAATTAAGCTCAGCCAGTGCAAATAGGTAAAATCATAGGCTTTTGAAAAGCTCTCTCCACATCTTACTGCATATATGAGGAGAGTGGTAGGGGAAGAGTTTTTCAGTGAGTCTAATAATTCACTCTATAATCTGGTTTAGGAATTAGATCCCTATTTAAAAAGCTATCACCTCCTATTCCACTCTTCATGTTTCCCCCCTTTAAATGTTAAAAATGTAGTGAACTTTTTAACAGTAAGACTCTTTTTCTAGAAAGAGGGCTGTTGCATTTGTGTCTTCTAACAATGCTGACATTAATTGCAAAAGGACTAGCCGTCAAACAGATATGCAAAATCTTGGAGGTACAATAATAGATACATTATAATACAAGTTAATGTCTCTTTTTAAAAGGGTGCTTCATGCAAATACAAATGTTGTTAATGCTCAGCACTCACAAATTGATAATCAGGTTATTTCACCTACATTTAATTAGTCTCGTGCTATCAAAACCGTAACACAAGTCAAATAATTATGTTTCCAGGTTTGTGTTACTTCATGCATTAAAATCTATAGCTGCTCATTCATAATGCAATAAAGCTACATGTGGCTAAATGTGCCACTCTCCCATGGGCTGTAACTAATATTGTTGTATGTCTAATGATTAGAGCAAAAGATTGGTGCTCAGGACTCCTGGTCTCCATTAACAGTTCTCCTACTACTGAATGTGTTACCACTAACTCATAAGCTCTTTGTCTCTCAGTTTTTTCATATATAATATAAAATATAATATGCTTATCCATTTTAGCAGTATTGTAATGCTTTAATTAATCCATGCTTGTAAAATACTATAATATCTTTAGCTGAAAGCTGTTTGTAAGTGAAAATTATATTTAGTAACAACTTGATCTTTTGACCTAGCTCAGACAAAGTTCCAATGATATCTTTTCCTAAGTAAGAGAAGTACAATTGGGATCAAAACATCCTGGTATCTGTAGATTCAACTCTAAAAATACAAAACTTGATTCTGCCATGTGCAATCAAAGATCCAGAAAGCCTTCTTCCTAGGATGATCGGGAATGGGGGGTGCGGTGGGGTGGGGTGGGGTAGGTGGTCTATGTTATGAGAGGCGACTGGAAGAGCTTGGCTTGTTTCATCTAGCAAAAAGAAGGCTGAACGTGGATATAATTGTTCTCTATAAATACATTAGAGGGGTAAATACAAGGGAGAGTGAAGAGCTATTTAAGCTAAATGACAGTGTTGGCATTAGAACAAATGGCTAATGGGGGAGGAATAGCTCAGTGGTTTCAGCATTGGCCTGCTAAACCCAGGGTTGTGAGTTTAATCCTTAAGGGGCCTCTTTGGGATCTGGGGCAAAATCAGTACTTGGTCCTGCTAGTGAAGCCAGGGGGCTGGACTCAATGACCTTTCAGGGTCCTTTCCAGTTCTCTGAGATAGGTATATCTCCATATATATATATATAAGCTGGCCATGAACAAATTCAGGCTGGAAATTAGAAGGTTTATAACAATCAGAGAGAGAGATGAGTTTCTGAAATTGATACATTTCAACTGTGTGACTGTAACAAGGTTGCTCCTAATGATAGGAGGCAGTGTTCCAACAACTCTGGGGCTTACTTCTGGTTTAAGTCTTATGTTCCCAGAGCTCATGCTTCAGGGTTTCAGCCAGCCACAGATAGAGGTCAGGAAGGGAATCCCCCCCCCCCGCCGGTGTATTCTGGGAGGGGTTTATTTATCTCCTTCCTCTGATGTATCAGGGATGGCTATGGCTGGAGATGGGGCATTGGGCAGGGTGGGCCAGAGCTCTGAGTTAGCACTGAGCATTCTCTCTCTCAGGTGCTTTCCTGGCTAACTGATGGCCACATGTGTGGACAGGAAGGAATTTTCCTCCAGGTCAGACTAGCAGTAGCCTTGGGGGGATCTTCACCTTTCTCTGCAGCCTGTGGGTGCAGTACACTTTTTGGAATTATTTGGGTACATCTCAATTAATCATTTTCCTGTCATTGCTGGGGCCTTGGTGCACCTCAGTCCCTCCTGTTCTCTGCCTGTGGAATGTAATAATCTTGTCTTCTGTAGATTGTAATACTTTGGTCACATTTTGGTTGTTGGGTTTAGTGCAGGTGCTGGATGATGGTGGTGGTTTGTAATATACAGGAGGGCAGACTAGATGAACTACTGGTCCTTTTGGGCTTTCAACTCTGACTCTGTCCCTAACTAACTTTTTTATTTTCACAACTAAGCCTAACTTTTTTTTCTAAAGCGATCCGAACACCTTATTTCTTGCATTCAAGGCCAAAGCAAATTGTCGTGAGGCACATTGCAGTAGTAAATCCAACTGCAGCAAAAACAGTTATATTACAGTATATTAGTCAAGTTATATGACTGAGATATCACATACAGCAGCTTTCATTGGTTGCTATAATTAATATTTGCCAAGATCCTTCTTTATTAGGGAAAAACAGATGAGCCTGATTAAATGTGGATCCTGAAGATGTTGGTATGTACTAGACTTTAGAGGATTTGGCTCTGTGTACAGTGCAGTTCAAAGTAAATAAAGGAATGCTATTTACTTCTTCTCATAACACAAGAACTAGGGGTCACCAAATGAAATTAATTGGCAGCAGGTTTAAAACAAACAAAAGGAAATACTTCTTCATACAATGCACAGTCCACTCGTGGAACTCTGCCAGAGGATGTTGTGAAGGCCAAGACACAGGATTAAAAAAAGAACTAGATATTAGAACTATTAGCCAGGATGAGCAGGGATGGTGTCTCGCTTCTGTTTGCCAGAAGCTGGGAATGGGTGACAGGGGATGGATCACTCGATTACCTGTTCTGTTCATTCCCTCTGAAGCACCTGTCTTTGGCTGCTGTTGGAAGACAGGACACTGGGCTAGATGGACCTTTGATCTGACCCAGTATGGCCACTCTTATGTTCTTAAGTTACTAGAATTTAGAAAACCATTTTAGGTCCAGTACTTCACTAGGGCACAAAAAACTCTGCAAGAGAAAGCAAATGGTGCCTTTGTGGATTATATATGGAAAAACAGTTTTTTCTCTCTACCACTTTGACCTGGACTTGGTTGGCATGTTCTGAATGTGACCAGCATACTGTGTGTGTTTAAAGAATGTATCAGCAGCTGAACAGGTGGTGAAGAACAAAGCAATAGAAATGAAAATGTTAAGAGTGTTTGGAAACATTGTGACTACTGGAACACTTCCTTCATTTTATAAACAGATTGGCATTGAGGCGGGGAGAGAAAGGGAAGAGCAAAGATCAAGAATATTGAAATTGACATTGGATGCCCTTTCTTGGGAAGAAGTGCAATAGCTTTAGGTATAATCTTAGTTTGAGGATATATTTCTCCTGTATTAGGAAGAGGATAGTATATAGGTAACTGTTTATTACAATAAAGTAATAATAATAAATAATCACTGAATGAAGAAGGGTGGGAACCTTTCAATAGAAAGGGCTCAGTTTGTGATTTTTGTTTTGTTTTACACTTTGCCAACTGATCTATGACCAGGGAAGAAAATTTTGTCAAATATTAATTGTTTTTAAATACTGTTGCTAAATATTAGTTTGGAAAGGCATTTGCTGAACTTGTGTCCACAGTATACCCATGACACAGCTTTTTCCAAATGAAGATGTCAGTGTTTTATAAAAGTCAATGTCTCTGCAGTTATTTCTCTTTACAGCACCAGCTAAAGCTTACAGAAAAAATCATGATAATCTTTTATGAACTGTATAGAGCAGGCCTGCACAACATATGGCCCGCGGAGGCTCACTGTGCAGCCCATGGGGGGATTCTAAATCCCGTGCACATGGTGCTCTGTGGGCAGCCCAGAGCCCTTTGAATCTTGGCCCTCAGCTGTTTTCTTTGGAGTAATGTGGCCCTCGCTGCTTTATGAGTTGTGCAGGCTTGGTATAGAGAGTCACTTGGTTGAAAAATGGTAATTGTTTAAAATAATTTTTTTAATTTTGAAGGATTTTTACCTGCTCCCATATAGATTAGATATTGTCTAACCAGTAGTTTGACACACAATACCCTCGAAAGTAGAACAATTTAGCCTAGACTATTTCTATCATTTGGGCTTGGAATAGCCGCAAACTGGACTATTTTTTAATCCAAAATTCATTTTATTTACTTGATTGACATTTGCTTCCTTGAGTCCAACTACAGACATCTCACCAGAGCAGAAATAATTGATTTTAACCAATGATACAGAACCATTAGATGGTTTGATGTTTTGGTTCCGAGGCATGCATCCAGACACTGTAGAGCAGGCCTGCACAACTCGTAAAGCAGCGAGGGCCACATTACTCCAAAGAAAACAGCTGAGGGCTGAACCCTCCTGGCCCTGTGGAAACACCCCCCCCCCAGCACCTCCCGGCCCCGTGGAAACACCCAGCCCCAGCGCCGCCCAGCCCTGCAGAAACAAACCCTCCTGCCCTATGTTGTGCAGGCCTGTCCTAGTGTCTTCTATAATTGGAAGGGGATATGAGGACCTTACCATTACCAGCATGAGTAAGGAGGAGATAGTTCAGGGGTTGGCAACTTTTCAGAAGTGGTGTGCCGAGTCTTCATTTATCCACTCTAATTTAAGGTTTTGCGTGTCAGTAATACATTTTAACGTTTTCAGAAGGTCTCGTTCTATAACTCTATAATATATAACTAAACTATTGTTGTATGTAAAGTAAATAAAGTTTTTAATTTTTTAAAGAAGTTTCATTTAAATTTAAATTAAAATGCAGAGCCCCCTGGACTGGTGGCCAGGACCCAGACAGTCTAAGTGCCACTGAAAATCAGCTTGTGTGCCACCTTCAGCACGTATGCCATAGGTTGCCTATCCCTGAGATAGTTAGTTAGCCAAGATGTCTCTTTTGTGTTAAAACATCTCTAGTGGTGAAGTTTTCTTGACTGTTTATTTTTTGCAAAATTGTGTTGTTATAAGGGGATTGCACTATTTGTATTTGGTTGAACAGCATTCTAAAAAAGTCTTGACAACCGATAGTCATGCATTGGTTAAGCAGATCCTACTTGATTGCCACAGCATTATTGAATTTATCATGAGACTACAGGCTATATTACAACCATTATAATAAGATGCATGCAGTGCAGGGCCACTGAGTTCACAGGGAGTCCAAGCAACTGGCACACACAGATATTTTGTATCCTAAATTTAACAGCTCCTTAGAAAACTAGACAATTCCAGTGAACTTTGCATGACTCTCCTACTGCAAAAAGGTCTTGAGAAGTTTTCCAAGCTGGAGAAATACCCAGCACTCCTGGTGATAAGCCACTTTTGGCAATGCAGATTTATTGTGGAGAACATGAGGGAGGGGACACAATTTTCTTCTATACAAGCAACCTCTCATTGATGATCAAGGACTTTTAAGTTCATTTCTGGACTTCTAGATTTCTCAGTATTCTCAAACTACACCATCAGAATGCCCTTCTAGATATCATACTAACAGTAATGGGATTTTTGAATGGATATCCCTGTGAATATTAAGGGTCCAGTCATGCAACTGTTATTCGTTCAATTATGCCCACTACATTTATTATTTGTTACTTTACCAAGAAGTTATACTAAACAAATTGAGAACTATGTTAACC
The DNA here is from genome assembly GCF_025201925.1 of Gopherus flavomarginatus. Classification (NCBI taxonomy): domain Eukaryota; kingdom Metazoa; phylum Chordata; order Testudines; family Testudinidae; genus Gopherus; species Gopherus flavomarginatus. The sequence goes on from NC_066622.1 coordinate 42,977,659, forward strand.
CTTCAAGTCCAGCTAGTCAAATGTATTATAGTTTCTAATGAGATGTAGAGAAAGACATAGCAGCCAATAGATCTCAAGTAACTGTATTTAAAAATTACTCATAAATCAAGCAGTATGTAGAGCTATGTATGTTCTTTAGTCCATCTGTGCACACAATCCCCCTCTATACTGTGTTCTTATGAGCAAGACAGGTCTTCAACTCTGTTTGGAAAGAGCTACTGCAGTCTAAATGTATGAATTTAATCACTGCATCTCTACAGGTTGACTAAGGGCTGAAATATATATTTAAATATATAATTAGGTGATTTAATATTGTTTCTTGTTTCACCACTTTCCCTTTTACTCTGTGTGTATCCACACAAACCTATTATAGAAATACTTGGCATGCTGATGGCTAGCTCTGGGTTCAGTTACATTTTCACATGGAAGCTAAACTATCTGCATGTATAGAGTATGAATCTGGGCCAATATCTGCGTAGCTCAGACAGAGTGGAGAATCAGGGCCTATAAGGTGAAATTCACCACAGTACAGGTGTTTTAGGCAAGCCCCTCAAGACCATTTACACTCTATATTTTCCCTTCCATGGGATAGATGAGGGAGGTTGGCTAGGCTAAGCACTCAAAATAGGCCAGTGCACAAGACAGCTGTCATAAACAGATAGCTAAGGGTTAATGTCTCTTTCACCTGAAGCACCTGACCAGAGGACCAATCAGGAAACCGGATTTTTTCAACTCTGGTTGGAGGGAAGTTTGTGTCTGAGTCTTTGTTTTCTGTCTGCCTGCTTTCTCTGAGCTTTGGAGAAGTAGTTTCTGTTTTCTAATCTTCTGTTTCTAAGTGTAAGGACAAAGAGATCAGATAGTAAGTTATATGGTTTCTTTTCTTTGGTATTTGCATGAATATAAGTGCTGGAGTGCTTTGATTTGTATTCTTTTTGAATAAGGCTGTTTATTCAATATTCTTTTAAGCAATTGACCCTGTATTTTGTCACCTTAATACAGAGAGACCATTTGTATGTATTTTTTCTTTCTTTTTTATATAAAGCTTTCTTTTAAGACCTGTTGGAGTTTTCTTTTCTGGGAAATTTCAGGGAAATTGAGTCTGTACTCACCAGGGAATTGGTGGGAGGAAGAAATCAGGGGAGATCTGTGTGTGTTGGATTTGCTAGCCTGATTTTGCATTCCCTCTGGGTGAAGAGGAAAGTGCTTTTGTTTCCAGGACTGGGAACGGAGAGGGGGAGTCACTCTGTTTGGATTCACAGAGCTTGTGTCTGTGTATCTCTCCAGGAGCACCTGTAGGGGGGAAGGGAAAAAGGATTATTTTCCTTTGTTGTGAGACTCAAGGGATTTGGGTCTTGGGGTCCCCAGGGAAGGTTTTTCAGGGGGACCAGAGTGCCCCAAAACACTCTAATTTTTTGGGTGGTGGCAGCAAGTACCAGGTCCAAGCTGGTAACTAAGCTTGGAGGTTTTCATGCTAATCCCCATATTTTGGACGCTAAGGTCCAAATCTGGGACTAAGTTATGACAACAGCATTTTGGATGAAGCCTGGGGCAGGCTTCGGGATCTGCAATTACAGCAGATCCAGTTGCTCTAACATCCCATGCAAGTGGCGTGTGGTAGGGAGATCCAGCAATTACTACAGCCACTGTGTTGGATCAGCAGCTGTAGAGGGGCTATATTGCAGTCCATCGCTATGATAGGATTAGATACCATCGACCCCCTCGTATACTCTTCTCTGTGTCAAATCAAATTACTCAACCTTTATGCAGGTGAAGTGAATTTCAAAAACTGATAGTGTCCCATACAATAAATTACACTTAGTTATACACATGAATAAGCTTTACTTGTTGAATCATATCCTTGTAACTCTTTGCCTTCATTTCTTCCATCTCACTGAGTCTTACCTAGCTACTCCACACATCTGATAGATAGATAAATCCTTGAAGTTGTCTATCCGTCTTGATAGAAAAGTGCCTGGGACTGTACTAAGTTTTTGAATGCAATATCATGTATTATGAGACTTTAAACCTAGAACTCTGAATCTGTCATTCCTCTTCCCCTCTCCCCATACCTTCCTCCAAGACAAAATGAAGGCAGACTTAATAAATTCCCAAATGGCTCTTTTCTGCCCAAACACATTTAACATTGATCAGAAAAATAATATTCCTTATGTTCCTGATAGGCATTAAATTATAAGCCCTTAATATAGTCAATTCATTTGCAAGGCTATGAAGGCTAGAGATACAGAATTAAAGGTTTGGTATACTCTCTCATTATAACTATGTATCAGCTGTCTGACCTTAACGCCTTCCTCCTCAGCCAACGGGGGCTCAGAGCACTGAGAAGGGTAAGAGGTATTTGGGACCTGTTTCTCCACTACCTTTTTTATATGGATTCACTTTGTTCTTCAAAATCTATGGTTGGCATGTGGCTATTTAACCATACCCATTTTCCCCATGTCTTATTTACGCTGCTAACTAATCTGTCATGCTGATCCTGTGGTGAAAGCTGAGTAACTACTCAATCTGTTCACCTCTACTTCCTTCATGTCAAGTATGTGCAGGAGTAGTTTGATTAGCAATTGTTCCAAATTTGTCCTCGGGAAGTTGCTGGTTTGTCAGGGAAGGGCTTTATGTTCAGATGTAAATAAATATTTCCTGTACTAAGAAATAGGAATTCAGAGTATATTCTTGGGACAGTGGTGTTCTGTTCTTCCGCTTGCTGCTGACATGACATGCTTCTGTGTTATACTTACTACCAGGCAGGACTGTAGCTACTTCAGTAAATGATGGACCTCCAGCTAAAAGTAAGCTGTGAAGGGGTTGTTAAAAAACCAAGCAGTCAGATTTTTTGAAAACCACGTTGCATTTCATTCTCCATTTGACTGTAACCTTGATTATTTCCTTTACTATAACCATCATGTTGGATTACATCATACCTCTTGTGTTGTGGGGACAGTATGGTGAATGAGAGAAACATCCAAGGGACATCAGCAACTGAATAGCCTTACCCTAACATAGGGTGACCAGACAGCAAGTGTGAAAAATCGGGACAGGGGATGGGGGGTAACAGGAGCCTATATAAGAAAAAGACCCACAAATTGGGACTGTCCCTATAAAATTGTAAAAGTAGCAAAGAGTCCTGTGGCACCTTATAGACTAACAGATGTATTGGAACATGAGCTTTCATGGGTGAATACCCACTTCATTGGATGCACCTATAAAATCGGGACCTCTGGTCACCCTACTCTCACAGGACCATGAGGGATACCAGCAGAATTATTGGCTGTTAACCCTGTGTGCCTAGCAACATGCAGAGTGCGGGGAGAGGGGTTGGAGAATGAACCTACCCTCCACTCACACAGGGAAGGGGCAGAAAGAGAAAAGGTGTTACAGCCTCCCTTCACTTAAGTCTCTGCATTTAGGTGGGCAGTAACACATAACTGAATAGGGAAAGATAGTCAAACATAATATTCATAAAAGAAAATAGAGATGATTTCCTAGTTTGTCACACTCACCAGTGTGTACTTCTGGTTTTTTCTGGATCCAGACAAACAAAAGTTCTCTTCTGAGGTAAGAGTACCCAGTCTCTCTATTTTATAACAGAAGGATAGATGGAAGAAAGAAACTAGTTTGAAGAATGTTCATTGTAGTTAGGTTTACTTATAACTTGGTAATAGATTTAATGTAGGAATTGTTTAATAAAATTAGTATGGCGTTAGTATTAATCATTACATCACCTTTTCTCTTGAGCTTTCTTGTTCTGAGCAGCTGGTGATTCTATCAAAGCACAATCTCTCAGGATTATTTTATAGTTTTTAAAATAATTTTGATTTTGCACCAAACATTGTTGCAGAGAATTTCCATGGATTAAAACTCCTGCTTACTTGTTACAGTAGACTCAACAGGCTTCTTTAGAAATCCAGAATAACTTTGTTGTCTGTTCAAAGTTTCAGATGCTTAGAATCATGCAGTAAGTGGCGTCTGGAATTTTAAAGGAACACAGAGGATTAAATAGCTCAATTTTTCTAGGAGATTTAAAAAAAAAATGGGAAAAATAAGCTGGGAAAATTGCGCTGTTCTGAGGCCATGTCTTCTCTAGCCATTCTAGCTGAAACTGGCAATCCACTATCCTTTTTACGTGTATGCCTTCTAACTGTAATTTTTATAGGGTTTCTGAAAAATATAAAAGGCATCTATGGTGATAAAACTACAGCATTTTATTACAGTTTTAGTGTGCTCTTCTTTCCTGAATTATCCTCAGTATAAGATATGAAACTGTAGTGGTAGATGATGCATTTTTGACAAGCCATGAAATCAGGGCAATTTATTTTCTGGGTCAAATAACCATTTAAAATAAGCTCACTTTCTTTGGGACTGTTTATTAAAGGGTTATTTTCATGTGCTCAGACTTATTTATTAATCCATTCAGTTGTTCACAAATTTCTACCTGAAGGGTCACTATAGTAATTTTTTTTACCATTAAACTGCTTGGATTTGCAAAGGGGGTTAAGCAAGTTCTGTGCCCATACTCCTTTGAAAAATCAGTGGGAGCTGGGTGTCTATCTGCCTTAGACTGCTTGAAAAACCTTAGCCAGAGATCGATGCAAGCTGGACTTCCAAAACCAAACAATCCCAAAATTTTAGATGGTGATGATGAAATCTCTCCCTGATCCTGGATCCAAATTATACATCTTGAGCCATTTTGTTAATAGTCATTAGTGCCTATGATAAGAGTCTAGGCTGGAGTCAACATTTTACTGTGGATGTTCTGCTCATAAGTTTTGGCTTCCAAATGTGGGGATTCTAGGGGAGTCTGTCCATACTCTACAGTAAACTCCTCACTTAACATTGTAGTTACGATCCTGAAAAATGCGACTTTAAGCGAATCCCATTTCCTCGTAAGAATTAATGTAAATAGGAGGGGTTAGGTTCCAGGGAATTTATTTTTTTTGCCAGACAAAAGGCATTATATACATTTTAAACAATTTTAAACAAGCAATTTAATACAGGTATTAAACAGGCTGGCAGCTCTCTCTCAGCTCACCTATGCGCCCCCCCCCCCCAGTGCCTCCTGCCCACCAGCGGACCCCACGGATCAGCGCCTTCCCCCGTTCCCCCTGCCTCCTGCCGGTGGCAATCAGCTGTCTTGCAGCATTCAGGAGGCTGGGGGGAGGAGCGAGGATGTGGCACGCAGCCTCCCCCCTCCCTTCCCTGCCTCCTGCCTGCTGCAATCAGCTGGTTGGCATTGTTCAGGAGGGAGGGGAGAGGCTGTGAGCCACATCCTCACCCCTCACCCCACCCTCCTGAATGCTGCAAGACAGCTGATTGCCGTGGGCAGGAGGTGGGGGAGCAGGGGGAAGGCGCTGATCCGCAGGGTCTGCCGGTGGGCAGGAGGTGCTGGGGGGGGGAAGCGTAGGGGGGCTGCCAGCTGTGGACAAAGCAGGCAGCCAAATGACATTATAGGGGAGCATTGCATAACTTTAAATGCACATGTTCTGTAATGGAGCAGGGACATAAAATTGAAACAACTTTAAGTAAGAGGATGTTAAGTGAGGAGTTACTTTACATTAAAAACACACATACACAAAAACTCTACACAGAGTCTAGACCAGAATCTTTATTGTTGTCCACTTTTAATGCCTAAATGCCTTTTTAACGTGTCTATCAAAGGCATAAAATCTTTGACAGTTCAGCTTTCATTATATATCTTCCTAAACATCACAGCTTCCAGCAGAGGCTGAAGCATAGGATCCAGGCACTGAGACGAGGACTCTGAAAACAGAATATTAAATACAGCCCTGAAGTTCCCAAGCATTGTACAGTTTCCCCATCCCCACCATGCCTCCCTTTTTCAAAGTGCTTCCCATTTCCTTCTCCTATTTTTTGTCTTTGTTTTGCTGGCTTGAATGAGAGGGTGTTAGAAACAGGGAGTGAAGCATTCTTTTCTTACATACAATCTTCCTGTTAAAGCCTGAATTTAAAGACTTGACACAGGCCCAAAAGTCAGCTGAGAAATCAAATTCTATTCTTCTTGCAAAGCTTCAAACACATCATGAATTATTAACAGCTTTAATGCTGCCGGCTGCGGTGTGTTTTTTTGATAGGTCCATGAGATAGCAGAGCTGTCTTTACAAATAAAAAGAATACACAGTATGAAAAGCTTTCCTTTTCTGATTAAGTGTTAAGCCCTGCCAGCGTTTCCACTCTTGAAAATATTAGGCATGCTTCTCTCTTTTTGAGTACAACTGAAGTGACAAATGAAATACAGTACTTATTTGGCACTCGTGAGTGACTACAGTTTCTTCACAGTAGTACCAAAATGATTCAAGGGTGCTCAGGTGCTATGGTAATGGAGACCACGTAAATATCTAGACAAATAAATAAAGGCCATGCTCGCAAACGTTGTATTATTCTCTAGACTATTCCAGCAGATTGATTGATGAATGGATAATTGGTATTTGTTCCATTAGGATGATCTAGGGGATAGAAGCAAACACAAATAGTAGGGCAATGCAACTGAATTACATACACTGTGGTTCCTCCTCCAGGCACAGCATTTGAAACTGTTTCATTTCATGAAGGTATTTGCACTGTTCTGAGGTCGCTGCTGTTGCACAGTTCACTGTTGAGCAGGCCATTCAGACACTGGACTGCAAATGTTTGTTGTTTAATTTTGACATTTTATATATATTTATGTAAAATCTGCCATATTGGATTAGGCTCAGAGTGCTATCTAATACAATATCCTATCTTTGACCGAGGGCAATGGAGCAGCTACTTCAAAAGAAGTTACATGATATAATTATGAAATAACCTGCCCATAGGGAAAGTTTCTACCTAAAACCCTTATTTAGAGGTTGGCTTATGCCATGAAGCATAATCATTTATATTCTTTATTCAAAATGTTTACTATCCTGTCTTATGTAACTCTAGTAGCTCTAAGAATGAGGAGTCCTCGTGGCACCTTAGAGACAGACAAATTTATTTAGGCATAAGCTTTTGTGGGCTAAAACCCACTTCATCAGATGCATGAAGTGGAAAATACAGTAAACAGAATATATATTATAGCACATGAAAAGATGGGAGTTGCCTTACCAAGTGGGGGGTCAGTGCAAACGAGCCAATTCAGTTAAGGTGGAAGTGGCCTATCCTCAACAATTGACAAGAAGGGGTGAATACCAAGGGAGGGAAAATTACTTTTGTAGTGCTAACAAGGCCAATGCAATCAATGTTGCCCATTTCTAACAATTGACAAGAAGGTATGAGTATCAGCAGAGGGAAAATTACTTTTTGTAGTGACCCATCCACTCCCAGTCTTTATTCAGGCCTAATTTGATGGTGTCCAGTTTGCAAATTAATTCCAGTTCTGTAGTTTCTCATTTGAGTCTGTTCTGGAAGTTTTTTTATTGAAGAATTGCCACTTTTAAGTCTGTTATTGAGCGTCCAGGGAGACTGAAGTGTTGTTCTACTGGTTTTTGAATGTTACCATTCTTGATGTCTGATTTGTGTCCATTTATTCTTTTGCGTAGAGACTGTCTGGTTTGGCCAATGTATACAGCAGAGGGGCATTGCTGGCACATGATGGCATATATCACATTGGTAGATGAGCAGGTGAACAAGCCCCTGATGGTGTGGCTGATGTGGTTAGGTCCTACGATGGTGTCCCTTGAGTAGATATGTGGACAGAGTTGGCAAAGGGGTTCGGGGGGGGGGCAAGTGGGTCAATTTGCCCCAGGCCCCGGCCCCATAGGGCCCCCGCGAGAATATAGTATTCAATAGTATTACAACTTTTTTTTATGGAAGGGACCCCAAAATTGCTTTGCCCCAGGCCCCCTGAATCCTCTGAGCAGCCCTGATGGGGTTTGTTGCAGGGATTGGTTCCTGGGTTAGTGTTTTTGTTGTGTGGTGTACAGTTGCTGGTGAGTATTTGCTTCAGGGGGCTGTCTGTAAGCAAGGACTGGCTTGTCTCCCAAGATCTGTGAGAGTGAGGGATTGTCCTTCAGGATAGGTTGTAGATCCTTGATGAGGTGCTGAGGAGGTTTTAGTTGGGGACTGTAGGTGATGGTTAGTGGTGTTGTTTTACTTTTCTCTGTTGGGCCTGTCCTGTAGTAGGTGACTTCTGGATACCCTTCTCTGCTGGCTAATTGAGCATTGTGTATTTCCTTTTATCAGTTTTAGATTTATTGCATGTTACTTCCACTGAATGGCTCCTTGTTCTTGTATAAAGGTCTAAATAAGAAGCTCCTACATTACCTTGTTTACACTATTCGTTTCAAATACATACCTCTGTCATGTTCCCCCTTTTTCTATTTCCTTTCTAAACTGAACAGTCCCATTCTTTTAAGTCTTTTCATATGCAAATCTTTCTCTGGCTCTGCTCATTCATATTACCTTTTTCTGAAGTTCTGTTTTTGCTATGTCTTTTGAAAGAGAATGACTAGAACTAAACACAGTATTTTAAGTGTGTGGCAGCAATTATATCATGACATTACAATATTTTCTCTCTATGTACATCTTTAAATTTTTTTCCCTTCCCTCCAAGTAGCTGCTCATTGAACAAATAATTTCATTCAGCTATCAACCATGACCCCTCAGGTCCGCCCAAGTTTTTGTCCCAAGTGGTTATAGTTAATTCAGAACCTAGCAATACGTATTAGTAGTTAAAAGCATTCCTGCCGATACGAATTAACTTGAATTTATCAAGAATGAATTTCAACTAATTTACTTACTTTTAGGTGTCTCTGAAGTTCCTCACTGTCTTCTCTGACCTTGAATAACCTACATAAATTTGTGATATCAGCAAATCTTGCCACCTCTTTGTTTACTCTCTTTTCCAGATCTATTAATAAATATATTAAACAGGTTAGTCTGTCAGTGTCTCATCTTTTTACCTGAATAGTTTTCCCCCACATCTTTTGTGGGGCAAGTCTGATGCAAAGAAATCATTTAGTTTAACTGCAATTTTCGTATGCTCCTTAATTGCTCCCATACCTTGCTGGTAGTTCAGCAGATCTACCACTTTTCTCACAGGTTTCTTGCTTTTGATATCCTTGGAGCATTTCTTGTTTACTTGTGTATTTGAGTATTTGTTCTTCAAGAGCGTGATCTAATGCCCTTTGAAATTAATAGAAAGCTCCTAGTCACTTCACTGGCCATTGGATAAGACCACAAATTCCATTGTAGTAATTTCTATCTAATACTCTACCTCATATAATTGATTTTCCTTCCATTGGTTTCTTTAGGGTTGGATTTGCATTTTCTGAAGTATGTCTTTTTGACTTAGGTAAAAGTCAATCATTTTGTGAATTTTTTTCTTACATTATTACTTTCACTTTCAGTGGTATGAATGCTTTCTGTTACTCTGTTATATTTGTTTAAGTAGCCTCCACAGTGAATCCAAAGATTTTAGTTTCCTCATTTTTTTAAATAAGCATTTTTAAAACTTAGTGTCACAGTGCTGGGCTTTGGTATGTGAAGCCCCCTCTGCCTGTCTTTCTCAAAGAGTTGAGACTTTGTAAAAGGTTATGCATTTGTTAATAAGTTGTGTGTGTACATGTCATAAACAGATAGCTAAGGGTTAATGTTCTTTTACCTGTAAAGGGTTAACACAGGGAACCTGAAACACCTGACCAGAGGACCAATCAGGAAACAAGACTTTTTCAAATCTGGGTGGAGGGAAGTTTTGGGTGTGAGTTCTTTGTTCTTTGTCTTGTGTCTGTGCCCTCTCGGCTCTGAGAGTGATTTTTCTATCTCCAGGCTTTCTAATCTTCTGTTTCCAAGTTGTAAGTACAAGGATAGTAAGACAATAGGTTTATATTGTTTTTCTTTTGTATTTACATGTGTGTAGTTGCTGGAGTGTTTTGAATTGTATTCTTTTTGGATAAGGCTGTTTATTCATTTTTTCCATTTAAGCAATTGACCCTGTATATTGCCACCTTGATACAGAGACTATATATCATGTCCTTTTTCACTCTTTTTATATAAAGCTTTCTTTTTAAGATCTGTTGGAGTTTTTCTTTAGTGGGGACTCCAGGGAATTGAGTCTGCAGCTCACCAGGGAATTGGTGGGAGGAAGATGTCAAGGGGAAAATCTCTTTGTGTTAGATTTACTAAGCCTGACTTTGCATACCCTCTGAGAGAGGAGGGAAGAGAGATTAGCTCTCTCGGTACTTGTGTTTCCAGGACTTGAAACAGGCAGGGTAGAATCCCTTTGTTTAGATTCACGGAGCTTGCTTCTGTATATCTCTCCAGGAACCCAGGGAGGGAACACCTGGAGGGGAGGAGGGGGAAGGGAAATGGTTTATTCCCCTTTGTTGTGAGACTCAAGGAATCTGAGTCTTGGGGTCCCCCAGGGAAGGTTTTGGGGAGATCACAGTGAGCTAGGCACTGTATAATTCCTGGCAGGTGGCAGCAATTACCAGGTCCAAGCTGGTAACTATGCTTGGAGGTTTTCATGCTAACACCCATATTTTGGACGCTAAGGTCCAGATCTGGGAAGAAATGTTATGACATGGTGTGCAGTGGTGTGGAAAGATAGAATCCAGAAGCCAGTAGGAATATTATATTTTTCTTTTCTCTGCTAGGGGCTTTTAAGCAGAGAGGGTTTGGTTTTAAAAGGAACCAGAGATAAATTTTTTTTCTGTTCTCTCCTGGCAGTAGCTTGCATATTAAGCAAGGAACTATCAAGCTGTGACAAAGGGTCTTTTGTTAAACATAGCACTCCCATTGAGAGTCAAGTACCCAGCACAATACACATGCAAATAAAGTGGTTTTTCTGGTTTACTTTACATTTAAAAGATTAGCTAGAGAAAAAAAAGGCACTGTTGCTAGGCAGACCCCAGGAGGCAACAGAGAACCTGCAGTTCAGACAATAAACACCAGAGGGCACCCCAACACAAGAAAACAGGAACCATGACTTCCAAGGAAAAAAGGGAGGGAGAAGAACAAATCAAAGAAGCACACCACAGGCGACAACTGGAAAAAAGAGAAAAAGAGGTGGAGCTGAAACAAAGGGAAGAAAACATCAAACTGGCAGCCTACAAAAGAGAACAAGCAGCCAAAGAGGCAACCCACAAAAGAAAACAAGAAGAAGAGATGGCCCACAGAAGGAAACAAGAAGAAGAGGTGGCCCACAGAAGGAAACAAGAAGAAGAAGAGGCAGCCTACAGAAGACAGATAGAACTCCAGAGGGAGACCCACCAAATGGCCATGGAATTAGAAAAGGCTAAGCAACAAAACACAGCCAATCCTGACAACCCTGCGCCAATGATTGTTCCACAGCACAGGAAATTTCCCACCTACAAGGCAGGTGATGACACCAAGGTCTTCTTAGAAAATTTTGAAAGAGCCTGTCTTGTGTACAGCATCCCTGAAGACCAGTACATGGTAGAATTGAGGCCACAGCTCAGTGGACCTTTAGCAGAGGTGGCAGCTGAAATGCCCAAGGAGAAAATGAACGACTATAAACTTTTTCAAACCAAGGCCAGATACAGAATGGGGATAACCCTGGATCATGCCCGTCGGCGTTTCAGAACCCAAAAGTGGAAACCAGATGTGTCATTCCCCAGACACGCCTACTACGTTGGGAAAAATTATGAGGCCTGGATATCAGGAAACAATGTTAAATCCTTGGACGAACTGCAGCTCCTCATACAAATGGAGCAGTTCTTGGATGGTGTTCCTGAGGACATAACACGGTACATACTAGATGGAAAACCCAAAATTCTCACCGAGGCGGGGGAGATTGGAGCCAAATGGATGGAAGTGGCAGAAAGCAAGAAAGCTACTGTCAAGGGGAATGAATACCCCAGAGGGCACACCGACAATAAACCCTACAACCGAAGGCAACCAAAGACCCCACCTACAACCCAAGGAAAGCCACAGACACCCTATTCTTCCACCTCACCAGTCTCCAGTAACTCACCTTGACCCAGTGACCGGTCAGCTGGAAGGTGCTTCAAGTGTAATGAACTGGGACATATAAAGGCCAACTGCCCAAAGAACCCCCACCGAGTGCAGTTCATTACACCACCATCACACCAAAGATCCCCAGGCCCAGATGCCTCTCAAATACCCTTGGAGCGAAGGGAAAATTTGAGAATGGACAGAAAGAAGGTTACTGCGTGGAGAGACACAGGGGAACAAGTGTCAGCTATCCACCAATCCTTCGTCGACCCCAAATTCATCAACCCAAAGGACCAAGTGACAATTTACCCCTTCATGTCACAAGCTGTAGACTTGCCTACAGCTAAACTGCCTGTCCAGTACAAAGGCTGGTCAGGAATGTGAACTTTTGCAGTCTATGACAATTATTCCATCCCTATGCTACTGGGGGAAGACTTGGCCAACCAGGTGAAGCGGGCCAAGAGAGTGGGAATGGTTACACGCAGCCAAACCAGGCAAGCTTCCAGACCCATTCCTGTTCCTGAGCCGTCCACAGATGCCCTGTCTGTGTTACCAGAGACCCAGACAGAGGTAGTGGACCCGGATTCCATGCCAACCACTGAAACAGCCACAGCAACTCCAGTCCCAGGCCCGGAACTGGAACAGCAACCAGCATCAGCAGTTGCAACCACATCTTCAAACTCAATGCCAGAGGGCGCCAGCGAGCCAGAACTGGCAAAAGCAACAGACAGCCATACCCAAAAGGCTCAGCCAGAGCCTGAAATACCCTCAGGTGCACCAGCGGAGAGCGGTTCACCAGCAACGGAAACAACCCCATCACCTACATCGCTTCCAGAGGGACCAAGCCCAAGTCCCCAGTCTGAGGAAGAACTAGTGACCCCAGCCTCAAGGGAACAGTTCCAGACTGAGCAGGAAGCAGATGACAGCCTTCAGAAAGCTTGGGTGGTGGCACGGAGCACCCCACCGCCTCTCAGCTCTTCTCACCTATCCCTGTTTGTTATAGACCAAGGACTTTTATGCAAGGAGATTCTTTCTGATGGACACCGGGAAGAATGGCAGCCGCAAAAACAGTTGGCGGTTCCAACTAAGTACTGGGGGAAGCTCTTAAGCTTAGCCCATGATCATCCCAGTGGCCATGCTGGGGTGAACAGAACCAAAGACAGATTGGGGAAGTCCTTCCACTGGGAGGGGATGGGCAAGGACGTTACCAAGTATGTCCGGTCTTGTGAGGTATGCCAAAGAGTGGGAAAAATGAGCTGGCATAAATAAATGACATGTATAAGAAGAATACAGTACTGTAGGTATATTTAACTGGAATTACATTCTCCCAATCTCTGTTTATTTTCCCTCTACACTGTTCTCAGCTCCATTTTCCGTGCCACTTTTCCATTGGATATTCCTCCATGTCCCCAGTTGCTCCTTCTATTCATAGTCCCTCTGTGACCACACACACTTGTTTTCCTCTTTGTTTTCAGCTGATCAGCCAGCCTCCAATAAGTTCTGGGTTGAGATGACTTAGCCCTCCAGTTAGATCACATAGAAATTCCACCCCTTCCAGGGTACCTAAAATCCATAATAGACACAGGAAAAATCTTCTGCTCCTCCTGGGCTCAGTCTTCAACAGACTCCCAGGCTCTGCTTGTTTGTACCAAGAAAACAAACAATTCTCTTCACTGGGGCTCAAGCAAGAAGCCTAAATTGGTCATTGTCAACCAAACAAGGCGATCATCCCAGCCCAAGCCTACCTTCCCTCAAGGGGACTGTAGGCCACAGACTTTCTCAGATCCTGACCCACCCAGTCGCCTTTTCTTCCATAGTGAGAGAGATGAACATCTGCTCTCTCCTTTTAGCTTCTCCCTTGAAGCCTGAAACCTTTTTTATCTGTCACAGGGCAGGGCTGAATAGACTCCAGTAGTTGGTTACTATTTCCTCCGTCGTGAGGTTGTACACTCCACCACACCCTCCTAAGCAGCACATGAACACAGAAAGTTCAAGTTCTTATTTGAGAAGCTCTGTCTATTCCCATTTATGAGTGTTGCGCCACCTAGTGGTGCCTAGTGGTAGAACTGTCTCTACGCAGTATACTTTGAGGCCTGGTCTACACTACGCGTTTAAACCGATTTTAGCAGCGTTAAACTGGTTTAACGCTGTACCCGTCCACACAACGAGGCCCTTTATATTGATATAAAGGGCTCTTTAAATCGATTTCTGTACTCCTCCCCAACGAGAGGAGTAGCGCTAAAATCGGTATTACCATATCGAATTAGGGTTAGTGTAGCCGCAAATTGACAGTATTGACCTCTGGGCAGTATCACACAGTGCACCATTGTGACTGCTCTGGACAGCAATCCGAACTCGGATGCAGTGGCCAGGTAGACAGGAAAAGCCCCGCGAACTTTTGAATTTCATTTCCTGTTTGCCCAGCGTGGAGCTCTGATCAGCACGGGTGGCGATGCAGTCCCAAATCCAAAAAGAGCTCCAGCATGGACCGTAGGGAGTTACTGGATCTGATCGCTGTATGGGGAGACAAATCTGTTCTATCAGAGCTCCGTTACAGAAGACAAAATGCCAAAGCATTTGAAAAAAATCTCCAGGCTATGATACAGAGTCCACAGCACAGTGCTGCGTGACATGTGTAACGGAAAGCCAAAGAATCAAATGGATGCTCTTGGAGGGAGGGAGGGAGTGGGTACTGAGGACTCCAGCTATCCCACAGTCCCCAGCAGTCTCCGAAAAGCATTTGCATTCTTGGCTGTAGGGTCAAACACATTGTCCGTGGTGGTTCAGGGTATAGCTCGTCAATTTACCCCCTCCCCCCACCCCGTGAAAGAAAAGGGGAAAAAAAAAGGTTTCTTGACTTTTTTCAATGTCACCCTATGTCTGTTGAATGCTGCTGTTAGACGTGATGCTGCTGCAGTGAAGAGCAGTATCCGCTCCCCTCCCCTCCCCGGTGGCAGACGGTACAATATGACTGCTATCTGTCGTCATCATCAGCCCATTAGTGCTCCTGGCTGGCCTCAGGTGAGGTTGGCCGGGGGCGCCTGGGTAAAAATAGGAATGATTCCCGGTCATTCCCAGTAGATGGTACCGAACGGCTGGTAACCATCTTCATCATAGCAACTGGGGGCTGAGCTCCATCAGCCCCCTCCCTTTCATGTGTAAAGAAAAGATTCTGTACTGCCTGGACTATCATAGCAGCAGGATGCTGGGCTCCTCTCCCCCACACCACTTAATGTCCTGCCTGGACTAATTGCAGCTGGAGGCTGCCTCCCGCTCATTTTATCTCACTAATAAGTCAGTGTTTCTTATTCCTGCATTCTTTATTACTTCATCACACAAATGGGGGGACACTGCAACAGTAGCCCAGGAGGGTTGGGGGAGCAGGGAAGCAACGGGTGTGGTTGTTGCAGGGGCACCCCCTAGAATGGCATGTAGTTCATCATTTCTGCGGGATCTGACACGGCGCAGCTGTGCTCTCTGGTTCTCTAGTACACTTGCCCCATATTCTAGGCAGGACTGACTATTTTTTGATACAACATAAAGGAGAGAATGACCCAGGGAGTCATTCCCATTTCTGTCTTTGCGCCTCCGGCTGACCTCAGCTGGGGGCACCCATGACAGCAGCAGACAGTACAGAACGACAGATAACCGTCATCTCATTGCCATTTTACAATGGCACAGCAGACGGTACAGAATGACTGATAACCATCTCTGCTATCATGCAAAGGCAAATGAGTGCTGCTGTGTAGCGCTGCAGTACCGCCTCTGTCAGCGGCATCCAGTACCCATACGGTGACAGTGACAAAAGGCAAAACAGGCTCCATGGTTGCCATGCTATGGCATCTGGCAGGGCAATCCAGGGAAAAAGGGTGTGAAATGATTGTCTGCCATTGCTTTCCTGGAGGAAGGAATGAGTGACGACATTTACCCAGAACCACCCGCGACAATGATTTTTGCCCCATCAGGCACTGGAATCTCAACCCAGAATTCCAAGGGGCGAAGGAGACTGTGGGAACTATGGAATAGCTACGGAATAGCTACCCACAGTGCAACGCTCCAGAAATCGATGCTAGCCTTGGACCATGGACACACTCCGCCGAATTAATGTTCTTAGTTTGGGCACGTGCACTCGACTTTATACAATCTGTTTTACAAAACCAGTTTATGTAAAATCGGAATAATCCTGTAGTGTAGAAGTACCCTGAGAGTGCTCCTGCATCCCCTTCATACAGCATCTCGGAAAATTCTAAGGGTGAAGCTATATAAGGGGATACACAGCCCTCTACCACCTCAGTGTCTTCCCGCCATGTGCCAAAAAAAGTGAATTCCTCCAGTACATTCTGATCTGGATTTTGTCCCTCCATTCTTAGTGTCCTAGTAATTGTTTAGTACAATTTATAGTTTAGTGGTAAGTATAGGTAATTGTTAGGTAATAGCTCAGTTCCAGAGAAGCAGAGATTCTAGAGATGTGCTTTGTGCCTGGTTGTCTTTCCAGAGTCAGATGACCACACTATGTTCTTTAAGCACTTGGGAGAGGGTCACTCTCCTTCTGAGTATTCCATCTGACAGATTTTCATGCCCAGAGCTTGCAGGGAGAGGCAGAACATGTTGCAGATGCCTCTCCTTAATGAGGCCATTGAAGCTAACCACTTTGGATCCAGGCACTCATCTAAGAGTCCAGTTTTGGCTCCTGTGACGACTTCTAACAAGTCAAAGCAGTTTAAAGTTCTAGGAAATTGCAACCTTTGTTGGGTCTGGCTCCAGGTCCTGCTGTTTAAGAAATCAGGTCTTTGAAGGTATCATTGATGGAGAAGGGTAGATCGCCTACAACGGTACCAAGAGCCATGTTGTTAGTTCTGGCTGTTTTGTTCCCAAGAAGGAGGCTAGGGAAAAGACAGTCCCTCTTAGTAGTGCTGGATCCCACACGTCAGATTAATTGGATCCATCCAATTCTGACAGGCAGTCTGTGTTCTTAAACCAAGGGCAGTTCCAGTTTCAGCTACAAGAACCAAGAAGGAGAATTTGAATATTTCACTGGATCCTGTGCTATCCAGGTCTTCAGCTCTGTCCTCGATCTCTGCTCCAATTCCAGATCCATCTTCGGATCCAAAGAGGACTTTTACTTTGGTGACTGATGGGTACTGTTCAGCTTCTGAGCATTTCTTGGATCCAAGTGAGAAACAGAGGGTCTCAAAAGAAAGGCAGGCTTCACTGGTTCCAAGATCTGTTGTCTTCACTTGAAATAAAAGGGGACGAGCAGAGGAGATTATTTGCCTGTCTCCTGATCTGTGTGTACTGTCTCCTCCTAAGACTCCTTTAGGGTCTCCACAAAAAGCTTTCTCTCTGTTTCTGTCCTCCCTCCTGATCCATTGCTGTTTCTGAAAAAGATTGATTCTCTAGGGATAAAGATGTTCACTTCTTCCTCTCTTTTAATCTGAGGGTGGCAAATTACCAAGCAGTTATGCCCTGCTATCAGTTCCGCCTGTGGGAAAAGCTGGCACTGTTTGTGCAGAATTTGGTGGATGACAGAAGGAAATTGGCAAATGTGATTCTAATGGAGGGTCAACATGTGGCAAAGTACTCTCTCTCAGGGCTCCATTTAAAGCCTCAGAGACTTCTGCTAGAGCGTCGGCTTCTGCAGTTACTCTGAGGAGACATGCTTGATTTCGCACCTCTTCTCTGGCTCTGCATACCAGAATTAAAGTGGAAGATCTCCCTTTTAAATGGGATGGTCTTTTCAATGAAAAGACAAATGTTTTGCTGGAACAGATAAAGGAGACAAGATCAAAGGCTCGCTCTTTGGCCTTGATTTCTCCTATTCCTTTCTCTTAACAGAGACAGTATTATCCACAGTCTCCCTTGGCTTATTTCTTGTCAGGTCAAAAACGTGAACAAGAGCACCAGCTAGTTTACATCCTTCCAGAGTCAACACATGAAGAGGTCTTCTAAATTGAGGCCTTAATCTAAGCAATCTGCTCCCTCTGTTATCTCAGATTTGATGTGAGGATTGAGAATCAAGAACCAATGAGCACAGTGGGAACCCTTCCCTTCCTCTGTTTGGAGACAGGCTAGCCCATTTTATCAGCAAATGGAAGCTTGTTACATCAGACAAATGAGTTATAGAGATGGGCCATGCCCCTTTTTAATTCCCCCATCCTACCCTTTTCAAGAAACCTGAAAGTAAAATAGTCTTGTGAGAAGAAGTGCAGAAATTTCTTCTGACAGGGGCTTTCAAGGAATTATCCAAACAATCCAGGGTCAGGAGTTTTATTCAATATATTTTCTGATGCAGAAAAAGGAAAAGGATTTTTGCCCACTTCAGGTGACAAATTTGAACTGTCCCAGACTGAGATATCAATAAAGGAAGTTCTGGAACAAATTGATAAATTAAACAGTAATAAATCTCAAGGATCAGGGGATATTCGCCCAAGAGTTCTGAAGGAACTCAGATATGAAATTGCAGAACTACTAACTGTGGTATTTAACCTATCACTTAAATCCGCCTCTGTACCAGATGACTGGAGGGTACCTAATGTAACACAAATTTTTTAAAAAGGCTCCAGAGTTGATCCTGGCAATTACAGGCTGGTAAGGCTAACTTCAGTACCAGAAAAATTGTTTGAAACTCTAATAAAGACATAGATAAATAAGATACGTTGGGAGGAGTCAACATGGCTTTTGTGAGGGAAAATCATACCTTACCAGTCTATTAGAATTCTTTTGTGTCAACAAGCAAATGAACTAGGGTGATCCAATCAATATAGCGTACTTGTACTTTCAGAAAGCTTTCGGTCAGGTCCCACACCAGAAGCTCTTAAGCAAACTAAGCAGTCATAGGATAAGAGGGAAGGTCGTCTCATGGATCAGTAACTTGTTAAAATATAGGAAGCAAAGGGTAGGAATAAATTATCAGTTTTCACAGTAGAAATAGGTAAATAGCAGGGTCCCCAAGGATGTTTACTGGGACCTGTGCTGTTCAACATATTGATAATTGATTTAGAAAAGGGAGTAAATAGTGAATTGGCAAAATTTGTAGGAAAATACAAAATTACTCAGGATAGTGAAACCCAAAGTTGACTGTAAAGAGTTACAAAGGGATCTCACTACCAGATAGGCTATGGGTGGATTTTACAATTGGATTCTCCACACACCTAGATTGAGCATTTACTAAAATAAAAAGACTATTATTATCCTGATCTCCTTCCCCTGAAGATGAGTCATGCAAGTGGACTCCTCATATCAGCTGAGTTTGCAGCTCAGAGCACATGGCAGGAGGGGGATAAAAACCCCAAATAAAAGGAATTAGGTTTCTCTATGCTGCTTGGACTCTGCTAATGGGGCAAGGTGTTTCTAGGCATAAGAAAGAGATTCCCAGCTGCTTTGCCTGGGTTAGCCCTAAAGGTGAAATAGAGCTTTTGAAACCTAAGACTATAATTTATTTGTGTATGTGTTTGCTTTAACTTTGTAAATAATGTAAATTTCCTTTCCTATTTAATACATCTTTGTACAGTTTACTATAGGATTGGCTACAAGTATTGTCTTTGGTATGAGACCTGAAGCACAATAGAGAAGGTATAAGTGACTGGTCCTTTGGGAATAGGGGTATTGCTGTGATTCTTGGTGTAAGGGACCATCTGTCATAGAGAGATGCTCACCTGGCTATCAAGACAGATCAGAGTACGCAAGGGGATTGTCTGGGACTGTGTAAAGGCTGTTAAAGGGCCTGATGAGTTGGTTGGTGAAATCTAAGTTTAGAATTTATAATCAGGGGTTTGTGCCTTGGTTTTTAACAGTCTGCCCTGAGCTTGGTACTCATGGTCTTGCATCACCATTGGGAGTATTACAGCAGAGTATTTTTGTTTACCCATATTTGGACAATCAGCTGTTGAAGGCTGCTGTTTATGAGGATCTATTAAGCCACACTTCTTTTACAGCACACTTTTTTTTTTCAGATGTGGGACTACTTCTGAATATCAAAAAGTGAAATCTCTGTCCAACTCAGAATTTTATTCACAGGTTCCATATTGGACTCAGCAGCAGGGAAAACCTTTCTACCAGAGGACAGATTTTCAAAAGTAGTGAAATAAGTTTTAAACATTCAAATATGTCAGACTCAGGAAGTAATCTTTTCTGGGTCTCATGGCAGCTACTACTTACATGATTCCACTTGCATCTCTCAGAATCAGGCCAATATAGAATTGGATGTCTCAGGTCTACAGACCACATCTGGACAATCTCTAAATGTTAGTCAACATGCCTTGAAACATTCTGAATTCATTGAGGTGGTGGCCAGTTACAGCAAATATTCTCAGAGGTATCCAGTTTGATCTACCTTCACCGTTGGTGAGGGTAACTTCAAATATGTCAAACAGTGGTTGTATGGGGGGGTGCATCTTAGTCATCTTGCAGTTTGAGATCGCTGTGCTTCTCAGAAGATAGCCTTACACATCAACATGTTGGAGTTAAGAACCATTCATCTGACCCTCCGATTGTCCCTCCCTCATTTACATGGGAGGGTTATGGGAGTGCAGGAGCACCCCCTGGCTTGAAATGGTTTCCATCATATACAAGATTTACAGTTTGGCTCAGTGGCTTTCAGCACACCCACTGTACAAATGTCCCTACAACACTGGGGGGTTGTGCAAGTAGTAACGGACAATACATTCTACATGTGCTATATCAGAAAACGGGGTGGTGCTCACTCCACTCAGCTATATGCAGAGCCAATCAAATTATGGAACTGGTGCATTCTCCACAACATTTATTTGGTTGCCCTGTGTTTAGCAGGAGAGAACAAATGATTGCAGATTGTCTCATCAGGGACAGTTCTCAAATGTACAAATGGTCCCTGAAGGATCAACTGATTCAGAGCATCTTTTCCAGTTGGGGTCAACCAAGTGTGAACCCGTTCACTACAAGATTCAAGAAAAAGTGTCTCCTTTTCTGCTTTAGAGTGGGAAGAAATAGTCAATCCATATTGGATGGGAAAGGGACTTTCTGTATGCATTTTCCCCTTTCCGTTGCTATAGAAGATGGTAAGGAAGGTGCATCAGGTCAGGGCAGTAATAATTCTGATTGCCCCAGCTTCGCTGCATCAGTGGTTTATGCATCTGCTTCAACTGTCTGGTGGGATTTTCATACGTCTTCCTCTGTCTCCGGATCTTCTATTCCAATAGTAGTACAGAAGTCTTCATCCAGATCCACAGTCCTTTCACCTGATGACTTGGGCGATTGGACTCTGGTTCTGTTTATTCTTGAACAGTCATGTTTCTCGTCAGTACCGAATGTACAGCTTAAGTCTAGAAAGCTGTCTATCAGAAACTGTTCTTGTTTGCAATGGTCCAGGTTTGTGGCTTGGTTAAAGGAAAAATCTGATTCTCTTATCTCAGCATTTATACCTTGTTTTTTAGAATATTTAATGCACTTAAAACTGAGAGGTTGTTTAACTCATCTTTGAAAGTTCATGTGGCAGCTAGCTCATTTTACTTTTTTTTGGTTGAGAGTAGATTACTGATCATGCACAATATGGGTAAGAGTTTATAAAGGGGTTATCTAACATGTATCCCCCTTTGAGATATCCTGACCCTTTTGGGATCTTAATTTGGTTTTATCTACACCCATGAAACTACCTTTCAAGCCCTTGATTGAGTGTTCTTTGTATTATTTATCTTTTAAGATGACTTTCATTATGGCCATAACATCAGCCAGAAGGGTGAGTGAATTAAATGCCTTGATGGTTGAGCTACTATTTATGTCTTTTCATAAAAATAAGGTCCTTCTTAGATCTGATCCCAGGTTTTTGCCAAATTGGTTTCTGAATTTCACATCAACCAGAGAATTAATTTGCCAGTGTTTTTTCCAAAGCTTCATACTAATAAGGGTGAATCTGTTTTACATAGTTTGGATGCAAGAAGAGTTATTGCACATTTTAAATAGTAAAAGCCACTGGGTTCTGATGGTGATTTAAAGGGCCAGAGGCTCAGCAGTGGGGCCTTTAAATCACTACCTGAGCCCCGTTGCCGCCGCTACCCCAGGGCTTCAGCAGCAGGGATCTGGCAGTGATTTAAAGGGCCCGGGGCTCCAGCTGCTGCCAGGAGCCCCAGGCCCTTTAAATCACTGGCCTGGGGAAACTGCCCGCTGCCGGTACGGTCGGCTGTATACTGACTCTTACCGGTATGCTGTATCGGACCAGACCGGCTTACTTTCTCCTCTGGCCCTACCCCACTCTACATTACAGGGCTCCTGATTCCAGATACTTAATGGAACAGTGTCCTGGGTTTTTCTCCACATCCAGCTCCTAATTCCTCAGAACTACTTCCCCTCTTCTTCAGCCATGCCATTTCCTGGGCCTTTATTCATTTTACCTCTCTCAAACAGGGTCTTTTGCCCCATTCTACTCTTGCAATACCTGTAAGTTTAAATATACATAGCCATCTCCACGAACTCCAGTTACAATTAAACAACTTTAATTTTTGTTGTACTTTGAACTGTCAGAGGATTTTAAATTAGACACAATGAGTTTGCCAAACCTATAATTCTTTTACATCATCAAGGTTGCCAGTGGGTATCTTTATGAGGCTATCTTATTTGTAACATTACAGGGATAAGATATTGTGCCTGGCAAAGTCTAGTGAAATAATTTGGGCATTTTAAATTAATTTCCTCTCCCACCACTCAGACCATAGTTACAGTTTAACAACAGGAAAAGTCCTGGAACTGGAGGCAGTGTTGCAAAACACAAACAGATTATAAACTGCAAATGTAAATCATTATTTTTCAAACAGCTACACTGAAGCATCATTTGTGTTCTAGTAATTTTGTTGGCTGTGATGCCTGTAGCAGTGATCTATTGCATTCCATGGTGACAGCTAGAGAGCTGGATATGACATTATCTGATAGACGGTTTTGTTCTTGTGGCAATGATAAATATTTCCTTTAGATCATAGCATTTTATAACTTGGATGTGTGTCCTACCTTTTTGTATTTACTTTCTCAAAATTGCCAAGTGGCAGAAAATATGCATTTAATTCAATCTGATTTTTAATATTCCCCATTGTTAACTTAGGATCCATAGACATCTAAGAACGGACCACCCTGCTCCAAGGAAAACTCTAGGGAAGACTGCTTTCTCCAAAGAATAGTTTAGAATGTTAACTTTCCCATGTGTGTGTTGGTGATGGGGTAAGGAGCAGTCTTAAGCACTTTTCAGTCCTGCTGTTTCATTTCCCATGTATCTTTCTGTAGAGGGTGCTTTCACCAGTCACCACCACTATCTGTTATGGCTTTTGTCCTGTGAGTATTGGGTGAAGATGAATGCTAAATTTGCCATCTAGTGGTAAGATTTTTAATATTTCACTAGAAACTTATAGTCATGGTGTGATTTTTTTTCAAAAAACTATTTTGATGCATCTATTCCTGTTGGTTTGAGCAATTTTAAAACTGCTGTGGGCAAAGTTGTAGATAAACTACTGTATCTAATACTTTCATTGGCCCCTTAGATTGGCAGAATGGAAAGTCAAATAGAGGTTTTTCTTATATAGCGATTGGTTCTAAGTATATAGGGGAACCTAGTTAGACACAAGGAACAGCAACGTTTACCTTTTAGAAATCATGGAAGATGGGTGAGGTTCCAGAGGATTGGAGAAGACAAACATAAAACCCATTTTTAAAAAGAACGAGAAAGAGTACCCAGGGAACCACAGATCAGTCTAATTTCAATACCTGGAAAGATCCTGGAATAAATTAAGCAATCAGTTTGAAAGCACCTAGAAAATAATAGGGTGATCAGCAATAGCCAGTGTGGATTTGTCAGGAACAAATCATGCCAAACCACCTAGTTTCCCTCTTTGACAGGGTTACTGGCCTAGTGGATAGAGGGGAAGAAGTAGTTGTGATTTATTTTGATAATAGTAAGGATTTTGGTATAGTCCCTCATGAGATTCTCATAAGCAAACTAAAGAAATGTGGTCTAGGTGAAATTATATCAAGATGGTTGTATAACTGGTTCAAAAACCATACTCAGAGGTTCACTATCAGACTGGGAGGACTTATCTAGTGCGGTCTTGTGGGGCTCTGTCCTAGGCCTGGTACTATTCAATATTTTCATTAGTGGCTTGGATAAAGGACTGGAGAGTATGCCTATAACATTTGCGGATGACAGCAAGATGGCAAGGAGTGTAATCATACTGGAGGACAAGATTAGAATTCAAAATGACCAGGACAAATTGGAGAATCAATTTGAATTCAACAAGGTGAAATTCAATAAAGAGAAATCCAAAATTCAATAAAGACAAGACACTTAGGAAGGAAAAACTCAAAATGGGGACTAAGTGGGTAGGCAGTATTATTGCAGAAAAGGATCTGTGGGTTATAATTAATTACAAATTGAATGTGAGTCAACAATGTGATGTAGTTGCAAAAAAGGATAATAATAGGGTATATTACAGAAGTGTCATGTGTAAAACTGTAGTGGTCCCTCCGTGTGAGGCTCAGAGGGAGGCCACTCTGATTTGCTGCATCAGGCAATAACCAGAAGTTAATTAGTGGTTTCCGACTCAAGCCTCCTGGCTAGGGCAGATAGTAAATACAGTCTAGGCTCTGACCTTCTAGAGCAATAAGCACTCTTTGGCACCAAGCCTCCTGGATAAGGGAAGCAGTAAATATAGTCAGTGGCTCTAATCCTCTTGGCAGGGGAGAGCAGTAAATAATTAATCAGTCTGTAACTAGCCTCCTGGCTAAGGCAGACAGCAAACACAGTCGGTGGTTCAGATACTCTGAGCAGGGCAGAGCAATCGGCAATTAAGCAGGCTGTAACTAGCCTCCTGACTAAGGCATACAGCACACACAGTCTAGGGGCTTGCAGCCTTCCGGCAGGGCAAGTCACAAAAAAAGGCATAGGCCTTCCAGCCTAGGGTGAATAGGCCACCACCCAAAAGTTGAGGCTGGCCACAGGAGTGTGAGGGGACCCAGGCCCACCATACTCCACTGGGTCCCAGCCCAGGGCCCGAAGAGAGGCAGAGGATCATGCTACTGGATCAGCAAGGATCCTGCCAAAGCATACTGACTTGTATGGTGACAGCACAACCTGACTAATGTCTGGTTTCCTTGGACTACTTACTACCCCAGTCCATTGGTGTTGCTCCATAGTCTGCAGGTCCTCCATCTCCTTGGGGTAAGTGGCGAACAACAGTCCCAGCAGCTCCTCTCCACTCTCGGTCTCCTCCAGGGGCAGGGCACCGCACAGCTCAGAGTCTGGTCAGGAGTTCTACAGCAGACCAGAGACATCTGCCTCCTTCACTGACTCCGGCCCAAATGAACTCAATGGTCTGTCTCTTATAGTTTCTGTCCCTCCCCTCTGCTTTCAGATGGAGTATTATGTACAGTTCTGTGCACCATACTTTTAGAAAGATGTGGACAAATTGGAGAGAGTCCAGAAGAGAACAGAACAAAAAAACTGACAAAAGGTTAAGAAAAGTTGACCTATAAGGAAAGTTTAAAATACTGGCATATTTAACCTTGACAAAAGAAGACTGAGTAGGGGACCTGATAACAGTCTTCAAATATGTTAAGGCTGTTAAACGGAGATGTTGATCAAGTGCTGTCCATGTCTATTGAACATAGGACAAGAAGTTATGGACTTAATCTGCAGTGAGGGAGATTTGGGTTAGATATTAGGTAAAGCTTTCTAACTATAAGAAGAGTTAAATACTGGAATAGGCTTCCAAGGGAGGTTGTGGAATCCCCATCATTTGAGCTTTTAAAGAACAAGTTAGATTGACACCTGTCAGAGATGGTTTAGGTGTAGTTGGTCCTGCCTCAGCACAGGTGGTGTACTAGATGACCTCTCAAGATTCCTTCCAGCCCTACATTTCTATGATTATATGGAAATGGATGGATCTCTGGACTTTTCTTTGTCAGGAGGAAAGGAATAGCTTGTCTTAGATTGCTGCTGTGCTTCAGCTTTTCCTGAGGCCATGTCCCACAACTCCAAGATAGTCCTATTTGCATATCAAAACTGAGAGTTCATCCTATCCTGGCAAAAGTGGTAGAATATGAAACTAACTTTATTGTTGTTACAATATAAAATGATAACTGACAGAAATATTCAACAGCCACTGCAGATACACTTTCCTTTGTATTCAGTCAAATAAATTGTTAAGGGCAAAAGTTTTTGTATTTGATAGTTCGTTAAAAGCAGGAACTTAGGCCACTGTTTTTAAGAGGAAAGGTAATTGCTACTTGAATTGAGGTGAAATTCCTTGTGTATTGAAAAGCAGTCGAGCCCATTTTGTTACTGAAAGCAAGGAGTTTTTCTTACTGAGGCCTTGGCTACATGAAACAATTGTACTTATTTCACTAAGACTATGGCTACACTAGAGAGGTTACGGCAGTGCAGCTGCATCGATGCAGCTACGCCACTGTAAGTTCTCTAATGTAGCTGCTCAACTTAATTTCTAAATACTCCAGCCCCCACCAGTGGCGGTAGCTATGCCCAAACCAGCACTTAAATTGGCATAAATTATGTTACGCAGGGGAGTGGCTAATTCACACCTTGAGTGTCATAATTTATGTTGATTTAAGCTTTAGCGTAGCCATAGGCTAAATTGGTTAGAAATTCATGTAGTAAATTAGAGCAGCAACACCTTAGTGACAACACTATTACTTTGGTTTCTGAGAGCTATATACATTTTTTTTAAATAGATCCCTCGCTCATTTGATCTACAAATATATAAAGCAATCAGGAACTAAGGGCATCCATACAAAAGGGGTTGGACAAATTTACCTAAATCAATGATAAACAGATTGAGTTGAATAGATACCTTTTTCTTTTGTAGATCAGGCTTGATACTTTTCATAACAAGTGAGCAATTGGAGCAGAATTTAAGATATACAGTTTGGCTGGAGATAGGTGCACAGAACTGTTAGCTGGATTCTTGTATGTAAGAAACTGCAGTTTTCTTTTTCTGTCTAATGCCCATGCCCAAGAATTTGCATACTAATAAATAAATATTAGAATACAGCATCTTGTGTCTGCATTAATCCATTTTAGTGCTCGGAGAATGCAATATTTCACTCTGAGTCCAAATCAGGAAGCCATAATATAGTGTTAGAAAAATAGGGTTTATTAATGGATCCTGACTTTGGCCACTTTACTGCTGCCTTGGTTTTCAGTAGCTCTGAAAGATTTAGGAAAGAGCTTGAGATATTCATGATGCACCAGAACAGTGGTTCTCAGACAATTGTACTGGTGACCCCTTTCACACAGCAAGGCTCTGAGTGCAACCTCCCCTTATAAATTAAAAACATTTGTTTGTATATTTAATGCCATTATAAATGCTGGAGGCAAAGCGGGGTTTGAGGTGGAGGCTGACAGTTCACGACCCCCTATGTAATAACCTTGCGACCCCCTGAGGGCTCCCGACCCCCAATTTGAGAACCCCTGCAACTAGAACATGACTGAGTGATCGTTTTTTAATGAATGCCAAAACCAGATGATGCTTGGATAGTTGTATGTTTCATGAACTATTACAACCTGTTGGAATTGTGGAAAATGGTATCAAGTTCTGCACCCGAATGAATTTTGTGCAAGTCTCTTCCTTATGGTTATTGGGGTGGGATATGAGTTTCACTAGGGAAAGGCAGAACTTTGAATCAGTATCTGACATATCCAGAGGAGGGCAAGGTTCACAATCTTGGATTTGGACGATTATTGAGATAATGGCTAATTGTAAAGTATAGAATCAGACTTTTCCAGATTTTGGATGTATTCAGATCTTTAGTTTGGGACTATCTTTAAGGCTTTGTCTGCTCACGGATTTTGTACTGATGTACCATTTTTCCATTAGGGGAGTGATTTATGGAAATATTTAAAACAGTGTAACCTCTAATGTGGACCCAGTTATACAGGTATAAAGATGACTTCCTGTATGAGAATAGTTTCACAGGTATAAAGCCCTTTATACCAATATAATTGCCTCCAACACTTTGGGGGCAGGTGGAAAGGGGGTTGCATCACTTCAACTATACCAGTAAGTAAACCCATAATGGTGTGTGTAGACAAATATTAATTATGACTAACTACACAGAGGAACCCGATGGTAACTGTTTATTTGAATTAGTTTATAGACTGTACGTGACATTCAAGTGCTATTAACTCCTGTAAACTGAAACAAAGTGTTTGCCAAACCCTTGGCCAGCCAAAGTCATGAGGATTCCCACAGGTCTATATCTTCTCTATCATGGCATTCCCAGTCTCTTTCTTTCATTATATTACATTCTTCTCACTTCATTAGTGGGTTTCTGTATTTGTTTTGTATGTTGCTGAGCTGCTAGTCTATGACTGTATTGAAGTCTCTAGAGTGTGCGCCTAACAATTAGCATGGATACAAACTTAGTTGAATTAAATAGCGATAGCATGTTCACAAAGAATAATGACCCAGTGATGGACAAGACAAAACACATTAGAAGTCAAAGTAGTTGTACTAATTGTTTTTATTGACTACTGAGCACAGTGTTAGAGCATTCTTGGAGCAGTGCCTTTGCTGGTACATCTGTGGTATGTGTCATATCCAGGCCCCTTTTGGAAGCTGCCACCATGAAAACATATTCAGTGTTCAAGTCTGTCCTAGCAGAACAGCTAGTTAGCATTTACATATAATTTTTTCCTCTTCAGTGTCTTTTATAGACACTAACTAATCTGAAAAATTAATACCTAGGAGCTGGAGCTCCAAAGATGCTGAGAGATCAACTCCCATTCAGTGCAATACTTCATGTTCATTTTTCTGGAGAGGAACATTTAAGTCCAGTCTATGTCTGAGTTGACCACTCAAAGGAACAACAAAAATCTGTTGCTTAATGGTACATGAGACGTTGCACTCCATATGTTTTATGGAAATATGCTTATAAGTGTGAATATGATGTCACTGGAATATGCTTTATGCAAAAGGTATCATAACAAAAGTTATAACCATATCTCATAAGGTATCATAACAAAGGTTATAGCCTACGGAATATATTCCTCCTATTTGTATGCATGTATCATTCTTGTATATGAAGCTAGAAATATGAAATATAACTCTGAAGTTCTATTGTAATTATGCAAAGTGTGGGCCATTAATGGTGGTTTAGAATCTTGATGACTCCCATTGACTAGGACAATTGGTTGTAAATGGTTTATTTACCTTCCTGTATGTGTGTGGGCCAACCCAGGAAGAATGGAGACTAGGGGTCTTACAGTGACATGTGACCATGTCACACGATACTGGAATCCATCTTAATCCTTGTACTTTTCCATTGATGAGGTGGGGATGGGGACAAGCACAGACAAAAGATTCCCGCCTTGTACCAAAGCTATAAAAGGAAGTGTACGGGGGAGCGGGGAGAGGGAGCAGGACAAAAGGGGCTGCCAGTCACAAAAAACCCCTTGCTTACCACCTAAGATGTCTGCTTGAACTAACAAGTACTGTTGTGATAAATGAAGTGTGTGGGAGGGAGGGGTGTAGCTCCCTTTTATGAACACCCAGCCAGCCAGTTAGCTGTGAAATCTCTCTTGGTGTCTGTTCTGTGCTTGCTTTACATGTAAAGGGTTAACAAGCCCAGAGGTAAAAGAAAAGGAGTGGGCACCCGACCAAAAGAGCCAATAGGAAGGCTAAAACTTTTAAAAATGGGAAAAGAAACTTTCCCTTTGTCTAAAGCGACAAAGAATCCTGTGACACCTTATAGACTAACAGAAGTATTGGAGCATGAGCTTTCGTGGGTGAATACCCACTTCGTCAGATGCATATCTGTTGTCCTCCGGAGAAGGAGACACGGAGCAGCAATGCTATAAGCAGGAATGCTGTGTAAAGTTTCAACCAGGTATGAAAACCATCAAATCATATCTAGAATTACTTTTAACAACCCAAATATGCAAGTAAATTAGGAATGTTTAGGAAATGTGATTAGGTTTATTTCTGTTTATTTTTTAAGACTTGTGGACTCCTCTGTGCTAACCCCAGATGCTTTTGTTTGCTTGTAACCTTTAAGCTAATCAGGGTGCATAAAAATCAATGATTTTTTTTTAAATCAAAACAGATTTTTTAATTAATTTAAATCAGATTTTTGAGGAAAAAACCTATTTAAAGATAGTTTTAATTAAGATACATTATAGCTCAAAGATATCTCATCATGGAATAGGGATTATAAATTCTAATTCTATAGTATGAGACAATATATTCATGTACTATTTAAGAAAAATTTTGTAAATGAGTTCCAATAGTTCATGGATTAGGGACCCAATTTTATGGGGTTCCAGGGGCGTCTGTATAGATTATTTAGGTTAATCTTTGTATCTACCCAATGGGACTCAGTGCTCAGTCTAGAAGATACCATCAGAGATGCTTAGTTTTGCAGTTCTCAAACTGTGGATTTGTGTCTCCAGAGATAACGTGCTTGTTAACAGCAAAAATGTTTTAAAATAAATAAATAATATACAGAGGTGAGAAATAACAGACCTCAACCCTATTGTCCCTCTGCAAATTTGTGTACACAGAGTCAATCCCTTACCTCTCTCTAAAAGTTCAAAGTTTCAAAAAGTTCAATGAATGGAAGATTATTCGGGGTGGAATAGATCTGGACAAGGAGAAGAAGTCTGGAGGAGGGAGGGACGGGCAGTAGAAACAAAAGTGAAGCTGTCTGAGCAGCGTATTCCAGAAGTCTTGAGGTCTTTCTGAGTGTAGCCATCATTGATTTGAGATCTACCATACCATTCTCTCACTAGAAGGGAAAACCTATAACGGCAGCAGGCGGTAAAAGAGACCCAGTTTGGGAATATTTTAATGAAGTTCCTCTACTTGCGAAGAATATGTATAAAGATTATAACAGTCAACAAGAATGCACTTTTATATAGAAATCTATGATTAAATTGAGTCTTCCTGACTAGTGATTTAAATCATGATTTAAATCAATTTGATTTAAATCAAATCCACCCTGAAGCTAACCCCCAAAATATTTTGGGTGCTTAATTTTTGGAATTGGTCTTCTAAAAGCTAGCAAAAGCCTAAGTTCCATGTATTTTCTTCTTTTTTGTTTTTAATAAAATTTACCTTTTTTAAGAACAGGATTGGATTTTTGGTGTCCTAAGAGGCTTGGGCATATGCTGTTTGATTAGCTGGTGGCAGCAGCTAGTTTCCTTTGTTTTCTTTCTCAACAATTCCCTGAGGGGGAGGGGAGGGTGAAAGCGCTTGAGGATACCCCACAGGGAGGAATTCCCAAGTGCGCCTTCCTGAGTCCAAGGGGTTTTCTTTGCATTTGGGTGGTGGCAGCATTTACCAAGCCACGGTCAGAGAAAAGGTGTAACCTTTGGAGTTTAATACAAGCCTTGAGTGGCAAGTATTAATTTTTAGAATCCTTGCAGGCCCCCACCTTCTGCACTCGGAGTGACAGAGTAGGGATTCAGCCTTGACAACTGTATCGGGGGAAGGATTTGGTCCAGACTAGGAAGGAGTCTAGTCTGTGAAAGAAGCTTATTGGGATATCTTTGAGGGTGAGATATTACCTGTAATCAGTTTTTTAATGTATTTGGCTTAGACTTCCATGTTTTGTTTTATTTTGCTTTGTGACTGACTTTGTTCTGGCTGTTATTACTTGAAATCACTTAAATCCTACTCTTTATACTTAATACAATCACTTCTGTTTATTAATAAACTGAGAGTAGGAGATTAATACCTAGGGGAGCAAACAGCTGTGCATATCTCTCAATCAGTGTTATAGAGGGCAGACAACTTATGAATTTACCCTGTATAAGCTTTATACAGAGTAAAACAAATTTATTTGGGGTTCAGGCTCCCAGAAAGACTGAACACTGGGCACTGGGAAAGTCCCTACTGACTGAGAAGCCCCTGGGCTGAGTGAATCTCAGTTTTAGTGAACTGGGATGGAGGCATGGCCCAACCTCTGAGTTTGTGCTGGAGCTGACTGGAGTGTCTAACTCAGCAAGACAGGAGTGAAGGAACACCCGTTCTGGCAGGAGGATTGTTCTCAGCGGTATCCCAGCTCATCAAATGACAGTCTCAAGGGGAGTTTCTGTGACCGAACCTGTCACAGTACATATCTGGACACTTTGGGGACCTGAATACAGGGGGAATGACTAATATAGATAGTCATTTTTGCAGGTTTAATTGTATCTGTTAGTACTACAAATGGATAGTTACTTTGGAAACTAACAGTACTGTAACCTAGTGTAATAAAGTGACAGTTTCTAGAAATTTATAAACCAGGTGATAGAACCCTGAAAAATATGAAGTAATTACTACAGCTGTCAATTAATCGCAGTTAATTCACGCAATTAACTCAAAAAAATAATCACAATTAAAATAAAATTAAATAAGGGCAACTAAAATAGACCCCAGTTTGGAAGTTCTTTGCAAATGAGATTTATTTGGACCTGAACATACGCTTAGTGATGCAACAGTGACTTCGACCGTTGCAGTAGTACTTTTTTTAAGGGATAAACCTGTTTGTGGATAAAGTAAGAACTGGATAGACGCTTTGCCTAGATATTAAAAAGAATTCAAGCTTTTATCATCATCATCATTAACTATGTACATAGTTCTGTACATGTACAAAGTGCCAAACTCAAGCCTGCTTTAGAAAGTCTAAAAAGTTTGCTAACATCTCCCCCTTCTCTCTGTATTTTTGGCCTGAATCAAATACTTTGGGAGAGGCTATCCTTGCAATGTTTGTCAGCAAGAACTGGGAAATGGTGGAAATTTCATATATCGTATATACTTGATCATAAGCCGGTTCGTTTGTAAGCCAACCCCCACAAGATGGATAGGTAAAAATGGAAAATTTTTATAACTTGTTCATAAACTGACCCTATAATTCAGGGGTCAGCAAACCTTTGCTCGCGGGCCATCAGGATAAGCTGCTGGTAGGCCGAGATGGTTTGTTTACCTCGAGCGTCTGTAGGCACGGAGGTAAACCTAAGTAAACAAAGTATCAGAGGGGTAGCCGTGTTAGTCTGGATCTGTAAAAGCAGCAAAGAGTCCTGTGGCACCTTATAGACTAACAGACGTTTTGGAGCATGAGCTTTCGTGGGTGAATACCCACTTCGTCAGATGCATGTAGTGGAAATTTCCAGGGGCAGGTATATATATGCAGGCAAGCTAGAGATAATGAGGTAGTTCAATCAGGGAGGATGAGGCCCTGTTCTAGCAGTTGAGGTGTGAAAACCAAAGGAGGAGAAACTGGTTCTGTAATTGGCAAGCCATTCACAGTCTTTGTTTAATCCTGAGCTGATGGTGTCAAATTTGCAGATGAACTGAAGCTCAGCAGTTTCTCTTTGAAGTCTGGTCCTGAAGTTTTTTTGCTGCAGGATGGCCACCCTAAGGTCTGCTAAAGTGTGGCCAGGGAGGTTGAAGTGTTCTCCTACAGGTTTTTGTATATTGCCATTCCTAATATCTGATTTGTGTCCGTTTATCCTTTTCCGTAGCGACTGTCCAGTTTGGCCGATGTACATAGCAGAGGGGCTTTGCTGGCATATGATGGCGTATATTACATTGGTGGATGTGCAGGTGAATGAACCGGTGATGGTGTGGCTGATCTGGTTAGGTCCTGTGATGGTGTCGCTGGTGTAGATATGTGGGCAGAGTTAGCATCGAGGTTTGTTGCATGGATTGGTTCCTGAGTTAGAGTTACTATGGTGCGGTGTGCAGTTACTGGTGAGAATATGTTTCAGGTTGGCAGGTTGCCTGTGGGCAAGGACTGGCCTGCCACCCAAGGCCTGTGATAGTGTGGGATCATTGTCCAGGATGGGTTGTAGGTCCCTGATGATGCGTTGGAGAGGTTTTAGCTGGGGACTGTATGTGATGGCCAGTGGAGTCCTGTTGGTTTCTTTCTTGGGTTTGTCTTGCAGTAGGAGGCTTCTGGGTACACGTCTGGCTCTGTTGATCTGTTTCCTTATTTCCTCATGCGGGTATTGTAGTTTTGAGAATGCTTGGTGGAGATTTTGTAGGCGTTGGTCTCTGTCTGAGGGGTTAGAGCAGATGCGGTTGTACCTCAGTGCTTGGCTGTAGACAATGGATCGTGTGATGTGCCCGGGATGGAAGCTGGAGGCATGAAGGTAGGTTTTCGGTATAGGGTGGTGGTAATGTGACCATCACTTATTTGCACCGTGGTGTCTAGGAAATGGACCTCCCGTGTAGATTGGTCCAGGCTGAGGTTGATAGTGGGGTGGAAGCTCTTGAAATCGTGGTGGATTTTTTCCAGAGACTCCTTCCCATGGGTCCAGATGATGAAGATGTCATCAATGTAGCATAGGTAGAGAAGGGGAATGAGTGGACGAGAGCTGAGGAAGCGTTGTTCCAAGTTGGCCATAAAAATATTGGCATATTGTGGGGCCATGCGGGTGCCCATAGCTGTGCCACTGATCTGGAGATATATATTGTCATTATTTCCACTACATGCATCTGATGAAGTGGGTATTCACCCACGAAAGCTCATGCTCCAAAACGTCTGTTAGTCTATAAGGTGCCACAGGACTCCTTTAAGTAAACAAAGTGTCCCAGCGTGATAGCTGCTTACCCTGACGGGCTGAGACAGCAACTGCTGGAGAAATTTTTGGGGGAGAGAAGCTGAGAGTCAGGGAAGTAACCCTTGTGACCACCCCCACATGACCCCACCCCTAACCTGGGACCCCCACACTCTCCCCATCCCACCCCTTCCCACCTTATCTGAGGAGGGCCAGGGAGGATGTCTCTGACCTGGCTGGAGCTGCTCCGGCAGGCTGGGTAGCGTGGATGCAGCCTGTTCTCATGAGTCAGGCCAGGTGGTGTGGCCACAGCATGTTCCAGCAGGCTGGGCCAGGCAGCGTGGTCACAGCATGCTCTGGCGGGCTGGGGGCGTGACCACAGCCTGATCTAGGGGGCGGGGCTGAGCGGCACAGCTGCAGCCTGCCAGCCCCGGAGCTGCAGCTGCTTTGGAGGTTGTGGGGAGAGCAGCATGGCCAGAAGCAGAGAGATTCTGGCCCCGCCTCTTACCTTCTGGCTCTGCTGGTTGTGCTGCCTCTCCTTGCTCCCTGTGTTGGGGGGAGGGGCTGTGTCCCACCTCTCCCTCTCTATACCTGGTCATAAGCCGACCCCCTTCGGCGTATGAACAAGTATATACAGTAATTCTAGTAAAGTGCTTAGACTGAATGTTAAACTAAAGAGGCTTAAAAGTACAGATAAATTTTAGGTAAGCATCCCAAGACCAGGTGCTGCTTTGATCTGAATGTCTGAATTCATTGTGTTTGACCCATAAGTACTAGGTACCTGTTCCAGCAGTGAACCTTGACCTCTTTGTCTGTTTTCTACTTTTATCTTATAATTACAGTGGCCCAGATTTTTGGGTCTGTTTGATAACTTTTGAAATGGTCAGATCTAGCATAGCCCGTTCTTATGCCATCTCCTTGCAGACCCATTTTTGAAGGAGGTGGGTAAAGGTCATGTCTGGAGAGCACTCTGGCTAACCATAGATGTCAGTAGGTCCTTTGGCACAGCTTAAATTAGTTTCAAAGCTTCTCTAAATTACATGGTTGTGTGAAATAGTATAAAAACCCTGCGCTACAGAAAAAAAGAGTTAAAGAACTGCTATGGGCAAACTGGCCTTGGCATGTTAGCCCTGTCAATCATGTCAGGGTCGTAATAAGGGTTTAAAAGCAGGAAGTTCCAGGTAGTTGTTCTGCAGCTTTGGGAGAGAGGTTTGGGAGAAGCTCTACAGCTCCCAAGAGAGACTCTTGGAAGGTTTTAGGGAAACTGCCCTCAAGAAGATTATACTGATCCTGCAAGGAAACAGTGGACTCCAGTATATTGGCTGAACAGAATAAGTTCAGCAAATCCAAAAACAAGCCATTAAGTGATTGGTACTGCTATCCTCAGCCCCTCCTGGGATTAGGGAATTATACTGAAAGGACTTGGGGAATGGGAGCCAAGAGGCCCACCTCCTTCAAACGCAGTCAGACTAGTCGGCTCTAAGACTTCTATTTATGCAGATGGGGGCACTGTACAGGTTTTGCAGCACCCAGACAGCATGTGGCACGTGCAGGAACCTGAGAATTGTGATAAGTTACCAATGTTTTCAAGATGGCTGCTGAGGTTGAGTGCCCAGCTTGCCTCATTTGGGGGCTGGTTGTTGGAGGTTCTGCCCTCAGCTGGAGTCATAGGTACTCAGTGGCTATGGTGGGTGTTTTTCAAGCTAAGGTGAAACCCTTGCCTACAGGGAGGAAGCTCTAGGGCTATGGCCTGATACCAGGGCCAGGATTGGTTTAAAGATCGCAGACACACCCAATCAAAAGGGGGTGCTCATGAGAGGTGGATGCCATGCCATTACACTTTCTTATTCAGTTGTCCATATAATAACCTTTAATCTGAAAGTTTGCCACAGTAATCTACATCCTTGCCACTTCAAGGCTGACATGCTACAAGATGATCTCTCTCTGACCTTGAAGGCCATTCAGGATCTCCAGCTAGTAAAGAATGTGGCTGCCACAGCTGTGCAGAGGACAGAAAGTCTGTTTAACATAGGATTGTGAAATTTTAGAAATCTGGCTTTGTTCCAAGTTAGAATAAACCCCCAAAATATTTTGATTTTCGGGTTCATTGAAATGTTTCATTTTGACAAAATATTTTGTGTCTATTTTGACTTTTTAATATTATATTATGTGTAAAACAAAAAAAATACAAAATGAAAAGTCACTTCAAAACAAACAATTGAAATTGTTCATTCTAAAAGTTTCAAAATGGGATGTTTTGATATTGTCAGAACTTGTTTCCCAGTCTTCTGCCAAAACAAAATTATGGTGAAATCACCCTGTTTCACACTGCATTTTGATTTTGACAGAACTGCAGATATCAGTGGAATATGGATCCATTGAAGTTTCTCCAGAGATCTGTAGTGGCTGCCTGCCTTTTAGGTAGCGTAGCTTGCTGAGAGCATATCACATCTATGTTTCATACTCTTCAGTGACTGCCAGTTTGCCTTCATGTGAAATTCAAGATGCTGGGCCAAAGCAAAGCTCTAAATGGTCCGTGTCTCAGTTATCTCAAATACCTCTTAGTCTATACCCTACTTTGAAACCTATGCCTGGAGAGAACATGTTGAGTGGATAAGTTTAGAGTGATGTTTGAGAATCAGGGAAATTGTATTCTGAGCATACTGTATTCTGTCCTCAGTTCCTTATGACATTCAGAAGTCTGATTCAGAAAATTTAGGCAAAAACTGTTCAATACTTACATTACATTTCCAGGATACCAAATTACACCTTGTATATAGCTATATTTCCCTGCAGAATATCCACTGTTCTTTACCAATTTTTAGGCCTTGTCTCTGCAGTTTCTGTGCAGTAAATCAGCTTTCTGTGCTGTAACTCCTGAGGTGTACACACTGCCAAGCCATTTAGTGTGCAGAAACTGCACAGTTTTAGCGCTCTAAAAAAACCACCCTGACAAGAGGTGTAGAGTTTTCTGCGCTGGGGCTACAGCACTGAGGTGCTAGCAGAGACACCGTGGCAATTACAACACTGTGATTGGCCTCCAGGAGGTGTCCCACAATGCCTGTTCTCACCTCTCTGGTCATTGGTTTGAACTCTACTGCCCTTCCCTCAGGTGACCAACTGTCATCCCACCCTGTAAATTCCTTTGGAATTTTGAAAGTCCCCTTTCTGTTTGCTCAGTGATGCGTGCAGAGGTTTCAGCGCATCTTTCCAGGTGGCCATGCCTGCTCCATGACCAGGTGATCTCCCACTTGGAGCAATGCTGAGCTGCTGGACCTCATGAGCATTTGGGGAGAGGAGGCTGTCCAGTGCCAGCCGTGCTCCAGCTGTAGGAATTATGATACCTAAAGATAGATTTGACAATGCATAATAGAAAGGAGCCGTGACCTGGACACACTGCAATGTAGGATAAAAGTGAAGGAGCTGCGGAACGCCTACCATAAGGCGCAGGAGGCAAACCACCACTCCAGTGCTGCGCCCACAAGCTGCCGGTTCTATAAAGAGCTGGATGCAATACTCAATGGCGACCCCACCTCCACTGTGAAGGCCCCTGTGGATACTTCATTGTCTCACGTGCCAGTCAAGAGTGGACTGAGCCAGGAGGAGTAAATCTTGGATGAAGAGGGGGAGGGAAACCCAGAGGCAGAGGATGACACAGAGGCCAGAGGTGCATGCAGTCAGGAACTCTTTTCTACTCTGGAGGAGCCTAACTAGTCACAGCAGTCAGATCTTGGTGAAGCACAAACAGGAGAGAAGGCCTCTGGTAAATGGACCTGACTTGGGGAATTGCTGAAGCGATTTGTTAGGGGCAGGAGGGTTGCAGAAATCAGGCTTGTCTCCCACCACATGCCTATTCTGAGTGGCAAAACAGGCTGTTGATTGATTCCCTCACTTCACGGGAATGTCCCTCAGAGATCTCCTGGAAACTCTCATGCAGATACTGGGCAATCCGCTGCTGCAGATTCCTCAGCAGAACTGCTTTGTTTCTTGCCCCATTAACAGTAACTTTCCTGCACCACTGTGCCGTCACGGTGAGGTGGGGAGGAAGGAGGACCATTGCTGCACACAGGCGAGCCGCATAGGGGCCAGGACAGAAGATGCAGGCTTGGAGAAGACTCTCCCTTGATTCCCTGCTCACCCTCACCAGTGAGAGATCTTCCATAATGATCACATCCCGTGGAAAGTGTGGGGACAAGAATGATTATCAAGCCCCCCTTAAAGTGCTGGCTTTCCCCAAGAGCCACGTGCCCAGTGTACAGCAGGCTTTGAGAACAGTTATTTACCCTGCCCCTGTGGCTACTCACCATTTGGGGGGTCTTGTGGCTCATGTGTGCTTGCCTGGGGTCAGCCAGTTAGTGACAGGTCTGTGAGTACTGGCTGTGTTTTAAAGCACGGAATCAGTGTTCTCTGTGTTGCAAACAATACTGCTTCTGTAAAATGTTGCATTAAAACTTCACAGAGATGACCTTGAGAGGCCAGCCTCCCTTATCAGCAGCAAGATGGCTGTGCAGAATTAGAAAGCTGCCACGAAAAACTGAAGACTTTTTCTGTGAGGCTATGATACACTCTGCCTCTGAGAAACAGGAATTGAAGGAGTAGTGGGACAGCAAGAAGAGGGACCGAAAGGCAGGAGCGGCACCAGGGTTTTTGGTGCCCTAGGTGGGGGGGGTCCTTCCGCACTCCAGGTCGTTGGTGGCAATTCTGCTGCGGGGGGGTCCTTCCACGGCTCCTGGTCTTCAGGGCACTTTGGCGGAGGGTCCCGGAGCGAGTGAAGGACCCGCCGCAGAATTGCCGCCGAAAATCCGGAGCGCGGAAGGACCCCTCGCCGCCGAATTGCCGCTGAGGGTGGCAAAATGCCGCCCCCCCCAAATCCTAGCGCCCTAGGTGACCGTCTAGGTCACCTAAATGGAAGCGCCTGCCCTGCCAAAAGGAGAATGTGGCACACCAGAAAGAAGCCATGGAGCAGCTCTTAACAGTTATGGAGCACCAAGTGGACACGTTCCAGGCCATACTAGCTCTTCAAACCGAGCTGTTCCGCACCTGCCCTCCCTTGCAGCCGCTGTCACAAAACTTTTTCCATGCCCCCCCACACCACCACCAACACACTTTTATCAACCTCTTGGCTCCACTGTCTACCCACAGCATTCCACTCCTCCCTCCTCACAGTCCTGCAGTGTGGACTCCCACTACCCACTGCACTAAACACCTATCCCTTTGCAGTATGGACCTGCTGAAGTACAGTACCCGCTGCACTGTACTCCAGAGAAGAAGGTTGAGTATGATCCCTGAACATACACAAATCAGTAGCTCTCCTGGGACCCCTCCTCCTCTTGAGACCTTCCCCTCCCTTATCCCCCTCCCTGCTGATGAAATTTTTCATTTGACTCTCTCCTTCGGTTGTTGTCTTTTAATAAAAGAATTATGTTGGTCTGAAAGCAATCTTTATTCTATTAAGTGAAAGCAAAAAGAGCACTTAAAAGCAACATTCAAATATGTTAAGATGCCTTCTTGCATCATGAGCACCAATCACCTCCTAGCATTACAAACATTGCAATCCCGAACATAGCAACAAATATTAGTGGCTTTCAGCCTCAAATTGCTGCCTCAAGGCATCCCTGATCCTTATGGCCCCATGCTGTGCCCCTGTAATAGCCCTGGTCTCTGGCTATTCAAACTCCGCCTCCAGGTGCTAAGCTTCTGCGGTCCAGCTCTGAGTGAAGCTTTCACCCTTCCCTTCACAAATATTATGGAGCATACAGCACATGACTATGAGCATAGAAATATTGTTGTAGGCCATGTCCAGTTTCCCATACAGGCATCGCTAGCAGGCTTTAAAATGGCCAAATGCACACTCAACAGTCATTCTGCACTTGCTCAGCCTGTTGTTGAACCACTCCTTGCTGCTGTCAAGTGGCCCCATGAACGGCTTCATAAGCCATGGCATTAAGGGGTAGGCGGGGTCTTCCAGGATCACAGTGGGCATTTTGACTTCTCCTATGGTCATCTTCTGGTCTCGGAAGAAAGTCTCTGCTTGCAGCTTCTTGAACAGGCTAGTGTTCCGAAAGATGTGTGTGTCATGCACGTTTCCATACCAGCCTGTGTTAATGTCCGTGAAACATCCATGGTGCTCCACAAGTCCCTGGAGAACCATTGAGAAATACCCCTTGTGATTAATGTACTCAGTGGCTAGGTGGTCTG
The DNA here is from genome assembly GCF_025201925.1 of Gopherus flavomarginatus. Lineage (NCBI taxonomy): Eukaryota > Metazoa > Chordata > Testudines > Testudinidae > Gopherus > Gopherus flavomarginatus. Next base: position 43,018,271 of record NC_066622.1, read on the forward strand.
GTGCCAGAATTGGAATGTGCGTGCCATCTATCGCCCCTCTGCAGTTAGGGAAGCCCATTTGTGCAAAGCCATCCACAATGTCACACATGTTGTCCAGAGTCACGGTGTTTCAGAGCAGGATGTGATTAATGGTCCTGCACATTTCCGTCAACATGAGTCCAACAGTCGACTTTCTCACTCCGAACTGGTTAGTGACCAATCGGTAGCAGTCTGGAGTAGCCAGCTTCCACAGTGCAATCACCACGTGCTTCTCCAATGACAGGGCAACTCTCATTCTCGTGTCCTTGCTTCGCAGGGCTGGGGCGAGCTCATCACACAGTCCCATGAAAGTGGCTTTTCTCATGCGAAAGTTCCGCAGCCACTGCTCATCATCCCAGATGTGCATGATGATGTGATCCCACCAGTCAGTGCTTGTTTCCTGAGCCCAAAAGCAGCGTTCCACTGTGGTCATCACCTCCATGAAAGCCACAAGCAATATCATATCATAGCTACTATGCATGGTGAGATCAACGTCGCACTCCTCTTGATTTTGTAGTTTAAGAAATAACTTAACTACCACTTGTGACATGTTGGTCAGAGTGAGCAGCATACTGGTCAGCAGTTCGGGATCCATTCCTGCAGCCTGAAAGAGGCAGGGCACACAGTACACAAACCGTTGAACGATGGTGCCAAATGCTGACGGAAGCACAGGGTTTGCTCGGACGTGAAGCAATGCATCACGGGTCATTGGGACTGGACCTAGGATGCCCCATGACCCCCTCCACCTTCCCACAAGGCTTAGCAGCAAAAGAGAAATAGGTGCTCTGTGGTATAGCTGCCCAGAGTGCACCGCTCCAAATAGCCCTGCAAGTGTGAACGCACTGTTGCAGAGGCAGCTGTCAGTGTGAACACACAACAGCGGTTTTCCTTTTGTGTTCTCTGAGCAGCACTGTAACTGCCGGTGCTGTAAATTTTCCAGTGTAGGTGTGCTCTTAGTCATATTTATTCCAGCTGCAGAGACTTCAACATTTTCACTCCAACATGGCACCCACTCCACCTATTTCTTTAGCTTTTATATTTTTCTTTTGTAGATATTTACATAATAGAATACTTTATAATGAAAGAATATCTTCCTTTATGAAGGGAAGGAAATTCTACCTTTGCTTAGAGCACTGGAGTCTTGATACAATTTCTGTTATGAAGAGTTGAAAACACCTGTGTTTAAATTGATAATTCACTATTACCCCTGGGAAAAGAAAACCATTTTCTTATATTGATTTTAACCTTTCACAAACTTGTTGGACAGTACTGATTAGAAGTGGAACATGTGTGGATTTGTAAACCCTTCTGTTTCTAAATGTGATGAGGTGATTGCACCAGATGATTCAGTGATAAAAAATTAAACTCTTAAATATATTTGAACAGATTCCTTATAGCAGGGGCCCATGTGTTTTTTGCAGCTAGTCAGAGGGGGTTTAAAGAATGAAATAATAAATTTGTTAAATGTTTAGAGCTTCCCAGTACAAAGTAAGTTTGAAACCTCCTGTTCCTAATAAAATAATTTTATTAGAGGTGATCTTCACCACCCATAGTATAAAGATATGTTTAAAAAGCATGGGATCCTCCTGAAAGAAAGCATGAGAGAGCTATAAATAATATAAAATACACTGCCAGTACTAAAACAATGTGTTGGCAGTCATTTTACAGTAGTTGGACTCCTACCATCACCACAGTTAGGAACAAATAAACCTATGCAACTACATAAAGTCTTGGGTTCTGATTATTTCTTAATTGTAGAGGAAACTAGACAATTTTTCAAACTCCAAAATGTTCGACTTTTTTTTGTAAGGGAGTTGCATTTTATTATTGCCACATATTAACCATGAAGCAGAGTGTTAAAAATCCAGACAGACAATTAGTGTGCATGAAAGCTTAACTGTTCTTCTTCCTAGATGTTGTCCTTTCAGATCATGGTTGAGGCAAGTTAATGGAGCAGTAGTTACTGTATTTGGTGGTGGGGGAAGGATGAGCACTGCTGCCACTGATACTGTGTCTATTCTGTGGCTAAATAAAGAACTTCAGTGCTCTGGTTTGTCACCTTTGATGATAATTTGAGTGCTATGAAATTTGAGTTGACCAACTGGCTGGAGAGCTAGATCATGCTTACAAAGGAAATAACACCAAAGATGCTCACTTGGGCGAAGAGTGAGAAAGAATAGGTAGAGCTGCTAGTGAATAAACTGAGGGGATCTGAGGGCTCTGGGAAAAGGAGTTAAGGGCCAAGCAAGTGAAAGAGAGAAGACTCTGGTTACACAGATAAGAGTGCTAAGACTAAGAAAAATAAAGATCGGGCATTTCAATCCAGGCTCCAAAGTGTAACACTTGGGGATTTAGCCCCCATTAATATGTCTCCTTTTGCCCCTGCTCCTATCAAGGGATGTGCTCCGTGTCCAACACTATCCTCCCATAGCATCTGACATAGGGGCTTCATAGCCACTGGATTTTGAATTTGTCACTGTCATTAAACTGATTATTTTACAATTAATTTATAACTTTAATTAACTCAGTGCACTAAATCAGGCTCCAGGGTTGGTAGTGTGGTATATAATTAGTCAAGAATAACATGGGTGGCATTGATGCTGTATTAGAACGCAAAGTGAATCAACAGCAGGGATTTTCTATAGGTAGAAATGTATTGAACATACTGCATGAATTTAGGAAAAAACATATTGGTTGCCGGATAAGCAATCAGAACCCTGCTCCTACTGCATTCCTAGAGTGTTACTATATCAACTGTTGTTTTTTTTTAAATTAAGTCCTGTCAGTCTGACTCCTTTCACAAACTCTAAATTAACATGAATGTGTCTTTTGAAGTACTTAAATGTGTGCAGCAGAGATGGCAAATAGATACTAAGTGTTTGTGATTTAGATATAAAATGTGACAGGCATCTTAAAGTTCACTCCAATGGTACTACTTGAATGTGAGATGAGCAAGATTTGGCTCCTGCCATCATGAAAACTTATGCTATGAACAGCTGCTACACAATCAGAATCCTTGGTAGAACTTTGAGAGGAGGTGTTTGTAAAATGAGAGCGCTCTCAATCAGTGGCTAGCAGCTTGGTTCAAATATGTACTGGATTTCTTTTGTCACCTTTTATTATTTACATAGTGATTGGGATGTACATAGCACTGTTCAATGACAAAGGCTCCTTCCCTGAAGAGCTTATTATGTAAAAGGCACAACAGCTACAATGCAAAATAGGACATGCACTAGAAGAAGAACCTAGTGAGGAAGGCTTTAGACTAGGTTCGACAGGGAAAGGTGAGCAAAGCCCACAGGTATGCGGAGAACATGGGGACCTGGGAGATGGGTCGGAAATAGAAGGGAGCTTGGGCTATAATGGCAGAGAGAAAAGAGGGTCAGGGCAAAACTGGGAGGCAAGATCAAATCAGTATCTTAGATGCCTATATACAAATGCGAGAAGTATGGGTAATAAGCAGGAAGAACGGGAAGTGCTAATAAATAAATACAACTATGGCATTGTTGGCATCACTGAAACTTGGTGGGATAATACACGTGATTGGAATGCTGGTGTGGATGGGTACAGCTTACTCAGGAAGGATAGACGGGGGAAAAGAGCGGAGGTGTTGCCTTATATATTAAAAATGTACACACTTGGACTGAGGTGGAGGTGGACATAGGAGATGGAAGTGTTGAGAGTCTCTGGGTTAAGCTAAAAGGGGTAAAAAACAAGGGTGAGGTCATGCTAGGAGTCTACTACAGGCCACCTAACCAGGTGGAAGAGGTGGATGAGGTTTTATTTAAACAACTAACAAAATCATCCAAAGCCCAAGATTTGATGGAGATGGGGGACTTCAACAATCCATATATATGTTGGGAAAATAACACAGTGGGGCACAGACTATCCAATAAGGTCTTGGACTGCATTGCAGACAACTTTTTATTTCAGAAGGTCGAAAAAGCTACTGGAGGGGAAGCTGTTCTAGATTTGATTTTAACAAATAGAGAGGAACTCGTTGAGAATTTGAAAGTGGAAGGAAGCTTGGGTGAAAGTGATCATGAAATCATAGAGTTCACAATTCTAAGGAAGGGTAAAAGGGAGTACAGCAAAATAGAGACAGTGGATTTCAGGAAGGCAGATTTTGGTAAGCTCAGAGAGCTGATAGGTAAGGTCCCATGGGAATCAAATTTGAGGGGAAAAATGACTGAGGAGAGTTGGCAGTTTTTCAAAGGGACACTGTTAAGGACCCAAAAGTAAGCTATTTTGCTGGGTAGGAAAGATATGTGGCAAAAGACCACCTTGGCTTAACCACGAGATCTTGCATGATCTAAAAAATAAATGGAGTCATATAAAAAATGGAAACTGGGACAAATTACGAAGGATGAATATAAGCAAACAACAAAGGAATGCAGGGGCAACATTAGAAAGGCAAAGGCACAAAATGAGCTCAAACTAGCTACAGGAATAAAGGGAAACAAGAAGACTTTTTATCAATACATTAGAAGCAAGAGGAAGACCAAAGACAGGGTAGGCCCACTGCTCAGTGAGAAGGGAGAAACAGTATCAGGAAACTTGGAAATGGCAGAGATGCTTAATGACTTCTTTGTTTTGGTCTTCACCAAGAAGTCTGAAGGAATGCTTAACATAGTGAATGCTAATGGGAAGGGGGTAGGTTTAGAAAATAAAATAAAGAAAGAACAAGTTAAAAATCACTTAGAAAAGTTAGATGCCTGCAAGTCACCAGGGCCTGATTAAATGCATCCTAGAAGACTCAAGGAGCTATTAGAGGAGGTATCTGAGCCTCTAGCTATTATCTTTGGAAAATCATAGGAGACATGAGAGAGTCCAGAAGACTGGAAAAGGGCAAATATAGTGCCCATTTATAAAAAGGGACATAAAAACAACCCAGGAAACTACAGACCAGTTAGTTTAACTTCTGTGCCAGGGAAGATAATGGAGCAAGTAATTAAGGAAATCATCTGCAAACATTTGGAAGGTGGTAAGGTGATAGGGAATAGCCAGCATGGATTTGTAAAGAACAAATCATGTCAAACCAATGATAGCGTTCTTTGATAGGATAACGAGTCTTGCGTGGATAAGGGAGAAGCGGTGGATGTGGTATACCTAGACTTTAGTAAGGTATTTGATACAGTCCCGCATGATATTCTTATCAATAAACTAGGCATATACAACTTAGATGGGGCTACTATAAGGTGGGTGTGTAACTGGCTGGATAACCGTACTCAGAGAGTAGTTATTAATGGTTCCCAATCTTGCTGGAAAGGTATAACAAGTGGAGTTCCGCAGGGGTCTGTTTTGGGACCGGCTCTGTTCAATATCTTCATCAACGACTTGGATATTGACATAGAAAGTACACTTATTAAGTTTGCAGATGAGACCAAACTGGGAGGGATTGCAACTGCTTTGGAGGATAGGGTCAAAATTCAAAATGATCTGGACAAATTGGAGAAATGGTCTGAGGTAAACAGGATGAAGTTTAATAAAGACAAATGCAATGTGCTCCACTTAGGAAGGAGCAATCAGTTTCACACATACAGAATGGGAAGAGACTGTCTAGCAAGGAGTATGGCAGAAAGGGATCTATGGGTTATAGTGGACCACAAGCTAAATATGAGTCAACAGTGTGATGCTGTTGCAAAAAAAGCAAACGTGATTCTGGGATACATTAACAGGTGCATTGTGAGCAAGGCACAAGAAGTCATTCTTCCGCTCTACTCTGTGCTGGTTAGGCCTCAACTGGAGTATTGTGTCCAATTCTGGGCACCACATTTCAAGAAAGATGTGGAGAAATTGGAGAGGGTCCAGAGAAGAGCAGCAAGAATTATTAAAGGTCTAGAGAACATGACCTATGAAGGAAGGCTGAAAGAATTGGGTTTGTTTAGTTTGGAAAAGAGAAGACTGATAGGGGACATGATAGCAGTTTTCAGGTATCTAAAAGGGTGTCATAAGGAGAAAACTTGTTCATCTTAGCCTCTAACGATAGAACAAGAAGCAATGGGCTTAAACTGCGGCAAGGGAGGTTTAGATTGGACATTAGGAAAACGTTCCTAACTGTCAGGGTGGTTAAACACTGGAATAGATTGCCTAGGGAGGTTGTGGAATCTCCATCTCTGGAGATATTTAAGAGTTGGTTAGATAAATGTCGATCAGGGATGGTCTAGACAGTATTTGGTCCTGCCATGAGGGCAGGGGACTGGACTCAATGACCTCTCGAGGTCCCTTCCAATCCTTGAATCTATGAATAAGAACCCACATCTGCAACACATTAAATGTGGGCAAGGCCTAGAGAAGTTGTATGGAAAGTTAGTGCCAAATCCTGAAGCCCTTACTGAGTTCCCTGTTCTTCCTGGCTCTTAGTCAAGTGCACACTGTGTGGGAAGAACCTGCAAGGACTTTCTCCCCTTTCCCCTTGGGTGCCTTGAGTAATGATCCAGTACAACTGTGACCACTTCCTTACTTCCCAAGAAGGGCTGTGAAAAGTGAGAAGGAAGTGAGGGCAGTCATTTCTTCCCATGTACCGATGCAATCACAGGTGTGGTTTTCTGACAGAATGCCTCTTGGTGTTCCTTGTAGAGTACTGTCCCTCCTACTCTGGGCTATGCTTAAATAGCACAATCTAGCCTTTCTTAAGGGCTAATTAAGAACCTCAACGTTCATCCCAGAGAGATTAATTCAAAGATAAGAGTTTGTATAAGACTGAATGTATGTCAAGACTGGAAGTGTTACATCAAATTAGTCTTTAGAATTAACCTTCTGAATGAAAAGCATAACCATCATCAATTAAATGACTCTTCCAGTATTATTTATGTTCTAAGTGGAGGGGAAACAAATCTACTACCTTGAGAACAGCGAGTCAGCACTGAAAGGTATTTTCACGATGTGGAGGAGTTGTCAGTTAAATCCACTATGTAATAAATCTGTATCTTCTCTGAACACTCTGGAATGCAATTCTTTCAGAGATAGGTTTCTCTTTAAAAATAGCTCACTGGCCTCATCTGTATGTAGTTCTGACTGCACGAATTACAAAGCAAATAATGGCTTAGTGTTTCATCTGGGATATTCTGTTATATAATGACTTGCTGAGATTAGCTTCAGTTGTTATTAGTCTCATTGTTCCACCCAATTTCCAATAAAAGATATTTACCTACCAGTCACAAATGTAAGTCTTGAAAGGGAGAAGCAAATACTATTTTAAAAAAATAAAGAAAATAAGCAGTTAGCTTGTGAAAAACATAGAGATCATTGGATGAAAGATGTATTTGATTGTTCTGGTACAATGTGAGTAGCCGCTATAGATCAGAGTGAAATGCAGGCTAGCTTACATAAAGACCCTACATCCTCATTTCAGTTATTCATAACTTTCTCAGACAAATTCCTTTTGGGTTGAAATTTTCCAGGCTTAGCCTCCACCCAGTAAATTTTGGAAAAAATCAGCTAGTGAGTTGGATTCATGTGCATTAAAAAAGAAACAAACAGGCCTAAAACACAGCTGAATGTTCCCACACTGCCTCGGACCATGCCTCAACCCAGACTTAGAAGACTTTTGGGGGCTTAATGGAATCTCTGTTTCTATGGTCTGTTGAATTCTTAGCTGCTTCTTCACATAGTGACCCTAAGGTTGCTCCACTTCATGTGCACATGCATCATATGTGTTTTTGATAAAATATTTTCATTAGCAGTGCTCGTTCAGCTCACACATATGGCTACGTATTCTTATGTCCCGCACCAAGGCTATAGAGGGCTGCATGGGTGAACCACCTTCAGTTTCTTCTCAGCTGCCTTGGCCTGAGACAAGGTGACAGGGACTCTCACCTCTTGAATGCATCCAGCTACTGCGCCTGGTACTGCAGGCCATTTCCTTCCCCTAGTGCACCCTGTAGGTTCTTGACCTTGTATGGTGCGTCTTCAGTGGCTCAGCCCTCTGGCCAAGTCACACTGTCTAAATGGATGGAGTCCTTTCATGGTAGCAAAATTCTAACAGAACTATCTGCCCTCTCCAGGGTCTTCAGCCCCATGTCTGGGCTCTTTAAACTCTACTCTTTGCTTTGGCTTCTAAATGAGCCTTATCTCCTTCTTGGGGCTTAGGGCACTCCGCTAGAGGCCAGTGGGGGAAACCTGGATCCATGCACTACTCCAGATCCCAGCCCAGAGAACCCATAAGCAGTAATCACATCCAGTTTCCTCCAGTTTGCTGTTTGATGGGCTCTGATTGGCTGCTTTGGCATAGCCTTTCTAGGCAGGCTTGGAGGACCCCTTTGCTGCTCCTTTCTGCAGAGCAATGTAGTAAGACCCTAGGGCCTTCAGCAGGGGGCTCTGAAGGATGAGGTACACCCAGTCACAAAGCATATCCAGCCAGCCTGCTTCAAATGGTCAAACTTGCCTTGCCTAATCTTTAGTTAATAGTTTTATTAGTTTAGTTGGATTTGTTGGGTTTTGTATCAGGATTGGTCCTTCCTCCTGGGAGGTTTTCCATCTGTTGAGGGGATATGCCAGGATCACCACAGTTCAAACATCGCCTCAATTGCAGGGAAGTGATTGTTGTCAGAAGGAGCATTTCTGTTGTGTTTGTTGCCTAGGAGAATAGCACGTTCTACAGAGGTGCAAATTCTGTTTAGCTCTTAAGAGCAGGGCTAGGAAGAATCAGGAGATTAAGCTGACACCACTTATGATGGAGTGCTCCCTTTGCCCCACTTCAGATCCAGGTCAGAAGCTCCCACCTTATACACCAGTCTTGGAGCAAATGTAGTGCCTTGTTGTCCTCAGCTCAGTGTTCACCTGCACCTTCCAAGGGAAAGACTTGAGAGATCTCTGAGAGAGTCCCTAAGAAAAGGATTTCTGGTTCTCCTGATTCTGGTTGAAAAGACCTCGGTCTCTTCATAGGTCGACTGTGTCTGACTCTTTGGGTTTTTGGCCCAGTACCACTGAGGCTCCTGACTCCTCTGATATTGTTGGTGCTGCCAAGTCCTTAGGCTCCTCTAACGACCTTAGCTCCAACCATGCTTCAGTACTAAACCACTGTTGGTACCTCTGGAACATGATTGACTCAGCAAGGAGAGACAGCCTGCTTCTAGCAATAACTGATGGATATTCCTTTGCAACCTCTGGTACCCAACACCATGGGACCACAGAAACCAAAGTGGTTGCCTCAGTGTATACCCACCTTGAACCAATCAACAGGCTTTATAGTTCTGTGCATTCGTGGGGTGAGAAGATTCATTAAGCAGCTCTCACAAAAGCTGCAGAAGCACTAAAAAGCAGACCTATCAACTTTATTATTTTTTGTTTCCATTGCTATTTCAGCAGGTTGGTTAATTAGGCAGTTGATTAAATCAGAGATCATCTCACTCCTTCAAGGCAAGTGTGTATGGGAGAGGAGCTCAGAAGTGGGGTGATAGGAGAAGAGGCAGTGGGAAGGAAGAGACTTCCTGCAGATGTCTGTTGCAGATCCTTTCAGATCTATAAATATTCCAAAACCTGCTGTTTCCCCAGCACACAATTTATCAGGCATCAGAGTTAAAACCTGCAGTTTTTCATACACAGAAAAGCAATGGGCCTTTTGTTTATATACATTCTGTATTTAGGCAACTCCCATTGAAAGTAAATACAATGTCTTAATTTGGCTCTTTTTCCCCTTGTTTAACATTTCTCCCGTTTTTCTAATATTTTCTGTAATGAGAGAGCCAATTCCAGATGCCAGTGTGAATCAGATAAAAAGAAAAGCCCTTAGAAATGTTTTTCTCTCCTTGAACCTGCTTCATTCAATAGACTTGCACAGCTGGGTAAAGTGTTCTATTGACTAATTTTGTCTATCTCTTTCAGAGTCTCAGAACATCTCAGGGAACTTTGCCAAAGGAAAAAAAATAATAAAGAGACAAAAACAGTCTGTACGTGTGAAAAAGCAAATTGAACCTAGAAACTGATCTGGAGAGTGGCACAACCACTCTACCAGGAGATAACAGAGGGGTTGCAGAGCTGAGCAGGCAACAGAACTTGCTGTGAAAATAGTGATCCTCACTGTAAAGTTGAAATAAAGTTTTAACAAATCAATTATTACTTTTGCTCAGATAACTTTTTTAGAATGTTTCCTACTTATGTTTTACCAACAGAATAAAAACCAGCATGATCTTATTAAGAGAGATAAGGCAAAGATGCCACATTTATTGTAAATATAATAATAAAGCAAAAGATAAAAGCGAACAACGTTGTTTTTACTACTTATTCCTATTTCTTATACACACACACACACACACATATATATTCATTCACACAATCATTCATTCAAGTTCTGTATAGGTGTTATAGTTACCAGCCTAGAACTTGCTCATGCCAAGTTACTGGGCAGGTATCTTGATCATGAGGATGGAGCAGAGGCTGTGTTAGATGCACCTGATGCTCCTGGAGGTTGGCAGCAGAACCAGAGACTCAAAGTCCTCAGTCTTTGGAGTTCATTCTTATAGGAATTAATTCCTATGTTAGTCTATGGGAGCTGTTTCATCCTGCTGTTGCTGACTCAGTCAGCAGATGGCACATTCCTGGTGGCTGCACACTGTCTAAAGTGGCACATTCCTGGTGGCTCCACACTTTCCAAAGTTTGTGTTTCTCATCCTTCCAGGTGTTGGGGTGGATCCCAGTTTACCCTCCGAGCGTTGTCTGGTGGTCCACTTGACACATTCTTCGGCCAATGGATACTCCGTTTCTAGGCTGGCACCTCCCTAACTATTCATGCACATCAAGCATTCATCAACATACATTCCATATCTTAACCATATTTTAATTTACTGTCTCCACCACTTTCGGGGTGTGTGTTAATTCATATGAGACTCCCGGCCTTGTAATCACAGAGGGTGGGGGTCTGTTTGTTTACATTGTATCAATTACAGCTTAAGGCTAGCATACTGTTTACTTCAAGAACAAAGTCAATTAACTTGTTTGTAAGTTTTACATAGTAATAGAGTATTTTTCATGGGACAGATGCAATCAATGGTTTCTGCAGACATTAGCTTACAAGTTTTAACAGAAGAACTAAAAGATTTTTGTACTTGGTGAAACTGGGGGGTTACTGTCACTTGGGGGAATCTCTGTTAGTACCTTCTTTAATATCCCTTCCCTTATTAGAATTTTTCATAATATTTAACTTTCAAAGTCTTGAAAACTATGTGAACAGTAATACATAATCTTCTGCATAGCCTTGTTAGGTGAGATGGGCCAAATTCAGACTGAGTTTCAGGGGATATAATTCTATTTGAATTCATAGAGTTACAGTAAACCAGGTCAGAGGATAAGCAAGACTGCCCGTTAAGTCTGTCATGGCTTGTATACAGGAAAACTTAGTTTGCCGCCAGCTGCAGTGTAAATCTACCCTGTAGTAGTTTGCCATGTACTAAGTGTCCATATGGACTGTGCTGTTGAGCACTAAAATTACTTAGTATGTTTTCAAAAGAGGGTAGATCAAAGCACACTGGGGAACTGTTACTGTAGAACAGCAGGGTCCACACAGACACAAAGGATATAGCTACATTACACACAAAAACAACAACAACAACAAAAGGCAGCAAGTCTCAGAACCCGGACATGCAGATGCATGCTCCTGCTATGACACTAAAATGAGCATTGTATATGTTCTTGCTTAGGCTCTGAGACCCACGCCCTTCGCTGAGTTTTAGAGCTCTAGCTCCAGCCTGAGCATGAACATCTACACTGCAATTTTTAGCACCATAGCACAAGCCCTCTCAGCACAAGTCTGTAGACCCAAACTCTGAGACTTGCTGCTGCAGGTTGGTAGGGGTTTTTGTGTGCAGTGTAACCATGCCCAGAGTTCACAGCAGACTATTGTGGGGTAGATTTACCCCCCAGCTTGCTGCAAACTAAATATTTCTGTAGACAAAAGCTGCTAGAACTAAGAATTCCTGGCTCCCAGTTCTGTGTGCAGTCTGCTTGACTATGCTTCCTCTCCCATATAAAAGCTGGTTGCCTGCAATACCAAAGCTATACAAACAAACACTTACATTGTTTAGAATCATACCTGTTAATTACAAATAATGCAGTGAAGGAAACCAGAGAATGCTGTGATATATCAGGATGACAAATTACCCAGCAGCTAATGAATTGATGCCTACACAGTTTAGAATACTTTCAAGTGGGATTTTCACTCTGGGAAAACCTGAGAATGTATTATGCTTAAACATTAGTCTATTTACATTTAGCTGCATTTTCACAATATTTCTTGTTACTCTGGTTAATGGTCAAAGGTCCATATAAAAAAATAATTTCCAGCTGGCTGCATTGATATAAGTGAAAACAATTTAAGTCAGCAAATAGGAAACCTTGATTCAAATCATGGATTTTAATTTTGTTTTGCATTTGTACTTTTTAGTTTTTTTTCCCTAAAGAAAGGTTGATTCATGTTGGTTGGTAATGGTTAAAACATGTCCATTTGCAATTAAAACTTGACTTTAGGCTAAATTTGGTACTTGAGTCTGTTAGCCAAGAGGATACTCTCTCTCTCTCTCTCTCTGTGTGTGTATTTAAGCAATTATATAGATTAATATCCATTTATTCAATTTTTCTATTTTTACGTTATGTTAGAAAATGGTAAATTATAATTTTCTTGATTAATTTTGTACTTGTGATTTGTCAAATTGTGTTTGAATAGAAATACAAAACCAACATTTTAAAATGTTTTCATTAGTTAACTAAACTACCTTAAATATACTGGAGACATAATTTTTTTTTAATCAAAACATGATGTTTTCAGGAAAGGAAGTATTTATCTGTAGTTAGTGAATTGAACTAATTGTTTCTGGCCACCATGTCCTTCAAGATTTTAGAGCTAGTAGATCGTATCCTCGATCTCACACCTAGCTTTTACTCATAGATTGGAAGAGGAAAACTGTCTTTCCTGTGCTCTTAATTCCCAGTTGGTTTCTTAACTTTGAACTAGTCATTGAATTGAACTAGTTGAATAAACTGGAATGAAGAAAATATTCTCTTTGCACCTGCAAAAGAAACTACTGCTGTCAAAACTGGTTTAGCAATTCAGCAAACTCTGGTTCCAGATGTTTAACCAGTGACTTCTACAGTTTGAATTTCTTTTAAAACTTTGTTAGCAAACATGTAATGCTTGAATATTTTTTATTATATTTAAATGATTTTAGTAGATTATATTAAACCTTACCATATGCTGTCCATTTCAAATAGGTTTATTTAAAAAAAAGAAAAGTATTTAATTTAAATAAAACATCAAATTGTTATTATTAAAAAATCACTGATTTATATCCACTCTAGTTTCCAGTCAAAGGTCACAGTCTTCCCTTGTTTGAGTTTGCACTGGATCAGAATTCTCAACTTCTGACATAGTCATAATTTCTGTAACCAACTATGAAATGACAAATGGTAAATTATGAGCTTTGTTCAGGATCACAAAAAAGCAGAAACCAGTGTATTGAAGAAGAAAGCTCTAGCACTAACAACCAGGGGAATAGAAAATTTACAAGGAAGAGAAAAAATTTTTCTATATGTGTTCATTCTTTTCCCCCCACCCAGTAGTTCCTTGACAGTATCAACTGCTCCTGGTAATCGCTACCTCATGTCTTCTTTAGAACTGTTTTTAAAACAATTTCCCTGTAGACAAGATGGTAGCCCATTGTTATCAGTAGATTTGCAGTATAAATAAGAAATTGTGGCTGGCTGGCATTTTGAGGGAGTTGTGACATTTACTTAGATATGTGGGTATTCAAGTGTTTACCAAGGTTTAACTTGTTAGCAACTAATTATTCATAACTATCCTTCAATAAGACTAAATTTCATACTTTGAATCTTAAATTAGGGGCTTCGAAGTGGCAGTTTGCTCAGTACAGCCTGCTGCAAACTGAAAATTTATGATTGTTCGTGCTCAGACAACATGCACACCCTATTGGCAAAAGATAAGGGTTATACTTGTTTAATAAATGATATCCTGACACATTACTTCAGTGTTTTACATTACTAAGCAAAGTAACTACATTTAACACAATTATACACATATATTGAAAGATTGTACTACTAAAAGAAGTTGGGTTCATCCGATTTGCTATAATGTTTGCATATATGGTATCAAGCATTGTAATTAGGATGAAAAGCCAAATTCAACTGTGATGTAACTATTGAGATCAATGGAGTTACATCAGGGATGAACTCAGCCCAGTGGATTTATTGCCACAAACGCCTGTGGGAAATTGAATTCATTCAGAGTTTGTTTTTTTGACTTCAATATTCTGCTTCTTTTGTCAGGTAGTCATAACAAAGTTTGGTCCCAGTCCTGCTCTCTATCACAGTAAATGGTAACCTTGCTTGAGTGGGAAGTATGGGATCAAGCCCTTTACTTGCATTGTAATTTCTGTTTATCATTTGTAATTTTCTTGCACTGCATCTATTTACCCTTTGTAAAATTTATAAGTGTATCACAGATGTACTTGATCCCCCAGCTCCAAACATCCCTGCATTTTGAGGAGATAGAGAATTTAGTTCCAGACTCCAATTTTTGCCTAGGCTTTTCTGTGTGTGTGTATGTATGTATGTAATATATTTGTAGATACATAAATAGTTAGGAATATATACACAGTGAAACACTAATCACTTATGGGGAGGTAAGAAGAAATCTCAGTCGTTCTTTGTACTCAGTTTTCACTATGACTGAGTTCTGTAAATGAGTCTTATAGTTCATATGAGACTATTATATCATGCAAGCCAGGCAGTGAAAGTCAAAAGCTATAACCGTGATGTAGGAGAGCTATTACTCTGCATGTTGCACTCTGGCCCCTTATCTGTTGATTCAATCTGTAACCTGTTAGTTTTGATGGATGACACTTGTGAAGGGCCGGTGAGGGTTGACCTTGGAATAAGTGTACAGAGACTGAAGATGCCATGATTCAGAGCCTGTGCTTTAGGTACAATTATCAAATTTGTATCAGTTTATATGGATATCGCACTGATCTCAGGTACACAGATCTCTTTATACTGATGTCAGGGAGCACAAAGAAATGCTCCAGAAAGTTTATATAAAAAATAACCTATCCAGCCTAAAAAATGTTAGATCTGTGTTTCTATTATCTACTAAGACCAGCACAAAAACAATTCCATGTGAAGGTGACTGACTCAGTGAAAGCCTTCTAGGATTTTTGTCCTTTAGAGGGGTTGGGAAGCTTCAGAATAGTTGAGAGAAATACAGTAAGAAGAATGTAGTACACGGTCTCAAGTGCACAATAGCAAAGACATAATGGAAAGGGCAGGTTCCAGCACAATTAATTATGCCGTCTTCTTGACACTAGTGAATTCCCTTGCTCATCATGTCAAGAAGTACCCCATTCAGAAACTGATTAAATAAGATCTCTCAACGATGGAGATTTAATATCTGTATTGTATCTCATAGTATTTTTGACAGCAGTATGCAGTCATTTCAGAGAATCCATCCCTCGAGGGGCTATTCTTTTGTCAATAAACTTTCAGAAAGGTTGCCATCCAGCTGCTACTGAACTGGGGGATATTTTACGCAGCGAGAAAGTAGCTTTTTCATTTTATTTACATGTGATCTGTTCTTTGTCTTCAAAATCAATTATTTGCCATATTAGGAGTATTTCACCATTGATGGGGATTGGAACAAGCAGCATGAGTTCGCTTTATATTTCTTGTTGATTTCCTGCCTTCCTTTATGTCTGATAAGTATGTGCTTCTTTTTATTTTTTTAAAAGAAGTTTACTGTTAATGATTTTTTAAATGGGAAAACACTAATATTTTAGCATCCACAAATAATATTTTGCTATATTAATTTATCAGAACAACAAGATGAGATTGAAGCTATTTTGTTTGTGATGGATGACTGAGAGAACATTATGGCAAAGACCTCATCATCAGGTAAAACATAAGAACAGCCGTACTCAGCAATGGCCCATCTAACTCAGGATCCTTTCTCTGATAGTGGCTAGTGTCATATGCTTCAGGATGAGTGATCAAAACAGGGCCATAAAGTGATCCATTGCCTTTCGTCCTGTCCCAGCTTCTGACAGTCGGTGATTTAGGGACATCTGGAGCATTGGGTTACATCCTTGACAATCTTGGCTAATAGCCATTAATCGACTTCTCCTCCATTAACTTATCTAATTCTCTTTTGAACCCAGTTATAGTATTGGCCTTCAGAACATCCCATGGCAATAAGTTCCACAGCTGACTATTCATTGTGTGAAGAAGTATGTTTGTTTTAAACCTTCTGCCTGTTAATCTTATTGGGTGACCCGTAGTTCTTGTGTTATGTGAAAGTGTAAATAACTTTTCCCTAGTTAATTTCTTCACACCATTCATGATTTTATAGACCTATGATAGAATATACAACCCCACACTGGGATGGAAGGAGTTAAAGGCCAGTACTGGGCCTACGTAGTGCTGCCCCTCCACTTGATTTGCAAGTAGGATTTGACTTCCAGTTTTTAAAAGATTCCTTTTTTCCTCTAACCACCTCTTTTACTTTACTGTTTAGCCCCGGTGACATTTTTTGGGGGGGTTCTCTTACTATTTTTTTAAATGTGGAGTGTACATTTAGTTTTAGCCTCTATTATTAGGATCCTAGCAAATTTACGGCCTTGAAAAATGTGTCACAGACCATGAAATGTGGTCTTTTGTGTGTTTTTCCCCTATACTATACAGATTTCACAGGGGAGACCAATGTTTCTTAAATTGGGGTTCCTGACCCAAAAGGGAGTTGCCCGGGGGTCATAAGGTTATTTTAGGGGGGATCCTGGTATTTCCACCCTTAGTTCTGCACTGCCTTCAGAGCTGGGTGGCTGGAGAGCAGCGATTGTTGGCCAGATGCCCAGGTCTGAAGGCAGCACCCTACCAGCAGCAGCAGCAGGAGAACAGTAGTGATGGCAATACCATACCAAGCCACCATTACTTCTACCCTGCTGCCTTTAGAGCTGGATGGCCAGAGAGTGGTGGCTGCTGACTGAAGGTCCAGCTCTGCAGGAAGCAGCACAGAAGTAAGGGTGGCAATACTATACCATGCCATCATTACTTTTGTGCTGCTGCTGGTGGCGGCTCTGCCTTCACTGCTTTCCAGCTGTCCCAGCTCTGAAGGTAACACCATCACCAGCAGCAGCGCAGAAGTAAGGGTAGCAGTACCACAGCTTGTGACCTTGTGACCCCCCCCCCCCAAAAAAAACCTCCTTTTTGGGTTAGGATCCCTACAATTACAACACTATGAAATTTCAGATTTAAATAGCTGTAATCATGAAATTTCTGATTTTTAAAAGCCTATGACTGTGAAATTGACCAAAATGGACTGTGAATTTGGTAGGGCCCTATCTATTATCATATTTTTAAATAGTTTCTATACAGTTTGTAGGTATTTCATCCTCATGACTGTTCCTTTTAATTTTTGTTTAACTGGCTCCCTCATTTTTGTGTAGTGCCCTTTTTTAAATTAAATGCTACTGTAGTGAGTACTTTGGCATGTCCCTCCCTACAATTATGTTAAATTTAATTACATTATGTTTGCTATTACCGAGAGGTTGAGCTATATTCACCCCTGGGACAAGATCCTGTGTTCCACTCAGGACTAAATCAAGAATTGTCTCTCCCCAGTGAGTTCCAGGACAAGCTGGAAGAGATGGGGAGATGTTGGATGGGATGGGAACTGAGTTACTGCAGAGAATTTCTTCTTGGGTGCTGGCTGGTGAGTCTTGCCCACATGCTCAGGGTTTAGCTGATCGCCATATTTGGGGTCGGGAAGGAATTTTCCTCCAGGGCGGATTGGCAGGGGCCCTGGAGGTTTTTCACCTTCCCCTGCAGCGTGGGGCATGGGTTGCTTGCTGGTGGATTCTCTGCAGCTTGAGGTCTTCAAACCAATTTTGAGGATTTCAGTAACTCAGTCCTGGGTTAGGGGTTGTTATAAAAGTGGATGGGTAGGGTTCTGTGGCCTGCCTTGTGCAGGAGGTCAGACTATATGATCATATTGGTCCCTTCTGACCTATGAGTCTATGAAGCAATCATTTAATGTGTGTGGAAATTTTATCTCTGCCTCCCTTTCTCCGGTTATGAGACTAGTTGAAATCTCCCCATTATTACTGCATTTTCTGCCTGTGTAGCTTCTCTAATCTCTCTGAGCATTTCACAGTCACTGTCACCATCACCATCCCGGTCAGGTGATCGGTAGTATATTCCTACAGCTGTATGTACGCTTATTGTTGAAGCATGGAATCCACAGAGATTCTATGGTACAGTTTGATTCATTTAAGACTTCAACTTTATTTGACTCTATGCTTTCTCTAATACAAGACATTTATTTTGGCTGGAGTTAAATGGGCTGATATACTACCACTTGCTGCTAGTTCTTTTTTATACCTTGGCTGGGGAGGGATGAACATGAATACCTAATATATGGAGCTAGTAAATATGTTCCTCATGCAAGGATATTTACTAGAGAAAGATATGTGAACGGTTAGCCTAAAATCCCTAATTCTCCTCCCATAAGTCAAGGTGAATTAATTTTTTAAAATTTTTTTACAAGATTGGTCCAGGATTGTCCAACAGACTGGGTAGATGCTCTTCACAGTGTGTTTGTGACTTAACTGGTTAAACTCCTCAAATTAGCTGAAGTAGTTTAAGATTCTAAATCAATTTAATAACTTAAACCTCATAGTCTTTAAAGTGTTGCAAGATCTTAAATGGCTTTTGGAGGGTGTGGGGATTGAGGATATCCTGAAATAGGAAGGCAGGAGGCAGCTGACTGAGGGAAGGCTTTCTTGGAACTTGTGTGATTTGTTTTCTCCTGTGGAAGAAAAGTTTGTCCAATCAGGGAAGAGAAATAATGCTCATCAGTCACATCGTGAATAGGAAAGAATCCAAGTAAGCAGTAAATAAACAATGGATAGACTGAAAAGTGTCCATCATCATTCAATGACTACTTAATGTAGATTCACAGAAATTGGAAAATCTTAGAAAATGATTTGGGGATCAGAAAAGCTCTAAGTTAGACTAATTCTTGGTTCAATTAATATTATTCAGTCAGGTCTACCAGGTATATGATACAGTTTGACAGGAATAGGAGACAGCTATATCAAACTGAAAGTGTAAAAATTTGCTAAGGATTTCCAAAGCAAAAATCTCTGTTCTTACAGAAAGTGCCATGTAACCTTTGATTCCCCTGGGAGACTGGGAATCAGGATCCCAAACAGCATGATGTCCTCCATACTTAACACCCAGGCGAGGCCTGGCCTGGCAGGCCCAGATAGCAGGTGTGCATTTTCCTCCATGGGGGACCCACAGCCTCCAAAACTGCAGGAGGCACCTCCCGGGCCAGGCGTGGACTCGCCTGGTGTCGCTCAGCCCTCCCTATGCCTTGGCACCAGGAGCAGGCACCACCCCAGAATCAGTCGCGGTCACCAACACCAGGCCAGGCCTGCCTGGATTCTGCCCTCCTATGGACATCTGTGATAGTACCACGATACTACCGGCCATCAGGTCAACCTGTTTGATAGACTGGGGTTGACCTGGTGGCTGAGTGGGGACTTAGAAAAATGTCCAGCCCTTTTCCCTGGGATCTTGACCTGATGCCTAGCCCGACCTAGACCGACTGTCAGGGCCTGGCCACTCACGCCTAGGTGAGCCTGACAGGCACCCGGGGCTGGGGAGTCAGGCTCTGGCTCTCCACCCTTCCCTGGCTTCCTCTGCAGGGGCCCCAGACCAAGCTGCTGGAGGGAGCCCTTCGACCCCATGTCTGAGAGAAGACTGCCACTTCCTGAATCACTACCACTTACTGTAGGAGCGGGGTATTCTTTGCAAGACTTCCAACCAAACATCGATTTTGATAGTTACTCTTTAGCTTATAAGATACAAACTAGGTATTATGTAACAGGGTAGCTGGCTCCCTACGTGAAGTTGGGCCCAGATTTTCTGGTCCAGTTCAGATGTGTTCTAGTTTGGTGTTACGAGGAGCACAGATCTGGCCCTGGGAGTTATAAATGAGAGAGAGAAAGGAGAGAGTCCTAAATGTAGATAGAAGCACTGGATTAAAAGTTTCTGGGAGGGGATGCCCTTGAAGAAAGGAAAGGTGACAGTTGTCTGGTTGAGCAGTAGAGCCAGATCAGATTGGTGAAAGTAGAAGGCAGTTAGCAGGGGAATGAGGGGTCAGCTACAAAACTTCCCCAGTATAGAAAGCCAGGGCCAAAGAGAGTTGCAAGCTGACAGCAGCAGAGGGAGACGCCTGCTGACTCTCTGAGCCAGAGAGCTGAAGCTAGAGGACCAGAGAGGGCTGAAGGCTGAGGAATGATGGAGGGGTGAGCCTGCTGGTGTCTCTAGGAGAGAGCTAGAACAAATTAACACAGAGGCTGAGTGAAGTATGGTGAAAGACACCACAGCTGTGCCGGGAAGGTTGTGAGAGATGCTAGAGTATTAGCTGACAGCCTGAGCATGGTGAGAGACATTGGAACTGTACTTGAGGTGTTGGACAGTTGGAACTTGAGAGACTGAACTGGGGAATTCTGGTTTATGGCTGTGGGATTTTTTGCAATAAAGTAATTCTTCAAAGGGCCATTTATAATCTGACATCTTGTGTGGAGTCACCGGGGTCTCCAGAAGAAAGCAGTGACTGAGACAGGTGTACCAGTTGTGCTGTGTCTGACTGCAGGAGGTGCCCCTGGTGGGGCCGCCTTGTTACATATGATGGATAACATGAGCAAGCGATTGGGTTCTGAGAAGAGGGACAATGTGGGTGCCTGGAAGAAGAAATTGAGGCAGGGGCTGCTTACAGGGGCACCTTAGAGGCGGATATCCTATAAGAAAGTCATTCTTCTATTTCAGGTGTGGGTTAGACACTATGGCCCAGCTCCTCCAAGGTAGTTAGGAGCTTAACTAATGTGAGTTAGGCAATTAAGTACTTAGGAGGATCTGGGCTCATGACTACAGTCATGTTTTCTCCTTATCTCTCTTTTGTACAACCTGATCACAACTAATTTAAAAATGCAATATTTTTGCACTGTATTGGTCCTTCCACTCCCAGCAGAAGTGCTGAGATGCAGAAACATTTACAAAAAATGTAACTACTATTTCCCTGAACCTCAAAGGTACCATCTGAGATTTTGGGTAAAGTGTGGATAGATTCTTGTTTTATCAGAATCAGTAATTTGGTGTCATTACCGGTAGCCCAAGCTTGTCACCATTACAGAGCTTATTCTTAGGCTTTGTCAACGTGGCAACTTTTTTTTGTATAACCCTCCACATCCCTGAATTTAAACAGATTTATACTAGTATAACTCCCCATGTGGACACTAATTCCTGTACAAGAATGAGTGCCTTTTTTCTGGGTTAGCTTATGTCACTTGGGAAAAGATTTAAGCCAAACAAAATAAAGCCATGGTTATACCAGAATAAGTGTATATCTATATTGATTTGACTATACCAAATTAACTAGTTAAACTCTCCAGTGTAAACAAGTCCTTAGCCATTTACTTCTTAAGTTTGTATATTTGTGCATGAAGAAACCAAAATGTTTAGCAAGGTCAGTTTATTTTATAGAGGTTTAACATTTTTTCAGTTTTTAACTATTGATCTGTTCTGTGCAAATTGTTTGTAAAACATTAAACAAATACATTTTTCTTTTTGGTCATGCAGTTTGTTGTCTTTTAATGGTTGTAAATAGTGACTTACAGAACCATAGATTCCATAGAGTTTTGAAAAATTTACAGAAGTGGCCAAGGTAAAAACAGCAATAAATATCTATGAAAATTGTTCAGGGACATAGCTGTCAAACAAGCTACACACACTCCCATCTTTATAGTTCCTCACTGCAATAGGCTCCTTGGTGGGTTAGGTGGCCTAAAGATTAGTACCCATTACTGCCACCTTCCAATGGGTAGATCTTGAAGTGCTAGTTCTCTTTTAGTCAGAGGTGCAGTAAGGTGGATTTGGGTCCCTCTTGTAGTGGAGGTAGTGGTAGGTGAGTCCAGGCCCAACCATTTCATTGGACTTCCAGGGCCCTAGGCGGGACAACAGTGTCTGGCCCCCAAAGGCGCCCTCTAAGTTATCTTTCTTGGGTCACTTCGTAATACTGCTTTTCTCTCTGAGCTGGAGGGCCAGGTCTATCTGGGCCCAGCACTGTCTTTTAACACCTTTCAGCTCATTGTATACCCCATCACACTCACCATTCCTTTGAATGTCTTTAAAAAAATCTAGTAAATGTGGAGGTCATGAAATGTGGTGCATTTCTTATTAAATATCTATAGCATCTTTTATTATAAATATTAAAGAACACTTTACAAACTAAACAGCATGCGAAAGGTCTCATTTTACCCACCACTGAAAGGCAGCTACATATGGGTGAAACAGCTGGTGACACACACTGAGGAAGAGAACAGTTTGGGACAAGCACTGAAGAGAAAGGCATAATCCATTGAAACGAATGGGAGAATTTTAGGAAGGCAAAATATAATTCCCAAATTGGAATATGGGCAGGATGACACTGGAGTTAACTATCTAATCTTCTTAAAAATAAAATGACCTTATCAGAAAGTGTCAGGAATTTGCTCTTATGTTTTATATGGAAGAATACCTCCACCAGCACAGTGACCACTAATGCCAAGGAGAGACAGCAAAGAATCCTGTGGCACCTTATAGACTAACAGAGAGACATCAATTCCACCTGCTGAATCACCCTCACTGCTAGATGTTCCTTTCATGGAAGTTTCACATCCAAATACTGATTGAGCCTGATCTATTTTAGTTAAAGGCTTGACAAAATTACAGCTCTAGATGGCTTAACTACTGTCAAGCAGACTACTGATTATAGGAAGGGTAATGTTAGGCTGTGGTCAAATAGACAAATGCTTCCATGGGTATAAAAGTTTTATGTAAAATTGCTAGTATCAGAAATACATTGGTCTCTCTGAGATTATTTGGCTCCAGCCATAATCTGTTTTATTTTTTGGACATTTCAGTGCATTTTGTCTCGTTGGAGTTGAAAGCACGTTCATTTTGCAAAGAGGTTGCTGATGGCAGACTGAAGTACAGGGGAAAGACTTTCGTGAAGACTTATTTGGCTTTATTCCCATCATTAAGTTATATTAAAACTCTCACAATTTCTAGTGTTCATTACCTAAACTATCCATTAAACAATGTATGTTGGTTTTTAAGGTGTTAGAGCATGTCAGATGGTGACCAATTAGAGCAGGGGTGGCCAACCTGTGGCTCCAGAGCCACATGTGGCTCTTCAGAAGTTAATATGCGGCTCCTTGTATAGGCGCTGACTCCGGGGCTGGAGCTACAGGCGCAAACTTTCCAATGTGCTGGGGGGTGCTCACTGCTCAACTTCTGGCTCTTCCACAGGCCCTCCACCCCTTCCAGCCCTCTACCCTCAGCCTGCCATGCCCTCGCTCCTCCCGCCTCCCCACAGAGCCTCCTGCATGCTATGAAACAGCTGAGAGGGTGGTGCAGAGAAGGAGGGGGAGGCACTGATTGGCAGGGCTGCTGGTGGATGGGAGATGCTAGGAGCGGGTGGTAGGAGCTGCTGCGGGGCTGCTGACATATTACTGTGGCTCTTTGGCAACATACATTGGTACATTCTGGCTCCTTCTCAGGCTCAAGTTGGCCACCCCGAGTTAGAAGATTTAAAGGCAAAATGTAGGCTACTTGATACTCTGACTCTTGTAGCATTCTTTCATAAGCATCAGAGCACTTTGCAGTACTTAGTAAAACAGAATATATAAAATAATCTGATACAAACGAGGCATTTTAGCAGGAAAAGCACTTCCAAAAGAAAATTGTAGTAAGAGAAATTTGAAAGTTTGTTTGAATATAAAGTTTAAACAATTGCCTCCTGGGAAGGAGGGGACAGAAAAGCATACATGATAGTCTTACACAATACTGTGATGGTTTAACCAACCTCTTACCTCTTTTAACAAAAGTTTCAATAATATCAAAACTGCCTCTTGCATTTAAAATCTCTGTTCTGACACTGACATCTGAAAATCTGATTATTTCTCTGAACATCTCCAATAGGGAAAATATATTGTAAATTGTAGATAATCTCCATCCTGGGGCAGTCTGGCATCTTGCAATAGTTCCATGAAAGTGGTTAGAGTCCTGGGGTGGTTATGATAAGAAGCAATTTTTTTGCCCTCAAAATGTGCCAGATTGCAGCAATGGCACATAGCTTCATAAAACTTTGGCAAAGGAGTCATGGGGGAAATATTCTCAGTCCCTTCCCAAGGGCTTCATTTTCTCTTTCTCCCCTCCCTGCAAATTCCTCAGTTTATACACTGCTGGACAGATATTGCTCAGGATGCTTTCACGTGCTAATCTAATGCTGGCTAACTCATTGAAGCACAAGATTTGTTTACCTTGATTTTAGTATGTATTAGAAACACTGTTGGTCAAAACTAATCAGTCCTTTAAAAGTCCACTACAGTACAACATTGAATCAAAGCCATCTGCAATTGTGAATTCTTCAGGTCCCATTGGGAACTGGGGACAGATTGCTATTATTGTTACAATTCAATACTGGTAGTACAGCATGAACCACAGTTTAGCACAAGTAGTACTGTAATTGCTGCCTTATCAGAAATACAGGACAGGGGAAGACTATCAATTGCTGCTTGGTAAAAGAAAAACTCTTCCTTGATGATCATAGATTTTTCCATTTGCCTGTTTTAAGCCCTGTGCTGCAGTCAAAACCCAAATCACTGAGTGAAGAAAGACTAATTGATGAATATGTGCTGGCCACAAATCCTGTTTCCTGCTTTATATTAGTCAGGAAAACCTTGTCCTGAAAGGTCAGCTCAGCTAAACAATGAACCTAAATGCAAACTTTCAAAGGAAGGCAGACCAGTTAAAACTGTTGAATCTGAAGAAGTGGTTTTTTTACCCATGAAAGCTTATAACCAAATAAATCTGTTAGTCTTTAAGGTGCCACCGGACTTCCTGTTGTTTTGTGGATACAGACTAACACGGGTTGTGGATACAGACTAACCTCCTGACAGTTAAAACTGTAACGTACTTGGACTGCTTCAATGAGAAATGGTCCTGAAACAAAAGATGAATTCAGAAACCCAAACGTTGAGGAGATTCAAAATCTCAGTCAGGCTCTAGATTGGACTTTAGTATCTGAACCCCCTTCTGTAATGGCTAAACCAAAATCTTAGCTGTGAACCCCACTAAAATGATCTTTCGAGGCAGGATAGGGCACACAATGTAGAAAAGGCAGCACAGAGGTTGAAATCTGGATCCAGATCTTAATTTTGCAATCTGGGCTCATTTTGAGATTGGCTTTGTCTTCTCCTTAGCCCTCACCAGGAGTCCTTATGTTTGTCTGATCAGTCTTACTTCAATTTATCTTACCAAACAAGAGTTGGCTGTGTATATTACTTTTATAGATTTTAAATACCAGAAGGCCTCATCATGATCATCTAATCTATCTTCCACATAGACCTTAGAATTTCACTTCTGGATTTCTGAAGTGTAGGAAAATATTCTCCCTTACTGTGAAATCAAAATGATCAAAGTGCAGGAACTTGCAGCTGAACCCGATATCAAGCTCCAGCACTTTGATTGTCCATTTTCTAGGTTAATGTTAAGCCTTGGCCTCAGGATAGTATCTCACAGAAAGAAACTTAACCACATTATGAAGTCCTACAGTCTCTTTTCTTTCCTTCCTGACAGTGTTTGTATCTGGCTGGCCTCTTCTGCAGAAGTTTGTATACATTTTCCTCTGGATAATATTACCCCAAAAATGGAAGTTTAGTTTGAAATGCAGGATCTTGCACATGTTTTCTGGCCTATTGGTACATTAAAACAAAGATTTTAGCTACTCAGGAAGTAGAATTGTTGGCATCTGCTTTATCTTTATATTTAAAAGGAAGTGAAAATGCCTTAGACAGTAGTTGTGGGCCAGGTTGTGATCTAGTTTAAATCTTTTTTCAGTCAGGAGCAACTTCACTGACATCGGTGGAATTACACTGGCATAAAGCTTAACTCCATTGAAAGCAACACTTACTGATTCCCACTGGTGTGAGATCAGAATCAGGTCCACTGGATCATGATCTTTAAATATTTAAATAGTCTAACCTGTAGAGTGAGTGAACAATATTTAGAGAGTGGGTGATTTAACTGATCACTGCAACAGTGCTAGCTTTGCCTCAGATAATATTTATTCTTTTTTTTAACCTGCTTTTGAAGCAGATCCTTGTAGTTCCATATTGCCCTTCCCTCTGGGTTTTTTAAACTTGTTCTCACACTGCCTTATATGAGGAGATGTAGAGATGTAGATAATAGACCTTTCTCCCCGTGCTTAGGTGCATCACACTGTGTACAGTTTATTATAAGTGGGGACAGTGCAGTGCAAGAGTATGAGTGTGCAAAACAAAGTGCTGTATACAAGGACCACAGACAAAAAGATACAGCCAAATTTAAGCAGCCTTGATCACTCTGCCAGATCTAGGCACAGATTGCTTGTTCATAGCTCTGTATACAGTGTCTGATTCTGTTTCAATTTACCATGCTATATAAGAGTAATAATGATAAAAATAAGACTGTTTAAAGATCAGAATGCAAAATCAGAATTGAGGCTAGTAATTGGCTGTCGTTCTGTTTCCTAAATTGTTGTTGTTAATCACATTAATGGCAGTGAGATTATGCTTAGTTTCTCCACCCTTTTGAATTGAGAAATACCCTCTGGTGTAGGCAATAGTTAGAGGCTTAGTAGTTTAAAAACACACATTGAAGGGGAGAAATAAGTAATTGGCTGATGAGAGATTGCAGACTGGAGTAATATCTGTTACAGTCAGATGGAAATGGGAACTTGAGGAGAAGAGAAAGTAAATAGTTATCCTTTAAAAGCTCACAAGCCAGTAGGTGTTGCAGGTGTCAGCCCTTTGGAAATCAGGTTATTTATTAACTTCTACTCAGCTTTCCCTGTCATGCCATCTTTAATCTGTGGAATTACCTGCTGCAATATACCACTAGTAAAGCTAATAGCTTAGAGAATTGTAGACAATTGTATGAGTAGGAGTATTATTGGTAGGAGCATAATGGGATAAAAAAATGAAAGGGTATTTTCCTTATGCTTCAAAGCAGAAACTAATTGTCTGGGATTGGCAAGAAATCTTTCCTCCTTCTCTGTAGTTTTACTCAATTGTCCAGGTTACTTATGGGTATTTCTGCCTTCCTCTAAAAAGAGAGGTATTGGTAACTGCTGGAGTCAGGGTATAAGACAAGATTATTATAGTTTCCCTAGACAGCATGATATGTGTTCATAGAGCTTTACAAGGACATTGATCCCTGCCCCAAGCTATGTAGGCCCAGATACTCAAAGGTATTTAGGCACCTAACACCCCTGATTTTTAAAGTTTAAATTAAACTTACACAGAATGGGGGATGATTTATGTTTGAATATGAGTTAAAGCAGTGAAAGATGAGGTAAGACTATTAAATAAATATGTAATTTCCCTCAGCCTTTTCTCAATCCTTTTGTTATGTTAACTCAATATATTTGAGGATAGGATCCAGAACTGAGACCTGGATGGAGGTCAGTACAGTAAGCACTGACCAAAGGGTGAAAGTTTTGAAAAGACATGTGACAGATGTAATTGAGGGTGAATGATACACAAGGACAATGGTGTGTCCTGGTATGGAACATTCTATGTTCCTCTGAATTCTTCCAGTGATGTTGGCTTCCCTTCATTAAAGCTATGTAAGTTCTGCAAGAGAGTCTGTGGTTGTTTCCCTTGGTGAGATCTAAGCATTTCGTTAACTACAATTTAAATATATATTTAGGATATTGTTTCAAATCTTTAATTTGTTTAAAATTCAGTCTTTTGCAGAATTATCTTAGAGATGTGTCCCTGCACAGCTTCTCTTATTCCTTGTATAGGATTACAAAGAATGGTCTACATTTTGCTCTTAATGAGAGCTGTGCAAACCCACTGAGAGTGAGATTGTTGGGGTTTAAGTAGAATTTGGCAGTTTCCACATTATCGTACTGAGTTTAGTTGGCCAAATTTTTTATAATTAGACAGATTTTGCTCTGTTGAAGCTAATGGAATTACAGTCAGGCCCAGATTCTGGTGAACTGCCTTTTTGAAAACATTTACTCAAAGGTGAAAGTAAGCCAGTATGCCCCAGTACTGTATACCAGACCAGCTTCCCCAGGCGGCAATTTAAAGGTCCTGGGGCTTCCAGCACCAGCTGGAACCCCAGATCCTTTAAATTGCTGCCAGAGCCCCTAGGTAGTGGATGTGGCCAAGACCCCCGGGGCTATGGGAGTGATTTAAAGTACCCTGGGCTCCACTGCAGTAGCAGCGGTTGGGAGTTCTGAGCCCTTTAAATCACTGCCAGAGCCATTCTGCCACTACCCCAGGGCTCTGGTGCAGCATTCCGGTGGCAATTTAAAGGGCCTGGGGCTCTGGCTGCCGCTACCACTTCTTCTGGTTGAGGCCACGCTCCTTCCGGTTGAGGCCCCACCCTTTGCCCAGGACTCCAGCGTACCGGTAAGTCCTTTAAGTTACTTTCACTCCCACATGTACTTCCTTCTTCTAAATTCTTTGGACTTGGCAGTTTCTCACTCAGTGGAGAGCACTGAGTTGTCTCAAGACTGCATAAATCAGCCAATTCTCCTTTTGCCAAGTCTTTCTGTACATTATAATTTTAATTATTAACAATGTACCCTAATGTGGTTGCCATTATAAAAGCCTGTACCACATCATAATATTCTCTTCCCAACCCATGTGAAGAATCTGAGAGATCTGAAGTAACTCTGGCAGAAGTTAAGTACTGACCTTTAGTGTTTTCTACCGTAAATAATCACTTGTCTTTTGAGTTTATGTTATCAACAGGATTAAATAGCTTTTACCTCACTGACCCATTTGGCATATTTTCCAGATTTGTATTGCAGGAGTCTGGTTCTCCTGGTATCCAGGAGATAGGTGGGCAAAGCTCGCCCACTTCTAAAGGACCTCCCCCCAGCCTAAGGGGATGATCCACAGGTCTGTGACACCAGCTAATTCCGTGGGACAACTAAGTAAAAAACAGGATCAGAAGTGAGGTCACAGGGCTAAATGAAGGGAACGTGATGGGGACACCGAGCAGAGAACCCCGGACAACACCCACTGCTCCTTGAAGGCGGCATCCGCTGGCTCCCTTGATGCCCAGAGGAACTCAGCCCGGATGCGTGAACGGACGGAGGAGCAGAAATAGGCCCCACAATCGCAGGAAATCCCGTCTGCCAACCTTCTCTCTCTGGTTTTGTAGATGGCTAATTTGGCCAGGGCCAAGAGGAGGTTGACAAGGAGATCCCGCGACTTGGTGAGGCCACGGATGGGGAGTGCGTAGATAAACAGGTGAGGGGAAAAGTGCAACCAAAAATGCAACATGAGATTCAAGAGGAGCTGGAATAGGGCTGCAATCTGGCACACTCTAAATAAATGTGCGCCAGGGCTCTTTCATGCCACAAAAAGGGCAGGTGTTGGGGACAGGGGTAAACCGCACCAAGTGCATGCCAGTGCTCATGGCCCCATGAAGGAGTTGCCAACTGACATCCCCGGCGGGCCTCGGGACCAGGGCAGAATATAAGCTGGCCCACCGAGGCCTCTCACCCTCGGGAGGTGGCAGGAGGTCTCGCCATTTGGTATCGGGGCGGGACACAAGGGTGAGGTAGTGGAGAGTGTGGAGCATGAGCGTGTACAGATGTTTCCTTGGCGCGGCCTGGAACAGAACCGGCTGCAGATCATGCAGCCGGCTGGCAGTGAAAGGGTGAGGGGGCTGATTGGGTCCACGGGGCAGGGGCCCGATAAAAATGTCCACGGGGCCTGGGGTGGAGGGTGGGCGGGCCGTGCCCTTTCACAGGACGCGGTCGAGGTAGGCCCGAGCAGCGGACAGTAAAGCGGCCTTCACCTCCTGAAGTACGCGCCGGGGAGTACGAGGTCCGGAGAGCCCCATGCGCTGAGCGAGTGTCAGCGGATCCAGCCAGTCTCCCCGGTTGTAGTCCAAGAGGTCTCCAACCCTGTGACTCTCGCCAAGACCAGCCTCTGGCACACCATGGGGGACTCCGCCACCTGCACACAAAGCTGAGTGTTGTGTAGCAGGGGCTCCACGAGGAGATCGGCCCCTACGGTGGCCGCCACGGACCTGGTCATTGAAAAGAGCTTCCAGGTCCGGAAGAGGTCTTGGTAGAAGACCGGCAGCCTGGAGAGGTCTCACGGAAGACCTCTCAGATGGAGGTGAAAGAGCTGCCAGTTGTATCGGAGCCCTCGGAAGCAGCGGAGGAAGGTGTGCACCAATACGCTCCACGCCGGACTACCTGCACCATACAGGAGCCTCTGCAGGGCCTGGAGGCGGAAGACATGGACCTGAGTATGTAAGCACTTCAGGCCCTGCCCTTGCTCCTCCAGGGGCAGGTGGAGGACCCCTGCAGAGACTCAGTGCATCCCTGGCCAAAAGAACTCCAGAATCGTCATCCGGAGGTTGGCCAGGAAACCCAGGGCCGGGACCAGGGTGTTGAGCCAGTACCAGAGCATGGACAGGACTAGCTGATTGAGCACCAGTGCCCTCCCTCGAAGAGAGAGGCACCGGAGTAGTCCCGTCCATTTCCGAAGCCGCTCCGTCACCCTGCCCTCTAAACCGTGCCAGTTCTCCGGCGGAGACGGATGCGAGGCAGAAAGGTAAATGCCAAGATAGAGCAGCGGACCCGTGCTCCACCGGATGGCCTGAAGAGCAGGTGGGAGGGAGCTCGCCTGCCACTCATCCCTGACCACCAGGCCAGAGCGCTTGACCCAGTTGACCAGGGCGGAGGAGGCCGCCAAGTAGATGGCCTGGCAAGCCTCCATCCGCACCAAGTCGCCCAGGTCCTGGACCACAAGAAGCACATTGTTGGCATATGCGAACAGGACCAGCCGCAGCTCCAGCTCCCGAAGCACCAACTCCATCAACCTCCTGCGGAGGAGACAGAGGAAGGGCTCGATCTCCAGATCGTACAGCTGACCCGAGAGGGGGCACCCCTGCTGCACTCCCCGCCCAAAGCTTACCGGCTCGGTCAGGATCCGGTTGAGTCTGACCAGACACTCCGCAGAAGCGTACAGCACCTGGAGAAAACCCACAACCGGGGTCCGAAGCCGAACGCTCGCAGAGTGCTCAGAAGATGTCCCTGGATCAGGGATACCATGGGTAAGAGGGCAAACGACAGACCATCCCTACACCCTAATTCCAGAAGGTCCCAGACCAGATACAGGTTTCCAAAGATTGTGCAGCCCGGGACGCTGTAGGTCTGGTCTGGGTGGATCACGTCCACCAGCATGGACCCTAGCCGCATCGAGTTGGCCTTCGCAACGATTTTGTAGTCTGTGCTGAGGAGCGAGACAGGACACCAATTCCATAAGTCGCGGAGGTCCCCCCTCTTCGGCAATAAGGCGAGCATGGCTCACCTGCACAAGAGAGGGAGGACCCTGCCCTGCAAAGACTCGGCCCAGACGGTGACCAGGTCTGGGCCGAGGACGTCCCATGCAGTAGAACTCCACGGTCAGCCTGTCCATGGCCGGAGATTTATTGGTGGACATGCAATGGAGGGCTTCCGAGAACTCGGCCAGAGTGAGAGGCAGCTCTAGCTGGTCCTGGTTGCCCGTACTGACCATCAGGAGTCCATCCCAGAGCACTCTGCAAGCATTAGGATCGGTCGGATCCGGGGAGAAAAGTGTCGCGTAGAAGGCCCTGGCCCTCTCACACATCTCCGTCGGATCCGTGAGGGGGGTGCTGTCCTCCGCCAGGAGGCAGGTGATGTGCTTCTTGGCCCCACTCCTTTTCTCCAAGGCGTAGAAGAAGCGGGAGCTGTGATCCATCTCCCGAAGGGGACGGATGCGGAATCGAACAAAGGCACCCCGGGCCCGATGGTCTTCGAGGGCCCGGAGCTCCTCCTGCTTCTCCCAGCATGCTCCGCAGAGGGATGGATCCTCGGGGCTGGCGGCCAGATGCCTCTCCAGCTCCAAGACCTCCCGTTCCAACTGCCCTATCGCCGCATCCCTCCGTCGGCTGGCACCTCGGGTGTAATCACGGCAGAAGAGCTGGGCACACACCTTCCCCAGGTCCCACCAGCGCCGCACCGAGGGAAGGGCGCGCCTCTTCCCTCGCCAGGCCAGCCAGAACTCCCGGAAGGACGCCACGAAGCCCACATCCTCCAGCAAACTATTATTAAAGTGCCAATAGGCTGGGCCCGGCCTCTCCGCGCAGACAGAGGCCGTCACAGTGGCAAGGTGGTGATCTGAAAAGGAGGCCAGCCAAACGCTGGAGGAGTGGGCCCATGAAAGGTGGAAATGCGACAGGTAAATACGGTCCAGCCAGGTGTGGCGCAACCGATGGGCCTCCACCTGTACGAAGGTGAGCATCGAGACGTCGTCCGGGTGGTGGTCACGCCAGACATCCACCAGGGAGTGGCGATCGACGATCTCCTGGAGGACGTCCGCAGCGGCTGGGCACTGCTCAGTCCCCCAAGCGGTCTCGTTCCTCGAGGGTGGTGTTAAAGTCCCCGCTCAGGACCAGGCACTCATGAGGATCCAGGGAGCCGAGGAAGGCGGACGCCTGCTGATAAAAACGCAACCTCTCCAGGCCCGATGTCAGGGTGTAAATGTTAACAAGATTAACCACAAGCCCCTCCATACGGACCCGGAGGTGCAGCAGGCGGCCCGGCACAGCCTCGGTGACCCTCAGCACCTCGAGTCATAGGTCAGGGGAGAACAGGGTCGCCACTCCAGCTGTGCGGACCGAAAGGTGGCTAAAGTAGACCCCATCCACCCACTTCAGCTGCCAGCTAGCTTCAGCGGCCGGATCTGTATGGGTCTCCTGCAGGTAAACCACAGAGTATCCCCCCCTCCCAAAGGAGAGCACCTGGCTCCTGCGGAGACCCATCCTGCAGCCCTGGGTATTTAATGTGGCAAAGATTATTGGTGCCATGAGGAGGGTTGGGGGGGATCCTCGTTGGCAGACACGCCCACGGCCTCCGTCGGACCGCGCAGCAATCCGTGACCTAGCCTGTAGGTGAGTAAAGAGTAGCGGAAGAGGCAGACCCGCGGCGGCCTGCTTCTGGGTCCTCTTACCCTCCCCCACGAGGGCCCTTGCGGTCCGGAGGACCTGATGGAAATCCCCCCACCGCTGGAGCGCAAGCTGGACTTTGTTACGGGAGCCACGGATGTCCTCAAGGAACTCCCGCAGCTCCTCTTTCAGCGCATGGGGGGGCGAGGACACTGATCTATGACTGTCCCCCAGTGGGACCCCTGTCACAGCCCTGTGGCCCATCGAGGTGGGCAGGCAGGGGGCAGACCCCCCACGTGGCGTCCGATGGGCTGACGCTATATGACCTGCCCCACTCCCCAGTTCAACAGGGGGTGGCGTAAGGAAAACAGCAGCCCCCAATGAGTCGGGACGGGGAAAAACAACTAAAGCCACTCCCTGGGGGGTATCCCCAGGGGCGGCACTGGCAAGATGGGAGGTGGAGGGGATAAGGACAGGGCTGGCATCAGGAATAGGGCAGGGGACAGGAGTAGGGTGGGGATCAGGAAGGGAACCGGGGAGGGGGGCAGAAGTAGGATCCTGAGCCTCAATAGTCAGACCGCTGGAAGGTGGCCCCTCCTGGTTAGGCTCAGAGATCTGGGGAGTGGGAAGGAGACCCCCAATGATGCCAGGCTCAGCCACTATGGTTTGGGTGGTAGCCCTGGCATCAGGAGCTGGATGGTCGTCAATGGGGTCCCTGCCCAGGAAGGAGGTTGAGTGCTCCACACCCAAGAGGGACACCCCCTGGGAACCGGGTCCCGGCAGTGGGGCACCAGCTTTCGCCTCAGTGGGCTCGGTGGCCATCATCATGGTGCCACCTGCAGCCAGGCTGATGGAAGATTCCAGGGGACCCTCAAAGGCGGGAGCAGAAGCAGCGGTCAGGAGAAGGGAACACGGGGACAGGAGGACCAGGGTGAGGTCGTCCAGATCGAGGCCCACTGCCAGAGGGTCATCCTCCCTCTGTGTGACTGGGGTCAGACCCAGGGCCTCAATCTCCTCGAAGATGGAAGGGAGATCACCGTCCGCCACCCCAGGGTCCTCCCTGCCAGCACCCGAGGCGACGCCCACCTCGGTGCTCGCAGGGGCCTCAGCTGGAAAGGGGGTGAGAGGGGCTCCCTTGGGGGCTACCACAGGAAGGGACCCCGAAGGAGGGGTGGTGTCATCTTCTGGTGCTGCCACGGCGTCCCCAGCCGGCACCACAGAACGGGAGTCATCAGGGGGCAAGGCAGAAGACTCGTCATTGGTGCCCCCCTTCCTGCTCTTCTGGGGGGCCTCTGAATCTGAAGGATGTAACGAGGCTTGAGCCTTCCGCTTGCCCTGCTTCTCCTGCACTAAAGACCAGCCCTCCATGGCATCACCCAGGGGCTGGCTAACAGGGGTCGGGTCGGGGGGCAAGGGCAATGGCTCAGGGACTCGGGGAGACAGTGGTGGGACAGCAGAAGCGAGGGAGGATTCCCCCTGGGACAAGCCCTCTCCCACCCCCCAGAGGGGGGGTTCTGGCTCCTCCAGTTGCACTAGGGGATCGGGGGGGCAACGGCAGAGGGGGGAGTGCAGTGAACAAGGGGAAACCAAATGGGGAAGGGCACAAGTGCCTGGGAGGGGGCGTGGGCGCACAGGGGGGGAACCGATCAGGGCTGGGGGAGCACAGGGTGGGGGGAGCAGGGCGAGCTGGGATTGGGGTAGAGGGACCACGGGGACAGCTGCAGGGCTGGGGCAGAACTATCAGGCGGCAGAGGGAAATAGGTGGGGTGGACAAATGTGGCAAAGAGGAGGGGGTCAGTCCAGGGGGAGGGGGGAGGTGGTGCACCCACAGGCACTTGTGCCAAAAAGTCAATGGTTGGCTGCTGCTGCTGCAGGCCCAAATGGTGGAAGTGGGCATGGTGAGCCAGGTGAGCAGCTCAGTCCCAGAGGCAGGAGTCCGAAGCAGAAGGAAAACAGCCAGCGGGGGTGGTGGAGGGGGCAACAATGGTGTTGGGGGTAAAGGGGAACACGGATGGACCGGGGGGCAGGCTCCACACCACACCCCCCGTGTCCGAACAGACATAGTCCAAACCCCCACCACAAGAGCACAGTTCAAAAAAGACTCAGTCCAGTAAAGCCCCCTCCACAGCGGTCCTCACATGGGCTTCGAGCAGCTGGTGGTCCTCTTCTCCTCCTCCTCGGGACTCCAACAGCTCCCTAGCAACAGCCACAGTAGTCCCAGCAGCTCCAGGTGGCGGTGGTCTGGCATCCAGGCAGGAGAGACCCCGCTTAGATGATGTCCTCAGCAACAAGACCTAGGGCCCCTCACTCCCCTTCTTCTCTGGGAAGCAGGCCAGCAGCCTTCCTCCCCCACTACCCCCAGGGCTGTAGGTGGAGCAACAGCAGCAGGTGAGGGTGGGGGGGGTGAGGGGATCAGCAGGCAGCCAACTAGAGGATAGCAGAGAAAGGGGAAGGCGGGGATGGAAGTGGTGGAGTCTGGCCCAGCCAAGGGAGCAGCAGTAACAGTAACAGCAGCAGCAGCAGCAAGGGCCCAGTGCTCCGCACGAACAGCAGTAGCAGCTGCCGCCGCCATCTCCCTTCTTCCCTCTACAGCAGAGGAATAGGAGGGAGATCTACTGGCCACTGAAGAAGTGGGTTTCTGTTCCCTGAGTGACCAAAGCAGGGGCTGCACTGATCAGGAACCTGCTAGAACCAATTAAGGCAGACAAGCTGATTAGAACACCTGCAGCCAATCAAGGCAGGCTAATCAGGGCACCTGTGTTTAAAAAGGAGCTCACTCACCCCCTGCCCCCCAGTCAGGGAGCTAGAGGAGAGGAAGTGTGTGAGGAGATGGGAGCAAGAGGCACAAGGAGGTGTGCGTGTACTGTGCTGCACTGCTGGAGGAGGAGGAGGACTACGGAGTGTAAGCGTTATCAGACACCAGGAGAAAGGTCTTGTGGTGAGGATAAAGAAGGTGTTTGGAGGAGGCTATGGGGAAGTAGCCCAGGGAGTTGTAGCTGTCATGCAGCTGTTACAGGAGGCACTATAGACAGCTGCAATCCACAGGGCCCTGGGCTGGAAACTGGAGTAGAGGGTGGGCCTGGGTTCCTCCCAAACCTCCCAACTCCTGATCAGACACAGGAGAAGTTGACCCAGACTGTGGGGAAGATCACTGAGGTGAGCAAATCTGCCAAATAAGCACAGAACCCACTGAGGTAGAGGAGGAACTTTGTCACACACTGAAATTATTTTTTATGAAGTCCTAGAATGTTTTATTTTGCATCATATTAAGTATAACTCAGGTGTATTTCCATTGTAGCAATGTTCTTTGTATATCTGGTGGCTCAGGATCTAGGATATGATTGAATATGTGGTCTTGTGCCTAAAAACATTAAAATACACAAAAGGAAAAAAAATCAATAATTGATAGTATTCAAGTGTGGGAGATTATTAACCTTTTTTTATCGTAGTGCAGTCTCTGAAACCTCTCCATTCCTCTCTGCACTGCCTGATCTCTTAACTCTTGCACATGAAATTGAAGTGTACGGTTTCAGTGTTTTATGTACATTTCTCAGTATGTCTGTCTGTCTGACTGATAATAGGCTGCCCTATAAGTAAGGTGTTTAAACCCAGTGGGATTGTTTCCTTGTATCAGTTTTTATCTTACTGTGTTGCATAACATATTACCCTTAGTATTACACAACTGGCCAGGGGACCTCTGGGATTCTGCTTGAGTAAAAACTGCAACATTGGATGTATTTGAAGCATGCAATATGCTTGACTAAGGCCAATAGTCTGGTCTAGCATAGCAGTGTTTATGTATTTACTTAATTGTTTACTGAATTAAAAGCTGAATTTTTAAAGTAGTCTATGGATACTCAATTTACAGTCTTCAGTCTGACATATGGCTCTTTTGTTATATTTGAGTGATACTCTGCTAATGTTCTATTATTGATCAGTAATGACACCTAGGAAAACGGCTGATTATGTAGGCAGAGATGTGTGCACACACCCAGATTTATTCCCTATTGACCAAGGAGTTAAAGCTACATTATATTACACTGGTAGCTAAATGAAGATTTCTGTTTTGAGGCGTTAGTCTTCAGAAAGTTGCTATAATGGAAGCAACCGTTTAACTGGATTTACTCATTTCTGTTCTAAATAATTTGAATTGTGATTCTCTGAGGAAAAAAGGGCTCTTGCCCATCATGTTGAGTACTGCTGTTTTAGACATAAGGCCCCATCATAGTAGCCCACCCAAAACTCCTAAATCTACATCGTCTAGGACAGCGGTTTTCAAAGTTTTTGAGCTGATCTCCCCCCTTTGAGTTACAATTTTTGGTTGCACCCCCTCAACCCAGACAAAAAAAGACAAATGCAAGCCTGCATAGCCTGCTGAGGTTAGTCAGGAGGCAGAGGTGGTGCTCCCCCCCCAAACCCTGCTATGTAGGGCTAACCTGGGCCCTGCCACTCACTCCTCCCACCTTGTACCTCTGCACCCCCCCCAGGAGATTGCCCCACAGTGTGAAAACCTCTGTTCTAGGAGAATGAGCTCCGGACTTCACTGAAGATGTCCAGAAATGGAAAAGAGTTTATGTAGCTGAAGAATTATTTGCAATGTTTAAATTTAGAAGACTTCTTTGAAAATCAGATATGTAGTGTGCAAATATTGCTTTCATTTTCTGAGGTGTTGTGTATCTAAAACTCCAGTAGAAGTGAACAGAACCTGAGGATGCACAACACCTGAACAAAAATCAGGTGTCACATAGAACTATGATTGACATCCATGACAAGTAAATTATCAGAAATGTTCTTTTTTTATTCACTGTGGGAAATTCAGCCAAATTGTAATGGATGCAACTCAATTGGCGCGAGTTGCATGTGTTTACATTACAATTCAATTTGGCCATCTTCCTCTACAGTAATATAAATGTTACATAGTCCTTTGCATTCATGCTGTGACCTCATTAGGGATGATGCAACAGTGTAATTCCCCTGATATTGTTACACCAGTTCAAGTTTGCCTAGTTTAGACAAGCCCTGAATCACTGAAAGAGGAGAGATTAAAAACTCAGGCGTTTTTAGCTTCCAGCCCAATTCAATTGCCTATGCCTTGCTGCCTCTACCATAACAAAAAGTTGCAAGGCAACAGTGAAGTAAACTAACAAAATATTAAGAAATACAGATTATTAGCCAGACTTTTCCTATGACTCAGAAGTTCATCACCAGGTAGGACAGATATCATGGAGTTATTAGCAAGACTAATCTAACATCGTCCATGAGTTGAAATTGAAAGGGGGAAATTCGGCCAAAAATATTTTCATATAATGCACAATTAGCCTGCAGAACAGGTTGCCACAAAAGATCTCTGGGACTGAAAAGGATGAGACATTTAATCAGAGTTAGAATAGTGCAAAATGAGAAAACAAGTTTTGATAGAGAGAGGCACCCTTAGAAGACAATCTTTAACTATCGGGTGTTCGAAAAAAACTTTGAGGAGAGCTTTTCACAGCTGGTCCTGGCGACCGTTGGGGAGGGGATACTGAACTAGACAGACCACTGATTTGATCTGGGATGGCATTCCTACGTAGATTTAGCTCCGTGCTAGACAGAGTTAGTTTGGAATAAATATCGCCGGTAGAACTTTGATTTGCCCTGAACTCTTCTCTCCAAATGACTCAACTCACCACTTTCACTTTGTTAATAATGATCAGCTCCAACCTGCAGTCCGATTATAATGTCTCACACACCCTTCCCTGCCTTAACCTGTATGATACCTGCTTGCTATGTGGGTCTCAACTGACCATTCAAAAACTCGGAGGACTGTTTATTCTTTTCTGTCACTTTTGATATCTTCTAAATTTTTTAGTGTGCACAAGCAAGAATGCAAGGGCGCATGAAATATTGTGTGTATGTTAGAACTGGGCATAAATGCCAATTTTTCATCTGATCTTGAAGTCCCCCCCCCCCTTTCTCACACTTTCCAGATTTAATAATGATTGGATTTGGGGAGACGGTGTGTGTTCCTGTCTAGGACATATGTGTTGGAGATAAAGTATATATATAAAGTCAGATCTTAAGTCCTTTAACATGCTGAACATGCCTTTACAGCAATGATTTATAATCTAGCATAATAACCATGCAGAATCACTTCATTATATTTGAATAATGAAAAGAGTGGCCTCAAAATGGCATGTCTCAAGGGAGCTTTCTAAGGCAATACTTTAAACAAATGAATTTTTAGATAAATTTATTATGAAGTGTGATGGAAACCATTTTTCTTGGCAGTCACATTTTGCAAAATCAATGGATTTTCTCATGCTGTTTTTTTAAGCTCTTACATAACTAAAGGTCCAAGACATGCACATTTATGGTTGATATGTTATAGACACAATAGTTATAAAATGCAAAGTTAAGAATGGTCAGTCATAACTCTTCCCAATTATGCCTACTTAATATTCCTGGACCTACTTTAGGCCCAAGTCCTGCAACGATTACAAAATTATGAATATACATAAAATTAATTTTGAATATGTGGACATGAGTATTTCCACCTGAAACATGTATCTAATTTTCTCATCTGATTGGGAAATAGAACAATACCATGTGATTTATGTATAATCAAACTAGTGGACCCAGATTGAATACTGACAACTTACAAACAAAAAATTACGTTGTTGATAAATATTTTTGAGGAAAATACGATAGAACCTCTTTAGGATACTTCTTAACCTCCCCACTTTGGCAACTTTCAAGCTCACCCAAAGACATTAGTAAGAGCATGCATTAGACTTTTGGGACACCTGGCCTCATGAACCTACGTGGTGCAATTTGCCAGACTTTACCTATGGTGTACATAAGGATCGTTGAAATTAGTGTATCTACCCAGCAGATGCCACATGGACATGATGGTCATAGTCCCGTAAGAAGTCCTCTCCTCACTAAATTAGTGGAAAGACCTTCTTCACATGTGCAGTGGAATACTGTTCTCTGTACTTCTGTCTACCACAACTCTGACAGATATCTACGCTCAAGAATTGGGAACCCATCTAGATTGCCTTTAAACTCAGGACATATAATCCCCTCAGGAAGCTTATTTTGCAACTCAGAGCAATCTTCTTGCGATACAAAATATTTTTGCCTTTACTTCAGAGAATCTCAATCTATATGCTGCTGACAGAAAACATTGCAGCTATGAATTATGGCAGACAAGGAGAAGCAAGGTCATTTCCACTCTTGCGAGGAGTCCATTTGTCTCTGTTCTTGATGTATTCCTCACTGGACCCCACCACTGGCCATGGTGGCAGACAGAACTTGGTGGCAGATAATCTCAGACTGTTCTCAGACACCCATGATTTGTCCATGAGGTTCAAGTGTTGCAGATCCTCTTTTGCAATTAGGGATAGCCCTCAATAGACCTGATAAACAAGAGGGAAGCAAGTCAAAGAATTTGCCTTCTCTGATGTCCCTCACTATAAAAGGCATCTTCCCTCAGATAATTGTCTGCAGCATTAGATATCTTTCAGACTCAGTGCTGTTGAATGCCCAAATAACTAAGGGGGCAAAAAATGCTCACTGTCATCTGAGACTAGCCAGAAGACTGTGCCATGATGTCAGACAGATCTATCTACAGGGCTCCGCCATTTGTAACCGCTAGTTTTGTTTATTGCAATTCATATCCTGAATCACATGTGCTGCAAAAACTCAGCTAGTATTTATGTTGACCCCATGCTCAGCTCTCTGCATTGCCTCCCATTCTGAGTCCAATTCACAGTCTGTGCCCTGACATTTAAAGTACCCCATGGAATATATCCTACCTGCTCTCCTACAATCATGACCACGTGACAGCTGCTTTCCACCATAACAGTGGTAAGTAAAGTCTCATGAGCATGAGAAAATATCATAGGAGCTGGACTTAGAGTATGAAAAGGGTAAGAGTTGCACCATTCTCCCAACTACAGCAAAAGTAATTATTTCTTCAACTTAGCTTCCCTCAGTTCTGCCCACAGCACACAAGAAAATTCTGAACTAATGGAGCTATTTCTCTTATAGGGCTGGAAAGATAAAAGATTCTTATTTGTAATGGAATATAGTTCCCATCAACGTAATTAGAGTGAGTTTTACTGGTACAAATGCAGACAGAAAATATTTCAAAGTTAGGGCGAATATTTTGTTCCATGAATTTCACCATTTTCCATTCGGAGATTGTTTATGAACAGATTGAAGTTTTTAGTTTTTGTAGTAATTCAAAATCGTTTAAATAGTTTCTTGAAGATAATTCATGAGCAGTTCATTGTCAATACTTGATAGGAGCGCTATTAGATTTGATTGGGTCACAGTTTCATTCTGTATGCAGGCTGGATAAGTAACTGATGTGGATACTCGTTTAGGCATTCATAACTTGCTTTCTGAAAATGTTCTAATAGTCCCTTAAATTTCACTGTTTCTATGAACATTCCTATCAGCAAACTCATTGCTGAAAGCAAATGAAAGGAGAAGAAACAGTCAGTGCAAATTCAGAGACAGAGATTGCACTACAGTACGTGTATGAAGTGAATTGAAATTTTTATCATTTTTACAGTGCAACTATTTGTAATAAAAGTAATACACACTTTGATTTCAATTATAACACAGAATACTGTGTGAAAATGTAGAAAAGCATCCAAAATATTTAATACATTTCAATTGGTATTCTATAGTGTAACAGTGCTATTAAAACTGTGATTAATCACAATTAATTTTTGTAATTGTGATTAATTTTTTGAGTTAATTGCATGAGTTAATTGCAATTAATCAACAGCCCTACTCTTAGCACAACTTTACTTTATTGAGGAAATATATTATGAAGTGTGACAGATTTATATCTGGGTAACTCCACTAAAGGGAATGCATTACTACCAGAAATTGACCTATTGTTTCAGGATCTAAATTACCTGATCGACTAATTTAAATTTAGATTCCCCCCCCCCCCCAGCAAAGGGAGTTGTAGCTATTATGTAGCTACTCGTACAATTTGATTTACAGTTAAAGTGCTGTAACTTGACACTACGACTGTGAGTGTTGATGAAAATGACAAGTATCTGTGGTGGTAAGCAGCTCACCTTACCTTATGGACGAGTTCTAAAAAATTTAGTAGAGTGTTACCTTTTAAAAAATATTATAGTAAGTTATTAACTATTCTACTCTGTAGGTTTAGTTAAATTTTAGAGAAAATATATCCTTTCCTGTCAAATTCTATAAACTTTGTCATTTTTATGGAACCCTGTTTCTTTCATCTTAATTTCTACAGGACTGCTACATAAGGGGGATTGGTGAGAAGGAGAGTTTTGGCTTTATCAAACTTAGTTTCCACTCTCATGCTCTCTTCTTCACTCGCCTGCAGTTTTTCAGAACGTTCTGTGGAGCAAAGACAGATACTACTGCTTTTGTTTTCTTGTGGACTGAAATGAATTTAGATCAGTGGTGGACAAACTTTTTAGCCTGAGGGCCACATTGAGTTTCCAAAATTGTATGGAGGGCTGGTTTTGGGAGGCTGTGCCTTCCCAAACAGCCAGGCATGGCCCAGCCCCCACCCCCATCCAACCCCCCCTCCTTCTTGCCCTCTGACAGCCCCCCTTCGACCCTTGCTCCATCCATCCATTCCTCCCTGTTCCTTGACCGCCCCCAGATCCCTCACCCCTGACTGCCCCCCCGCCACCCCATCCAACTCCCCCTTCTTCCTGACTGCTCCCCCAGAACCCCTGCCCCCATTCAACCCCCTTGTTCCCTGCCCTCTGACC
This sequence comes from Gopherus flavomarginatus, assembly GCF_025201925.1. Classification (NCBI taxonomy): domain Eukaryota; kingdom Metazoa; phylum Chordata; order Testudines; family Testudinidae; genus Gopherus; species Gopherus flavomarginatus. The sequence continues at coordinate 43,061,080 of NC_066622.1, forward strand.
TCCCTGACCTCTATCTACACCCCCGCCCCCTGACCACCACCCCAAACTTCCCAGCCCTCTATCCAATCCCCCCTGCTCCCTGTCCCCACACGCACTGCCTGGAGCACTGGTGGCTGGCGGTGCTACCGTTGTGCCACACAGAGCACCAGGACAGTCAGCCATGCTGCCTGGCTGGAGCCAGCCACACCACCACGCAGCACAGAGCACTGGGTTAGGCAGCACAGCTGCAGAGCCGCAGCCTGGCAAGAGCTCGCAGCCCCGCCGCCCAGAAGATTGTGCTGGCAGCGGTGCAGTGAGCTGAGGCTGCAAGGGAGGAGGAACAGCAGGGGAGGGGCCAGGGGCTAGCCTTCCAGGCCAGGAGCTCAGGGGCCAGGTAGGAGGGTCCCGAGGGCCAGATGTGGCCCATGGGCCATAGTTTGCCCACCTCTGGTTTAGATTGTCACTTTAAGAACATAAGAATGGCCATACTGGGTCAGACCAAAGGTCCATCTAGCCCAGTATCCTGTCTACCGACAGTGGCTAATGGCAGGTACCCCAGAGGGAGTGAACCTAACAGGTAATGATCAAGTGATCTATCTCCTGCCATCCATCTCCACCCTCTGACAAACAAACAGAGGCTAGGGACACCAACCATTCCTTACTCAGACTGGCTAATAGCCATTAATGGACTTAATCTCCATGAATTTATCCAGTTATCTTTTAAACACTGTTATAGTCCTAGCCTTTACAACCTCCTCAGGCAAGGAGTTCCACAAGTTGACTGTGCGCTGTGTGAAGAACTTCCTTTTATTTGTTTTAAACTTGCTGCCCATTAATTTAATTTGGTGACCCCTAGTTCTTGTATTATGGGAATAAGTAAATAACTTTTCCTTATCTACTTTCTCCACATCACTCATGATTTTATATACCTCTATCATATCTCTCCTTAGTTTCCTGTTTTTTCTAAGCTGAAAAGTCCTAGCCTCTTTAATCTCTCCTCATATGGGACCTGTTCCAAACCTCTAATCATTTTAGTTGCCCTTCTCTAAACCTTTTCTAGTGCCAGTGTATCTTTTTTGAGATGAGGAGACTACATCTGTATGCAGTATTCAAGATGTGAGCGTACCATCTATATAAGGGCAATAATATATTCTCCGTCTTGTTCTCTATCCCCTTTTTGATTCTCTCCATATTATTCATAGTTGGATTTCCTATTTGTTAGACACGCTTAAGGCTTCATGTGAGTTTGGATTATTTGTTACAGAGATTTATGATGGTTTATAGTCTGCTCTAGTTACCATTTCATTAAATATTCCAGAGTTAGTGAAGCAGAGGGCAACATTGAGTTTGATCTGCATGTGGCTTTTTCCTCAGTACGTCGTTCTTTGCATTGCAGTGTTGCTCAGATCCATTTATATACTGGTAATATATATTACCCACAAAATACATTAAGAAGGTTAAGTTTGGAAAATCAAGTACAGATATCTCTGCAAACTTTGTTTATGCATGCAGTACATATTTCAGCATGGCTATGTTGGATGTGGGAGCTTGACTGAAGAAAGGTAACTTGAGGTGCTGGGCTCTCCCGAATTTATTAACTTCTGAAGTTTACATTTTTGAGTTCTAAAGTATAGATTTGATCTACTTCTGTTCTTTCAATGGGAACTGTGGACAACAGGGTGCTAGGAGGGAGACTAACAACATTCCCGAGCTACAAGAACATACCTGAGTAGCATTATATACATTACTACTTTCTGTGGCGGCAAAAACATATTGAAACCAATCGTAACTGGGAGAAAAGCATATGTTGTTCTGCTTTTTCCTGATAAAGGGCATAGACCTACATTTGCTGGAAGATTTCTGCCTGTTAGGGTTTTGGGTTTTTTTGTTTTTGTTTTGTTTTCCAGTCAAGACTGCAGGTTTATAGGCCCTCTTTGGCTGTCTGAGCTAAAACACCCCATTTTGTACTGGGGAAGGACTCAGTAGTGGTTATTAGTGCAGCTGTTAGACTTTTTCTAAAATATACAGGTCATATAAATCCTAAAAATATAACTGGTCTTTTGTCAGCATCTGAGCAGGAATACATAAAAAGGTTAATAAATAACCTATATGGATGAGAATACATCTGAGTCTCTGGGTCAGAGAAAAGAGTGCTGTTGGCCATTGTGGGGAAAGTAGTAGTTTAAGCTTTAATTTATTCATTTTCAGAGCATCAGATTTTGTGTATATGTCTAAACATACACTCACCCTGCATACTGCAATTTGGGTGCTGCAGTTTGGTGTAATATAGCCATTACTGCAGCAGATTGAGTCATAAGACCTGAGTTCTATTCCTGCATCTACCACTGATTTGCCTTGTATTTTGGAGGTAGTTGCCAATAACTCTGGTGGCCTGTCAAGATCTTGAAATTATCAGGACCTTGCAAATACTTTGTAAACTCGTCACATGTCCATACAATTGCTCAGTCTGTTTGTGTTTACCTGGACTTAAAGTCTGATAATCTTGAACAATATGTTATAGGCTTCAAAATATCTCTGTGTAACTGGAGTAGCACCCCACCAAAGCTACAGCTGCTGACATCAGGCACTGACTTGAAAACATTATAGGTTACCAAAACTGCCATGTGGCTAATATATTTAGATACTCTAAAAGCACTCCTGTGCTTAATCTAGATCGACAGAGCATGTTTTAATCAGTTCATAAAGAAATATGCCTTTTAAGAATGGATTAGGTATGAATTTGCTACAAAGTTTTATACCAATGAACCACATCAGTTGGATACATCTTCAGAAAATGGTATTTCAATTAGAGCTTAGGCTTATAGAATTCTGAGTTATTAATCACATGCCCTAAGAATTATAATGGGGATTGTTAAATTATCTGTTTCTCTATTTAAGCTTAACCCAGCAGAACTTGTCTTCAGAACTTGTTTTAAACTCCCACTGTGTTTAACTTGAACTTCATTTGGAACAATTAAGGCCATGTAATATTACATATATAAGCACAAACTTTCTCCTCATTGAAACAGGTACAACCTTATTGGCTTCCATGAAATTGCACAAATGTAACTAAGCAGGAAGTTTGACTCATAGACTCTTGAAATGCATTGAACTGACATTTGTCTTTTCCCAAAATTTATTTGATTGCCCTATCTTCACGTATTCTTAATCCAGGTAGAATGACCAATGAAAAACACCTTTGACCAGTACTTTGGAAAAACTGAAGCAGAGACTTTCCACCATTCCCTTTCTCTCCGCTCTTCTTCTCCTTCCCACTCCTCTCCTCCCCCCCAAAAAAGTTCTGTACAAGATTCAGTGCATAGTGGAATGGAACAGGAATCCATGAATTTTGGCTGTCCATGCCCCAACTAGAAAGGACCGTCAGGTTTTGCATAGGTCCAATGGTTTTGCTTCACTGAATTTAATTGTGTTATTACTCCTAATTTCAGGCCCTTCAAGTCAGTGGGGCTACTGACACAAATAAACGTGCTTGAATTTAAATGCTTGCAAGTTTGGTATGGGAGTTAAATTGGGCCCAGTATCTCATCTGCTTCTGCAAACCCAGGTTCCAAGATTCCCATCGACTCGGAGGGCACCCTAGTATCTAGGGAGTAAGTGTCTGAATAAGAGACAGGAAAAATGGACAGAGGTTGAAGAGAAGAAAATAATATAGATGTAAGCCCCAAAGCTAGAAGGGAAAAGCTCCCCTTCTTTTCTTAGAAGAAGAGAAAAAGCTACTCTGACAGCTTAATTTACATGAATTTTTCTTGTATTCTGATTTTATTAATATAAGAGTTTGTTAATGTAACTATTTATGAAATGTTATTTGAATTGTGCAATATGCATCCTGTAGTAAGTGGAACTGACACGTAGAGGACTGGTGGGTGTGAAATCCAAGTTCAGCAGCCGGGCTCTGAAGCCTAGGCCTGTTTGAGAGAGCAAGGACTCTATCCAGAGGTCCTCCTTTGTTCAAAGTTTGTCTTTTAAGATCCTGCTCCAAGCAAAGTGATGGCTGGAGGCCTGAGACCAAAGGAGATTTCCCTCAAGTCAGTAAAGTGCTCAGAAGTGTCCTTATAGCACCTGGCTGCTGGCAGCAGGGCCGGCTCTAAGGTTTTTTTGCCGCCTCAAGCAAAAAAAAGTTTTGGCTGCCCCCCACCCCAGCCCTGGGCTCTCCCACTCCCCCCCCCCCAGTGCCCTCCCCCACCCCCTGCCACCTCAGCCCTGGGCTCCCCCCCACCCCAAATGTGATCTCCTTGTTCACAACAGCAATCCCCATTTACACTTGAAGTGGGGATCAAACTCTTTCTTCTAATTTTATTTCACTTTAGTATAGATCTCTCTCTCACACACACACACTGTCCCTGCAACCCCATCTTTAGTGCTCCAAATGCACACGGAAGGCACAGGGACTAACCCTCAAACCTTGTATCCAGAAAGGTATGGGGATCTAGTAAAGAGGGTTCAGGCAGTGGTGTGGGGGTGCTTGGGGGTTCTACACTGGCAGAGAAGTGGGGTGTGATGTACTCATGGAGGAGGAGGAGAGGGGATATCAGGAGAAGAGGTGCAGGGGAAGAGGGAGGTGCGGGAGGAGAGGGCTGGGGGAGGGTACAAGGGGAGAGATGCAGGTGAAGGGAGATTACAAGGGGAAGGGGTGGTGAAGGAGCAATTGGGGGAGGTACAAGTGGAGGGGCTGCAAGTGGGATGGGGGTGCAAGGGCTGAGAGAGGCAGGCGCTGACAGCTGTTTCCCCAGCCTCGTGCAGGCAAAGCCGAGAGGACAGACACTGACCCCCGAGGGGGTCCCCTGGCGGGGCAGTATCCACTGCCCCCCTCAGAGCTGGGCTCTGTATCTCCCCACATGGGGCCGAGGCGGGGGAGGTGTGCAGTGGGCTGGGTCTGGGGTCAGGAGCGGGTGGCGGCAGTTCCCTGGCAGCTTGGGCTGCCCACCACTTGCCCTGTCAGCTCCCTAGCTGGAATCCACACACCCTTGCCCAGCCTGGCGGCACCCTGCACAGCCCACTCGGGAGGGAAACACCGCGCTACCCTGGGGAGACTCAGAGCAGCAGCAGTGGTGGCAGCAGGACCCCCCTTCCCTCCCTCCCCGGCTCCTCACACACAGGCTGGACTGCAGTTCAGGCTGCCCTGCCTCTGGAGAGCCAGTGCATCATCCCCCGGAGCCAGGGCTGGTGCAACCATTTAGGTGGACTAGGCGGTTGCCTAGGGCACCGAGATTTGGGGGCGCCAAAAAGCACCCCCAAATTTTTTTAAATGGTTGAGCAGCCGCTGCTGCTGGGACAGAGAGGGAGTCTGAGCTGCTGGCAGCAGCTGGCAGCCCAGGGGGTCCCCCTGGTCAGGGTGCCGCCGTGGCAGCTGGCAGCCCAGGGGGTCCCCCCGGTCAGCGCGCCGCAGCGGCAGCCGGCAGCCCAGGGCTTCCTCTGGGTCAGCACGCCAGCAGGGCCTCCTAGAGAGGGGGACAAGAGGGGCAATTTGCCCCAGGCCCTGCAGGGGCCCCCACGAGAGGTTTTCGAGGCCCCTGGAGTGGGGTCCTTCACTCTCTCTGGGAGCCCCGGAAAACTCTTGGGGCCCGGGCCCCTGGAGCTTCTTCTGCTCCCGGTCCTCGCTGGTGGCGGGTGCTTCCGCTCCGGGGCAGAAGAACCCCCCGCTGGTGAATTACCGCCGAAGCGGGACCCGCTGCCGACATGCAGCCCAGTCTTCGGTGATAATTCGGTGGCGGGGGGGGCCCTTCCACTCTGGGACCAGTCACCAAAGTGCTCCGGAGACCGCGGCAGGGGCCCTCCGCCACAGAATTATGGCTGAAGACCCAGCTGCACTTTGGCAGCTGGTCCCACTTCGGCAGCAACTCGGCGGTGGGGGCGCCCCGCGGTGGGTCCCGGAGCAGAAGGGCTCCCTGCTGCTGAATTACTGCCAAAGTGGGGGCCCCCCGCTGCCGAAGACCCCAAGCCCCTGGAATCCTCTGGGCTGCCCTGGCTCGCCACTGGCAACCCAGGGAGGTCCCCTGGGTCAGCACGCCGCTGCCAGCAGCCACCAACCCAGCGGTTCCACTGCGCAGTCCTGCTTGGAGCAGAGGTGAACTGGGGTGGGGAGGTACCGCAGGGCTCCTCAGGCCAGGGGGTGAGGAGCTGCCACGGGGACAGGCAGCACACTTCAGGGCGGGGGGGGGGGGCAGAGAGCTGCTGCAGGGCTGGGGGGGTGCAAGGTGGAAGTTTCGTGCCCTAGGCGGAACTTCCTTGCACTGGCCCTGCCCAGAGCTGAGCCCAGGCTGCGGCAGCGAGAGGGGCTCAGCTCCAGGGGATGATGCTCTGGCTCTCCAGCTGCAGGGCAGCCTGAATTGCAGTCCAGCCTGTGCAACTCAGGCTGCCATGAGCTCCATCTAGCAACTGAAGCAAGAACTGCAGTGTCAGTTCCAGCTCAGCCTGAAAGCCTCAGCTGACAGGAACATCTTGGTTCAGGGCTGGCTGCTGGGTTTTTGTGCCTCAAGCAAAAAAAAAAGGGGGAGGGAGGCTGGAGTGCCACCCTTTGGAAAGTGCCACCCCTAGCACATGCTTGGAGCGCTGGTGCCTAGAGCTGGCCCTGGCTGGCAGCTGCCAGACCTGAATGTTGTGGCACCTGACTAGTGGCAGAGATGGTGGAGCTGAACTTGGAGAAACCAGATCAGATAGCCATAGATCAGAGGGGGTCTTGGTGACATAAGTTTTTCTGGACTGGAGTAAATGGGCTGAAGGGCTGCTTCCTGATGACTGCTTGATCACCACTGTGTGTAATGGAATTGGAGAATGATGATTGTATTGCATTTTGGTCCCTCAGTAAGCTAGGCAATTAATGATGGGGGCAGTGAGGTCAGCCATACACGATACATGATCTGGATTTTGCTCACTTTCTGTTATGTGAATATATGATTGTGTTTTTTCCAAATAAAAGGCATTTGTGGTTACTTATTCACAAGTGACGATAGATGGGCGAGCAACACATGTAAAGGTGACCAGAAGGGGCCAAGATTGTTAGTTCCTAAAACTTTATCTGCTCCCAGGTTTTAGATGGAAGCTTGAAATACATTTCTAAACAGAACCTTAGACAGCATTGAACTTGGCCCTGTTTCTGCTATGACACCTGGCAGCAGAGTTACATGAATTAGTTTAGAAAATGTAATAATTTAATATAAAGCAAATAAAATGTGTCTAGCATTGAAACTGGCCAAAATTCAATTTTAACAGTAGCCAATCAACCATCTGTGACTGTTTCTCTATAGTCTAGTCTTTGACTTGGCTATTGAGTTAGTAGAAGGTGTAAGAAATATACAAGACCCTGTTCATAATAGCGTTCCTGGGCATTTTGAAATTGGATTTGTTTTTAAACCAGAGGTGGGTGGAGAGTGTAGAACATGTTTTTCATTTTTAGAGAGAAGTTTGAGACCCTTAGGAGTGCTTAATCCCTGTCAATGGGTAAAGTAGTACAGGAAAATGTAGGGCAGCAAGATATATATTATATACACTGTACAGTATCTTGTCACATTGGCTAGATGCCAGTCCTAATAAATGTGAAGAATGGACTGTGCCAAGGAGAAGGAATGTCACTTGTAGATTGTAGTGAGGCACCTTAAAAGAGTGGGAGAACCTGCTTGCAAATGTAATAGATGTAATTATACATAGAGGTTACTTCTGGGTTGATCACTTACTGCCCATTCTTACTTTGAAGACAAAAAGACAATGTTGCAAAGGCAGTCATACCTCATGTTTAAGGTTGCTTACAATGGTTAGGCAGGGAAGAAATTCTTTCTCACACCACGGTTCCCATGATACCCAGGATGAGAGTCACCTTGTTACCTTGCAACCCCCGACTCCAGTGAGGGAGATTTGGATCGGGATACTCTTGTAACTACCTTGTCAGTTGGCATAGAAGCTTTCATGCATCACAAACCACCACTTGTCTTCCATTTAAATATAGACCTGATTAAAATAACTAGGTGAGAACTCAGATCCAAAGCCAGGTCTGAGCCTAAATTCCATACCTATCCCTAAAATGTTCTGTAACCAACTCGCTTCAGAGCAGTTAAACCAGTTTAAATTGCTGAGTCACAATCTACTTGCCAATTGTAGAATTTACAGACCTAAGCACTTAAAAGCAAGGAAATGAATAATTAAGGATTACTGTCCACTTCGATTTGGCCTGGTGGCCTTCCTATCATGAGTGGGACAAACCTGAGTGGTGCTGCAAACCTGTGCACCTGGTTGCAATGCCTAAGGCAGAGAGCTGGACCCAGCCCCATGAGACAAGAGCCATTACTGCAGGGAGAATGGGGTATGGGCTCAGTCTCCAGATCCCACCCCTGGGGACTCCCTTCCACAATGGGTCAGGATTAGGGTTGCAGTGCCAGGGCAGAGGTTGCTGCTGCGGGTAGTCAGTAGTTTATATAGTGCACCTATTGAATTGGGAGGCTGCATCCACCCCTATAGGCAGGTAATAAATCTGGAGAAGCCTTAACTCCTTGGGGAAATTGCGTATACTAGATTGACCTGGTTCAAGAGTGTAGCAAACAACGAACTGAAAACTGTATATAATATCCACTCTCACCCTAGGGAGAGAGGTCATTCTCATCTCATTCAAGAACAGATATGAAACTGTGACCCAGACAAACATGCCCTGTAAGAGGGCCAGAAGTACTCTGAAACTTGCTAGGGTTCCCATGTGGAAGATGAGTCACACCTGGGTAAAACATGCATATAAGTTGTTTTCAAGATAATTTTTGCTCTGTAATGCTTTTGATTGGAATAATAAATACTCTGCTATATGAACGCTCACTGGTTAACCCTGTCATTGATCATGAGAGAATAGAACTACAAATACTGAATTAAAATTAGACTTGCTGGGATGATCACAGTGAGCTATAGGAGTCTGCAGCCTAATCCCTAGTCTGGGAGTAGATCACAGGATCCTGCTCCAAGCCAAGTGATGGCTGGAGGCCTGAGAACAAAGGAGATTGCCCTTGAGGAGGTCAGTAAAGGTTTCAGAAGCTCAGTTACCTCAGATCTGTGACACCTGTTCTGGGATGTGTTTAACATCTTGTATATATGATGAAGCTTTTTCCAGTATATGTGCACTTGCTTTTGGAGTTCATCACTGTCATTCATCTTTCACCCTCCCCTCCACAAGAGCTGAATTCCTCAGCCATGCTTTTGGATTGTCTTGCTTATTTATAACAAGAAATTTTAGTTAGGAAATCTTAAACTAACATGGTATGGACAAGTCTATAGATAAAAAGCCCGCTGTCTCTCTAATCGCACCATCATCGTGTCCTTTGAAGGACCTGCTCATTCCCCTGCCACCTATTTTCTGAGGCAGCTCCATAGGGCTCTGTTCTTGATCACTTCTCCTTTTACACCTTATCTCTGAGTATTCTCATCTGCAAACACAAATTTAACTGCCATCTCTATGTGGATGATACACAGATTTACTTCTCTACTCCAGACCTGTCTCCATCTGTCCAAACTAAATTATCAGTCTGTCTCTTACCTCTCCTGATGGTTGTCTAGAACTCAGCTGAAGGTCAACATGGCTAAAGAGAGCTCTTAATCTCCCCTCTTCCTGCTACCTTCTTTCTCAATCACTATGGTCAACACCACCATCCTGCCTGTCACTTCAGGCCCATAACCTGAATGTCCTCTTATTGACTTGGACCTTTCTAGGTCCTCACATCCAGGCTATGGCAAAGTCTGGCAGTCTTTCTGCATAACATTTCTAAGATATGGTCTCTCCTGCCTACCTGCACAACTAAAACTATCATCCAGACTTTCATCATCTTGCATCCAAATAACATCCTTTTCTCTGACCTTGACAAATGTAGTGTTTCCCTGTTGATATCCATTCAAAATGACGCTGCAAAGATCATCTTCCTAGCCAGTCACTTTGACCGTGTCATCCTTCTCTTTGCATTCCATCACTGGCTCTCCCTTCTCTATTGCATCAAACATAAGCTACTTGTCTTCCCTGTCTATCAGGCTTTCTCTGCCCCCCTGATGAAGTTGTCAGTGACCTGACAACTCCCTGCTCGAGGAAAGCCTACTTGACCTTTGCTACTAGCAAGACTTACTGCTTCAGAGAGCAAGAAGGGCCAGAAGGAGACACTGACCAATTGGGAGCCAGCATGGAAGTTAACAAGGCTTGTTTGCTTCTGGGTGGTTGCTGAGACTCAGAGGAGGAATTCCACAGTACTAGTCCAAAACCCCAGGATGAGGTCAGGGCCTTGCCTTCAAGTGTTGCAAATAACCACTTGCCTTTTCAGGTTGATTGGTTGGTTTAAAGGTGAAGACAGTCAAATTCTGAATTTATTTTTATTTAACTGATTAGAGACTGTCGAAGAGCTAATGGCATTGGCCACCCTACTCTGCACAGGCAGCCATAACTTGTAAACTAGGGCAGGGAGAGCCTGCAGTACCATGTCTAGCCCCACAGGGGGCACTACAAAGCACCCGCATCTGTGACAAGGCCCATCATGACCTATCCCCACCCAACCTATCATCTTATTCCATATCAAAATGGTGATTCCTGCCTCCAGTTGACCCATAATGCCAACCTCCTTTGTCCATTTATTACAGTTTCAAACAAACACCTTCATGCTTTCTCCCTAGCTGCTCCTCATGCTTGGGAGGCAGTCCTCATAAACATCTGCAGAACTAATTAATTATCTACCTTTAAAACCCTCCTTCAAACCTCTCAGTAACTGTGAGGTCTACAAGAAACTTGATAATTGTTAGGCTGCTGGTGTACTGAGATCACTACCTGCCATGCTGACTTGTACTGTTTTCTCATATTCCCCCATCTGTCCTTATCCATCTGTTGTCTCTTGTTATACTTAGAGTGTAACCTCTTTGGGGCAGGGACTGTCTTTGTTCTGTGTTTTGTACAGGGCCTAGCACAATGGGTTCTGGGTCTATGACTGAGACTCATAGATGCACGGTGATGCAAATAACAATATTCAGTCCAAATACACTTAAGTTCAAAAGTCATTAGAGCAACATATGCCAACTTTCAAGCAATCCTGGGAGCAGACCAATTGGACACAGGCCAAGAAGTTATCCTTTAAGCCCAAGCCATACTTGGCATGTTACTTTTATCATTGCACAGGTCAACTTCCTGGCATTTCCTGGGCCAGTTATCAAATTTATGTAGATAATTTCACAAGAGTATGAGTTGCTTTGAGACATTAACACTAGAAGGGATTGTTATAAATGTGCAGTATATGTCTACAAGAATGAAAATTGTTTATTACAAGGACCATACCAATAGCTATACCTGCAGTTACAATTTAGATCCGATGATGACTAAATGTTTCAGACCTAAATTCTCCAATCCATAATTTATATTTTGGAGAATGGTTGCATATTCATAATAGACTATAGTTTATGCTCCACTAATATACACTTTTACTTGAAAATATATTTGTTTTAGTGTGGTTTTTATACCTTAATTACACTTTAGAATGGATTGGTTTAACAGTTACAGATTTTTTTTAAGTGTTCATTTTATTTTTAAACAGTCCAGGTCTAAAATTTTGTAATTGACTAGTAATTTTGGGTGTCCCAGTCTTTGGCTTCCCAATTCAACACCGTAAGAGGTCTAATTTTAACAGGTGTATGCTCAGTATTTATGTAAATAAGGCTCCTTTAGATTCTCTCTGCTTTGGCACTTTAGAAAATACAGGCCCCAGACTTCTGGGAATATGAGGTGGTATTTGTAACTCAGTATTTAAATACATAAGTGATCTTAAGGATTGCATTTCAGAAGCTTGTTATATGAAGTTTGTGAAGACTTTGGTTACTGGATAATATATCCCCTGTCTATATTTTCTTCCTCCTTTGCACTCTATAAAAATCCAAGTTTATAAAGCTTAAAAGTCCCCTACATTTTCTACTCTGCAGTAATTTTAATATGCTGGCATCATCCATGTTAAGGAGACATCACAGTTGTACTAGCTGAGTAGTCAATGTTGAGCTTTTTAATGGCAACTGCTGTATAAAGTCTTTGATTTACCATGTTATGTATAGCGTATCTGAAATTTGTCTGTTTAGTATTCTGGTCAACTGCAATCTGCCAGTAATTCCAAGGCTACTTTGTGGAATATTATTCCATGTAGTTAAATAATTTCAGTCATAATAACAAGACATAAGATAATGTGATAATGTTTAGATTAGATTAGAGCAGGGGGTTTCCAAATATTTCCATAATCTGGAACACATTTTAATACAAAGATTATTATGTGAACCACCTTCCTCTCCAGGGTGATCTTATAACCTCCCTGTGGCATCTATAGCAATTGGTTTATATGGTTAATAATACAGTATGCATCTTAACGAAGTTTAAGATTAGGAACAAAGGAGGAACCAGCAACTTGTGCCAGTGAGCTGTGCACAGAGTAGCGTTTGGGAACCTCTAAGATAGAGCGTTAGATAGAAAACCCTGTCAATTGGGACTCTGACTAATGCAAAGCAAGATTATGTGGGAACACAGATGGGAATTTTCTTTCTAAAAATGAGATACAACTAGCCTAATGTCCACTATAGGACATTAACGATTACAATAGATCCCTTTTAATTATCCACTTTATAAACTACATAGAAATCTTTGCCCTCTCTCAGCAAAGATTTAATAACAGGTTGCAATAAAGTTTCATTACCCAGGTGTTATTTTTACACAATATATTACTGTTTCCTTACTATTACATAGTGAGATTATCATAAATAAAAATAAATATACAAAGTACATTGTGGTACATTATCCTTGCTTTGATCACACACTTGCAGAGTCACAAAATTCACCATTAGCAATAGGAATCCCTGTCATTAGGACAAGTGATGTTTTTTACAGAACAGAAATTAAAAGTAAATATTAAAAGTGATATTGTGAAATACTTTATGAATGTGATTAACAATTTTAGCTACATTAGAACTGTTTTAGACTATTTCAAAGCTCTTAAGATCACTAGAAAGCAGGGAGAGTATGCAAAACTTTTCTCTGGTAGGAAAATAGCTTAAAAATAAACTTTACTCAAATTCGAACAGCTTTCTGGAGCTCTCCATTGAGCTCTCCAGAGAGGAAGTATAACTAGGAATAATAGATACAATTAAGGAATTGAAAGTTTTGGGTGAATATCAGGAAAAAAATAATAAAAATGAAGTTAGATAGTGGAACAGTCTCCAAAGCAATGTGAAAGCCCCATTGCTTGGCTGGCAAGTTAAAACTTTACTGGACAAATGTTTAGAAAATGTGCTCTAAGGAACAGTCCTGTATTGGCAGAAGGATGGTCAAGATGATCTCAAAGCACTTTATGAATATTTAGTTAAGTCTCCTCACCATTATGAGGTAGGTAATACATACGGATTTGCACAGGGCATGAATTCTGTGCGTGCACAGTGGTGCAGAATTCTTCCGTGAGTTATGTACCCACACTAATTTTTTAATAATAACTTGAAACAGCATGGAGAGTTAGGTTAGCAGCCTTAAAATAAATTTTGGCCAAGATATTGGCATGAACTCTAACCTAAGACTTTCTTCTCTACTTCAAACTTGTTTCTAATGGTGCAATGCAACACATCAGGTCAAATTCATATGTAGTGTAACTGTGTTCAAACGAGTGAACCAAATGCTGATCTTTGTTACATCAATATAAATCTGCAGCAACTCCATTAACATCAAAGGAGGATAGTTGGGCCTGTTGACTTCAAAAGTTACAGCAGGGATTTATTTGGTTTGTTTTATGGAAAAAATTAGACTAGAGACGTTTGACACTGATTCAGAACATGTCCTAGTCTAATATGTACCTTTTCTGTGAATTTGTTGTGTCCTATATTCTAGTAAATGATTAAACTTAATTATGTGTTTACATTTAAACTGGAAATTCAATCCTACATTTTGAGTCCCTACAATTATTTATTTGTAAGACTGATGCAATGAATTATTTATGCCCTTCGGTTTTAGACTGAGTGTTTTTGGTGTTAAAGCACTGTACATGACTAATTTGTTTTTCTGCTTATTCAAAAGCAGAGATTGTCAGAAAGCTAGATCTATAGTGAATTGAAAACATGTTTTGTTTCCATAGTTGTACTGAAACTTGGCCTTTTAAAAAAGTAATATTACAAGTGTGATATTAGTATATCAGTGAAATGGCAAAGCGATGAACCACTGATATAAAGTGAAGGTGGACACAGTATAGAATTTGTTCTAAAACACATTGCAAAAAGATGCTGAGGAATCTGCCATTTGCATATTGTGTTTTCAGTTGCTGTAGCTCCTTTGGTTAATGTAATACAAAATGGTTTTAGGCAGACCAACACATTTGCTATTATAAACCGTTACAATTGTGTGTCCAATATAATAATGGCATCATACATTAATTACTTCCATATCAGTTTATTTTGTTCAAAATGTTCTGTGCAATGTCCCATGCAAGAAATTTCTGACTTGCAGCAAAATGCCTTCATGTAAAAATCTGGTTCATCTTGCTTAGATTTGAAGTTATATTCTAGTATAGGTCAGGCATGGCCAAACTGTGGCTTGTGAGCCGCATGGAGATCTTTTACAATTAAAGTGCAGCTCATGGAGTTCCCCCCATTCTCCACCTACCAGGCTGGGAGGGGTGGAGCTCGGGGTTTCTGCTCCCTGGCCAGGTGGTGGGACTAGGGGCCCTGTGGTGGGATCTCTCCCCTGAAGGGCGGGGAGGGGTCTAAGCCTTTAGTCCCGTGGGGGAGGGGAGTCAGGGCAGAAGTCCCGCACCCTGGCAGGCGCCGGCCATCAAGATAGATTGTATGTGTGTGTTGTGGCTCTCAAGCTTCTGAAGATTATTGTATGCAGCTCCAAGGATCAGTAAGTTTGGCCACTCCTGGTATAGATATCTGCTGAGTTCTAGTCAGTCTCTGCTTAAGTTAGCTTGTAGCGGAGTCTTTCATTCTGTATAGCCAGGGTCCTGAAACTGTCCGTATATTGTACTCTATGGCCAGGCTTTTAAGGGTCAATTTAGTCTTAGACATTTTACAATCTTTATAACCTTTTGTCAATTCTTCAGTCTTCAGAGAAAGATTAAAACTTCTTAGATAATAGTTTCATATTAAACCAGTGGATTCTAATAATATTTTTTTAATTGTTGTTACCTGAAACTGCCCATTAGATCCCATCACCACTGGACTGCAATATAACTGTAGGATTAAATTTCAGTGAATTTAGGGTTGCAAGTAACTACGCTGCAAGAAACAAATGCTGTACTGCTGCAACCTGTAGTTTCCAATATGATTCTTATGGCACAGCAAGCACATTAATCATTTTATATAGCATGAGGAACAAAAGGCTTCTCAGATACAGTGCAGCTGCCGAGAAAAAGATATCAAAGGGATCACTTATCCCTCAAATTTTAGTGAAACAAAACAGAATTACCTGCTGCTGTTTTTAGGTTAGTGTATTATGGGTTACTTTATATAGCATCACTAGCTAAATTGGGAATTGCAGCTGCAGGGGTGATGAATTAAGCAATAAAGAATAAGTCTCTGTACGTGATATTTCATTTCTGGATAGCTCTGGATAGTAATGTATGAGTCATAGGCAAGTGAATGAATTTCTCCAGCTTAATATCAACTTATTCTATACCACTAACAGTATATCAGGTGTCCTAACACACTGAGGAAGTGATGCTGCTTTCCCATTATTATTTTATAAAGTCAGATGGCCCTTACACCTAAATGAAATAATTGCTGGATTAAAATGTTTAATCTTTTATATTATTTATAGAACTCTGTGAATTCACAGGGCACGGTGTGAAGTCTAAATATATAGAACAAGGGAGTCCCTGCTCTTGAAAGGTTTAGGGAGATACAGCCTTGAGATGTCAGGGGGAGTTGGCGCCAGTCAGAACCTTGCAAGAGGTGCACAGCGCCTTGAAGGAAACATCAGTGCATTACATGATGCACTATAAAGCGGGGCAGTGTCTGGTTCCTACTTCACAGGAAATTAGACATAGTCACTGGTGATAAGCACATTTAAGTGGCAAAATCGTGACAAGGTGTAAGGGGAGGTGTTTGTTTCCAGAGATTGCATGACTGTTGTGACTAGAAATTCAATATGAGGAAAAGATGCAGACAATGTGGCTCTTGTATGAGTCAGACCACTTCAGCTCTGGAAATCAGCATCTGTGTAAGGAGTCAGACTATTTACTTTAGCAGCTCCTTGATTGTTATGTATTTTGCCACTGAAATAATTGCCACAGTACATGCTGAACAAAGACTTGGAAGTAGACCAGCAAGCAACTTGCTACTTAGTCAAAACAAAAACAAAATAAAACCGTTTATTAATGGCAAGGTCAGCTGGGGAAAGTAATCTGGTTTTGAAAGGTGATAGAAACCCATTCATCAGTACTTATTATAGTATGTTGAGTATCTTTTGGAGATTGTCCAGAAGTAGTGGAGCCCAGTCTTGTTCCTATAAAATATAGTAGGAGAGTCAGGCCCTTGGGCCTTATCTACATTAGAGAGGTTTTTGGCAAAAATAATCCACCATTGCTACCACTGGAGCAGCTCCACTGGTATTGGAGGTAGGGTTCCTAGCAAATGCAGCATTTAAAATTGTTTAGCTGTGCTCTGAGCAGGCTTAGTCAACATGTTACCGGCCTTGGTGGCCATGGGCATCTTGTGCATACTTGTATTCTCACCATTGCTACTGCTGGTGGGAAGTGTTTGTTTGCATAAGAACCCAATTGTCAGTAGCCTATGATTCTGTCATCCGGTTACACGTGCATGGAGTGATGTTTACAGCCAAAAGGGCACCGTAGAAAAGATGCCTATATCTGTCTCAGTCAGAGGCTTCATAATACACAATAGTGTGATTAAAACCCTGACTCTTACACAGTGAAATTTATGGAAGGAAGTGCTACCTAATTCAGACAGTTTTTTCTTCTTTACATTGTTACCCTGCTGTAAATGATATTGCTGAGCAGGAAAAAAAATTCCAACTCTGCATGCCTAATAAATAATACTCATAACATCTGCAGAAGGTTTGAGTTGGAATTTTTTTCTCCTGGTTGGAGTTTACAGCAGGTGAGTAGTGTTTAGTTATTGCATAACTGACCACATTGTGACTAACTTATTATCCAACTTCCATGGAAGTAGAGTGTGCAACAAGGCTATCTTCTCCATCCTTTGGACCGCTGCACACAGACTGGATGCTTTCACCCTCGTAAGCACCTCTGCATGATTTATTGGGTCCTCCAGCTCATCAGTACAGGCTTGTGCAGCAATGTACAAGTGAGCTTCCCCATTAGCCCACTCACCAGAAGCAAAGGGAAAGATTTCCTCATCCTGAGATCCTGTATCCCCTGGCCCCTACCATCCTCCTACCCATACTCTTCTTTCCTCAGCTTTAACTCTTCCCAGCTGATGGGTTGCTTGTTCTTATTAGCTTGTCAGCCTCCTGCCTACTTAAGCCATTGAGCACCCAACTCCAAATTATGTCCACTCCAGGATGGAATAGCTGGTACGTTAGTAACCAGAGTGCTGGGTCAGCTTTACACTACTAGCACTATGTGACAGGGTGTAAAGTTGACACAGAAGCAGCCCCATGGTTGCAGGAATATCTGTTGCAAAATAATCAAACTATAAAACTTATACTTGCTTTTTTCTGGTATTTCTAGTTTTTCTATAAACTGCAACTAGGTAGTTCCATGCCTAAGCACCACTGGGGATACTGTGTGTTGAACAGAATGTTGCTGTGCCCTATCAATAGCTGTGTAGATGGTGCCAACCACTGCAGGATGTTGGCATATTGTCAGGCAACATACATGGCTGTGAGGTTGCCAGTTCTACTGGGCTGCCATGCTCACTACTCTTCCTTGTGTCTTTTTCCAGTGTCTCTGTATTATCAGGCTACCATCTTGTCCATGAGTAGCTTTTGGGAAAGATTATTGATATTGCCTACAAAGTATAGAAGGCTGCAAGTTTTCTGCATTGAGGTCCAATTTCCTGTCCCACTAAGGTCAATGGGAATTTTGGAATCAAAATTAGACCTTTTAATGCAACATTGGGATCCAGAACCCCCATCCTATAATACAGAAATAGTCCCATTGCTTACACTGGTTGTCTAGTAGTGAGTACCCCTTCCTGTCAACCTCTCAAGTAATGTGTTATATGTTTAAACCATAATTGCTGCCTGGACAAAATCATTTTCAGCCCAATTACAAAAAATGTGCCTGAGATTTGTTGTGGAATGAGGGCTCCCCCATCCCCCGCAGGGCCAACAACAACCAGCTAACACATTTTAAAGGCGTTAAACTGTGTCAACACTAGATGTCAAATAGTGTTTAAAAACATGTTACCTAGCTTTCATACATGACCTACTTTTCCTAGTCTAGATGGTAAAAAAAGAGTGAAGTTGACTATTTCCAGCTGATGATTCTAGACAAAGCCTGAGAGGTAACCTGATCAACCGTGAAACTTTCCTAGAAGATAGGGAACAAACATTCAAAAGTGATAAAGAAAATGACTTTCCTTTTTCTTCTCTTGTATTCTTTTTTTAACCACAGATTAATATTAATTTCACAAAATCAGGAGTGACAGGAACATCAAGCAATAGTACAAGATCGATTCAGTGCATCATTGTGTGCATATGCTTATATCTGATGTCTGGCACCATGTGAGAAGTTTATTCCTCACACTGCTTTGTAATTCCGCAATATCATCACTGAATTAATAAGTCTGTTTTTACTGCCCAGGACAACTAAAAAGCAATTTTAATGTTTTTTCCCCATTTAACATCTAAATAATCATTAGCTTCCTATATCTAATTTTATAACACAGACATACTGTATAAGTTAATTACAGCAACACTCTACAATAAGTGGAAAATCATTATGAATTCCTTTGGTATTCGTAACATTAATCATGAATTGTTTTGGTGCTAATATGAATGCACTATGCGATGCTTAATGTGGAGATGAACTACAACAAAGACATTAATATATGTTATAAAATATGTTCTTTAAAGATGCAAAAGCAATTGGATTGAGGCTTACAATCAAATGTATACGGAATAGGAGCTATAGACAGTGCCTTGTGACAACTTGTGACCTGCAGACAACTTGTTGTGATCTGCAGCCCTTGTAAGACAGATTTGTCATTGAAATACTGTTTAATATATTTCTATAGTAGTGGCTCAAAAAATACCGATCATGCAATTAATCATGTTACGCTAATTTGTCCTTGCAGCCTATCTCTTTCAGACTATGCTAAGCCACAGGTTTCTATTGTTATCTGTCCTTGGCAGTGAGTTTCAAAAGGTCACCATTCTGTTCATGAAACAATTTTGTTCATTTCCTTATTTTTATACTAAGATTTTATTGCCTTCCATCTTCACTAGGCAGATCAATTGAGCTAGAGCTCTGGTGCTATTGTTTCCATTTTTACTGAGCACTTGTGTGGACACTCAGCACTTTTAATGTGATGGAATGAAGGTTTAAACATGTCAACAAATGTTTGTAAGTTGTCCTTTTCTCTATTTTCCAGGTAGCATTTGAGAGTCACAGGTGTAACAAGACGAAAGCTAGGTAATTGGGGTATCTGGTACCCATGTTGGATTATTGTTGCTAAGGACTGACTGATGCTCAATATATGAGTGAGGCAGAATGTGTAACATTACATTTTTGTCTTTTTGGAACATAAGCAAGCATCACCAGCAAACTTTTGGTTCAGGAAGATTGCCAGCGGAACAAACTGGTAATAACTTAAGCAACCAAAAGACCATGCATATATATTATGTTTCTGAGGACAAGATTCACAGCCTGGAAGATTGAAGCATCTCTTCTTCTCAAGAGACTGCATTTGACTGGTTCACTGCTACTCTAGATTGATGCTACACTGCCTGAAGATTGTGAACTCGAGTCCAAGGCCATCATGTTGTGGGTTGAGGTTTTGTTATTGGTGAATTGGGATCCCAGGAGCATAAAATTATTACAAGGAAACCACCACCACTTTCTGCCTATTCAATGTTACTCTGCCAAACACAACCTAAACAATATACATGGTGAAGTCTGAAGGAGCTCTTGAATGGTTTGCAGACTTGATGGCATTCACTTGTGAATATCCCAGCCTAAACTAGTGATACATTGTGTCCCACAAATTTGGATTCTAGAATGCATACAGGTATGAAAAGACTATTTTGTTGTTGTGACTGGAATTCACACTGACCTCACAGATACCCAAGTTATTGATCAAGAAGCCAGTGCCATAATTGAACTCGGATGAGCAGTTTCATTGAATTCAGCTGAAGTATACACCCGAGTATAGGTTTGGGTCTCCAGTGATCTACTTCTTGTATCAGGCATATTCCTACTTCTATTTCTACCATTTATGCTTAATACGAGTTTTTAAAACTTCTCATCTACTGCAGCCTTGACACCTGATATCCAATGTATGTGAACCTCGGAAAGTGTCAGGGTTCCAAAACACAGAGAAAAGTTTGGAGTATTATTTAAAGCACTGGTTCTCAACCAAGGGTCTGGGGCCTCTGAGGGGCCGTAAGCAAGTTTCAGGGGGTCTGCCAAGCACAGCCAGCATTAGACTCGCTAGGGCCCGGAACAGAAAGCTGAAGTCCCACCATGCAGGACTGCAACCTGGAGCTCCAGGGCTGAAGTCTAAGCCTGAGCAACTTAGCTTTGTGGGCACTGGGCAGTTACCATGCTTGCTACCCTCTAACACTGGCCGTGGCTTTTATATGCAGGAAAACAGTTGTTGTGTGGCACAGTTGGGCCATGGAGTATTTATAGCATGCTGGTTATGGTGGAGGGTGGGGAGCAAGAAAGAATGTGTTTGAGAACCCCTGATTTAAAGCATGGCAGCTGTCTAAAACTGTTTCATCTGCAACACAGAGGAAAAGGTCAAATTTCTAGCTCTAAATTAGTTTTACTTCTCATTTTTGGTTGGGCAAGCAGTGGAAAAAGCAGGCAGCCTGCCAAAGGACATTAGAATTGCATCGCACAACTTTAAACGAGCATGTTCCCTAACTGATCAGCAACGAAACAACATTAACCGGGACGACTTTAAGTGAGGAGTTACTGTATACTGATTGGTTGGCTTGTCATCCACATGCCTCATTCACTCAACCCATCCACCTATTTTAAAAGAACAAATCCACAATCACCATCTATCCTCAATTTCTGGCACTAAAAAAACCAAACAAAAATAATTAAATATAAGCAAAAAGCAAAAAAAAGAGTAGCTAGTAACAGTAAATACACAGCTCATTCTAATGGCTCAGGCCAGACCTTCCTACTGTATTTAAGAAAGAATCCCATGGCATAGTAGCTGTAATCAAAAGGAAAAAAATGATTGCTTAAAACAAATTGATTACTAAATCATTTGAGTAAAAATAAATTAAACTGACACTAATGGCAAACAAAATATCAGTCTTGAATACCTAAATGTTTCTTCTGGTTCTCTCACAAACTATAAGAATTAGTCTAAATTGAGTACATAATACAACAAGGCAATCATATATCTAGGTTCCAAGTGCACGTGCATAACAATTACAAGAGCATGCATCGATCCGTGTATTAATCAGCTTCTTAACAATGGGCCGCTTCTTTCCTTGAGGAACAAGATTATGAATTACAACATGTATACTTACTGATCACACTTGAATAACCTAATTAGGTACAACAAAGATAGGTTGAAAAGAAAATAAAAAATCTGTACAGTAATAGCAAATTTCACTCCTTCAAGTACCCTTCTGTAGCATTGCTCTGTAATAAATTCTATGGGAGAAAAAAAATTGTCTCATTATCTTAACTTTCTGATTTTTTTCCTGTCTACTTTATCCTATACCCTGCCCCACCACACCAATGGAACTAAACATACTTACTGAGACCAATCTCTAGTTATAAGCAAGTGCTGGCTTCTATTTGTTACAATTTACATAAACACACTCTATATAACTTACTGGTCTATATTGGAACTGGATTTCTGTGACATGAAATGTTAAATCAATCTTTAAATATTTATCTTTGAATTCCCCACTTGAATGTACTTAAGAATGTTTTCATAAATACATCAATAACTGTCTTGTATGGCTCATTAAGGAAGCTTTTTATCCTTTAATGTAATAGTACAGTTTACAGCTGCCTGTGAATCATTTTTATGGACCTCCATTAAGTATGCCCTTCAAACTGCAATTATTTGTCAGATTTTTTTTTAGATACTTGAACAATCACCAGAGAAACCGTGAAAGCTGCGAAGATACACAAACATTTGGAATTAAAAACTGGCCCATTTCCAGCAGTATGTTCTGTCATATAACTAGTACTGATACCATAATATAACAGATTCACTTAAACAAATGGATCTGTTAAGTAAATCTGTTTGTCCAGGTGAAGGACAACCTGTTCAAATAGACTAAAACATTATCCCTTGAATTTTCATTTCAAACCTGATAGGAAGCTTCTTTAAGGTTTGAAGAAGGTTAAGCTGCATTTATTTCATTTTTCCCTAGATACTTTAGTTTTGAATTCATGATGAGCCTGGGAAAGGTAGTTCCAAGTAAGAATATAAGACTGACCATACAGTAACTCCTCACTTAAAGTCGTCTTGGTTAATGTTATTGCATTGTTACGTTGCTGATCAATTAGGGAACATGCTCATTTAAAGTTGTGCAATGCTCCCTACTAATGTCCTTTGGCAGCTGCCTGCTTCGTCCACTGCTTGCAGGAAGAGCAGCCCGTTGCAGCTAGCTGGTGGGGGCTTGGAACCAGGGAGCCCCCCTATCAGCTCCCCCAAGTTCCCTGTGCTGCAACCGCCCAGCAAGCTATCAGTTGCTGGCAGTTCAGCTGTCCCTCCCCCCAGTACCATGTGCTGCTCCTGCCCTCTACCTTGGAGCTGCTCCCAGAGACTCCTGCTTGCTGTGCAAGAGGGAAAGGGGGGGCTAATGTCAGGGTGGTTCCCCTTCCCCCGATCCTGCACCCCACTTACCCCTTTGCCATATAGAGCAGGGAGGGGACACCGATGGAGGGAGAGAGAGAGCTTGGGGCAGCAGCTGCTGTCTCCACTTCCTGATCCACTTAAAAAGACAATGCATTTAAGAGTGGGTCAGCTTACTTAAAGGGGCAGTGTGCATCTCTGTCTCTCCACACACACACACACACACACACACACACACACACACACACACACACACACACACACACACACACACACACACGGTGTGTGTCTGTCTCTGTCTGCTGTTTGTGCTGCTTGTGTGAAAGGCTACATTAACAGTGTGTTAACGTTGAGGGCTAAGCCGAGTGCTAGTTCATCATTTAGCAGCAAGGCATTCCCTGGGAAATATTTCTCCCTCTAACTTCACCACCTCAACCAAGCTTCACAATCATCATAGCTGTGAACAGCATTAAATTGTTTGTTTTAAAACATATACTGTGTGTATATCTATCTATATAATATATAGTTTTTTTGTCTGGTGAAAAATATTTCCCTGGAACCTAACCCCCCCATTTACATTAATTCTTATGGGGAAATTGGATTCGCTTAACATTGTTTCACTTAAAGTCACATTTTTCAGGAACATAACTACAACATTAAGTGAGGAGTTACTATATAGCATGCAGATAACATTGGTATTCGGAAGATGAGTGGCAGTGGTGGAGGAGGTCCTGAAGTAGCATAATCAAGTGTCAAAGGAGAATAACAGAAGGATTCAACCAACAAAGTTGTAGGGAGCAATGGATAAAGTAGATTTAAACAGGATGGGGGATTTCTTACTGGACAAGCAAAGAAGGAAGGGGATCACTGTTCTAAGTAAGGAAGAGGAGGAAGAGCTCACTGTGCTTCCTCATCTCTTCTTTCTTAACCTCTCTTATTAGAGTATGGATTTTCCCCTTTATATCAATGTTCTATCATCTGTTTTGCTAAAAATCTTTTTATGCACTTTTGCCCAATTCTTTTTTTTTTTGTACATTTACCTTTCTCCATTTATATCTTTCAAACTCACTTTCCATATCTTTTCAGGTGTTGAACTGGACAATCATTTTTTAGCTATGCTAATTAGAATTTGACAAATTAACTGTGACAGATAAATTAAACACCCAAATTTAGACATTGTAACTGTCACAGTTCCTGAGATAACTGCACCTCTTTCCTAACATTGGAGGGCACCCCTCTTACATCTCTGACCTCTATCTGTTACCTTCATTGGGGCAGTGTCCTTTGACTTTCTCCCTCTAGACCTAGGCCTCCTTAGGCTGTAGAGTCCTACAGTTCTTTGTGATTATCTCAGTAGTCCTGTTCTCTCAGTAACCAGCCTGCTTTCATAAAACAAAGTACTGCTTATTCAGAACAAAAGCATTACAGAGAAAACATATCTTAAAAACAGTGAACAAGTTATATGCAGACCTCTTGTAGGCAGTTCTCCACCTCCACATGGAGCCCCTGATAAGATAAACCCTTTCTACAGGATCTTTCTTTCTCTTGGTCACAGTTTCATGTCAGTTTCTGGATAGAGTGAGAATGACCCTTCTCCTAGGTAAGGGCTGTGTCCTTACCCAGTTTTAAGATTTTTGTTTGCCAGGTCTCCTTAACCAGGTCAAACCAGTATCTTCCAGTGTGTGAACCTTCTTACGGACTTGTTGCCTGCATTAGGGATTTGCATTAATTGTCGCCCAGTGACATTAGTTCCTATGCCAAACACCTTTTAGACACCCACTGAGCCAGAAATACAATCACTAGTCAGTCTATAAAGATAAACATAATACTTGAAAGTTTTTGAATATTTCAGGTGTCCATGGAATCTATCACATCTCAATATAATACTGTATGATTAGTCTGTTTCCAGAGCATCACATCTGTCACAGTAAACGTCTCATGTCACAAACAAAGAAGTTAAAGGTGCAATAAAGTTAAACCTTGGGAAAGCTGCAGGTGAAGACTTAGGCCTAGATCCTCAGTGGTATTTAGTCTCCTAACTTTCTTTCAAATCAATGGAAGTTAGGAGCCTAAATACCTTTTGAGGTCCTGGGCCTAAGTCGCTGGGGAAGTGTTGAAAGCTTGCAATGAGACCATTGATGAATTAACCAACCTCCCAACAAAGCATAGAAGCAGGAAAAGCTTCCAGACAAATGATATTATAGTTGCAATACTTTGTCACCCTTATTTGATATTTTAACAGCTGGTGAGGTGTTATATTCCTTTCAATGATTAGGTGAACCTTCCACAGTATCGTCTTGAGCAGAATAAAGGAAGAAGTTGTTGAGGCAAAGCTTAGGGAAGAGTTTCGACCAGATTTTCATCCTAAGAAGAATAATCAAAGAAGGCATTGAATGGTAAAAACTACTTCTTATGAACTTCATAGATGCCAAGGAAGTATGTGATAGGCCTTGTTGCGATTCACTCTGGAACATCCTCAAGTGTTATGATACGCCAACAGAAACATCATCAAAGCTTTATATCAAGGTGCAGCAAGCACAGGTAAAGTAAGCACAGGCTTAAGTGAATGGTTCTGCAGAGACTCTGTGGACAAGCAGGGATGCATTGTCTCACCTCTGCTGTTTGGCACTGTCATTGACTTAATTATGAGAAAAAAATGTGGACTGATCAAACAGAAGCATTGCATAACTCAACAGTATGCTGGAAGATCTACATTTTGTTGGCGACGTGAGAACTAACATGCAAGTAAAGACTGACCATTACACAAAAGAGATGGGTTTAAATATTAGTTAGGAAAAAAAACAAATCTAATCAGAACCCCAGCAACTCCCAACTCAAGCATTATTTCGGATGGCAAAGAAATACAAGTACTGAGTCAATTTACAAACCTTGGCAGTAATGTGCAAGCCATTGGATATGTCCAGAAGGAAATGATGTCATGAAATGGCAAGGTGGCATCTGTGTTCACCAGTTTAAACAAGATTTGATCATAGAAAATCTGTAGTTTTAAAGACCAAACTACTTCAACTCCAGTTTTATTTCCATCTTAACACATGGATGTGAAAGCTGGAAAATCAAACAGACAGCTAAAGTCCTTTGAACGCAAATTCTTTTTAAAATTAATTCCATGTATTTTTCAGCAAATGTGAAGATTCATCATATTTCAGAAACCCCTTATTTTTAAAGTTATCCAGGAAGGATGGAAATATTTGGGACGTGTATTAAGAATGAAGCCAGAGCATCTGCCATGGCAAGCATGTCATTGGGCAGCTGCAAGAATACTCAAAAGCGGCTGACTGAAAGAATTTCTCCATCAAAAACTGAAAGGGAAAATTTTTACGGGGCTTATATGGGTGAGACAGGGATAGTTTAACTTTTTTTGTGCCCTAAATTATAGCTGATGCATGGGATGAATTTAGATTCAGAATTGAAATCTGGGCTTCAAAGTAGAAATAAGGTCACATTCAATTTGATTCCACGTTCTGGAATCTATTACTTGCCATAAAAGTCAGCATTTGTTATGTGGTATTTGTCATAGTTTCAGGGTTGACTGTACCTTTGACCCACTACACTATGGTCTTCTTGAGGGCACCCCATCAAGGTTCTAGGCTTCCCATCCATCACCTCTCTTGGTGCAGAGAATCATGTCTTTCTCCCTTCAGACCAGAGGTACAGGCTTGCAGTCCTTCCGCACTTCAGTGTGATTTCCCAGCAGGTCTGACTAGGGTCCGTCTCCTGTGCTTAATTCCTTCTCCAGGGACTATAACTGTACACCAGTTAGCAATCAGCCTTCACAAAGCAAGCTGCATCGATTCTTACGGCAAAAGCATTACAGATAAATCATGTATGTAAAAAGGAAAGAACCTATATACCTACTAAATGCTTACCAGATATCACTCCCAACTCAAACGTAGGCCCTGGTAGGTGTCAGACTTTCAAACCTTACAAGTGAGTTTATCCTGTTGGTTACAAGTTCATGTCAGTTTTTAGATCAGGAACCAGACTCCAACTGGTCAGTTCAGCTGTTTTTTACACAGCTAAGGCCTGCAATATCCAGTCTGCTGGAACAGGTAGTCACCAGTCAATGGCTCTCTTTTCAGGGAGTTGCTTCAAAAGATTGGGTTTTTGCATAAGTGGAATTGTGGAATATATATTAACCGCACCCCAGGGATTCCCTAGGAAACCCATTTAACACTTCTTATCCCTAAAGTCTGTGCCTGTCTGGCATATTTTAATATAGTTGTTTTGAACTCCTTCACTTCCCATGTCTCCTATCTGTCACAGTGGTACAGTATTTAGTTTTATTGTGAACAATTTTGCAGCGTTCAGAAGATACCTAAATAGGAAGTTTTCCATAGGCAACATAACACTTCAGAAAATAAAAATTACTTTCCGTGGATTCCAGGATTCCTTCCAATGTTACTTTTATTCTGCCACTTCCTTTCTTACTTTTTTTTCCGCCTATTGCATGGGCTAATTTTGACTCAAAACTGTAATACATTTGTTTTCCCTTTCTGATAAAGTTCTTATGCATCTTTCATCACTTCAGTAAAAAATATCAAAGCTAATTATCAAATGCTGAAAAACTGTTTACATTTATATTTTGGAAAACTGCTTTTCTATAGACCCCCCCTCCAATCCTCCTCCAGTCAATCTCAATCTCAAACCATCAGCTCTTAAAATGTAAGGATTGAAGCAAATCCAAAAAACTCTGCCTACTTAGGGCCCAATTCTGCAAATCAAGCTCATGGGCATTCACTAACCTCAAGTGACATCTTCCCATGTGCGTGAAGGTTGCAGGATTAGGCACTATCTTTCTGAGTACTAAAATTCCTTGAAGTAATTTCCAAATATTGAAGACTCAGTTTGTACCGAATATCTGCAATCATACAATCTTGGGCTAACTCTCCATACACCAATTTAAAAGATTAGCTTATACTGATTACTTTGTTAATTGGGAGGCTATTTGTTTTTAATTAGGAAAATTTAAAAAAAAACTCAGTTGAGAAATACCACATGTTCACACATTATATTATGTTAACAGCAGCAATGCATGTATTGTAGCATCTTATCTGAGACTGATTTTAAGCTTTTGCTGTTTTATTGCTTGGATGTATGTGTTTCAGCCTCGTCCTTTCCTCTCTTTGATTGACCTACATTTTACCGGTTGGCTAATCTCTACGCCATATCATTTTTGCTCCTGCTCTTTCCTTTCACTTTATTTTTTTCAGTTTGATAGTTATGGTACAGTAGTTCTAATTTAATGAGTAATTTTAATAATGTCTTTAAAATGAAATAATTTGTTTAAGGAATCCCTTTTAGAAAAGTTGTAAGTAGAAACTGCTGGTTAGTTGCTTGGCTGGAGTGTGAAGGATGGAGAAATGGCTATCGAGAAGACAAAGATTTTGGTACTTACAAAAGTGAGACCTAAACATTTGCTACAGTATGAATTCTAAGGGTTTGTACGAATTCTCAGTCCAGCTCTGTTCATGCATCTCACTCTTAGTTTGTACTAACCTCTGCTGTTTTTATCTTATAACTCTCTTGAGCAGAATCTGACAAGCCTGCCTGTTGCAGGGTGGTCCCCTGCTCCTGCCCTGAAGGGCTTAAAACAGCCCTGGGGGAGGGTTGTGGCTGGGAGCTACTAAGCTGGGCTGATTGGGAAGTGGCTGCAGCTAGGCTGTGCCCCAATCAACCACAGCTGGCCTGTATAAAGAGGCTGGGAGCCAGAAGCTCAGCAGTCTCCCTCTGCCTGTAGAGGGAGAAGGGCCTGGCTGCAGGGAGCTAGACACAGGTTACCTGAGTGAAGCAGGGCTGGGGACAGGCAGAGGAGCTGGGGAGCTCCAGCCTGGAAAGCCCCAGGCTGCAGTCTAGCATAAGGCCAACAGGTATGGGGGGTTGCAGAGGGCAGCCTAGGGGTAGGCCAAGGCAGTAGGTCCAAACCCAACCTTGCCAGTTATGAGTGGCTGATACAGCAGTCTGCCCCAGGGCGTGGAGCTAGATGATGACTGGCAGTAGCCTTATACTGAGGTGAGATGGGAACAGTAGGTGGGTGTTCCCTGGGGAGGGGAGACCGTAAGACTGAGGGGTTACTGCCAGGGTGCAGCACCCCAGATAAGAGGGCACTGGGGTCCTGGGAGGGACATGGGGGCCAGAAGACAGGCAGATCACCAGCCTGCAGAGGGCACTCTGGAGCTGGAATGAGCTAATTCCCAGAAGTCACCAGCAGGAGGCGCCGCAGGGGTGAGTCTGCCCATCTACGTGCAGTGACTTTGGGCAGATGTCTGACCTCCTCTCATTGTGACCTAAACTAAATTTTAAAGGTTAGTGTATTTGACCTACTCTTCCAGTCTTTGTTTTCAAACTAGCAGAGCTGGTATGCAATGTTTAAACAAATTAAGGGCCAGAGTCAGGCCTGGATTCAGTGGGTTGAAGTACTTAGAATACCCTGAAAGAACTCATTTACATGCACACTTAAGCTCTGATATCCTTTACTCTTGCTCCTGTTTTGAAGATGCATTTGCCCTATTAAGTTCCCTTCTGTCTTGCTGCTTTGCAGAAATGCATTTCTGCTAAAGTCAATAGTGGTGCCTTTATTTCTTTCAATGGAAAGAATCTGAAATGTTGTTATTGTAACCCACTCTGAATTCACAAGTCTATACATATGAAAGGGACAAGTGCTGAAATAATCTCTGGGACTGTCAGACCATGTTACATTGATCTGTGTTTGTTGCCTTGCCATGTTTTCTTTAGAAGACTGTGGTTCTCAATGGGGGCATGCATATCTGACACCAAAATCAACCCCTACAGTGCTTTCTACGTTACTTCCAGGAAATTATAAGGGGAATACAGTTTTTGTATATTTTTTCTATAACAGGCTACACCTTTCAGGAGGATCTTTTCATCTTCAAAGTGATGTACAGTTTCAGACTCTGCGAGTGAAGTATTGTTCCCATTTTGCCAGGCAGGAAGTTGAAACAAGTTGTGACAAACAGGGCCTCAGAAGGCATTTATGTCAGAGCCAGGGTTACGGAAGACAGGAGTTCCAGTTCTATACTGAGGCCCTGACATTTGCTAAACAGTTCTGGTAATGGACATACTTTAGGTAGAAATACATTAGGAACCTTTCAGAAATATAAAGATGCCTAAATTACCTGGAGCAATTATACTGTAAAAATGGAGCATATACACAGATTATAGTCAGATTTAATCTCTGTACTAAAGTAGTTACCTTGGCAACTATTATATTGCAGGAGATTTGGGTAATTAGACTTTAGTCGGTGTGTTACTTACTAACAGGTGGAATACAACACTTTGCCAATGTGTTTCATAAGAACTAAGCATAAAGTGGCATATACACTTGTTTTCAGTTTAAGAAAAAATATGCCAAAAGCAACACTACATCAGAGGAACATTTTGTTTTAAATGCATTAGTGTGCCTTTTAATATAGCAGTCTGTGCAGTATTGTATACACTATACCAGCACTCATTGAAGCAACATGACATGCGTGGGCATAATTAAGACAACATTGTTTGTCTCAATCTATAAGCCTTCTGTCTAAAACATATTAATAATCCTTATTAGTACAAGTGTGCAATTGTATACTACTGAAGTTCCCTCTTCAAGCCTACAACCACCACAGATTTGTTAGATTAAGGGCTTGTCTCCATGGTGCCACACTATGCTTTTCAGAGTGTATCTTGTAGAATGCACGTTAGAGTACTCTGCAACTGTCCCATGTAGACCCTCCTGGCACAAACTGAAAGATACTTAGTATGCATTAACATAGTCCTGTTTGAAATGGGACTACATCAATGCAAACTAGATACCTTTATTTCATGCCAGCAAGGCTTACCTAGGGCAGTGAGAGCAATCTGTAGTTCACACACGTGTAGAGCACACTGCAGCATTGTGTAGATTAGCCCTAAGGCTCTGATTTTTAAATTACATCTTATATGAACAGATGCATAAAAAGTTAGTTTTCAATATAGCCTTAATATGTGCTTGTGTGACAGGGTCCAGCAAGACTTCTCTGCCCTCTGCTGGAGGCATCAGTGTCTTGCCACTCCCTGCTAAAGAAAATCTGCTCTGGCTGGGCTGCCAACACGATTTACCCCTCCAAAGAATTAGAAAGGCAATGTAGATTGGTGGAGACACTGACTAAGAAGGCTTGCCTGCTTACTCTCAGGGTGAGCCTGGGACAGAGGAGGAGATGCTCAGTGCTGGCTCTGAACCTCAGGGCCAGGTCAGGACCTTGGCTTAAAGCACTGTGACCAAGTGCCTGCCTTTTGTGTTCGTTAGTTTAAACGTGCAGTCTACTCACATTCTGAGTTTATCATTTAATTGTTTAAAGGGTGAAGCTGAGCTTTATTCCTCAAGCTTCAATGAGCACAAGATTTCCTCTCACTTGTGTGATTTCTGGAATATTTGGGGTAAAATTTGAAACAGTCATTTGAATAAAAAAATCAAAATGTTTTGAAAATGTAACTATTTTCATTTTTGTTCAGAATCTTTTTTTACTATAATCGGCAAATTTGATACTAATGTGCAAAATGTGTTCATTGAGCCGAATCTGCATTTTTTTGGACAGAACAGAGTTTTGACCAAAAAATATCACCCAGCTCTACACTTATATTTTTACATACAAAGCATAAGAAAGCTGTTAGGTTGTGACTATTTAAAGTGAAAAAATATCTGACACCGGAGATTCAAAAACATAAGAGAATGTTGTAGGTATGGGCTAATTTGAAGAAGTCCCATTACTTTCTGTAAGAGATTAATTATATGAAACGAAGTTTCATTTTTAAATGAATACAACAGTACTGGTGATGTCCTGTGTATTTCATCATATCACATGTGAAGGGTAAGGGTACTATATTGTGTGTTGTGGAAACAGAACCCGGTTTTGCATGTGCTTTCCCATGGACTAACAATTAAGTCATTGCACAGAATTACTTTAGAGTGCTGGGATGAAGATTATTTTTGATTTTACATAATTTTAAGCCTTTTCAAACTGATGTGCATGCATAGTACATTTTTGTATGGTATCTTTTATTAAGTTTGTAAACAGTGGCTAATGAAGTCTTCACTGAACATGTGTGAGTGGCTAACTGCAGATCTTGGAGACCTTTAAAAGACACCCTCCTCTACTGCCCATATTGTAAGCATCTCTCAGCCTTCTCTTGTGAATCTGTGTGGCAGAGTTCTGTTGAATGGTGCAATTCCCAAATATCTCTACAGAAGTGTTGTCCTGCTCTATAGACCTTCTGAGATGCACTGGAGACTTATCTTCCTGCAGATCTCCCAAGATTTGAGTGGGACCATTTGATCAGTGTCTATTTTTTTTTTAATTTTTATTTTTGGCAAGCCAGCAGAGCTTTCTAGTCTAGGAGACAAACATTTATGTCCTCTACTTTATCCTTTTTAAATTCCATACAAAGTTACATTAAGAATGTTGGAGTTGCATGGTTAAGCACCAAGGGCGGCTCTAAGTATTTTGCCACCCCAAGCATGGCAGGCAGGCTGCCTTCAGTGGCTTGCCTGCGGGAGGTCCCTGGTCCCACAGATTTGGCAGCTGGCCTGCAGGAGGTCCGCTGAAGCTACGGGACCAGCAGACCCTCCACAGGCATGCTGCCGAAGGCAACTTGCCTGCCTCCCTCGCGGCAACTGGCAGAGCGCCCCCGTGGCTTGCCGCCCCAGGCACGCACCTGGCATGCTGGTGCCTGGAGCCACCCCGTTAAGCACTCAAGTCAAGAAATACAAAAATTAGGGTTGCATGCACAACCATTTTGCCCCTTGTATTTTTGAATTCAATATGGTCTTAAAATGTATGTTCATCACATACCATTTCTAATTTCACACAATGTACTGTTTTCCCAACAAACTTAAATCTGTGTGTATCTTTGAGTACTGTGCACATTATTCAAGAATCTGAGTAGTGATACATGAAAAGTAAAGTAAATGTTTATACCTGATTCAGATTCTATCTAGGAGCAGAGATTAGTGTGTATGAGAAATAAATTAGATGGCATATGTAGACCATTTAAATGTGTAGCTAAATTACTTGATTAGTTGGCTAGTTCAGCCCCTGAAAGGCACCTAAAGATTGTGCTGCTGTTGGAAGAATACACACACACACACCCACCCACCCCTCTTTAGGTGTCTTTATATATACACAGTTCAAGGTGTGATGGAATATACCCTGCACGCTGGCTCTAAAAGGGCTGAGGTAAACAAGGTGGACCCAATTAGCAAGCTCGGGGAATTAAAGGTGAGAGTAAAGCCCTAATTATGAGGAAACTCTCCTGAGCAGAGGTGGGCAGGACTAGCATAAAAACAGGAAGCTGGCAGCAGCAAGGGGTTGCTTGGAGGAAGTTTGCGGTCACCCTCTGTTTAGTAGAGAGGGAAGGAGGGAACACAAGGAAAAAACAGTACCCTGAGAGCCTGATTCAGAGGGAAGGGTGTACCCTGAAGAGTAGGGTGGAGAAGAGAGCCTGTGGGATGGGACATGGGGGCAGCGAATTAGCAGCAAAGTTGGGGACTAAACAGACCTTGGCTCCATGTTGTAGGGTCTCTGGGCTGGAACTCAGGGTCGAGGGCTAGGGAAGTGGCACCGGTGGGGCAGTGAATTGGACGGCTGCCTGAGTCACTGCAGGGGTGACAGGGTTAGGATACCAGGCATGAGGACTGCTGGATGCCCCTTGAACAGGACAGATTTTGAAGGACTCTACCATGGAAGGAGGGAAACACTGAGTGACCTCGCCAGAGGGCCAAATCACTAAGAGGGAGCAACAGTTAATGAAGTGAGAGTAGGGCTGTGGACTGAGAGTGAGAGACAGAGAAACAGCATGCAACTGCAGGAAGAGGCATTGGTCTCATGGAGTGAATCCCCAGAACAGCCAGGAGGAGGCACCATTCCAGCAGTGAGCAGAGCACACACATGGGTATTGATAAAGTTATTACAATGTATTAAAGAGATGACAACGTATCAAGAATTTGGTATTTTGAGAGAAAAAGCAATATAAATACACATCAGTGTCTAATCCTGCATAGTGTGAATGTCTACTGTGAGTAGGGCTGTGCAACACATCTGCTCTTTCATAGTCTACTCTGGCTTGGCTACCCACTGTTTGAGACTTACACCTGTCTTACTTTGAAGCCTCTGGACTGCTGACTCCCAAGATAGATAATCTAGTTTTAAGGTTTTGAAACTGTGTGAATGTAATTTACACTCTTTACACTTCCACTGAAGAATGCATCCCATCATGTCATACAAACATGTGACGTTGTTCTTGCTGGCATATTGGAGAGATCATATCCTTAGCATCGATACGATGCTGTGAATTTATTGTGGGTGATAACATGTATCCACTCACTTATACACAGCCTGTTTCAGAATTTCTAGAAAGGCAACTGAAACAACAAAATTGTCATCAAGAAATACAGTAATAAGTGCTATAAAAATACTGAGGATTTTCAGTGCAGATCTGGATTTTATTCCCGTGAGCATTAGAATAAAAACCTAGACATTTGCTGATTTAATGCCCACTTCCTCTTAAGAAGTCGTAGCTTCATGCTACCCTAAATCACAAACTACAGCATCTCTTGCCACACTGAATCTCACTATGAGACTTTGCTCCTATCTTGCTCACACATTGCCCACCTGCAATAAATTGTGCTTCAAATTGAAAGTGTATATAAGGTAACATGCACCCACCATTCTCGCCCTACTATTGAGGCTGAACCAACTACTAGAGAATGACTTCAAGTCACACAGCATCTCAGAACTGCCCTATTGAAAGTAAATTGAAACTACCATGTAGAAAAATATAAGTTCCTAGATAATAATTTTAACTTCATTCAGGTCAAGTTTGTGTGACTGTCTACACATTTCCATGGTCTTTCAGTTTCTAGGGACAGTTTATCCTACTAATATCTGAAAGGTAGCAATCAGTGTGAGTAGGCTCTGAAAATGTGTGTGAATTCTTTCACATACATGACAGCTTGTTTTGAGCAGGAGATGCAGGTGAATGCAGATAGACACATGGATGGATTTAAGCACGAGGCCACAACTCTATTAATGCTCTATTACATACCAGGCATTTAAGTGGGACCAGTGCAGGGTTACAGGGCTCCCAACATTTAACCTGCAACTTGAGTTAGGCTCTCCTCAGCTTATCCCTTGGATTCTGCTCATTCTTCTGAATCCTCTTTACCCTGATACCCATGAGGGGGACAGAGGGTATGAAAAAGGGGGGACCTTTGTATGCACAAGCTTCAGATCTCCCTTCTCCAGCAGACACAAGGCCCACCAGCAAAATCCCAGGTCTCAGTCTCTCTCTCTTATTTCCCTTTGGGAGCAAGCCCTTTTTGGCTGTTATCTGCAGTGGACACTTAAGTGCCAGCAATTAGGTTGCTCTCATCCTCCACTGCCCAGTACCTGTTTTCTGCCTGATCCAATCCCCAGTTGCCATTGTACATCGTAATGGGAAATTCATTTACAGATTACTCACATTCCTTCCCCTGCATCGAGCTTGCCTGTGCTCCACTGCCGGGCTGACTGGGCTGTGGTGGAGTCTCAAATTGGTCCTGGCTCACGGCATAGCTAGAAAGTTGCATGTCCCCCATCTCCTCCTCATCCTCACTGTTCACATCGGGAATCTGTGTCTCAGGCACCTCAGAGGTATCCACAGTGGTGTGGTGGTGGAGTCTCTGCCAAGTATGGCATGCAGCTCTTTGTAAAATCGTAAGGTCTTAAACTTTGCACCAGGTTGACTGTTGGCCTCCCTAGCCTTCTGAGATGCATGCCGCAATTTCTTTGCTTGCACACAGCACTGTTGCTGATCCTTCTCGTACTCTCTTGCATCCCCTGTCCACATTTCTACATCTGGTCCACGGCTGTGCCTGCACAGCCTCTTCTTCCCACAGCCCAGAAGATCCAGTATCGCCTGTCAACTCCAGAATGGAGCATGCCTGGAGCGTGTAGCAAACATGGGCAGCTGGGCAGTTGCACACAACAATGGAGAGCTGCTAGGTGTGTTGCCAAGCTGGATAATCATGAAAAGGCATTTCAAAAAATCACAGGGTTTTAAAGGCGGGGAATAGGGAGCTTCCAGTCTCCGTGACCCCTGGGCAGTGGAGTTCACAATTGTAACCAGAGCAAGTGGTATAGGGAATTATAGGACAGCTGCTGGAGGATATAGGTTCAACATAGGTAAGACAGTATCTACACTTCACTGCAATGACCTCAGTACGAATGACTGTAGCTCAACGTGCTAGGTGAGGTGGTGTTACTGTGTTGCCATAATGGGGTGCTTATATTGGTGTGAAACAAATGTAACTATAGACACATGGACAACTAGGTCAATGGAAGGCACCTTACATCAGGGCCGCCTAGAAGATTCAGGGGGCCTGGGGCAAAGTGGGGGAGCTGCGGTGCTTGTACTCACCCAGCGGCGGTCCAGGTCTTCGGCAGCATTTCGGTGGCAGGGGCCCTTCAGTCACTCCATGTCTTTGGCAGCACTAAAGGGCCCCCTGCCACCGAAGACCCGGACCGCCGCTGGCCCAGGGCTCACGGGGCCCCTGCGGGGCCCTGGGCCTGGGGCAAATTGCCCCACTTGCCCCCCCCCGGGCAGCCCTGCCTTACATTGACCTAATGTATGGACTACGCCTTATTTTCTACTTACAATAGGCATATATTTTCTAGTAATACTTTAACAAGGAGGGACAAAACAGCAAATCTTAGATTTTTCAAAACTACTTCAGCCCAATTCACACTTGCTCTACTGATGCATAAGGTAGTCTAATGTAAGTAACCTAACATCACTTCTGAATTTGGCTCTTAATGTGCATATGCAATGTGTAATATTTTACACTTATACACACATTTTACATTTTTCTGGTTTCTATTATAACTCCTTATTTTCCATTTATTTGAGTTTTTAATATGTAGATCTTTTGGGATGAAAGTTTCTATATTTGGTGTCTGCCTGAAGTAGAAATCTGATTATTTTGAAGAAAATCTGCAGCCATTTTTCTGTGTTGGAAAATATTCTAGCTGTATTTTTTAGAACTGGCTACAGCAGAAGTCACTAAATTTCAAAACCTGAACACTGTCCTCATTGAGGCGTTATCAGTGTTGGAGACTGATAGTTAAGGGCTAATGTCTCTTTTACCTGTAAAGGGTTAACAAACAGGGAACCAAAAACACCTGACCAGAGGACCAATCAGGAAACAAGATACTTTCAAATCTTGGTGGAGGGAAGCCTTTGTTTGTGTTTTTTGGGTTTTGCGTTGTTCTCTCTGGGTCCTGAAAGGGACTAGACGTGCAACCAGGTTTCTTGCCAATCTCCCTGCTACAGTCTCTTATATATTCAGAATAGTGAGCATTAAGTAGAAAGGCGGTTATAGTCTTCTGATTGTTTTCTGTATTTGCAAATGTGTAGTTTGCTGGAAGTATTTTAAATTGTATTTTGCTGTGGGGAGGCTTCTCTCTCGTGTCTATAAACTGAAAGATCCTGTAACTTTTACCCTCTAAATTACAGAGACAACTTTTACTTTTTTCTTTATTAAAAGTTTTGCTTTTTAAGACCTGTTTGATTTTTTTCCCCTTGTTGAGGCTCAAGGGAATTGAGTCTGTACTTACCAGGGAATTGGTGAGGGACAGGGAGAGAGAAGGGAGGGGGGGAAGGGTGGAATCCCTTTGTTTTAGATTCACAGAGCTTGAATCTGTCTATCTTCCAGGTAACCCAGGGAGGGGAAGCCTGGGAGAGGCAACGGTGAGGGAAAGGGTTTACTTTCCTTGTGTTAAGATCCAGAGGCTCTGGGTCTTGGGGGTCCCCGGGTAAGGTTTTGGGGGGACCAGAGTGTACCAGGCACTGGAATTCCTGGTTGGTGGCAGCGTATCAGATCTAAGCAGGTAATTAAGCTTAGAGGAATTCATGCTGGTACCCCAATTTTTTGGACTCTAAGGTTCAGATTGGGGAAATATACCTTCATTTTTTGTTTCCCCACTTTGCATTGTTTCAATTGTGTGACTTCAGCATTACTTAAAGGAATTTTTATTAAATATAAATCCTTCATTGCAGTCCTGTGTAAGTATTAGTGCCTGTATCTTGTGTAACTGCAGTTTTGGATGTTGAAGAAATACAAGACTGGATCCATTGTGTACACAGAATGTACTATAGTTGTCTCATGCAAGTATATTTCAGCATACAGTTGACATAGTAAATAGATGTGAAAAACAATATATGAAAAGCTCTTTTGCTTGAACTTTGATTTATAAAGGAAAATTCTGCTAATTCCAGTGGTATAAGACTAGTGACTTCTAATTCAATTGCTTGTGCATAAAGATGTAACATGGCCTCATAGGATGGAAAAAGGGTACTCTTGCCTCAGCTGAATCAGACAAAATACAGTGCTTAAGCTGTTGACTAATACATGACATGACTGCTGCCAAGATTATGCTGCTCATTTATAAAGGTTGGGGATGACTCAAAGGCAGCACATGTTTCACATTAGTGCCCAGAGGCAATTACTGTTTACATCATGACAATGTCAATTATCACCTAAAGCACTTCTGCAAGGAATAAAATGGTACTGACAAGGATATAATTATTTGGCCATTTGCTTCTTTACTACTTCAAATGTCAGTGTCCGAGTTGTTTCTCTAGTGATGTTTATATGGCCATATTTTCTCTCGGCTAAAATAGTATGAAAGCTACAGTCTCTTCCCACTTCAGTATTGAGGAAATATGTTGTTTAAAGCAAAACCTCTTCCTGTGTGACCTTTGATACTGAGCTAGATTTGGGGGGGATTTTCATGGTCTGATATTAGCTTCCATACAGTTACATTTTTATTTTAAATTTACATGTTAACATGGCTTAGCCGGCCCCAACAGTTATGCTAAAGAGTCAAGAACTTTGGAAGTCAATATTAGAGCCATTGCTGAAAGCCAGTCATTAGTAGTGCCATTTGGATGGAATAGAAAAATAGTAATATAAAATTTCAGTGTTGCTCATTACTGTCAGCGTGGAGAGGCACTAAATAGTGGAAGAATCCGAAGTTGTAATCCTGGATGTAGCAGTAGGTCTCCAAGACATGTGCTGCATAAGAAAGCTGTAAATGTGCTCACAGTTCCTACTATGGACTTCCAGCTGTGTCAGCTTCTGTGACTATTAATATTATGTGCAATTATGTACATTCTAAACTCAGCCTTTTTATCAGCTCAGTTCCCAAGCATCATCACACACAACCCCCCACTAGAACTGCTGCTAATTGGTGCTATTGTTGACGTTGCTGACAGAGGTATTGAGGAGCCAGTGGGCAGGGAGTCTAAATTCGTCTCACTCCCAGAAGTGGATCTCTAGATCAGAATTGTGGCAGATTGGCATGGTGTGGTGATGTTGTAAAAGTTACACTCCATTTGCTGGTTATTCTGTGTATAGAGAATTTTGTTTTCCAGGGGTGTTAATCTGGTACCTCTTACAATAAGTACATTTTGAACAAAGGTGATATCTTTACTTACTTACTTACTTGATTCCTGATTTAGGAATCATATTAGTGATTCATTTAATGTAGAACCTGGAAGGGGAGTAAGCTTACTAATAAAGTATTTCTCCACTCTCACTGGATCTTTCTGCCCGCAGACAGAATCCATCTAGCTTCCAGGTTGAGCTGGTCCAAAATTTTCCAATGGAATGTTTCCCATCCAAAAACGACAGTTAATTGAAACACAAACTTTCCAAGGGAACATGTTTCGACAAAATTTCATCAATCGACAATTGAATATTAAATTGGTCCAATAAAAGATATTACCTCACCCACTTTTGTCTCTAATATCCTGGGACCAACATGGATACAATAACACTGCATAAAAATTAATATTGAGTTTAACAAGGTTGAAAAATCCATTTTGGTGGTTTTGGAATGGAATACTATTTTTCATTTCAAACTTTATTTTTATTAAAAATGTCAAATTGAAACAAAACACATCTACGGACAATTTTTTTGAAAACATTTTTCAGTGGTAAACTTCAATTTTTTGTTTTTATTTCAAGATTTATTTAATTCTGAATTGGAATTGTGGAATATTTTGCAAAACAGAAATTCCAGTTCTTGCACAGCTCAATTTCCAGGATGCAAATAAGTTTTTTTTTTTTCCAGTTTCCCTAATCTTTTACACAATGGAAAATTATTTTGCTTAGTCAGATCTTTTCCCTTCTTTGCAGCCACATTCTCGAAGGAAAGGGAGAGTAAAGCAAATAATGGGGGATGGAGAGACTAAGTTTAAAAATCTCACTACTTAAGAGAGATTTCAGCTCTTCAAACTGGAAAAATTCTGTAGACTTGAAGTGAGAACTCCTGCCTGTTTTAACTGCCAATGATGAACTTACGCGTGCTGCTTGCTGGAACACACGAAGCAATTTTGAATATATATTCTATGCTTTATATTGAATTTCTTTGACAGCTTCATATGAATTTTACATGCATTTCTGCACCAACAAAAAGCAATGTCAATCAAATGGAGTGATTATGCAACAAAATATTGCTTATTGACAGTGGTTCTTAAAGTTGCAAGATATGTTTTTATCACCTCCCATAATAAGGGCTGAACACCTAATTATTACATGCATAATAGTCTGAGCTGAGTCATTCCTACAGCTGTTTCTCTTTCTGAATGTAGATAATTGGTAAGAGTAGCAATCATAGCTCTTATTAAAATGGAAAATACCAAATTGCTCTGAGAATCGCCATGAAATAAATTTGAGTTAGAATGTCTTTTTTAGAAAGGCCCAAGTAAGCTAATCTGTTTGCTGAAAAGCTAGTATACCAGCCACTCCCGTCCACTTGTAGCAGAAGAACCAAACTTCAATAGCTCCAGAAATGAACCAGCAAGGGCTGCAAATGGACCTTCAGCCATGAGGACATACAAAAAGATTTGATCTGTCCCAGGTCACTGAATGTAGATGAAATTCCACTTTTACTTTGTTTTACTCTGCTCAGTTTATCTACATTGGGAAACTTTTGCAAAACTGATTTATAAGAAAGTTAATGTTTAAGGATGATTGTTGCTGGCATGAAAAATTAAACACTTATTTGATAACAATTTGATATAATTTGCATTATAAGGTTTTACAGGACAAAGAAAGTACTCCAGATACAGAGTATGTGTTTGTTCTCTGTATTCTTTTAAAAAGATAAAATTGACCAGTTTCATCTAGTTTTTAGTGAGTTGGCCAGAGCCCAGAAATTAGATGGAAGAAAAGCTTGTTGAGTTAATTTAATTTAAATAATGCAGGAACACATGGTATAACCTATTCTTCAAAACAGTGCCAGACATTAATTAGTGGAGTTGACAGTTTAAGGATATAGCCCTGTTGGAAAGCCTGATTATTAATACATAAAGAAGGGGAGAAGAATATGATCAGTTCTAATTGCTACCCTTGACTGTTTTAAAGATTGTGAGAAGAGATCCCTGTTTACAGGGACCTCCAAGATCTTAAGAAATTATGTAGTTTTTACCAAGACATGTAGTACTATAGGACTATGTCTGCACTGCAATTAAAAACCTGTGGCTGGCCCATGCCAGCTGACTTGGACTCGGGCTAAGGGGCTGTTTAATTGCAGTTAGTCTGGGTGATATAGAACCTGGGAGAACTTCAAGTCCAGTAGTTGCCCTTTATATTATTTACAACTGTCTCCTTGTTTATTGAGAGATCCTGCAATAGCCAGTTTGCCTGAGTATGTCATAGATTGTGTACATCTAAACAAGTTCCTTTGGATGTTATCACCTTTAAGATTATACTTATTCAGAAACTTGTAGTTTTCTTAATTTTTTTTCCAAACTTCATATGTTTACAATACTTAAATTGAGCCTTTGTGCCAAACAAGCTGATTCCTAACTAAAGCTGGGTCCATAGAACATAAGCCATTTTAGTTAAATTAAATGATAGTCTTGATTCCTTTGCCCACCTTATTAAGATGTGTGAACAGTAGAGAAATACTCTTGTGTATTTTATACATAAACATTCAAATAAGTTTTGCATAAATATTATTTGACCATCTCTATCATTCCAATTTTTTGGTTACTTTATGGACCTTTGAATTTCTGGGCTACAACTGGAATTGGTAATGTAGCAGCCAAAATACCATGAGAAATCCTCTCTGTGGTGTTATAGGACAACTGGAATAGAAAAACAGTAGAAACCTTACTCAAAAGCCTTACCATGTCAATTTCCAAGCCCAGATCTTTTTATTTGAAGAATACTGGAAAAAAAATAAAATAAAACCCCCCAAAACCCAGTAATGTGAATGTAGCTGAGTTGACAACCATCTCCCGTGAGCATCTCCTTATAGCTGAAAAATGCCTACAGTCACTTCATTTTGAAACGGAGTGGCACCCACCTTTCAGGAACACCCTCCTTCAGGAACACCCTCCTTCTGGTTGGGTGTGAGCCTGCTTTTCTTTGAGTTCTTACAATAAGGTGGCACCTGCCTCTCGTGAGCACCCCCATGGCCAACGGCTGTTTGGTGGGTCTTCGGTAACTCAACCCTCTGGTGGAGTCTCACTATCTCCCCTTCTGAGGTATACAGTCTCTAGTTCTTTCTCTCAGCCCTGGTATGGGGCTGTAGCATGAAGGCTTCCTTCCCAAAGGCACTGCCTTCTTTAACAGCCCAACGGGGGGCCCATCTTGGTACCCTCAGTTAGTGTCCTTTCAGCAGCCTTTCTTGGGCTCAGTCTTCAACCAGAGTCCATCACAGTACTCTCTGGTCTGGCTGGGTTCTTGGCTGAGTCCCCTGGGCTCAGTCTGTCCGCATTGACCTGTCCATGTCCTGCTAATTTTCCAGCCAGGCAGGCACCTGGTCTTTGGCAGCCTTCCCTCTGCTCAGTCCTGCCTGTAGTAAACTGTCTGCAGGCCTGCTGTTGTTCCAACCAGCCAGGCACCTAGGTCACCCTCTTCAAGCTCCAGGCAGTAACTAACTGCTCTGTCTCTGCTGCTTCGTTTTATAGGCCCCTTCTGGCCCCTGATTGGTTGCTCCAGCAGCCCCTGTAGGCTGCCTGTAGGTCTTCTCCTCTGTTCTTTTCTGGGGCAGGGTAAAGCAGGGCTGCAAGGCCTCCAGCAGAGGGCCTCTGGACCTAGTCCACCCTGTCACAGTGGGGGGAAAAAAGGGCATGAATTGCACTGTATTGTACTGTAGACACAGTACAACCTCAGATACAAACACCAGAGTTACGGACTGACCAGTCAACTGGACATCATGTGAAACCGGAAGTAACCAATCAGGCAGCAGTGAAGACCAAAAAAAAGAGAAAATACTGTACTGTGCCTATATTGCATCTTAAAGGTAGGCACATGTGGGCTGCCTGTCCCCATACCCACCTGCATACGTGGGGAGGCCATTACATCTAGGAGTGAAGACCCTGGGACTGCCAGCCCAAGGCAACTGGCAGAGCACAAGCAGCACTGGGGTCTGTGCTGCTTTCACCCCTCTCCCTCTCCCCTGGACAGAAGGGGGCTCTGTTTTCACCCTCCTCCCCCAGCCAGAAGGGGACATGGTTGCAGTCTGATCCAGGGAAAGAAGCTGCCTGCGAGGAAGCTGCTAGCACTTAGGAGGGAGTTTAGCTGCTGCTGGAACTTGACTTGGAGAGACAGCTGCTAGAAATAGAGCCTGAACTGCACTTTGTTCAGAGTTACGAACATTCCAGAGTTGCAGACAACCTCCATTCCCAAGATGTCTAACTCTGAGGTTCTACTGTACAAATAAATACCCATTTTGCTTGGAATTTCTTTTTTCTTAAGGTGTACGACTTACTTCATTTTTCATCTGAGA
This sequence comes from Gopherus flavomarginatus, assembly GCF_025201925.1. Lineage (NCBI taxonomy): Eukaryota > Metazoa > Chordata > Testudines > Testudinidae > Gopherus > Gopherus flavomarginatus. Next base: position 43,104,846 of record NC_066622.1, read on the forward strand.
TCAGAGGCAAGAGCTCATGACACATTCCCCCGATTAAAGAACTCAAAATTAGAAAAATTTTTCTCAAACTCCTGAGAAATTTTGGTTATGACTCACAGAACAATCCCAAACCTTGCAGTTCTTATTTTCATTGTATGAGCTTGTGTTTGCAGATCAAAACCTTTGAGGTTGAATATCACCCTTCCAGGTCAGGTAAGGATTAACTCAAAAATGCAGTAATGAAGCTACACTCTGAGAGACCATTGCTACTGTCCATCCTTTGCACTATGTATCACAGAAGGTTGTTCTGACACAAATACAAGCGGAGGGAGTTTGAATACACACTGCCTATGTTTGTATATATTCATTACAAGAAGCAAGACAGCCCGTACTGTGCCCCCTTGCAGTGTAAGATTTCAGAAATGATAGAACCCTTCAAATTTCAGTATGCTCCCTTCTCCTTATTATCTTTGGTGCTGGTTTTACAGTCTTGCGCACAGTCAGCTTCCGCACCTCACAGGCTCCACAGCCTTTTAAAGAGCAAGCCAGTATTTCCTTTCCGTAGCCTCTTGTCTGTGTCATTCCATGATTTGTTTGTGGTTTTGCATGCTTTTATTTAGCAGATGTGACTGCTCTCCACAGATTTTAACCTAGGTTCCTGGGCTCAGTGTAGGTCTGTAGGCCTTCGCGAGCATACACTCCATTGCCCATTCAGTCTCTGAAAAAAGGAGAAAAGTTATGAAATGAAATGACTGAATAATATGCTAGATAGTTTCTGCTTCTTCAGTGTCTCTCTTACATTACAGTAGCATCTAGAGCACTCAAACATGATCAGGACCCATTATGCTAGGCACGGTACAGACCAAAGAAAAGCCCTGTCCTGGAGAACTTCCACTATGAATATACAAGACAAACAAAGGGTAGGAGAAAGGGAGTATTTTACAGATGAGGAACTGAGGCAGGGATAAAATGATTTTCCAAAGGTTATACAGGGCATATATGACAGAGCTTAGAGCTGAACCCAGATCCATTTCCTAGTACAGTGGCTTACCTACAAGACCAAATTTCCTCTGAATTCCTTTGTGTATATCATGCAGAGACTATTTAAGGAGGAATTTCTGGTACAAGTCCAATCATGTGGACACCAATCCATTATCTGACTTTAAATATGGTTTTCCAGACTTCCATGCTCTTCCACATTTTTCAGAATAAAAACTACAGACTTGGAGGGGCGGGGAGAAGGGTACTCTGACACATGGTAGTTTAAGTAGGCCAAGCTTATTTTACACAGCAGGGGCTCCTTGTATCATTCCATTCTACCCAACAAGCTCCCTGTCTGCCACCATTCCAGGCCCTTCTATTTCAGGGATTCCCAGAAACTCCCCTTGGCTGCCCCGCCACCCTGGAGTTCTGTGTGGCCCGCATTCACCCTTCTCCTATACCAGGGTTCCCTATTCTCTCTCATGCCAGTTAGCTCTGCCCCATTCTCCATATTAGGTTCCCCTTATCTCCTCCACCCACTATGGGTTCCGTGTGACCCCATTCCGTCCTCCCCCTGCACCACTGTCCTCTCTTCTCCCTCATGCCTTGGGTTCTATGTGCATGTCTTCCTCCCCTGTGCTAGGGGCTCTGTGTGCCCCCAACCCCACATACCACAGTTCCCCAATTTCCCGCACCAAGGATAGTACATGTCCCCATTCCCCATGTGCCTTCCCACTCCCACTATTATTTGTCTGGTAGATGTCATTCAGGATGTCAACATGTTAAACTCTATAGGGAGGATGAGCAGGGATATTGTTATGCTCGAAGACTTTAACCCTTGCCACCACCAATTGTTTGATCTCTAGACAATTGCAGAGGTGCTCAAAGCTGTGGCTGTGCTATCTGGATCGGAGGGTACCCCATTTCCCCTCTTCTGATTTTCCCCATTGATGGCTAGAACATTCCCTGTAACTTTTACAATGACTGGAACCATGTTCAAAGACTATTGTGTTACACACAGAAAACATCATCAAATTGAGTGTAAAGCCTTTGTAAGCTAGGCCAAAAAGTGCACATTGAATTTGATCAATGAACTTAGCATCTTTCCACTCACTCTGCAGTCCCAATTTCCTGTGATTTAATTATTCAAAATTTACTAGACTCAGTTAAATAATACACTGGATAGATTGTGAACGGGTTCCATTATTCTTTCAACATTTATAAGGGTATGGCTACATCTGGAATTTCAAAGCGCTGCCCCGGCAGCGCTTTGAAGTGTGAGTGTAGTCAGAGCAGCAGCGCTGGGAGAGAGCTCTCCCAGCGCTGCATGTAAACCACATCCCTTACGGGTGTAGCGTGCAGCTGCTGCCCTGATTACACTGAGGCTTTACAGCGCTGTATCTTGCAGCGCCCAGGGGGGTGTTTTTTCACACCCCAGTTGCAGCGCTGTAAAGTGTGAGTGTAGCCAAGGCCTCAGTATCCCAAAGTCGAGACCACTTTTTGAAAGAGAGGACACAAAAACAATCTCTCTTTCACAATAGTAACTGGGCACATAAACTACCCACAACTGCCAGCACAAACAGCTCTGACCTAACCAAGTGATTGTCCAGTTTCTAAGTTGTTGTTTGGTTATATAAATGTGCACACCAAAAAAACTTCTGCCACGCCAGTTTGAAGGATGACAGATTCAGGCTCTGGAAGGCTGCCCAGAAGGAATGAGTTCCACAGATGGGACCCTTCAGTGAACTACTCTGCTGATAGTCTCTATGGGAGGGATGAGGAAGGGGAGAGGAAATTTTCAACTCCTAATGCCCTTTGGTGTTTTGGAAAATCTCATCCAAAGTGTGTATATTTTGGTATAGTCAGCAATACATATCAGGTGCTATCCTCTGGTTAAGTAGTACTAACAAATATTAAATGATTTTTGGTCACCATGGTCTTGAACTGGATGCTGACTGGTAATAAATGCCAATGGCTTGAGCTAATCAATCCAGCATACAAGCAGCCTTAAATGTTTGTTCATCCTTGAAGGAAATTAAAAAATAGCTGATCTGATCAGTTGAGACTAGAACCGATTACTTATTCATTGTGTTCAATCTATTGGCTAATTTAGCCATTTTTTCCTGTTTGTGAATTGTCTAATAATTTATTAACTTAATTGAAATTGTTTTTGATTGATTTTTATGAACATTTTATTCAGTTTTTGATTGTTCAGGAACTACCCTTAATAATTACTTACGGTATTAGATATCCAGAACTATTTGAGCTGTGTGATTGGTCATCAAGTTACATGGTTTCTGCTCCTTGATTTTCATGAGTGTTAAACTTCAATATTTCTGTTTGAAACAAGTTTAAATTCAAAAGGAAGTGAATTTCATTTTGTGATTTAACAAATACATAATTTTTTTGCTAACTTCTGGACAGGCAAAATTTTGCTCTCACAGTCTTTCATGAAAGGTTATTAAGACAGGTGTATGTTCAGCACAAGGCAAAAATCTATTCAGAGTTTGCCAAGTGTTTATGCAAAATTCTTCCTGCTGTTTCTCCAACAGGAGAGCAGTTCTTGGAGATGCGTGAAAATGTATGTGCATTTTTCTAAAATGGAGTCTAAACAGAAAGAGCTCTTAACTCTAATGAAGTGAAAGACAAAATAAATAACGGCTGTTTGTTGTAAGAGGAAAATGAGTTGAGTATACATATTGCTAACATACAATGGAGAATGTAAGTGATAAAAAGAGCTTTAGTCTCAGAGCAAAAACCTGGACAAATGAAAATGTTACCAATTAATTTACTTAAACTTCAGTTTCTCTGTGAAATGTGAAGTCTCAAGGGTCATTTTTCAAATCTGCTGTTAAATATTTCATTAAAAGTAATTTAAACTAAGGGAGAATAAGTAACATTTGCAAGTGCACATCATATCTTCTCAGCTGTACACTGTCTTGACCTGCATGGCTACCTTTGGCTGCTACTCATCAAATATTGAACAGCTGTTAGTGTAATTGCATTCACTGCACATCCTCACAAAAGATAATCAAAGCTGTGCTTGCCACGCAGGCCAAGAAACAAGAGCATCTTAACCCCCCCACTCCCCGAAACTGTTCCCAGCATATTACATCTTGAATTGAAATTAATGAAGTTAACTGTCACTTTGTCTCTGAGATTGTGTCAGCCCCACTGCAGAGAAGACCATGTGGATGGAGATAGAGCATTTAGAACCTACTCAGGTGTCATATAGTGCTGCTGCCCTTGAGGGTTATCAAAAATTAAATAAATTAGAGTATTAAAAATAAAGATGTACAATGTTCTTAACTAGGAGTGTCAAATGATTTTTTTTAAAAATGAATTGCAATTAATTGCAGTTTTAATCGCACTGTTAATAGAATACCACTTATTTTTGGATGTTTTCTACATTTTCAAATATATTGATTTCAATTACAACACAAAATACGAAGTGTACAGTGCTCATTTTATATTTTTATTACAAATATTTGCATTGTAAAAAAGATGAAAAATAGTATTTTTCAAGTCACCTCAGTTAAGTACTGTAGTGCAATCTGTTTATCATGAAAGTGCCGTTTACAAATGTAGAATTTATTTGTTTTTACACAACTGCACTCAAACAAAACAATGTAAAACTTCAGAGCCTACAAGTCCACTCAGTACTCCTCCTTGTTCAGCGAATCGCTACGACTAAGTTTGTATACATGTATGGGAGATAATGCTGCCCACTTCTTATTTACTCTATCACCTGAAAGTGAGAACAGACATTCAAATGGCATTTTTGTAGCCGGCATTACAAGGTGTTTACGTGCCAGATATGCTAACATTTACATGTCCCTTTATGTTCAACCACCATTCCAGAAGGCATGTTCTAATGCTGTTTCTATGCTGATGATGGGTTCTGCTCGATAGCAATCTGAAGCAATGCAGACTGATGCATGTTAATTTTCATCATTGAGTCAGATGCCACCAGCAGAAGGTTGATTTTCTTTTTGGAGGTTTCTTTTAAGACTTCTGACAGAATGTTCCACATCTCGTCCCTCTCAGATTTTGGAAGGCACTTCTGATTCTTAAATCTTGGGTTGAGTGCAGTAGATATCTTTAGAAATCTTACATTGGTGCCTTCTTCACATTTTGTCAAATGTGCAGTGAAAGTGTTCTTAAATTGAACAACACGTGCTGGGTCATCATCTGAAACTGCCATAACATGAAATATATATGGCAGAATGCTGGTAAAACCACAGAGTAGGAGATGTACAATTCTCCCCCAAGGAGTTCAGTCACAAATTTAATTAACGCATTATTTTTTTAATGAGCGCCATCAGCATGGAAGCATGTCCTCTGGAATAGTTGCCGAAGCATGAAGGGACATGCTAATGTTTAGCATATCTGGCATATAAATAAGAAAGAGGAGGCTTTATCTCTTGTAAATGTAAACAAACTTGTTTGTCTTAGCAATTGGCTAAACAAGAATTAGGACTGAGTGGACTTGTAGGTTCTAATGTTTTACACTATTTTGTTTTTGAGTGAAGTTATGTAACAAAAAATCACATTTGTAAGTTGCACTTTCATGATAAAGAGATCACACTACAGTACTTGTATGAGGCGAATTGAAAAATACTGTTTCTTTTGTTTATCTTTTTTACTGTGCAAATATTTGTAATAAAAATAATAGTATAAAACGAGCACAGTACACTTTGTATTTTGTGTTGTAATTGAAATCAATACATTTGAAAATGTAGAAAAACATCCAAAAATATTTATAATAAATTTCAATTGGTATTCTATTGTTTAACACTGAAATTAAAACTGCAATTATTCACAATACATTTTTAAATTGGGTTAATTTGTTATGAGTTAATCGCTTGAGTTAACTGTGGTTAATTGACAGCTCTATTTTTTTTTAAAAGAACCGGAGTACTTGTGGCACCTTAGAGACTAACAAATTTATTTGAGCATAAGCTTTCATGGGCTACTGCCCATTTCATCAGATGTATGCAGTGGAAAATACAGTAGGAAGGGGTGTGTGTATGTATATGTGTGTATGTGTATATGTGTGTGTATACACACACACACACACACACACACACACACACACACACACACACACACACAGAGAGAACATGAAACAATAGTTGTTACTATACACACTATAAAGAGAGTGATCAGTTAAGGTGAGCTATTATCAGCAGGAGAGAAAAAGAACGGTTTTTAGTCGTAAGGAATTCCACCATGATTTCGACAATTTCCACCCCACCATCAACCTCAGCGTGTCATCACTGTAGTGCAAGTAGAGTACTCACCAGCCACCACACAACAAAAACGCTAACCCAGGAATCTATCCTTGCAACAAGCCCGTTGCCAACTCTGTCCACGTATCTCTTCAGGGGATACCATCACAGGACCTAATCACATCAGCCACGCTGTCAGAGGCTCATTCACCTGCACATCGACTGATGTGAGATATGCCATCATGTGCCAGCAATGCCCCTCTGCCATGTACATTGGCTAAACCAGGCAGTCTCTACATAAAAGAATAAATGGACACAAATCAGACATCAAGAATTAGAACATTCAAAAACCAGTTGGAGAACACTTCAATCTCCCTGGCCACTTGATTACAGACCTAAAAGTCGTAATATTACAACAAGAAAACAGACTCCAATGAGAGACTGCTGAATTGGAATTAATTTGCAAATTGGACCCATTAAATTAGGCTTGAATAAAGACTGGGAGTGGATGGGCCATTACACAAAATAAAACTATTTCCCCATGCTTATTCTACCCCCCCCTCCCCAACAGTTCCTCACATCTTGTCAATTGCTGGAAATGGGACATTTTCATTACCACTACAAACCATTTTTTTTCTCTCCTACTGATAATAGCTCACCTTAACTGATCACTCTCCTTATAGTGTGTGTGGTAACACCCATTGTTTCATGTTCTGTGTGTGTGTGTGTGTGTGTGTGTGTGTAATATATATATATATCTTCCTACTGTATTTTCCACTGCATGCATCTGATGAAGTGGGCTATAGCCCATGAAAGCTTATGCTCAAATAAATTTGTTAGTCTCTAAGGTGCCACAAGGACTCCTGTTCTTTTTGTGGATACAGACTAACACTGCTGCTACTCTGAAACCTCTATTTTTAACACATCTGAAGGCTTGGTAGTCTCTGTTCAAGAGATTCCCAGGAATGCGAGAAGCGATGGGTGATAAAGACCAGGAAATTGGATGCATTGTGATGGGAACTTGTACATTACCTGTGTGTTCTGCCTGTACTTAGGCCAGTATTGTTCCTGTCCTGTCTTTCCTGAACACTAAATTCACTCAACATTAAAAGTCAGTTTCTGACCAGCTACTTATACATATTTAGCCTGCGGGCTGGTCTACACTACAGTTAGGTCAACATAAGGCAGCTTATGTCAACCTAACTATGTCAATGTCTACACTACAGCCTTCCTCGCAGGAGCTGTGAAATTGCCAAGAAAGCTGAGCAACTAGATCCCAGCTGCCACCTGCTTGCCTGGAGAGCTGGGTGGCTGCATCCCGCTCCCGGTGGCTTCAGACCCCGTTCCCCGCTTGGAGCCAGGGCAAGAATCCCCAGCAGCTTTGGATCCCACTCCCATCCGAGAGCGGGTGATAAGCCCCGGCGCCGCCTGCTGGGAGCTGGGCAACTTTGTCAATTTCATGTCTCATTGAGCTGTGAAATTGACAAGGCTGCCTGGCTCCCAATGTGGGAGCCAAGAAGTCAGGACAGCTGGACCCTGCTCCCAGGGGACATGAAGCCCGGGGCAGCTTCCCCTCGCTCCTGGTGGGGAACGGTGAGGGGAGAAGACCTGGGTGGCTTCCCCTGCTGCCAGTGTGAAGCAAGTAGCAGGGGGCAGTCCTCTGGGAGTCTGTGGGGCAGCTGGGCTCCCAGAAGGGAGTTCCCAGTGGAGCTGAGAGATCATGGTCTCAGTTCCCCGCACTGCCCTTCTTAGGTCATTCTTGGTGAGGATGTGCTCCACTGACCCCAGAGGGTGGTGTGGACATGCACCACCATAGTAATAACTGCGGTGGCTGTAAGTGTATCAAATATAGGTGAACTTAACTTTTCTAGTGTAGACATAGCCTGAGACTTTCAAAAAGTCACCTTAGGGATTTAAGCACAGAACTCCTATTAATTTAAATGGATCTCAATCATGGGTTGTGAAAGGCTGTTTTAACTTTTTGCAACGTCCATGCACTACATCAATTATAAGCTCTTTGGGGCAGAGATTATACTGTTGTCTCTTTGTACAGTGCCAAGCACAATGAGGTCCTAGTTCAGGGGTAGGCAACCCGCGGCACGCAAGCTGATTTTCAGTGGCACTCACAGTGCCCAGTTCCTGGCCACTGGTCCGAGGGGGCTCTGCCTTTAAATCAATTTTAAATGAAGCTTCTTAAATATTTTAAAAACCTTATTTACTTTACATACAACAATAGATTAGTTATATATTATAGACTTATAGAAAGATACCTTCTAAAAACGTTAAAATGTGTGACTGGCATGCAAAACCTTAAATTAGAGTGAATAAATGAAGACTTGGCACACCACTTCTGAAAAGTTGGCGAACCCTGTCCTAGTCTATAACTGAGACTCTTATGCATACTGAACTACAAATAGTAATATCTGTACATTTACCTCGTTGCAGAAGAGAAGACTTACTGCCGTGATTACAAACTAAGTTGCTATTACACAAGATCAGCACTAGAATGCTGAAAATAATTCATTGGTTAGTTGAAGGTATTTGACCAAATTAATTCCAGGTTTAATTCCACTGAAGTCTTGGTAGATAAGGAGTTAGCTTTTTACTTTTTTGTTAGAAAAAGTGCTAATTCTTCATTTTAATTAAGCACCAGTTATAATCAGCACTCTTGTAACTTTGAATAGTTTATACATTTAGTTTGTGTGATTTTGCTGATGTTTGAAGATACCCAGATGTTACAAAGCTATGAGAAAATACATTTTAAAATAGTTATGGTCTTTGGAATTCGGAAATTAAAGATTTTAAACCTCTATAAATCCCTTTTGTTAGTAGATAAAGTTTTTTAAAATAGGTTATTTGTGTGATGGGGTTGTCTTGTGAACTTCAAGAAAAAAATGACACTGTTTACACTGAAAACCACCTCGCATTATTTATGTGGATTTTATGGAGGATTGGATGTTCTGCTTTAAACTGAAACCATGTTGCAGTCTTTAACTATGATGCAGCTATCACTGTCCCATACTGTGTGGAGTTAGCAATGTATCAGATACTTAGGAGGGTTGTTGGTTCAATTTACTGACTAAGTTTTTTATTCTTAGAAATAGGTAGATTTTTACCCCCCAAACACGTTTTTAAAAATTCTTTTATTTGGCATGTATATATAAATGACCTTGCTTTGCAGCTCAGTAGTTCCAGGGAACTCCTAGCAAATATGGGGAAACTTTAAGGCCTGTTGCTCCTGCTCTGGAAACAATTTTCAGCACTGCCAAAGTGTTTCAGGTAATATATGGAGTATATTACACAAGTAGTAATGCTTCGATTTTTGCTTCACTTTCTTATGATTAGGCTTTATATTTTCATCTAAATCTGGGAACACTGCAAAGAATTACCATGTAAATAGAACTCAGCAGGTTTTGGACTAGATATGTAAAAGGTGAAAGGAATGATGATCTCCAGCTGTACACAGGCTGAACGAGGTATGTCTATACTGTAGTCATGGGGTGAGATTGCACTAGAATAGAAATGCTGTAGCTAGCTTTAACCTAGCTAGCTCAGGTTCTGGATCAGTGAAATGTATCAGCTACCCAAAACCCTGGGTAATTACCTGCGGGTCTAGCCCATGCTGAAGCACATGGTGAGCTGCTTCACTGTTCGGGTGCCCAAGCTAGCTCAGATATGTCTACTCAAGCTGCAGTCCTGGACCATGATTGCAGTATAGACATGCCCTTAGTACAGTTTTGTTCCTGAAGGTGCCAAAGAATACTTGCAAGCATCCTTGTAGGGGGCAACCTATCAGACTAGTCCAACATCCTAGTGGATTACAAACAATTCCAGTAGTGGAATTTGGAGACAAATGAAAACAAGCCATCATAAATGCATATTTCTCCCCAGCCCCCCCTTTCTAGGAATTTATAATTTTTTTTATTGCATCTATGAAATTGCTGCCTAACAGTGATATGTCTCGGTGATGAAATATAGCCACTTATCACTTCATGCATTTTTCAAAGTATATAGCAGATAATCACTGTTCAAAAATTGATTAAACAAAACTACCATTCCATTTTTAATATTTTCATGATTTAATCATTGTTACTCCTTCTGTATTACAGCCTCATGCAATATTGAATCTGAAATCTGTTTCCTGAGTGTCCTCCTCCTCACCCCTCCTATGTAAAATTGCTCATGATTTCTGGGCTGCTGGCACAAATTTTATTCTACAAAAACTAAGATCAATGAAGTATGTATTTTCTGTTTTAAAATGTACAATACAAAAGATTTGCTGACTTGAAAGAAAAAGATAAGAATAGCAAGAATAATTTCCATTAGCAGTCTTGAAACTAGTGGATATTGAGGTTGGGAAGATGGAGCACGGCACTGCTACCCATACACCACAGTCTGTAATGAGGGATAATGGAGAATGGAAATGCACAGGCATATTCAGAACCATTTGTAGCCCAAGATGAAGCCTATCCACACCCCATATCATTTGCAGGTAGTTTCTGTATTCACAGATATCTTTATGGTGTGTCACTGAAGTGAACATATTTGCTTTTATCAAGTCACTAATGACTAGAGCAACATTGATTTTTTTTTAGTTTTCTGGCGTAATTTTAACGTCAGGGTAACACTTACAGTATTTTGGTCTTGCCATGACTTTTCCCACATATCTCTACACCATACTGTCTTTGGGGAGTTTGCGGCTACTTGAACTGTTTTTGAAGTGTAAACTGATTTGACTGTCATACCCAGTAAAAAGTTTTAATCTTTTTTGTAGCCTTTCAAATATTTTTTATAGTCAGTTGGCACACTTCAGTGTACAAGCCAAGGGAGCATCTAAACATTTCTGATGTTGGTAGATCTGGGGTCAGGAAGCATATACAGTATTCCCTTTTCAATAAGTACTTCTATCAGCTGTCTTCACCTAGGTTCAGAAATAATGAAAAACACTCTTTGTAAGTTTCCTGAGATCATTGACTATTGCTACATCTTTCTTGGAGAGCGTGTCTACGTAATCAGGCAAATAAATGCAGTAAAGCCAATTTAGCAGTATTCTAGTTAGAGATGAAAAGTGCTGTCATCTTTAAAATCTAGGATTACTCCTGGCCTTCACTGACTTTCAATTAATTTTCATAAATCTTTTTCTGATATTATTTTTTTGTCCTTAAAAGTTCTGACTTTTGCTCTGGAGATTTAATCTGCATCCTGTTTTTAAAAAAAAAAAAAAAATCTTCAAGATTACAAGGACTCCAGTAATTGGGACACCACTGTCTTATTTTTCAACAGTTTTTGTACTTGATTGAAAAGAGATTTAAATAGGCATAATACATAGGAACTATAGGACCAGATTGGAATTGTTCAATGTCACAATGATCTGCAACCTGTTTAATAAGTTATAAATGCTTTTTCCAAAGCACAAGAGAAAAATCTAAACAACATGACATCTTTAGTAGATGCTACTACATGGTATGCTAAAAAAGACATTCTGTTGCCGGCAGATAACTGCCTGAGGCCAAGCAACAGCGGGGTGGGGGGGTTCGTCGCCTGGTGTGCCGCGCCAATAAACACACCAGGGTGGAGAAGCAAACCAAGTTTATTTGAGATCTCAAAGCGGTGCAGGGAGGCTGACGCCTCAAATCAAGCACGATTAAAACAAGCAGTCTGTTCCTTTATATCCCATGAGAACTTTTCTTGCTGACTAACAATCCCCCGTTTCCCCTCCCTCTTCTGTCCGGCTGCAGCATTCTCTTCTCACACACTCCTTTGTCTTCCCCCTTCCTCTCCCCCTTTCTGCTACAGAGACATGTACGCTGTATCTAAAAGCGTCCTTGAAACTTGCTTCAATTTAACTCCAGTGTGTTACAGCAGGGAACTGGCTGTTACAATCAGAAAACTAACTGCTGACATTACATTTTACAGCTCTTAACATATTAGGTTACACAAAGTGTTTAACATGGAGGAACATTGGTTCATTGAGGCCTACAACAGGAGGGCTTCATTGACACTTGTGGTCCACCACCCTCCCGAGTTACATAGGGTTATGCCTAGTGACACCAACAACTCCCTCCTTTGAGAATACTCAACAAACTTTTGGCTGAGTTTTCTCATACTTTTAAGGACAAAAAGCAATTAAGCTCTAGGGAGCTGGAGTGCTTTACAGCAAGCAAGCAAGAGAAGAGTAACGATAAACAACACCACACCAGTGAGCAGGAGGTGAACAATGCCTTCCCCTAGTTCTCCCAGGTTGAGTAACCAGCCCCAGAGGGAATCAGAAATAGTGGATTTCCTTTCCTGGGCCTTCCACTGTTCAAAAGCCTGTTTGGCTGACAGGATGTGCTTGTTAATATCCTGTGTGTTTTCTGGGACATAAGAACAGCATTCATCCCCTATAAGGGCGCACACCCTGCCCTGGGAAGCCACACTTTCACCCAGAAAGTGTTCACGTATGTCTCCATGATCACAGATCAGATGGTATTTCTGATGCGTCTGTAAGGGCAGTGGGCCAAGTCTGGTACTCAAGATCACTCTGAATGGCCATCAGCTGGTCATTCAGGAAATCCCGAATTCCTAAACATACTAGATCCTACTGCAATGCCTTCCCAGCCTCAGTGATATTTAATACCATCTTTCCTTGGTGTAGTACTACAATACACCTGTTATTTAACTATTCCCAGGTACTTTCAAAAGGCATTGACATTAATAGCATAGGAGGTGGGTTACATTATTAGTCACTCTCCAGGACACAGGGCGCAGCCTGTAGAATAAACCCCAAGCTCCAATCAATACCACATTCCCAAGCACGGGTCCCACAAATGTCCTCCCACCAGTGTATAATTCTTTGTTTTTTTCACCAAGGTCAGTTCTTAATGTCCTTTCTGGTCAGGAATTCCTGGACTTTGGCAATTTCAGTGGAGCGAGTGTTCCTTCTTCTTTCCCAAAACAGTCATGGTGCAGCATCCTACAGGGGAGAGGTTACTAGCACATCACCCTGTAATGGTTTTGTTTTTTTCTAGAAAAATTCAAAGGCACAATAGATCTGTCAGTGGACAAGGGAGAGGTTACTAGCACTTCACCTTGTACTTTTTCCCTGCTGTCCAGAAGGCACAGTGGAGCTAGAAGGAGAAATAGGCTAATCTTCAGTAGGAGAATTCTCCCGATGTGGAGGGATCTTTTTGCAGTGAGAATCATGGGTACAGGCAGTCAGTCTTTGGCACTTCATAGCGATGTTGGTAGTCACCAGGACTTAATAAGGGCCTTTCCAGCATCGAGCCAGAGCAGTCTTTTGTTGGTGGACCTTTACATCAATCCAGTTTCCTGATTCCAAGGAGTGGCAGGGCTGCTAGGGTCTTTGGGTAGCGCCTCTTTACCTGTGAGAAAAGAAACCTAACATTTCATTAGTGCCTGGCAGTGTTTTGCAAACCTTATAGCTGCATGGGCAAATTCAAGTCCTCCTTTTCCTGATTGTCATCCAAGTCTTAACTGTGAGCAGTGTCCTTGAGTGGAGTCAGTGTCTTATCTATAGCCTGAGCTTGCTATTTTTTTCCAGTTAACTTATTTTTTTTTTGTCCTTCTTCCTTTCTTGGCTTCTTTTAACCTACAAAGGAAACTTCCACTTTTCACTTATACATCTTTTTCCAACAACAAACACACAAACATTGCCATTATATAGTACATCAGTCTTATTATTTAATGTATGCCACATATACCCTTCCACTAAAATAACCTTATTACAGAACTTTGGAGCAACAAGCCAGGACAAGCACACCCACTTTGAGGAGTTTACTCAATACAACCTCTAGTCCAATAGCTTCCCACCATCCCCAGCCCTCTGGCTAGAAATCTGAGGTAGCCAGAAAGATCCCATGTACAATATGGGGAGTGGGTTAACTTTTCATGTCTTTGCTTCCAAAGACTGTTGGTATGCAAATTTTAACAATTTTTGCAATTAACAATTTGGCCAATGAAGTTTCTTTTTCTTACTTAAGGAAATGCATTAGACTTTAGTATATCACATTCTCCTGATTTATCCAAACACTTCGTATTCCAAGTTGAACAAAACAAGTATCTGCATTTTAATTTAACCTTTTTGTTTGATTTTAAAATAGACTATTCTATGAAAATATTAAACACAACAATTCCGGCTACAAGACAAACACCACAGGACAGAACATACAACACAAAACATAATTCCTATTGTGCCAGTAAATGCATGGTACATTGAATGCTGTTCAGATGGCCTCAGTTTTCTCTGGTTATCTGAAAGACAAAAAACAGAGGTCTACCCACCCCTTCTGGGCAGACAATCATCGCTTGAAATATACAAATATCCTTGTTGACTTCAGGCAAAACAGAGGAATTACCCCATATTTTCTTGTATTTGTTTCATAGGCAGCCCAGGTTTTCAGTTACATAACACTGTATACATTCTTCAGCTAACTTAACTAAATTGTTCATAGCCAAACCAAATGATTGCAATCCAATAATTTCTTTTCCTGAATTTATTTACAAACATTTCAGACACCAAGAACTTTTTTCTTTAGCATTTTTACAAAGTTCAACTGCTGTTCCCTCCAGCAACTACAGAGTTAACTTCTCACTCTCCCTTAAATCACTTGCTTGTCTCCCAACAGCCATTTTTATCAACTTAACTCACCATTCCAAGTAAGTCCTAGGTATTTTAAATCCCCATGCTTACGCTTACTGACTCCTTCCCTCCACTACACCCTTAAAGTTTTCCAACCCGTTTTGCAATCTCTCTGTCTGTTGCCTGCCCGCCTGGGCCCGATCCTGCTTTTCTTGCTGAACCGTCCCTTCCATGGGCACCAACTTGTTCCACTACCAGTTTAGCTAGGAGGGTGGGCTTCTCAACTAGCCCCCACCCCTCCTGGTCTTTTCCCTTAAACATTCTTACTCACAAGACTACCCGAGTCCTCCCTTGTGAGGCTTGTCACCTGGACAAAAACACATGGCCCATTGGGCAAAGGCCATTTACTTAACATATAATCCAAACCCCTTTAGAGATTTACCCAGAGACCCGTCCATCTGTCTGCTGACACTTAAACAGAAAAGAGAATTACACAGAGCAGAGGAACTTACAGTCTAAGCCAGGCTTTCCCACTTCTATACACTGACCACTACAGGGGACGGGACAGAAGGATCTCAATTCGACTTCAGAGCTTCCTCGCACGCATGGCTTCCACTCTGAGGAATTACGAACAAGAGGTTCAGTTCCGCCCACACTCCTAACGCCCAAATAAACAGAGCAGAAAAACAACAGTAACTGGTTAAACAGAACAGAACCAGATAGCGTTTTCTTATCCTATTAGGGCTCACTTTTACTCATGCAGTTCTCAACATATAACACCAACAGTACCAAGCAAAGCAAACATAAAATAACAAGGGTAAAACAAATAGATGGTGTAAATTCTGCAGGGCTCCCCCCTTCTTAATTGCTCACCAAACTGTGACAAATTTCTGTTACCACTCTATCCCTCGTGTCAGGTGATCAGGCTGACACTACAGGATCGTTGGGGGAAGATAAAGAAAACACACCATATAACTGAATTTTAAAGCTTCATTCATAAAATAATAGAACGACAATGGAGAGTGTTGGGAATGCTCCCACATTACACAGGAAAAAACATTAATGCCCCGAGCCCCTTTCATACTCACACACGTACGTCCAGACTGGCCACTTCTGTGTATAATGTTCAGAGAAGGGGGAGAGGTGGATGGGAGATTATCCTGTATATAGCTTGTCCAGAATTTCCAACATGCTTCCGCTCTTGGGAGGGCTGTTCTCTTACACCCTGGAATCTCCTGCGGCGTCTCTTTCAGAGATTCCAGTCCAGGTCGGCTGTCTGTGGTTTCTTTGGTATCACCAAGCCACACCGGCTCTAGGGTCACGAAGGCACACTGCTGGATCTTACTAGACAGTTAAGCTTTGCAATGTAATCTAAGTTCTGTAACTTGTATTGCCTTTGGTTCGCCTCTGTCTATATTTTTTCCTTCACAGCCAGCTGGGGCTGAAAGCAGTTTTTCTTTGTACTTAGCATAATCTGCGTTGATTCTTGACCTTGAACGCA
The DNA here is from genome assembly GCF_025201925.1 of Gopherus flavomarginatus. Lineage (NCBI taxonomy): Eukaryota > Metazoa > Chordata > Testudines > Testudinidae > Gopherus > Gopherus flavomarginatus. The sequence continues at coordinate 43,121,119 of NC_066622.1, forward strand.
GAGCAACTTTCTTTTTATCCCTGGGCCAAGATGAATTTCAAATTAACCCATTCTTTTTCTCAATAGACAAATTTGCTCACACTGTGTTAGGGCTTTTTGGTGATTAAACGCTCCTCTTAGATGTATGATCTTATCTAGATTAGAGTACCTTCTAGTGGGCATTGTTTAGATGGATTTTCATGCGTGTAAATATTCCAATTCTCTAAATATCTGCAGGCTGATGAACCATAATGTACGTACATGTAATATGCTGGGCTACTCTTAGGGGGTGAGATGGAATGTTTAGACCGTCCCCCCACCCATTTTCCACTTACACACACAGGGAGGGTGCACTGTCTGCGCTAGCGGCTCATAAACTAAGGATTTTTCCCTACAGGTTACTTGCACAGGAGAGACTAACGAGGATGGCCGCGACCCTCCTACACCTCCCTTCAGCAAAGAGCGTCAGCTAGTCTCTGGGAGACGGCGTCGCTTACTCTGATTGCATCCAGTGAGATGATCAGATTGTCAGTAGCCCACATGGAAAGGAAAGGGGGAGGGAAGATGGGTACACACACTCCTAGACCCAGGCAGCTTCCTCACCGGACGATGCCAGGCCGAGTGAGCCCACCATGGGTCGGACCTCCTAAAGATCCACTAGTTACTGGGCTTGCGTTAGAGTAGTCCTGGTCATGAGCTTTTGCTTCACAGGGTACTCTGGGCGTCTTCCGGTAACAGTCACTTATACTGGCCTCCAGTACCATTCTGCATCTGATCTTGCTTTTTAGCTACAACAGGGAGAGAGTGCACTAGGACATAGGGTCTCCCCTTTCTAGACAGGTCCCTCCTTTGTCCCTGCACTATCCCTAACCTGCTTTTGAATCCTTGCACTCCGCCAGACAGGGGGAAGAACAGGAGCTACGATGAAGGATTTTTACAAGAGCTCTCCATACAAACAGCTTCAGAAGCTACCCGTTCGCTGACAAAACAGGAGTAATTGGAGGATCGTGTTATAATTAAGTGATCCTTCCGGTGGCTACCTTTTCTGGTTCTCTAGTTGATATTGAGGCCAGTCTACTGTACAGAACTTTTTCAGTTTATTCTTAGTCATCAGATCCGAGTCAAACACCTTCCAATTCACTAGAATGCATTCTAAGGGTGTACACCGTACTTGGCGCCCCATACCATGCCCTTGACCCATTATATGATGCTCTATCGTCTAATGGGAATTACAACGACTGGGTGTCCCCAGCCTCGGGCCTAAGTCCACACTACTGGACTGTTCCTACCTTATCCAAGGGACCGGTTCCTCACCGTCGCCCACAACTGCTTCTCCACTACTCGAGCATGTTGCACCATTGTGCCTTCTGGGGTCGCTCACACCACATCTCCGCCAAGGCCCCCAGTGAAGTCACCGGCGTGCACTGGGCATCAGTCATCGCCGCGATCCATTGACCGCCAGGAAGGGTACGGGCAAGGCTGATTTTAGCCTCAATGTCCCACGTTGGGCGCCAAGAACGGTTGCCGGCAGATAACTGCCTGAGGCCAAGCAACAGCGGGGTGGGGGGGTTCGTCGCCTGGTGTGCCGCGCCAATAAACACACCAGGGTGGAGAAGCAAACCAAGTTTATTTGAGATCTCAAAGCGGTGCAGGGAGGCTGACGCCTCAAATCAAGCACGATTAAAACAAGCAGTCTGTTCCTTTATATCCCATGAGAACTTTTCTTGCTGACTAACAATCCCCCGTTTCCCCTCCCTCTTCTGTCCGGCTGCAGCATTCTCTTCTCACACACTCCTTTGTCTTCCCCCTTCCTCCCCCCCCTTTCTGCTACAGAGACATGTACGCTGTATCTAAAAGCGTCCTTGAAATTTGCTTCAATTTAACTCCAGTGTGTTACAGCAGGGAACTGGCTGTTACAATCAGAAAACTAACTGCTGACATTACATTTTACAGCTCTTAACATATTAGGTTACACAAAGTGTTTAACATGGAGGAACATTGGTTCATTGAGGCCTACAACAGGAGGGCTTCACTGACACTTGTGGTCTACCACCCTCTCGAGTTACCTAGGGTTATGCCTAGTGACACCAACAATTCCATAAGGTAGGCTGTTGTTTTTTTTTTTTATCATTAGGAGGACAAGAAATTGCTTTCATGCAAACAGTAGTTAATATGAATGAAATAGTTATATCAAATAATACAATTAAGACTGGTTGGTGAAGAGTCTTTAAAGGTACAGATCTTTGTTTCTCTTTAGGTAAACAGCTAAAAGCTCTTGTCTGTTTTTATCCAAATTTACCAGAACATCTCTCTTGGTGTATAAACAGCATTGACAGTCTCACAAGAACAGCCTTTCCAAGTGTCTTCTTTCTTTGGTTTCCAGCTTGTGCCTTTAACCATGATCTGCATAAAGGGACATGCACAGGGCCGCCTGGGGGGGGGATGCAAGTGGGGCAATTTGCCCTGGGCCCCACAGGGGCCCCTACAAGCATTTTTTGGGGCCCCTGGAGCAGGGTCCTTCACTCGCTCTGGGGGCCCTGGAAAACTCTTGCAGGGCCCGGGCCCCCTGAGCTGCTTCCACTCCCGGTCTTCGCCGGCGGGGGGTCCTTCCGCTCCGGGGCGGAAGGACCTCCCGCCGCCGAAGCAGGACCCGCCGCTGAAGCGCAGCTGGGTCTTTGGCAGAATTTGGTGGCGGGGGGCCCTTCTGTTCCGGGACCCACCACTAAGGGGCCCCGAAGACCCGCGGCAGGGGCCCCCCGCTGCTGAATTACCGCCGAAGACCCAGCTGCACTTCGGCGGTAATTCGGCTGCAAGGGGCCCCCGCCGCACATCTTCGGGGCACTTCGGTGGTGGGTCCCGGAGTGGAAGGACCTCCCGCCACCAAATTACCGCTGAAGACCCCCCGCCACTGAAGACCCCCGGAATCCTCTGGGCGGTTCTGGACGTGCATAAATACTAGGGTATGAAATAAATCACTGTACTTTTAGGAAAAAAATACATTCACATTGACTTGTGATGAGATTCTGAATATTGTTAATTTGATTTATGTTGTGTGCATGCTATCTATCCAAGGCACATGTACAGTTTAAATACTGATACAAAAGGCTATACTCTGATAAAAGATCAGCAGTCTTCAAACAGAGTTTCTTTCTTTCTTTCCATTCAGGAAACCTGGGTAATCCAAAAAGACTCTACAACATGTCTTGAAATTCCAGCATATTGTGGCTTTGTCAGTCCAAGTGGGGAAGCAAGTACCAAAGTCAGGGAACCTTCAAAACTACCCTCGGCTTAAGTACCTTAGGGCAGGTCTACATTAGGGGGGAAAGTCAATCTAAGCTATGCAATTTGAGTTACATTAGTAGTGTAACTCAAGTCAGTGTAGCTTAGATCCACTTACTGCGGGGTCCACACTACGTTATGTTGATGGGAGAATGGTGGATTTTAGCGGTTCTTCACTAGACCTGCTAAATCGACCCCCGGTGGATCGATTGCTGTAGTGTCGATCCACCAGTAAGAGGACTCAAGCCCTTAGTTGATAAGGTATTGGGATGGTAGATGGCGAAAGGAGATCTCTAAGCTATTCATGGTTTAAGCCATAGAGGACTTGCATAGATACATGACTCAAGCCTCTCGGACTATTCAGAATGTCTTAGATAGAGACTATCCCCGCTCCAAAATAATTAAAAATAGAACTAAAACCTACTTTAGCTAATATATTTTACCAGAGACCTAGTACTAAAAACTTGGAGAGAGAGATCTATATTTAGTATTAAAAATGATAGCCTAGTACTCAACAGAAGTATTACAAAAATGTGAAGTTGTCATATCTAGTTTATGTTCAGTTCAATTTATTTGGAAATTTATGATTGTGGTTTGGAGAGTACATACCTAATTGTAGTGGATACACAACCCATTTTGTATGGGTGAATCTAAATTGTTTTTCTGATATCGCCTACTCCTTCCCAGGAAGATTTATAATGCCTAAGATCAAGCAAAGACAACTACTGGATAATAATAAATCATTGCTCTGCTTTAGTTATTCATGGTTGGCTCTGGGTAAACTTCACCAGGGCAGTGTTTCTGCCTCCAAGTGCATCCCTGGGTTGTGGACAGTGGAGCAGCCTTCAGATTTGGAGGTTAGCTGTGTTATAAACAGGCAAATCTGTAAATAAGCGGGAGTGGACAATTTGATGACAGTACTGAGTCATGGCAAGTGCAGGCTGCCATTTAATAAGCCTACTGCCTTGTGGGTTAAGTGTTTTGGCCAAAAGTTAGGGTTCCAACATGGAAAAATGGCTGTGCTTTATTCTTGGGGCCCCAAAGTTGTAACATTATAATCCAGTGTAATATTCCTCGGCTGCCATACATTCTGATTGGCCCTCAGCGTGAACCGGTGCCCTATATGGCTGGAGATATGAAACAGGCAACTGCAGGGATTGCCACATGGAATATAAGGCTAACCTGGGAAGCTAGCCAATTTATATGCAGAGAAATGGACAGGCTAGACATTACAATAATGGGACCAAGACGTTCTAGAGAGGGCAAGATGACTTTGTCATAAGTCCACCAAGCAGTAAAGAATACAGTTATCTGTGCAGGTGGATGTCAAAGTGGGAAAGGAATGTAAATTATAGTAGTGATAATAGTGGTAGAAACACATCCAAAAGATATGATTATTCAAGAACATCCCCAACAACTGCAGTTTCTGATGAGGATGTTGAAAAAATATATGAAAACATTGAAGAAGCAATGGAAATCAGTGATGGAAAGAAAGAGAGCGTGATCATTCTTATGCAAATGTAGGAAAGGAAAGAATATCCGTGGCAGTTGGCCTACTTGACCTTAGTGAAAGAAATAACAGAGAAGAAATATTAATAGAATTTTGCAAGAAACATGATCTCATTATCTGCTATATTTATTTTGAATTAAAGAAAGAGCAAGGCATATATGGAAATCACCAGAAAGGGTCAATAAAAACCAAAATGATTTTACCATGATCAACCATAGTTATAGAAATGGTGTTAGGAAGGGTATGTTTTTACTCAGTGTAGCTTGGTATTGATGAAACTGAATATCAAACAGGAAAAGTTGCAGGAAGTCACAATGGAAACTTGAAGCTCTGAGGAATCACAAAATACCCAGTCACTACCAAGAAGAAGTGTTGTGAATCATTGATAAAAACAATGATCTAATGATTTGGGAATGTCTGAAAGATGCTGTCAAAGAATCTGTAAATAAACAGGCAGGGAAAAATAGCCAAGAAAAACCCATGGATAAGAGATGAAATCATTGCTCTGATGGACAAAGGAAGGAAAGTAAAAGCACGATTGACTACAGAAAAAAAAGAAATACCAAGACTAAATACAATGCTAAAGAATACATGCAGGTTAGCAAAGTCTGAATGGCTGAATGAGAAATGGAAAGAAATTGAACAACTTTGTTTTTAAAGACCAAAGAGGTTCAGAATATTAAGTTTTAAGAAAAATCCAAACACCTGGATTCCAAACAGAAACTTTTGAGGTTCAACAATCACATCTGTTTTTCACCAGCATTTACCAGAAACTAACTAAGATCAAGTCAGTCCTATAATGAACCACCATGCAAAGGAAAGATATAATTGTCGTGCTAATATTGGGTCTGATCCTGCAGTTGTGGACTTTCCCTTATTTTTAAAGCAAGTTTAGTGCTCTTGGAAGGTGCCAATTTATCACAGGAGATTAACATCTTATTTTTCAACAGAACAGGTGCAATACATTGCAGTGGCAATGCAAGCTTCCCATATACCAACTAAAGAAAGTGTTGCACCTCTGTGTCATGACGCTATGAGTCTCGGATCTTGGTCCTTAGGGTTCCTAGTTGACTGGTGCCTCCCTGCTTCCACCCAGCAGTTTGCTACTAACTGACTGAGAGGGACCATAAAACCTGAAGCTGCCAGGGAGGCCTCTGCTGGGCTCTGATTGGAGGAAAATGGGACATCTGATGTGTCAGAGTTTCCTACTGAAACCCAAAGAGAGGCGCAGGAAGTTGTCTGCAAAACTGGGTCCTACCTGGCTGCTACATCTGACCCTGCTTTCCTGCCTTGTTCCTTATCCTTGCACCTGGTCTCCAACTCCGACCCTTGGCTCAACACCTGAACCAGACTTTGATGCTTAGCTTCACTGCTGACTCTTGACTCCAACTCCAACCACTAGACCTGACTGCCTACATCTCAACCCTGACACACTATTCTAGAGAGATGTGGCTTGGAAAGCAGTTTTGTTTTTCTGTCAATTCTAGCCTTCGCTTCTTCTGAGATTGCTAGCAAAGCAGCTAGTTGTGCTGGTGATTTTGGTGATATTTTTATTAGGAATGGACCTGAACAAGACTTTATGTTGACTAGTAACTATTAGGTTGTCTTCAACTTAAGTCTTTATATAAAGACTTAAAGCATGTTATTCCATATCCCAAATAAATACATTGTTGGGAAGGTCACCAAACAAAGCATTATAGTAAATTTATGTTTAAAGACAGAGCACCAGAAATATTATACCACAGCCATACAGTATATATTGGAGGAAAAAAAGACATTTTAACAATATTTTGGTATATGAGAATGAGCCAGAAAGGGCTCATGGAAAACCCGTGTTAAAATTCTGCCACCTAACTAGAGGAGAGAGGTTTTGGGTAAAGCACTCCCTTTGATCGTCACCCATTGCGAATACTGGAAAATCATCCATGTCAGAAATCTCTTGGACTCAAAAAAAAAAAAATGGCAAAAGCAATTTTTTTTGCTTTTGCAATGGACTAGGATTTACCAAAACACAGGTATTTCCAGAAGTGTCCTTGAGGAGCATACCTCCTGGAAATTGCCCCTCTCCATAAAGTCTGCACCCCACAATCCTTCACTGTAAATTATACATACTAAAGAGATTGCTATGTTATCACTCAGTATTTTTCTAGGAGCATTGCATGAACAGCTCCAGAGAAGCGTACGTAATACAAGTCTGTTTGCCAAGAGTTGCTGCCTCCTCCTTTGGTCATGTTCAGGAGAAAACAAGCTAATGAATTCCCCAAACCTTTCCTCCTCTCCACCCTCTGCAAGCGCACACTGCCATGTCAGGTGAAATTTATCAGAGGCTAATGGAAATCTTTAGTGGGACTCCCTTGTTAAAATATTGGTAGCACATCATTGATGTGAAGCTTCACCAGTGAAGTCGAATCAAATATGACATCCTAATTCTTAACCAGAGAACTCAAGTTAATTATTCAGACGTGAAAATTTACCATGGAAGAGAACAGTTTGTTCATAAGCTGCTAAAGACCCATTAACAGAGCTCCTGTTTTATCCAAATTCATCTGAAGGAAATTTTGCTGCAATTCAATCATTCTGTTAGCTTATTACATTTCAAGTACTGTGACAGCATTTGCAATACTAGGCTTTGAAGAGATATTGAACTGGATGTCATCAACCTAGAAATGACAAACCACATCATGTTGATTTAACAAAATTACCGAGAGGAAGAATAGAGATGTGATGCAGCAATAGACGTGATTGAGAACCTTGAGGGATCCTACAAAGAACTTCTGCAAAAGAGAAGAAATTTCCTTTCGATGCAAACAGACATCTGTTTGGTAAAATAAGACTTAAACCTGTCATAGCAGTGTCAGTGGAGCCTACATAACATTGTAAATGATTCATTAAGATAATGTACTCTGCAATCAACATTAACTGAAGCTCTCAAATAACCAACATTAAAACACAGTCAGATTGACTGCATTAATAAACCATTATAGAAACTCTGACAAGAGCAGTATCTATGCTAAACATGACTGACATCTAGAATGATTTTCCATCAGAGGTGACTTGTCACTAAACAACAGTTTACCAGGCATTATGCCTCTCCACACGTCCTCTTACTGGCCAAGATGCTGAGCTAAGATATTTACAGATTTTTTTTTCTAATTATGCAAAAGACATCTAAATATTTATTTGACAATTTTAAATGAATTTTGACTTCATTTGTATCCTTTTAATGTTCATTTTCTGCAAATATTCTTGAGAACAAGTTTACTGACAGTTATTCAAAACAACAGAAAACTTAAAGTAAATATTACAAAATATTATCAGAAAATTAATCTCAGCTGTGTAATCTTAAGTATTTGCAAAAGGAACACTCTTCCAATTAGCAGAGAGAAACAATGCCATGTGATTTATTTGTCCAGTAACAGTGGCTTGAAATTTGAATGGTGAATCCACACAGTGAACTGATCATGAACAATCACCAGACCAAGAATTATTTTGGGAACAATTAATAAGTTTGAATGATTCCCAAAGAAAAAACGAGGCAAACTGATCAAATGAATTTGCAGCATATTGTTTGCCCAGCTCTAATTTATAACGATGTTTTCTTTCTTTCTTTCTTTACAATTCATTTGCAGTTGCAAGTAAATGAGCAGAGGCAGTATCGGATGTAGAAGTAATTATAATTTTGGAATAAGGATTGTTTTCAGCAGCCACTATAGAAAGAAAGAGTCTAAAAGTCAATTTTGGTTTTTGAGAAAAGATGTCTGTGGGTTTTATTTAAATATAATTTCATGAACTTGATGCAAAAAACTGAGGTAATTAATTACAACCAAACAAATATCTGCTAAAAGTATCTTCTCAGTCTCTGCTATGACTCTGAAAATTGTTTAATTGTATAATGAGCATATGCAGTAGAAAATGCCCTTAGTTCTTCATGTGCACATGAGGAGTACACGGTGCATGCATGTGCAGTTTCAAACATGCATTTGTTGGTTTAAATAGTTCGTAAACTCATCCAAAAAAAGAATCCCCTAGTGAGTAAAGTCAGGTTGAAGGCCGTTTGCAGACGACAGCAGCTAGAGGGAGGAGTCTGATGAAGCCCTGCTCTTGTGGAGCTCTAACGTGGAGCCAGTCTGCTGTCATTTCTCAGAACAAAGTAGAAGAATCCCATCTTCTTAATTTCATTATGTCTTAAAAAATCCTCTCCATGACATTGATCAGTATCGTGTAGTGTAAATGACCATAAGCAGTGAATTCCGAACTATACGTCTCAGATAAATGAACAAAATATATTGATTGAAACATTAGCCTTGCTTTTTTAAAATCTGTTCATTTATTTGCTAATGCATAACATTAAGTAATCTGCAGTAGTTCTCCCTTAGGGTGACCACATAGCAAGTGTGAAAAATTCAGACAGGGGTGAGGAGTAATAGGTGCCTATGTAAGAAAAAACTCCAAAAATCGGGACTGTCCCTATAAAATCAGGACATCTGGTCACCCTACTCTTCCTTATTTAATATGAGTTAGCAAGATTCTGGTGTAATATTTCAAGTAAACATAACTTTTAAAATAATCTCAAGATTCTCAAACTACCACTGTCTGTTCTAACAAAAAACATGCTTAAAATGCCCTTACTGCATAGTAAGTGGTGGGATGTTTGTCCAGCTTAATAGAAAAGGGAGTTGTCTTTTTAATTGAAGGAGGGCTTGGCTAGCAGGCTGGAAGAAAAGCCCCTCATTCCTCCTTGTGGGTAACCGTCCATGTAAGAAACAGGAAGGAGTCTCTGGCCAGGTCTGTAGGGTGACTTGTCCACACAGGTGACTCAAAGATTGGAGGGAGGTATTTATATCCCAGACTGTGCCAGCAAAAGCCCTCTTTTGTCCGGAACAGGCAAGCAAGACTCACCCTTCCACCCATGGAAGTTTTGTCATGAGCCACTGCAGGCATTAGGCTTGTCGTTCTTTTCTCGTGGTGCTGGGAAGGAAATGTTTCCCTTACTGCCAAATTGGTTGAGACGAGATGAGGTTTTTGCCTTCTCCACAGCAGATTAGGGCCTAGAGAGATAGGAAAGGAGGATTGGGATAAAAGGTCACAACTCGCTATGTAAGGTTGTGGCGGATGTCCAGTGCAGGTACTCCATAGGGAATGGATACAGTGATCAGATAAAATAGATTGATAAAGGATTTAGAGAAGGCTTTCTTTAAAGGAGCAGAGAATGGTGGGGAGTCAGCTCCCCAACTCCCTCTCCTCTACCCTCATATGTGGGGGGTGGCAGGGTTCCAGCAGTGGTTTTGCTGGGACCTGAATGGGAAAGGATGAGGACTGACAGCTTGTTAGTATATGGGAATAATTATGGAATTGCCTGCACTGTACAATTTCATCTCCCAGGCACTCCCAGATATTTAATAAAGTTATGGCCTATTTAAAACCACATCTAGTGCCTGCTGTCCTCCTTCAGACAATATTGCAGCTTTATTTCTGATAGGCCATCCTCATTTTGTATAATTTACTTTATACTTTGAGATCTTGCAAACTCAGTACTGCTGATCCCAATCATTCAAAAATCATCAGATTGATTTAAAAATCATAATTTTTAAGCCAAGAAAGTTTGGGTGATTTTTTTCCTTTGTCTTTTGGTTTATGAGCCTTTAAAGTTCACTCACCTAATTTTCAAGCTTTTCTCTGCAACTACAAGGGCTAGAAACTTACGGTAACTGAAAGCTGAGATTCTCATGCAATTTCTTGATTCCAGCAGCTGGGGTTTTAAGAAAAACACCAAATATTGTGAGACTCTCAATAAAATTGTGAGAGTTGGCATACTTGCTGAGTTTGGGTTGCAGGAAGCAAACTAACTTCTGAAGGCTTGCTTGGAAGCTGGACTTGGATGAACTTCAAATTCCAATGGAAATGCTACCTTCTACAATTGTCTCTACTTCTACCTCACCCACCTAAGAGATATGAATAAGGGTATGGGGTTTGCTGGGGAAGAAGGGAAGGATAGAGGGAGACAGCTGGTAGAGTCTGTGTATAGTTCATGAATGTTGTAGCTATGGGAACAAGTTTCATTCCTGTGTGAAGAATGAACCCAGCCTAAATTTGAGTGCGTTCACAGCTTAAATGTTCTACCCAGCTCTATTTGTGGCATCAAAACCACTTCCCCTCTTAGTTCTGTGTTTAATGTATTGTGTTTTGAGAAACCCTTAACAAACTTCATACTGCAGCTTAAAATCTATCTGCTTTCATCACCAGGTTGCATAAAGAAATCTAACTTCCACTGCGGGATGAGAAAGAAGGGGAGAAGTGAGGGCCTTGGCTATCTACATTTGATTTAATAATTATAAATGCATGTCCTATGCTATCTGATTTTTCAGTCATATGAACTTACATTGTAACATAAAAATCTTTTCTGGACTCAAGGTGGGAAAACTTTTAGTAGATACAGCCCATATTGGTTTCCCTAATCATCTGGATTATCAGCTTACTGTGGCTTGAGGCCTAACTACTGCATTGTGGCAATTCATTTATCTCTGTGCATATTTTGTAAAATGCAAGTCTGTACTCCAACTTCCCAAATTAATTTTCATTTCTGGGTGTTATAAATCCATTTTCACACTGTATGATATAGGTGGATTACTTCCAGTGCTGTTTCCTGCCAGGTCTGATGAGCTTTAATTAAAGGGAGTAGAAGGTGGGGGGCAAAAGAGTAGGGGAGGGGTGTTTTTTTAGAGTGAGATATAGAGCTGTGTTCCTGACCATTTGTGGACATTAAGCATCCTCTTGCACTTTTTTCAAGAGTTTTCCAGTGTCATCTCCAAATCCAGACTAGATAATTCCATCATGCCTTAAATTCTTATTATAGTTTTAATTGAATAAATTAATCTTCATCTTTGTCCTGATGAGTAGAGTCTTGTGCTCTGGAGTGTTTTGGACACATTTCCTGCCAGGGTGACTGCATTTCAGTTATGAGGTGAAGTGATTCTGCTCTACAATGTCTTGGCCTGTCTGTCAAAAATATGCATTAGGGCAAAAAAGATTCAAAACTATGGTACAACTCGTGATTGATTATATGCCCTATCTACTCGGTATGGAAGAACCATGGGGAAATATCCTTGGAATTGTTTGTAGCCTGAGAACCAATTGGGAGTCCCAGCAACTCATGCAAAATCGCTGCCTCTCTTTGTGCTGGCTTGAGCTTCTCCATTTTTCTGGCACCATGGCTGGCTCATTGGCCAGTGCTGCCTTGGAGTTGTAGTTACACATTACCTATTTTCCCCTCTGAATGGTGGTGGTGAAAATAATTGGAAACTAAATGTTTCAAAGGGCAAAATTAACTTCTATGGGAAATACACAATAAATTGTGTGAAGTCCCAAAGGCCTGCCCCCTTTCCATTTGGCAATATATCTCAAATTTCTCAGAACTCCAAATGGATGGGTCTTAATGTTCCCCTCTTCAACCTGAATTTGCACTATATTGCACAGAGTTTGTAGATCTGTTAATATGGCAACCTTTTAGGGGAAAAGACACTATATTAATATAAAAATATTATCATTAAATGGTTGCCATTCGGGCCCTGCCTTTGTCTTTAGGGATTAGACTGAGTTGGTATTCAATCTGATATACTTTCACTTCTCTGTGGCACAGTTAGTTCCTGCTGAAACTATGCTTTATACGGTTTCTTTCTTCTCTTTGTATGAAGGAAATACTGCAAGTGTGACCTGTTGCAATGCTGACAGCTGACACTGCAGACAGTCCATAGCCCTAAAACATATGAAATGCCCTGTTCATCTCCTGGGTATGCTAATTCTGAAATCTATTAACATCATTTTAAATACTAATGTAACACTCACAGACCCTGGTCATTGGTGGGTGGGATCAAACGTTGGATCTCTGTAGCTTAGGGCATGAGACTCTACTGCATAAGCTAAAAGCCAACTGACTATTAGCTAAGGCTGTAGAGCAGATTCATAATCTCTCTCTCTCTCTCTCTCTCTCTCTCTCTCACAAAGTAGTCTCGGTGCCACTAGATGGGACAGAAAACCACACCCAGAAGGTATGTGGGTTACATACTTCCCCTAGCTGAGGAAGCGCATCCTGAGGGTCAGAGACTTCCCAGCTGAAATCCTGGATAAGCCCCCACTTGTAACACCGACAGACCCTGGTCATTGGGATTAAACTTGGGGCCTCTGGAGCTTAGAACACGAGCCCCTACTGTATGAGCTAAAAGCCAACTGGCTATTAACTAACGCTATAGAGCAGACTCATAATCAATCAATCTCTCTCCTTCCCTCCCTCCCTCCAGTGGGACAGAAAACGACGCCCAGAAGGTGCGTGGGTTACATTAACATGAAATATTTCACTTCTGATCATGTTAGCAAAACTGTCCAGCTGTTTTGACCATGAGGTGTCCTTGTGGCACCTTAGAGACTAACAAATGTATTTGAGCATAAGTTTCGTGGGCTAGAACCCACTTCATTGGATGCATGAAGTAAAAAATACAGAGGAGGGGGTTATAAATGCATGAAAGGATGGGGGTTGCTTTACCAAGTGTGAGGTCAGTTTAATGAGATAAATCAATTAACAGCAGGATACCAAGGGCGGAAAAACAACTTTTGAAGTGGTAGGAGAGTGGCCGGTTACAGACAGTTGACAAAAAGGTGTGAGTAACAGTAGGGATAAATTAGTATTGGGGAAATTAAGTTTAGGTTTTGTAATGACCCAACCACTCCTAGCCTTTATTCAGGACTAATCTGATGGTAACCAGTTTGCAAATTAATTCCAGTTCTGCAGCTTCATATTGGAGTCTGTTTCTGAAGTTTTTTTGTTGAAGAATTCCCACTTTTAGGTCTGTGTAGCAGGGTAGATCCCTGCTCCTGCCCTGAAGGGTTTAAAAGCAGCCCTGGGAAGGGGCTGTGGCTGGAGAAAGCAGCCTGTAGGCTGGGGCCCAAAGCCTGGGCTGATTGGGGAAAGTAGGCTCCAATCAGGCCCAGCAGGCCCCTATAAGAGGCAGTGAAGCCAGAAGCCCGGGACAGTCTCCCTCTGGCTGTAGAGGGAGAAGGGCCTGGCTGCAGGGAGCAATCCAGGGACAGTCTCCCTCTGGCTGTAAAGGGAGAAGGGCCTGGCTGCAGGGAGCTAGACAAGATACCTTGAGTGGAGCAGGGCTGGGGAAAGGCAGAGGAGCTGGGGAGCTCCTGCCTGGAAAGTCCCAGGCTGCCGCCTAGCAGTAGGCCAAGAGATACTGGGGGTTGCAGGGAGCAACCCAGGGGTAGGCAAAGGCAGCAGGTCCAAACCCCTTTCGCTATGATGAGTGGCTGATACTGCAGTCTGCCCCAGTGAACAGGGGCTAGGTGGAGACTGGACAGTAGCCTATACTCAGGCAAAGTGAGGATAGAGGGTGGGTGTCCCCCAGGAAGGGGAAACCCTCAGAGAAAGGAGGTGACTGCTTGGGGGCAGCACTCCATGTAAAAAGGCACTGGGTCCAGGGAGGGACACGGGGCCAGAGGACAGGTGGATCACCGGCCTGCAGAGGATGCTCTGGAGCTGGAACCGAGCTAATTCCTGAGGGCAACCAGCAGGAGGCACCACGGGGGTGAGTCAGCCCGTTTACACGTGGTGGAGAATGCGGGCATAGCGGTCTGCCCCTGATACAAGAGGCCAAGGCAAGGACTGTGGGACTATTGCCTGGACTTTGGGACGGTGGAGAAAATGAAGAGAGACTACTATTGGAGAGCCTATGTGGCCCAGCTCGCCGAGCAGCAAGCGTGGCTGCTTCAGTTGCTGCAGGGGAGGGCACATGGACCTCAACAGGGGCCAGGCACCTTGGGCTGGTGGCCAGTACCGAGGCCTAAAGACTATTTTGCCTGTGGGCGAGTGGGACACTTCAGGAGGGAGTGTCCCTACCGGACTGGAGTAGAGAGGCTCCACCAAGAACGTGGTGGACAGATTTCAGTGCCCCCTGTGAAGTTAACAGGGGGGCTCCAAACTTGTTGGGCTTGTGGGGAGCAGAGACACCTAAAGAGGGAGTGTCCTCATGGAGCTCCCAAGGCCTGGCCTGCCCAGAGGGAAGGGCTAGGGCCCAAACAGGCTGTGATAGGGCCGTGGCAGGGGGAAGGTGCCCAGGGTGCTTCCACTGCCACACCAGGGGCCACATCAAGAGACATTGCCCCCTGAGACAGAAGGGGGGAGTTCCTGAGATGAAGGCTCAGTCTGAGACCAGCTCCAGGGAAGGGGTGGTGAAGACTGAGGCCTCTAAGGAGAAAGGGGTTGGGGCAGAGAGGCCCCACCTAAAAAGGGGAACCCACATAATAGCCAGAAGGGCTGAGGTGGGAACCCAAATGGAGGAAGAAGCAGGCAGGCTGCTCCAAACACTGGAGAGCCTGCGGCAAGAGAGAGATTCTCTGCGGGCCCAGCTGAGGAGAAAGCTGGGCCGGTAAAACAACACTCCCGCTCCCCTGGTGGAGGGGTTCTTGAGGTGGGGGGGGGTGTAGCAGGGTGGATCCCTGCTCCTGCCCTGAAGGGGTTAAAAACAGCCCTGGGAATGGGCTGTGGCTGGAGAAAGCAGCCTGTAGGCTGGGGTCCGAAGCCTGGGCTGATTGGGGAAAGTAGGCTCAGCTCTGGCCATGCTCCAGTCAGGCCCAGCAGGCCCCTATAAGAGGCAGTGAAGCCAGAAGCCCGGGACAGTCTCTCTCCGTCTGTAGAGGGAAACAGGCCTGGCTGCAGGGAGCTAGACAAGGTACCTTGAGTGGAGCAGGGCTGGGGAAAGGCAGAGGAGCTGGGGAGCTCCTGCCTGGAAAGCTCCAGGCTGCCGCCTAGCAGTAGGCCAAGAGGTACTGGGGGTTGCAGGGAGCAACCCAGGGGTAGGCAAAGGCAGCAGGTCCAAACCCCTTTCACTATGATGAGTGGCTGATACTGCAGTCTGCCCCAGTGAACAGGGGCTAGGTGGAGACTGGGCAGTAGCCTATACTCAGGCAAAGTGGGGATAGAGGGTGGGTTTCCCCTGGGAAGAGGAAACCCTCAGAGAAAGGGGGTGACTGCTTGGGGGCAGCACTCCATGTAAAAAGGCACTGGGTCCAGGGAGGGACATGGGGCCAGAGGGACAAGTGGATCACCAGCCTGCAGAGGGCACTCCGGAGCTGGAACCGAGCTAATTCCTGAGGCCAACCAGCAGGAGGCACCACGGGGGTGAGTCGGACCGTTTACAGTCTGTTATTGAGTGACCAGAGAGGTTGAAGTGTTCTCCTACTGGTTTTTTAATGTTATGATTCCTGATGCCAGATTTGTGTCCATTTATTTTTTTGCATAAAGGCTGTCCAGTTTGGCCAATGTACATAGCAGAGGGGCATTGCTGGCACATGATGGCATATATCACATTGGTAGATGTGCAGGTGAAACAAGCCCTAGATGGTATGACTGATGTGGTTAGGTCCTATGATGATGTCCCTAGATATGTGGACAAAGTTGGCAGCGGGGTTGGTGGTAGGGTTTGGTTCCTGGGTTGGTGTTTTTGTTGGGCGGTGTGTAGTTGCTGGTGAGTATTTTCTTCAGGTTGGGGGCTGTCTGTAGGTGAGGACTGGCCTGTCTTCCAAGGTATGTGAGAGTGAGGCAATCATCCTTCAGGATTCATTGTCGATCCTTGATGATGCGCTGGAGAGTTTTTAGTTGGGGGCTGTAGGTGATGACTAGTGGCATTCTGTTACTTTCTTTGTTGGGCCTGTCTTGTAGTAGGTGATTTCTCGGTACCCTTCTGGCTCTGTCAGTCTGTTTCTTCACTTCACTGGGTGGCTATTGCAAGAATGCTTGATAGAGATTCTGTAGGTGTTTGTCTCTGTCTGAGGGATCGAAGAAAATGCAGCTATATCTTAGAGCATGGCTGTAGACAATAGATCATGTAATGTGGTCTGGATGAAAGCTGAAGGCGTGTAGGTAAGTATAGCGGTCAGTAGATTTCTGGTATAGGGTGGTGGTTATGTGACCATCACTTATTAGCACTTGTAGTGTCTAGGAAGTGAACCTTTTGTGTAGACTGGTCCAGGCTGAGTTTGATGGTAGAGTGGAAATCATTGAAATTTTGGTGGAATTCCTCAAGGGCCTCCTTCCCATGGGTCCAGATGATGTCATCAATGTAGCGCAAGTAGAGTAGGGGCATAAGAGGATGAGAGCTGAGGAAGCATTGTTCTAAGTCAGCCATAAAAATGTTGGCATACTGTGGGGCCATGCGGGTACCCATAGCAGTGCTGCTGACTTGAAGTTATAAATTGTCCCCAAATCCTGAAATAGCTGTGGATAAGGACAAAGTCCAGCCACCAGGTTTGCCATGATGGTATTGGGGATGCTATTCCTGATGACTTCTAATGCATCTTTGTGTGGAATGTTGGTGTAGAGGGCTTCTACATCCATAGTGTCTAGGATGGTGTTTTCTAGAAGATCACCAAAGGATTGTAGTTTCCTCAGGAAGTCAGTGGTGTCTCAAATATAGCTGGGAGTGCTGGTAGCGTAGGGTCTGAGGAGAGAGTCTACATAGCCAGATAATCCTGCTGTCAGGGTGCCAATGCCTGAGATGATGGGGTGTCTAGGATTCCCAGGCTTATGGATTGTGAGTAGCAGGGAGAATACCTCCGGTCAGGATTCTAGGGGTGTGCCAGTGTATATTTGTTCCTATGCTTCTTTAGGAAGTTTCTTGAGCAGATGGTAATTCTCAGTGGGGTCAGAGGGTAATGGCCTGTAGAATGTGGTGTCAGAGTTGTGTAGCAGCCTCTTGTTCATATTCTGACCTATTCATGATGACTACAGCACTTCCTTTGTCAGCCTTTTTTATTATGATGTCAGAGTTGTTTCTGAGGCTGTGGATGGCTTTGTGTTCTGCACGGCTGAGGTCATGGGGCAAGTGATGCTGCTTTTCCACAATTTCAGCACGTGTACGTTGATGGAAGCACTCTATGTAGAAGTCCAGTCTGTTGTTTTGACCTTCAGTAGGAGTCCATGCAGAATTCTTTTATGTAGTTTTGGTAGGAAGCTTCATGTGCGTTAGTGTGCTGTTCGGGGGGGGGGGGGGAGGAACTGGAAATATTCCTTGACATGGAGATATCAAAAGTAGGATTCTAGGTCACCGCAGAACTGTATCATGTTTGTAGGGGTGGTGGGGGAGATGGAGGGAGAGACCCCGAGATAGGACAGACTCTTCTGTCAGGCTAAGAGTATAGCTGGATAGATTAACAATATTGTTCGTAGGGTCAAGGGAACCACTGTTGTACCCAGACAATCCAGGAAATTTTTGGAAAGTGTAGGGGACAATTTCCTGGTGTAAGTGCTAGAGAAACCAACTAGGGGTAGAGATCTTCTTGACCTGATGCTCACAAACAGGGAAGAACTAGCAGGGGAAGTAAAAGTGGATGGGAGGCAGTGACCATGAGATGATCAAGTTCAGGATCCTGACACAAGGAAGAAAGGAGAGCATTAGAATCAGGGGCAGCTCTAGGTATTTTGCCGCCCCAAGCACGGCAGGCAGGCTGCCTTCGGCGGCTTGCTTGCAGGAGGTCCCCGGTCCCGTGGATTCGGCGGCGCACCTGCGGGAGGTCCGCCGAAGCCGCAGGACCAGTGGACCCTCCTCAGGCATGCCGCCGAAGGCAACCTGCCTACTGCCCTGCAACGGGCAGAGCGCCCCCTGTGGCTTGCCGCCCCAGGCATGCGCTTGGTGCCTGGAGCCGCCCCTGATTAGAATATGGACCCTGGAGTTCAGAAAGCAGACTTTGACTCCCTCAGGGAACTGATAGGCAGGATCCCCTGGGAGAATAACATGAGGGGGAAAGAAGTCCAGGAGAGCTGGGTGTATTTTAAAGAATCCTTATTGAGGTTGTAGGAACAAACCATCCCGATGTGTAGAAAGAATAGTAAATATGGCAAGTGACCAGCTTGGCTGAACAGTGAAATCCTTGCTGATCTTAAACAAAAGAAGAAGCTTGCAAGAAGTGGAAGATTGGACAAATGACCCGAGAGGAGTATAAAAATATTGCTCAAGCATGCAGGAGTGAAATCAGGAAGGCCAAATCACACTTGGAGTTGCAGCTAGCAAGAGATGTTAAGAGTAACTAGAAGGGTTTCATCAGGTATATTAGCAACAAAAAGTCAAGGCAAATATGGGCAACTTACTGGATGAGGGAGGCAACCTAGTGACAGAGGATGTGGAAAAAGCTAATGTACTCAATACTTTTATTGCCTCTGTCTCCACGAACAAGGTCAGCTCCCAGACTACTGCACTGGGCAGCACAGTATGGGGAGGAGGCGACCAGCCCACTGTGAAGAAAGAAGTGTTTCAGGACTATTTAGAAAAGCTGGACGAGCACAAGTCCATGGGGCCGGATGCGCTGCATCCGAGGATGCTAAAGGGGTTGGCGGATGGGATTGCAAAGCCATTGACCATTATATTTGAAAACTCATGGTGATCAGGGGAGGTCCCAGATGACTGGAAAAAGGCTATTGTAGTGCCCATCTTTTAAAAAGGTAAGAAGGAGGATCTGGGGAACTACAGGCCAGTCAGCCTCACCTCAGTCCCTGGAAAAATCATGGAGCAGGTCATCAATATCTTCATTAATGATCTGGAGGACGGCATGGACTGCACCTTCAGCAAGTTTGCAGATGACACTAAACTGGGAGGAGTGGTAGATACACTGGAGAGTAGGGATAGGATACAGAGGGACCTCGACAAATTAGAGGATTGGGCCTAAAGAAACCTGATGAGGTTCAACAAGGACAAGTGCAGAGTCCTGCACTTAGGACGGAAGAATCCCATGCAGTGCTACAGATTAGATACTGAATGTCTAGGCAGCAGTTCTGCAGAAAAGGACCTAGGGGTTACAGTGGATGAGAAGCTGCAGTCTACAGTGTGAGTCTACAGTGTGCCCTTGTTGCCAAGAAGGCTAATGGTATTTTGGGCTATATAAGTAGGGACATTGCCAGCAGATCGAGGGATGTGATCATTCTCCTCTATTTGACTTTGAGGAGGCCTCATCTGGAGTACTGTGTCCAGTTTTGGGCCCCACACTACAAGAAGGATGTGAAAAAATTGGGGAGAGTCCAGCAGAGGGCAAAAAAAATGATGAGGAGGCTGGAGCACGAGACTTATGAGGAGAGGCTGAGGCAACTGGGATTGTTTAGTCTGCAGAAGAGAAGAATGAGGGAGATTTGATAGCTGCTTTCAATTACCTGAAAGGCAGTTCCAAAGAGGATGGATCTAGACTGTTCTCAATGGAGGTGGATGACAGAACAAGAATTAATGGTCTCAAGTTGCAGTGTGGGAGGTTTAGGTTGGATATTAGGAAAAACTTTCACTCAGAGTGGTGAAGCACTGGAATGGGTTACCTAGGGAGGTGGTGGAATCTCCTTCCTTAGGAGTTTTTAAGATCAGTCTTGACAAAGCCCTGGCTGGGATGATTTAGGTGGGGATTGGTCCTGCTTTGAGCAGGGGGTTGGACTAGATGACCTCTTGAGGTCCCTTCCAACCCTGATATTCTATGAAGGTTGGTTTTTTAAGAGAGTTTCTAGCTTGGAGAGTTCATTCTGGATCTTCTCTTGTTTGCTGTATAGGATGTTTATCAGGTGGTTCTGCAGTTTCTTTGAGAGTGTATGGCACAATCTCTCACTATAGTCTGTGTGGTATGTTGATTATAATAGATTTTTTTACCTTCAGTCCTTTTGGTATTATGTCCATTTATTTGCATTTTGAAAGCTGCTTTGAGATAGCTGGCAAAGCTTAAGCAGTAATCAGATCTTCTCCCCATCATCGTTAGTGCAGTAAATTCACTGTGCACTTTCAAAACTAAATTTTATCAGAAACCCTTGGGTACTAGGAGCCTAAACCAAAAGCCCAGATTCAGACTGTGAATTATCTGAGGGAGACACTTCTCAAACATTACAGTGTTATTTACCTCAATAGGCCAAACCAAAACCCTGGATCTGAACACCCTTAATCTTTTTTTCAGCATGAAGTGGAATCTTTAGCTGTCCAGTACTGGGTTTGTAAAATGGTTATGTAATGAAAACATACTCTTATATAATATATCCTTTGGTCAATACATTAACTGAAAGCATCCTCAGTGATTGTTATTTACTGCCATTATCCTATACCAGAAACCTCTGAACCTAATCTGTCATTTCAAAGAACTTTGCTATAGAGAAGTGAGTGGAGGGTTTCAATTTTTCATAGATTTTTGACATCTTAAATAAAAAATTGTATTAAAGTAGGCAATACCTGTTCTAGTTTGCCATGAACTAATCAAAGAGGGAGTTTCAAATGGAACATATTAATACTTACCAGAGATTTCTCACAAAAGCAGTTTTCTTCATTTAAGAAATCTCTTTTAATCCTAGAATATTAAATATTAAATGCTCTTCTTTTAGAAGGAATTGGGTTTGTCATAGAGCAGTAGCATTGTGGCATTTTAGAGACTTCTCCATTGCTAAAGGATAATTACAGTTTAATGATGGTGTGAACAGATTGTTAACTGCTGTGGTGAGGTTTCCAGGCAGAAGAGAGGAGGAAAGAAACATCAGAATCACCATCAAAAGGGTTAAAGTCTGACAATGTCGGCGGGTGGTTGGCATGAAAGTACTTTTGGTTTATATACCAAATGTCATGACATTTTTGGATTGCCTTCATTTTTCTTGTGAGGTCTTGTTCTGGGCAGCAGTTTATCTCAAAATGCCATTGCATCACATGTATGCCATCTAATGTATGCAGTACTGTACTGTTATCAGCAGAATGAAAGGATCTGTGCACACTCAAGGCTAGGGTAGAGGGCTGTACTAAGACATTAATGCACATACGCAGCTAGCTGTGTATGTAGAACATACCTGCTTCCTAAAGTCATTGAATCTACTAAAATGTATAGTATTACATCATGGGCATAGCACAGCCTGTGTGTGTGTTTAAACAAATCTATACAAAACTAATACACATTTTAAAAAATGTCATTGTATAATAGAATTTTCAGTTCTAAGGCCTCTTGCATCCATGAATCTCAACACACTTTGGAAACATTAATAACCCTTCTTGCACTCCTGTGAAATAGAAAAATGCCTTGCCCAGTCTCACGAAGGCTGTGACAGAGCTGGGAAATAGACTCCAGGCTCCCTGCATGGTGCTTTAATTTGTAGTGGTGCTACTGGGTGTTAGGCTATAGATATTCAGGCCTGTCTGCAAAGGCCTATACTTTTAAGAATTTAGGTGTATTCTTATCACTTAGCTAGTTATAGAGATTTAAAAGAGAATCAAATCACTGTCTGTGTAATGGCCTTCTCTTACTGTGACAGGCTAAGGCCTTCAGCTAAGATGTAGTTAAGCAGCCATAAGCTGGGAAGTGTATGGTCACATCCTCACATTCCAAACTAGTCACATTGAAATAAGGTGCTATTGGGCTATTAGGAATACAATCCTGTCCTGATATTCCTATCACCTCCAGAGAAAGGGAAGAGCCTAGAAGATGTAAAAGGAAACTTAGTTTGATCGCATCCTGTCTGGCAAGAACTCACTTATCAATAGACACAGCTGGAGAACCCTTATGTCTGTATAGATGTAGTTGTGAAATCCTCACTTCTGTATTGTTCTCTGTCTGGTTCTGTAATTGTTTCTATCTACTGTATAATTAATTTTGTTGGGTGTAAACCAATTAAGGTGGTGGGGTATAATTGGTTAAATTTAATTAACCAATCCTATCAATCATTTTAGTTAAGGAATAGCTAAGCAAAACTCAGGTTTTGCTATATAGTAAGTGAGAGGGTGAAGGAATAAGCCCCCTAACATCTTGGTGCCGTGACTCAGATGCATCACATCGGATAGGTGAGTGGCAGCCTGTAAGTCCCCCTCCCCAACAGTCCACACAGCTGCTTGGAGGGGGTATAGTGAACTCTCGTGATGGTAATTGTGGGTTCTGGCAAGCCAGGGTAAAGAATTTTTTGGATAAATGGATAAGGAAGAACCAGGTCCCATACCAGGTGCAAGGGTCAGCCTGGGATGAGATTAAAAAAGGAAATGGAGAAAGTGCTGGGGGACCCAGAGGAATGAGGGGTGGCTGTGGAGTCCACCCTCCTTTGGTATATGGGTAGTGGAAGAAGGTCCCTGCCCATGGGGACTGGATGCCTTCCAGGGAAAGGAGGCACTTCAGTCCACTTGTGAGAGGTTTGAAGTAAGGAAATCAATCAGGAAGAGGGGTGGGAATGGGAACAGGGACTGGGGATGGGGGAATTGGGATCATGTTTTGCTAAAGGGGGAAATGGGAACGGGAACAGGGACACAGGCAAGG
This sequence comes from Gopherus flavomarginatus, assembly GCF_025201925.1. Classification (NCBI taxonomy): domain Eukaryota; kingdom Metazoa; phylum Chordata; order Testudines; family Testudinidae; genus Gopherus; species Gopherus flavomarginatus. The sequence goes on from NC_066622.1 coordinate 43,144,172, forward strand.
CTCTGTGGTCTCAGAGCTGGGAAGGGCGACACTAAGGTAGGAAACTGGAATCATGCTTGCTGGAAGTTCACCCCAATAAACATCAAATTGTTTGCGCCTTTGGACTTTGGATATTGTTGCTCTCTGTTCATGCGAGAAGGACCAGGGAAGTGAGAGGGTGAAGGAATAAGCCCCCTAACACTGGTTTGCCCGTAGGATGTTAGTGAGGTTACTTGTGGACTACCAGTTCGAGTTTCACCTCTTATAGCATAATGGGTTTTTTGTAGTTCTGTTATAAACTGTTTTCATTGTAACATGTCAGTGTATGCAGGATGCCCTACCTCTGTAGTACTGCTGTTTTTAGAAAAAAGAACAGGAGTACTTGTGGCACCTTAGAGACTAACAAATTTATTTGAGCATAAGCTTTTGTGGGCTACAGCCCACTTCTTTGGATGCATAGAATGGAACATATATTGAGGAGATATATATACACATACGGAGAGCATGAAAAGATGGGAGTTGTCTTACCAAGTCTCTGAGGTGCCACAAGTACTCCTGTTCTTTTTGCGAATACAGACTAACATGGCTGCTACTCTGAAAGCTGTTTTTAGAGAACCCCTATTAATATGTGGGAATAATAACACTGTCATTTTACTATGTGTTACAACTCTGGTCCAGCTTGTCCTGCTAGATGCTCACCAGGCTGCCGTGTTTGGGTCTCAACACACAATGTGTATTTTTTAAGATTTCCTTTGTCTGGGTGACTCCAGCATTGTTACTGCTTTTGGCCTATCTAGAATGATTCCTGGGCATAAATTCAGTCTGATATCCCTCCTCAGAAATGGGACCCCACAGCCCAGCTGCCATAGATCCCCTCAGGACCAATTCTTGACTCCTCAAAATACTCCAGTAGCTTAAGCACACCCTTCCCCAGAGTCCCAGTCTGTGGGCACTTTGGTTTACAGTTTACCCTTTCAAGGGACATGTGATAGGTGAAGCAAACAAACACAAGCTTTACAAAAGGATTTCTAAAACAATTTCTCTTTATATTTCAGTAAGGTAAAACAATAAACATGTGTACACCATGCCTTTCCTCAGTTTCCTCCTCACTCTTGAAAGCAGTCTTTTTTGATCTGGGTCAAAGTCCTTTCAGGATTCACATCTCTACTAATAGGCTACTAAATTACTATCCTGCAGGTCATGGCTTCTCCTCCAGAACAGGAGATTGTTTCTACTCCTGTAGTCAGTTTCTTACTGGTTCTGGTCTCTTCTAACCTCTGTCTGTAAGCGAGGACTGGTCTGTCTCCCAAGATCTGTGAGAGTGAGGGATCATCTTTCAGGATAGGTTGTCGATCTTTGATGTGCTGGAGAGGTTTTAGTTGGAGCTGAAGGTGACGGCTAGTGGCGTTCTGTTATTTTTGCAGATACAGACTAATACGGCTGCTACTCTGAAACCTGTCATTATGCAAGGCACTAAAATTAAGCCATATGGAGTGGAAATCCATCAACTTCATGAAGAAACTCATACAGACACAGACAGACATAGTCTTCCTTTCCAAAAGCCCAACAAAGAAAATAACAGAACAGTTTTTTCATTTTATTTTCTTGGGACCATATGGAATGGGTATAGCATGCTCAGGAGACTCTTTGCTACACAGCTCCACCAGCTCCCATCCTTAGCATCGATGGGCTACAGTAAATCTCATGTAGTGGCTGTGAAGGATTCCATCACCACCAAACAGCCACAGAACTTTCTGTGCAAAGCTCATATAGTTGAGGTTTGTCCAAGGGCCAGGATTTGGCCTGGTGTGTCCACTTATTAACTCCTTGGGTTAGGGATCAAGTTTTCATTAGCTCATTTTAGCATCTACTCCAGTTGTGGGAAGCTGTTCCTAGCTGGCACTTGAAGTGAAGATGTTGTGTTTGGAAGGGTAAGTGGTAGCCGTTCTGTAGCAGTTAGTAGTAGAGGGAGCAGTACTTTTCGTGCTTCCTGCCATTACAGGGCGAGGCTTCCCTATGCTTTCCTTCCTTGTGGCATGTTGCTTGACTTTGTGCCTACAGGGGCACACAGAATAGTTTTAATGGCATGTAACTGACACCTATAATACAGTATGTGGTTTGATGCTGTGTGATCATGAGAACTGCAATCTCTACCAAAGGAGCATTTATCAAGCTGGGATTCATTCATGGATCCTGTCCCTGCTGGGACTTCAACCAAGAGCTCTTAGAACTAAAACACAGCAGTGGGTAGCAATAAGCAAGTGGTTGCTATTTTATCTTACTGGTAGCATATGCCAGCGGGGATGAGGAAAGACCAAGTAGAAAAAACATGCCTGGGGAAAATGGGAAGGTAAATGATGGGCACAAATAGTCCTGTCATACAAAATTTACCCTGAATTGTCCAGAGAAATTAATAGAAAATCTTATTCCTTCTGAGAAAATAAAAATCAGGTCTTGTATTTTGGGATAAAAATCTAAGCCAAATCAGTAAAAAACAGTGTTGCTTGCCCTTGCAATATTATTGTGAATGTCGCAATTTTGGTTCTATTTTAGGGTTCTGATGATCTGGCAGCTCAGAAATGTTGCCTGAATTGCCTGCAGTTTCTGTCTTTGGCTGCTTTGGTGCTTTTACTGCAGATAACTGAAGCTGCTGTCTATAGTAGCAGGGTGCCCTTGTGTGATATGAGAGGGCAGAGCCCTGGAATAGGTGCAGCAAAGCAGAGCCAACTCTTCCATGAGCTCAGCAGCAGGTGTGATGCAGTGTGTACCCCCACAGAAAGCCTTAAAGGGATTAAAATGGCTAAATTGGTCAGTTCACCTATTGGACTGCAAGCTGGTGGAAGTAAGGCTGAAAGGAAAGCCCTGCTTAGGGGAAACTCACCTGTGCAGGAGCAGATAAGAGACCGGAGGATCCCCCGTCTCCTACTGATGTCAGGTGTTGGTCTGCAGTGGAGGAGTGGGGGCTAGGAGAGTGAAGGGGCTGGGTGGAGGAACTTAGGAGGGCTGTGGGTAGTATGCAAGGGCATGGGAGGAATAGGAGGCTGGGGAGCTGGTGCCCAAACATTTGGGTACACACTTTGTGTGCTTTTAAAGATTGAAATTTTAGCCTGTAATGGTCAGACATGCACAAAACGTGGGTGGGCAGAGGGAGAATGAAATTAGACAGACACAAATCCAGATTTCTTCTTCTTTTAAACTTCATGATTTTTAGGCAAATGTCATGTTTTCTTGAGCTCTAACTCATGCTTTAACTCATGGGCTTGGCAACACTGATTAGAAAACATGGCTCTGTATAAATCTCAACATGGAATAAAGCAAAGTTGGAATGTATGTTTCAGGAGGTGCTGCAAACTGCAGCAAATTTAATGGGTTTAAATTGTCAGTAATTCAGATCTAAATTGGTGTTTTCCACTGCACTTCCCAACAGTTACTATTGCCAGCCTTTTTATGAGCTTTGTTAGTTCTTCAAATGAATAGCTAAATAGCAAATCAAAAAATGATTAGCATGCTGCTATCTCCTGCTGCATATTAGGCAGTGCCTCAATATTAACACATACTAATGTGGAGTAAATGAAAGATTTGTGTTCACAAATTTATACTTGCACAAAACAAATCACTGCTAACGAACATCTGATCCACTGAGCACTACCCAATGCCTTCTCTGGGCAATCACTTCTCACATGTCCTCATTCAAATAAAAAGAATGCAAATAAAACCAAATACAAGTCTCCACTGTAACGGGTAATATATTTAATGAAATAAGGCCCCGATCTCTGAACACACAGCATGACTTTTCTTTTAGTTGTGCCCTTTAGGTTTCTCTCCTGGAGTGCTCCAAAAAGCACATTCCTGGTGTGTCCTTGCCCTTCTAGCTGCACTATGTATGTGTATATCCCCCCTTCTACAAACAGTCTCAGTGAGTATGCCCTCTTGTCTCTTGGACCTGCAGTCACAAAAGTGGGATGGTGTAACTGTATGCCATGCAATGACCAGGGGCGGCTCCAGGCGCCAGCATGCCAAGCGTGTGCCTGGGGCAGCAAGCCACGGGGGGGCGCTCTGTCAGTCGCCGTGAGGGCGGCAGGCTGGTTGCCTTCGGCGGCCTGCCTGCGGAGGGTCCGCTGGTCCCGTGGCTTCAGCAGACCTCCCACAGGCAAGCCACCGAAGGCAGCCTGCCTGCCGTGCTTGGGGCGGCAAAATACCTAGAGCCACCCCTGGCAATGACCATCGCACAAAACAAAAACACAGTTGGTTTGAGTTTCCCCACAGTCACATGGGGTGAGACCTGCACTTACTTAACATAATCAGCAGAAGCCAGGCCTCATAGAAGAATGTCTAATTCACCATTAGTGTCTGAGGACAATGCAGTGATAAACACAGGTGAAAAAACAGTGGAATTAGATATGAAATATGGGTACCAGAACAGGGACATGTGTAACTCCAGCATTATACACTTGTAGAGAATGTGAACCCATAATACAGGTCCTAAGTCACTAGATCGAGGACAGTCAGATCTTGAGTGTCGGGTACTAGAACACTGCTGTGAGAAGACACACAGCCAGATGGTGAGGTAGTAGGATGCTGAAGTCAGAAGGCAATAATCCTAAATGTGATTGGCTGTAGAAATCGCATATAGCTGGAGAATAAGGAGGGGTTAATTCAGGTTGAGAAGAAACAGGAAATGCACCAGCTGGAACAATTGTGACGTACTGTAAAGAGGCTTAGTTTTTGGTTTGTTTCTTTGGAGGGGAGTTAATTGAAATAAACCACTCTCCTCTTCCTTTGTCCATTTTCTGTGAACGGGGCTGCAGAATGCCCTGGCTACTTTCATTTTGTGAATCTCTTGTGTACCTTGAAAGAGGGAGTAAAATGAGACCTCTTCTAGGTAAGAGCACTTAAAATGGAAATGAAAAATAGTAAGGCATTGATTCCCAGGTCACCTAATTAAGTGACATCCTTGCTTTGTAATTTTTATTGTACTAAACAAGGAATGTGTGAACTAATTAAGATGACATATAGTAATGTTTAATCTAATTATAGCCGTGCCATCACATACTTATATTTAAGAGTCTGTCAATGTCTTCACTACCAAATCTTACTTTCAGTGATTGAATGCTTAGCTATAAACTTAACTTCTTGGCTGACATCATGGTAAAAGCTCTCAATCCAAATGTACTGTCTTGATTTTAATTAATTTGTTTACTAGAAATAAATCAGTTTTTGCTGTTTAAGGTAGAGAGGTCAAAGTAAAAATATCGTTTTATTGGTTTTGAAATAGTCATGGGCAAACCTCAGAAAATTTGTATCATTCTGCTGGATTTGGATAAACACTGTAGTTTGATTATCCGAATGGAATATCTGTCTCTAAAAATTGAGATGGAAAGCATTTCTCATGGTATTTTTGGACTGTTATTCCAGTGCTATTTCTAGTCAAGAGCAGTGATGCTAAAAAGGAATAACAAAGTAAATATAGATTAATAATAAATGACAACTTCTGATTCTAAATTAAAGGTTTAGGCAGAGGTTTGCTTTGTTCTTTTATTATCCAAATTGGTAACACAAGTTTAGTTACAAATGAACTGAAAAATCTGTTCACTTGCTATGCACAGAGCCTGATCTTCTAGTCCTTAGTTAGATAAAAGTCCCTTTGAAAGAAATAGGACTAAGGACTGTGGGTTCCAGTCTAGTCTCACATAGCTCAGGTTGGCATCAATGAGAACTGGAGTAGGTACGATAAAGGAATCTAGACCTGTACATTTTTCTGAAGGATGTTTTTCAAATTGGCAGTGTGTTAAAACATGAATTCAGAGTAGCTATTATGTAAACTTATCCTGGGTTTGTTTGCTAATATCAGTAACAGTTATGCAACATTGAATTGTTTTAAATATCGGTGATTAAAATGAAATAGGGTTTTAAAAGAAATGTCCAAATATGGAAACTATAGATCCAGTAAATACTGCACATTTTTAAAGGGTCATAATATCACAAGTATAAATGTTGCTAAAATTGCATTAATACCAAGTTCTGGAAAGATGCTTTCTGTTATAGTGGCTATGCATTTGGACAATAGCATAACACTATGTATCTTCACAGCAGACCATAATAGAATGGAATTTGTGTTAGATGAGTCGTGCATTTTGCAATGGTGAAAAATACAAATTTAGATGCGCAAATGGCTTTAAAATTATCTGAAGCTGTCTTCACAGCTGTATTAAGACAAACAGGTAGAAGGTGGGACTGATTGGTAATAACTTATGAATGCTGTATATGACCTGGTTATTGGGGTAGTTATTGTATGGCTATATTGTTGTTGGGATATTACTGTATGCATATATTGGTTTAGTTCAATATCAGGGCTATTAGGAAATTAGCAGGAAGACAATATATCTCCAGGTAAGCGGCCTCCCAATTAACCAGGCAGGGGTGGTTAAGAAACAATGCCTGAACTATTAGATGGGAAGGGGCTATTTCCAGGTGCCAGCAAAATTGCAAGGCATGGAGTCAAAAGGACAGTAAACAGTTACATTCACTATCTAAAGAGAGGGGAGGCTGTTGTCAGGGTGCTGTTCGTGGGTAACAGACTCCCTCTGCTGGAGAGTCTGAAGAAGCAAGAGCTGCCTGATCTGCTACCACAGGGTGATAGGGCATAGGGTAAAATATAGGGATCTTTTGTTGTGTTAAAATCCTTTTTTTTTTTTTTCTTTTTCTTATGATATGCTTTGTTCTTACTATTAAAATTACCCAATACTTGTGTTTGAGAAAGTTGCTTGGTCACTCTTCGTTGCTGGTCCCAAGCTCCTGAAAGGAAGAATTGTAGGTGATCAAACACAGCTGGACCTGCTCAGTAATCACAGTTGGTACATGGGATACTGTAACTCAGGGTCCAGTTTAAGAATGGGAGAATTGTGATTCCACCACAGGGAGGTAACAGTGTAATGTTGAAGACCCAAGGGGATGCAGACAGACCAAAGAAAGGTAAAAGGTGCAGCTAGCTCTGTATCCATGACAACATCCACATCATATCTAGATTCCAGCTGACTGAGAGGCAATTTTATTAGGCAACTTTAGTCTGTTGCTTCAAATATCAGTGGAAATTAGAAAACAAAATGACCAACATTCCCCTAGTGTTAACACTATAAAAACTAGGGACTAGATAGTGGATTGGCCCTGTGCAGCCCTGCAAGGGCCTGAGTGGGTAAGACAGCCCTCCATTTGTTGCATGGCCTCTTTGCATCTTCAGCAGGGCATGGAGGGAAAGGGGCTTGTCCCTTTCCATATCTTTGTCGAGATGGGTAAGAGAATGATTGAAGCTTTGGCTTCCCTTAATACCATGCCTGATAGCCTAGGGGCTAGGTAGCATTCTCTCGCAGGTTATGGTTAATAGCAAATTACTACTAGGAGCAGAAAGACAGAATTCTTTCTCAGGACTCTTTCCTGTGGTGGGTTAAAGTACAAGTTGTTGTGAAAACTATACTTAAAGGTGGACCTCTATCCTTAATTCATCCTATTGTCCCCAGATATCTGCATTACTTCCAGAGAGTGAACTCTCATAGACTATCACAGGAGGTGTAATGCTTAGTAGAAACAAGTGAGCAGAGGACAAGTGCTTTATCCTCCATCCTGAGTTCCACAGCACAGTGTGGCTTAAAGATTAATATTAAACACTGTGTAGCTTTAAAGGTGCAGTGCAGTGGTTTTACTGGTAGTCTCAATTCTCACATTGTGCAAACCTACTACTAAATTCTCACATGGTACAAAGGAAACATAAGAGTTAATGTTTGTGCCCAGGACCCATTTTATGCTTAGTTTATAGCATGTGTGTGGTGCTTGTTTGTTAGCAAAACTTTTCTCCGGAAGTGTTAAAAAAGGTGTCCTGCCTGTTACCATTGAGAGAGACAGTAATAAAATAAACCAAGATACTTTAGGTGCCAAATTTGCAAAAAAGCTTCTTAAAATGAACCTGTATATTTAATACTGGTCCTTGTTTCCACTTTGGAAATCCTGATTTCCAACTACTGATAAAAATATAAGGCTGATAAACAAGAGCTCCACGTGTCACATGCTGAATATTTCTTCTTTATAATGTCACGCTATTGTGGTGTCTTGATGATATCTGTGAAGACAAATGGGAATGAAGACCTCAAGCAGTTCATTAGCTGTACTTTAGTTCCTGTCCTTAGCTTGCAGAGTGAACTAGATGAGTCATTTGTTTCTAATCAGCGTCACATTCACAAATGAAATGCTTTTTTTAACATTCCAACACTGCAAGCCAAGACAGACAAACTGGTGTCTTATAACTACATCTTTTAAACAATCTTCTCTCTTTCAAATACCAAAACTTGAGTTGAAGTTATCCACTACATTCACTTTCTGTAGTCTATGAAACCTTTAGTCATAGTGGTGCATTAGTGAAGCCTAAGTAGGGTAATGGCTGCACAAGAAAGTTTTTAGTATATTTCTGAAAAGATAAATCTGACTCCTCCCACTCACCAGCGCCCAGCAGCTACATAGGGAACTCTGTGCATAGTGATTTAAGAATCTCAAAGCTGACTTAACTTCAAATGATGGCAGAGGGAAGCTGCAAAAGTGAACTCAGTGCCCCCTAACTTAACAGAGAAAGCTGCAAGCAGGCCATCCTCTTCCAGCCTTCTGAATTCAATGACACTGGGAGCTGTCCAGCCAAATGCCCCCTGAAGTAATGCACAGGGTGCAGTACTGAATGGCAGTCTGACAAACACCTTGTAATTCATAACTCCCCACTGCTGTCCCTTTCTTCCATTGAAGGATCATTTTTACTTTGTGATGGCCTGACACCCTGACCAGAGAATGTAGTTTCCTTTAGCAGATAAATTGTTCTAAATATGATAGAAAGGGCCATTGCTCCTCATTCTTTAAGGATGACCAATTACAGACTGCTGGATCAGGAAGGATCGTTTCCCATGGATATATTACTACATAAATGTCTTCGGGTTTTTTATATTTTTCTCTGGCCAACATTTTCTTTGGTTCTTATGTAGGTGTGTAGTGTTTTTGTATTTGGGAGGATGAAAGAACCAACTCTCTTAACTCGCCTATTGAAGCCAAGCAGAGGTGCTGGACCTCCACTCGGAAAAGGACACAAGTTTATCTCCAGAGGCAACAGGCACTTAAAGAGGGGCAAGGAGAGTAGGACTGTGGTTCTCCCCCCATGCACTAGCCCATAGGATTGACTTGCTGCATGGGGGTCAGAAGCTGCACCACAAACACCTATAACAGTGGATTATTGGCTTGGTGTACCCAAGGGCCCAAGCAGGCTGTCTCCTGGTGCTCTCCCTGGGCTAGTGTGGCTTTCTACTGCTTGTAGCTCAGAGCTCTACATAGAGCACACAGCCAATCCTCAAAGACAACATATTGGACTAGGCGGCCCACTCTCATGTGGCAGTTCCTATGTTCCCTTTGCTGCTGGCCTTTTAGAATATTATAGACTTTAAAGGGACCTGGTGTCCTGCTCTCTTCTAAATCTCTTTCCTGTCTTCTGTGCTGCCATACTCTTTTGTCCCTGCCACAATGCTACATGCACAGTTCATTGTCCCCATTATTAGATTGCTACATAAGGATCAGAGGACAGTTTAATTAGTACTATCCACTTTTACTGAGGGGAAGTATCTAACAAGGGGTTATACTGGTGGCAAGGGAGCCACTATGGTATGTCAGATTATTAAAATGATTTAGAGAAGGCAAGTGTTAATTTACTATGGATGACTTAATGGAGAAATAAGCAAATTATATTTGGATTCAAAGATCATAGTAGCCAGATGATATGCAAGGCCACCATAATCAAGGGAAATCCAAAAGATATCTGCCTCCTTGCAGCACCACCCAGGTCAATTTGGATATTCAGTCTGTTAGTCTCTGGCGATCTTATTGTGCCACTGAAGCTTTTGGTACCATGTAATTGGTGACACTGTGATGGCATTCCCTAATAACAGCACTTCATAATTCATTAGTCTTTCATCCACATATATCCATACCAAGAAAGCCACCAAAAATGGACCAGTGATGATGGAGACAGCTGCTGGGTTCAGCTATAAATATCCTTGTTTGTGATCCTGTTCTGCCACATAATATGGAATAGCTGCTTTTTCAGGGTTATCCATCAAGCATTCATTGCCGACATTGAACAACAATTGTGATAAGACAGTCTTGCTGAAGTCCTGTGGAAAAAGAGACCATTCCAGGGATCTGCCATCGACTCAAACACAGCTTTCCATTTCATTATAGAGCTCTTCTGTCAGTGACTCTATCTTTCCAGGGACTCTGAGTAGACTCGTCAGATCCCACAAGCTTGTTCAGTGCACATAATCAAAGGCTTTACAAAGTCTGTAAAAAGGGCTGCACACAGTTTATTAAATTAACCCACCTTCTAAAAAGCTGTATTGGGCAAAGATATGGTGGATAGTGAGAAAATCAGGTCTAGCTGCACTGAGTATCTCAGCCTTTGCCATCAAGTGCATTGCTGATCTGAGATGTTGACCTGGAAGCAATAATTTTCCTTGTGGTGGACAACAACATAATACCTCTAGTTCCTATATTTGGCTTTATCACCATTTTGAACAGATGCAGAACAACACTCTTCTTCTAATAATCGAGGATAATACTGGTGTTCCAGATCATCTGGAAGATCCTGTGCATCTGGGCATAACCTTACTCTCCTAATGGAAAATGGGGATAACAGATGCCCAGATACTACTGTGATGGGAACTATATAAGAATCTAGATAGTGGAAGAACTTCTTCCAGATCCTAATCTTGCTAGAATAAAGATAGATGTGTTGCTCCTATTTGGGGAAAATTAAACTATCAGGTTTTGAAAATATACTGAGATTAGAACCTCTGAATCAGAAGCTGCTTTTAGATGACCTATTTTCTCCGATTTTAATAATTCTGTATTTGTCTGTTCATAGTTGGTGCTTGAAGCAAATAACTAAATGTTGTAAATAACCCCTTCCCAAAAGTCACTGAGGGAAAAACCTATAAATCTTTTGTAACTTTCTTGTTTTAATCCTTCAAAGCCCCTAGATTACACTTGCAATTTCTAACAAGATGCTGTAATATGTGAGTTGGGTGTGTGGCTTTAGTGTGGATCATTGCAATTATTCAAGTACTTAATGCATCCTTCTATAAAGAGATACCTTGTATTATGGAGCAAAGGTCAATGAACCAGCTGATCTTTACATAATAAGTATATGACTTAGTTGCTAGAAAATCTAAAGGGGGAAGGAGCATAGGGCAGAAAATTTAAGACACACATCTTGCATCTAATGTAAATTTCAAATACCCTTTTAAGGCAAACTCATCACACTTCACATATATCTTTAATCCAACTGAATTAGTGCTAAATTTTGTAAATAGTGGCTTTTTAAATGAAAGTAGTTATCCCTTTAATGCTGAGAATCTCTTGATTGACAGGAGTTTGTCCAAACATACTCTTCTCCAAACAAAGATTTTAAGTATCCTGTTGTCCTGTGTCTTGGGTTCAGGATTCCAGCCAGAAAACCAGGAGTTGCAGAACTGTGGAGATCTGAATTTTAAATGTTACTTTAACTTCATTTCTTAAAACTGAACTGTCAGGTTTGGTTCCGCTTCACCTATAAAATTTGCTCTAGTTCTCCTTCTAAACAGATTTTCACTCATCCCTAATCTCAACTCCAGCATGTGATCAGGCACCATGAGGAATGCACTCAGGTTGTTAACCTCTGCATACATTATCCTGACCTACTTAATTTTTAGGTTTTTTTCATTTTATGATTAAAAGTGTGTTTTGTTAAGTGAGTGGATGAGTGAAGCTGTTCTCAAAACACTAGCTTTATCTTAACAGTAGAGCAAAAGAATCCAGAAGTACTGCTGGTATCATAATTAATGTAGGGTAAGATCAGCTGTCATAGTCACATTGAGTAATATGTGACTCCTTGAGTATTCTCATTGTCATCAGTGAGAATGTGACTGAGGCTGCCAGGGGCCAGAGTCTATCTTGATTTTCAAAATGACCCTCCAAGAGTTGACACACAGATGAACAATGAAAAGAGTGATTAAAAGATAATACAAATTTAAAGATGTAAAAATCACTAATCATATAACCTCTTTCTACAGACTATTCCCAGAATCCTCATTCCTTCAGGGTAACTCTTTCAAGATAAACTTATTTTTGCTTAAGTACATGACCAACTATCAGAATATCTGCTATTAAAAATGAATCATAGATGGGGAAAAAACTGACTTGGTCATCTAGTTCACCTTCCCTGCCACTGGCAACTGTGGAAAATACACAGCTTCATCATCATAACTAACAAAATCAAAGTTCTGCCAGTCTATAGGAGGAATAGGATCTCAAGACTGACTTTAGCTTTATTTCTGCTATTGATTAACCTCAGGCAAATCACCTAACTTCTCTGGATCTGTTTCCAGATGTCTAAAACATATAGAACACTTACCTTTCAGGACTGTTGAGGCACTTTGAGTTTTGTCAATGAAAGCTGTTATAGAAATGTGAAATATCTTATATCTGACATACCTATTGTCTCATGTGTGGTATGGAGCCATCATCCCCTTTGTTGACCATTAGTTAGATTTTTCCCAAAAGCACCTTTGTACTTTTTCCCATGCTGCTCCTTATATGTTGGAAGAACATCCCGTAGGAGTGGGGAGAAATCTGCAAAGTTATTACACTATCGTTCAAGTCCCTTCTTAAAACTTCTGTCATGATGCCTGCACAAAAACTTGTATTGCTAGGCAGCTGGTGTTCTATGACTGCTGTTTATCATACTAATCCTTGTTTTATTGCTAGCTTATACTCCCCCACATCTATTTTGTGGTAGTCATTTATTGTCTCTGATACTTAAATTTGCAATCTTTTTGGCAGGACTCCTTCCATTCAGTATAGTATCTAGCATAATGGGGCTTTCATATGAGTCTCTAGGTGTTACTGCAATAAAAATATTACATAATACTTAAGACTTTGAAATCTGAGGCTCTATTTATTTCTATTGTATGCTATCTTGTCCTGTAGAAGGGGAAACAAAATAGATCAGGTTCCTCCATTATGGTCTTGGACTTAAGGGAAAGTGAAAAAGCTGAATCATGGACTCCTAATCCTTCATAAAGCAGGCACTTTCTGCTGAACAGGTGAGGATTTTAAAACTATGCCTAGATCTAAGTGTTCCATATGGCAAAAGGTAATTGCTTCCAGAGGGATGAGAAGGGAGTGCAATAATAGGTATGCACTATCCAGGGAATAACACTAAAATAACAATGATCATATGTGAAAGAGTATGTAAAAGGCCATTCCCCACCTATGTAAGATGAGTTTACTTGTATTGAGAACCAGTTATCAGACTAATGTATAATGTAAATAATACATTTTCTGTATTCCTTTAATGCAATGTAATCTAAGATTTTATGCTTAGCAGGCCATCAAAACAGATCTTCATCAAAGCACAAAGTGGAGCTCAGACTGTTGTGGTGGGAGGGGGGAGTCTGAAATTCAAGAGTTAATTCATTTAAATACTCTCTTCAATGAAGTATAACAATACATTTTAGAATAAGTATTTTAAACATAGCTTATATTTTGTAGGGATGGTTTCATGTAAATGCAAGGTGTACAGGTGTTGCATAGGGTATTACTATATGTACAGATGCATTGAAGCTGCACTATAGACAAGTCTAGGCACAGATATCTAATACAATGTTATCTTACAAAGACAGGTCTACATGTATACTTGGTGCTGATTTGCCATAAATGGCATATGTAAACTGTAAGTATGCAGAGAAAAACTTTAACTTCAGTTTAAAAAAAGAATGTGCATAAAAACCAGAATAAATTGACCAACTTTCATTTGTCTCAGATGAGTGGAATTCAGAAAGTAAGTAAAAACTATCAATGATGTATTGGGAAATGGGGCTGAATGCTAGCATCAAACTACTGATGGACATGTTCTATATTAAAGGGATGTCTGTACTGCAAACATGTGTTCTTAACTCTGCCAGCATGGATTAGTTAACTTTATCTTGAATCAACGTTGCAGCAAAGACATGGCAATTATCTTTTAACTTGGGTTAGCAGCTCAAGTCGAAGCCTGAAGTGACCAAATGTATCTTCCATATGAGAGGAGTCATGGAGTCTTTAGATTTATATATCAAACTGTTGATTAAGTATTGGAAAGTGCAAAATGCAGTGATGTTAATAAGCTGCTTTTACAGTTGGACTAAAAATTTAATGGAATAGAAACTAGAATTTGTAGTAATCTCGTTAATTCTCCTTCTAAAACCATGGAAGTTAACAAACTTTAAAGGAAAGGAGGCTTATAAAAATGCCACAGTATTCTAGAACAATCACCCACAACATTACATATTTACTATAGTGTTAATTTAGAGCTTAGGCCATTATTCTAGACAGAGGCGGCTCTAGGTATTTTGCCACCCCAAGCATGGCAGGCAGGCTGCCTTCAGCAGCTTGCCTGTGGGAGGTCCCCGGTCTCGCGAATTCGGTGGCACGCCTGAGGGAGGTCTACCAAAGCTGTGGGACCAGCAGACCCTTCGTAGGCATGCCGCCAAAGGCAACCTGTCTGCCACTCTCGCAGCGACCAGCAGAGCATGCCCCGTGGCTTGCCGCCCCAGGCATATGCTTGGCATGCTGATGCCTGGAGCCACCCCTGATTCTAGAACACTGTAGTAGTGTTAAAAAGGTCAAATAGATTACCTAGGTAAAGACCATGGCCTCCCAACCTCACTTTACACTCTATGCCCTGTCTTGGTCTGAGTTATTAATAAAAATGAAGTGAGAACTCAGTGTAAATACAAAAGGGTTTCATTATCCATGTGAAACATACTATTGCATATCTTATAATAGCATGGGATAGCAAGGGCTGGTTGATGAGCCTGACCTGAAGGAATGTTCCCGGAGGAGGATCGCTTTGACAAGTTCAGTGGAGCCTTTGACTTTATACTCTTCCTAATGGATAAAAAGGGCTCCAGAGAAGTGAAAAAAATTACTTCTGGAGTGTTGTCATCCACTAAGAGAAACTGGTCTTTGGAAACAAATACCTTTTTAAGATCAACTGGCAAATTTGTTCTTCAGTTTCACATACGATAACATGTCAGCAGTCTGCACTTCCACATCTGCAACATCACTTCCAATCAGTTCTTTAATGCCAGTGGCATGTCTTTTGCTGTCACCTGAAGAATAAGTGACAGTAAAATAAAAATTTTTTGAATAGCTTTAAAACCTAGGTCTTCCAGATTCAGAAGACTTTTGCTTGATATTAGTTACAGAATTTTGTTCAAATACTCCAGTTAAAGGAACAATCTGACTTTTTTTTTCTAGTCAATTGGAGAGTTATGGCTTATTAAACATATATACCTATTTTTAAGAAGAAGAAATAATTCACTTGCTAAAAAAAATCTGATTGCTAGTCCTGCAATATTATTGATTCAGTGTGATTGGAATCAACACTCCTCTAACTTAAAGGCTATTCATTCATACCTTTATGTCCTATCATACTAACATTATTTGTATGAACAAAGAGTCCTGTGGCACCTTATAGACTAACAGACGTATTGGAGCATAAGCTTTCATGGGTGAATACCTATTTCGTCAGACGCATGTGGTAGAAATTTCCAGGGGCACGTATAAATATGCAGGCAAGAATCAGTCTAGAGATAATGAGGTTAGTTCAATCAGGGAGGATGAGGCCCTCTTCTAGCAGTTGAGATGTGAACACCAAGGGAGAAGAAACTGCTTTTGTAGTTGGCTAGCCATTCAAAGTCTTTAATCCTGAGCTGATGGTGTCAAATTTGCAAATGAACTGAAGTTCAGCAGTTCTCTTTGGAGTCTGATCCTGAAGTTTTTTTTATTGCAGGATGGCTACCTTTAAATCTTCTATTGTGTGTCCAGGGAGATTGAAGTGTTCTTCTACAGGTTTTTGTATATTGCAATTCCTAATATCTGACTCATATCCTTTTTACGTAGGGATTGTCCAGTTTGGCCGATGTACATAGCAGAGGGGCATTGCTGGCCCATGATGGCGTATATTAACCAGATCAGCCATATCATCACCAGTCCATTCACTTGCATGTCCGCCAATGTAATATATGCCATCATTCACCATCAGGTGTGGAGTGTAACAGGGAGAGTGTTGTGTGCATGTGGGGGGAGAGTGGGTTTTTGAGGGGCTGAGAGCATGTCAGCATGTGTCTTGTAAGTTCAGACAGCAGCAGACCTCCCCCTCCCCCCGCCTCTCTCTCACACACAGTAACGGCTTGCATGTCAGCTGTCAGAAACAAAGCTTTGAAAGGGAATTTCCGCATTCCTACAGGAGTTCAAAACAATGACGAGTGGCCATTTGACTCAAGGAGATTACAGGACACTTCTGGAGGCCGATCAGAGCGCAGTAACGCAACACTTCATTCACACTGACGCCCATGCATTGTAGCCAAGGCATGGCAACGTTATTCCTCTCACTGAGGTGGAGTACCAGCAGCGCTGTAGCTGCAGAGTCAGAGTGCTGTACGTGCCTTGCCAGTGTGGATGGGGAGTGAGCTAAAGTGCCTAGGGCTCCTTTATTGTGCTGTAATTCACAAGTGTAGCCAAGCCCTTTGTTACTTTACTGTTTTAATTGTTCATGCTAAGGGTGAGTTGGGACATCCTATATTGTGCTAATTGTCTTTAGAGTAGGTTGGGAAAGGCACCTGTTTTGGGTTCCTAGCTGCTGCTGCAATTAAAAAAATAAACCTTGCCATTGAAGGCAATTAGAGTTTTGAGTGGGGAAACTAGGTAGGGTTGGACCTTTTATATGATTATCTTGACAATGTCTCTTCCATGTTAGAAACTTGTACGTATGTTGCACCTCTTTCCTCCACCCCCTGCAGAAAACCTTGACTAGGCTTCCTAGTGGTATGTGAACTATGTAACCTTTTTCTCTTATGTGGCTGGACATTAAAAGAAAATTTTTCTTAAGATCAGCATATTTTTGTGGAAACCCTTATTGAGGTGTCAGTGCCTTTCTCTGAAGATAAGATTTTTCTAACTGCCTTTATTTTGCATCAGATTAGCATAAGCCAGAATTTGATGAGCAGTGACAGCTATACAGATCTTAAAACTAAATACAATCACTGTCCAATATTAGCCTAAGCCAGTGGTCCCCAAAACTGTGTAGGGCACACCTCCCTAAGGGAGGTGTGGAGGAACATGTGGGGGGGGCCTGGGCCAGCCCCCACATAGGGTGAGGAGGGAGCACCCCCCCAGCCCTGCCTCCAGTTGCAGCTCCACTCCACCCCCAGTCCAGTTATGCCCTCATTCCCATTCTGCCCCCAGTGCCTCCGTCAGCTCAAGCTCCTCTACTGAGCCAGCTGCACAGTAATGGAGTGGGAGTGTGGACAGATTCCATAAATGGTAAGGGGGGCCCGAAAGAAAATTTGGGCACCACTGGCCTAAGCTAAGGTGGACATAGTTTGTAAACCAGATCCGGGGGGGACACAGGTGGGAGCACAGCAAAGTAACCAAGACTGAAAATGTAAGGCCTGGTCTGCACTACAGAGGTAGGTTGATGTAAAGCAGTTTATGTCAACCTAACTGTGTAAGCATCTACGCTACAAGGTTCCTCCAGTTGATTTAACTTGTCTCCTACTCTGACCTAATATCTCTAGCTCCCTGAGAAGCATAGCACTTAAGTAGACTCTTTGTGCATGTAGACACCGTATTGCTTACATCGTCTGTTGCTGCCTTTGATAGCCAGGAGCCGCGCCACCCTGGGGCGGACACCCAGGAGCCCCACCTCTGTACATGTGTGTTAGCTAATCTTGTTACCTGCTAGCAGACTGCCTCTTCCATGTCCCCCACCATAATATTGCTACTATTCTTTACCCTTTTTATCTTCACCCAGACACTCAGTAGGTCTGCCACTCACTTCCTCTTGCATAGGTGCTGGCTTCCTCCAGGCCTGGGGGGTGGTCAACCTCCCACTATGCCCTAGGCCCCCCATTCCCCCAAGCCTCTGCCCCATTTCTTCTCACCCAGTTGCATCCCCTCCCCCAGCATGCCCCATCCTCACTTCTCACCCTCCCTCCCAGAGCCTCCTGCACACAGCAAAACAGCTGGTCACAGTGGGCAGGAAGCACTGAGAGAGAGGGGAGGAGTTGATCGGTGGGGCAGCAGGAAGGCAGAAGGTGCTGAGAGTGGGAGGGGAGAACTGGCTGCCGGTGGGTGCTAAACACCCACTAATTTTTTCCTGTGGGTTCTCTTGCCCTGGAGCACCCACGGAGTTGGTGCTTATATCCTATTGGACCTGGAAGCAAGTGAATACATTCTTGACATATAGCATGAGGCTGCCTCCTTTTTTCCTATACCTATTCTTCAGAATAAGCTATATTCCTCAATACTGGTACTCCAGTCATGGGAATTTTCCCACCAAGTCTCTGTAATGTCAACTAAGTCATAATTTTCTTAATATACCGTGACTTCCATTTTATCCTGCTTGTGCCCCATACTCCTAGCTTAGAAATAATGGCACAAACAGGTCAGATCACTTCAGAAAAACACAGAGCTCAAGTATTTGTTCTGTCACCATTCACTGCAACAATTTTATCCTTGAAACAAACAAATTATTTCATCATGCAGGCACCCTACTGATGATGGAATATTTGTCATGTTTATAAACGTATGGAGGCTCTATAGATTTTGGTTGTCTCATCCATACTGGGTAAAACCATTCTCAAAACATCTCAACCTAATGTGTGTCACTATTTGTATCCTGCCTTGATGTTAGATGCAGGAAATCTTGGCACTTTGGTCATTCTATCTGTATGGAACTTAGTTGCTGCCTGCTACCCTCTTTAAAACCAAATTGTCAGCTAAGTCTGTTATAAGGTTTTGGGAGTGGGGCGGGGCAGAGATGGTCTCTTACAATGTTTCACAATAACTAGATCCACAAGGCCCAGCCCTAATATCCATTGGGGCCTGCATGTTCTACTGTAATAACTATGGTATTATTTCATGACATGGGCTCCTAGGTGCTATGGTAATACAAATAATAAACAATAATAGAAACTGCTTGATGCGAACTGCAGTGAGAAATCTATGCTGTTAACTATTTAGCCAGTAGAGGTATTGGACATCAATCCTCTTAGAACAGGGAGACAGACTAGCAGCTGTTAAGGAGAATCTGGCCAGGCAAGAGATGAGCAATACAATTGTCCTGTGAAGGGTACAAGCTCTAGTAGGACATTTTTAAACACTCATCTATTCTCCCTACTTCTTTTAGAACAGTTTAAGAACTAGATAGTCGCTTAAGATGCAGAATTCAAATCTGGATCAGGATTTCAAACATTTCAGGGTTTGAGGGAGAGGGACTGGTATAGGTGGTTCGGGTTGTTAGGCCCATTTTCCAATTGAAGATTCATTAAAGTTTTGCAATCTGTGTGAATTTCTAGCACCTTCAAAACTTCAGGTTACAAGAACAAAGATTTCGGTTTGGACCTGTGTAGTAGAAACACTTGATTTGTTTAAAGTATGTCTATACCCCTTGTGGTAAACTCAGGACAGACAGCTGCAAGGGGACGGGGGGTAGAAAACAGTCCCATAAGGTTAAAAGGCACTCCCCCCTAACTACAGGTCAATCAGGTTCAGCTGAGACAGGGTTACCAGAGAATCAATTAGGATCACCTATCTCCAACACTCAGGTCCCAACGGAACCCAAACCATTTAGGAGGAGGAGTGGGGACCCAGAGAGTGGGGACCCAAATAAATCTGTTTTACTCTGTATAAAGCTTATACAGGGTAAACTCATAAATTGTTCACCCTCTATAACACTGATAGAGAGATATGCACAGCTGTTAGCACCACCAGGTACTAATCACTTATTCTGGGTTTACTAATAAACAAAAGTGATTTTATTAAGTATAAAAGTAGGATTTAAGTGGTTTCAAGTAATAAAAGACAGAACAAAGTAAGTGACCAAGCAAAATAAATAAAAACACACAAGTCTAAATCTAATACATTAAGAAACAGATTACAAGTAAAATCTCACCCTCAAAGATGTTCCAATAAACGTCTTTCACAGACTAGGCTTCTTCCTAGTCTGGGCCCAATCCTTTCCCCGGTACAGTCCTTGTTAGTTCCTACAGACATCTTAGATGGAAACTAGGGGTGTTCTCATGACTGGCAGTCTCCTTTGTTCTGTTCCACTCCCTTTTGTAGCTTTGGCACAAGGTGGGAATCTTTTGTCTCTCTGGGTCCCCACTCCTCCTCCTAAATGGAAAAGCACCAGTTTTAAGATGGATTCCAGTTTTATAGTAGGGCCTCAGAGTTATGGTTCATATTTCTAGCTTCAGATACAAGAATGATACATGAATACAAATAGGAAGAATATATTCAGTAGGCTATACCCTTTGAAATACCAGCTTACAAGAGACCTTGTTACATAAAGCATATTCCAGTTACATCATATTCGCACTCATAAGCATATTTCCATAAAACATATGGAGTGCAACGTCAAAAAGGCAATCCATAAATAGATGTTTGGACTCTTCCCTTCAAATGACAGAGGAGGGACTATATGGGTCACGAAAAATGTTAACATTGGAATAGCATCAAACTGCAACAAATTATACCACTTGTGAAAGCAGATGCAGTGAGGTTTCACATGGCAGAAACTGCAGCTTATACCATGGCTAAAATTATATTTAACATTGGTTTTGAAATGTCCTAAGAGGCACGTATGCAGCTGTTTAATAATACTAGAATTTCTTTAGTAGACACTTTAGCAGACAGGTTTACAGGAACTTCTAATAAAGAGCTGGCAAGAAGAAGTGTGCCAAGATGTATTCACTACAAAGAAAATACTATAGGTTTGTAAATGCCTTTCATTAAAGACTAGTCAGTTCTTCGTCCCCTCTTGGGAGCAGTAGATTTGATTCCTTAATATAGAAAAGATTTTTCCTAAAAATGAGATGTTGATGTTGACGTGGTTAATATATAATGAATCTGTGTCTAAATGTATACAAATTCATAGAGTTCAAGGCCAGAAGGGACGACCAGATCATCTAATTTGGTCTGCTGTGTATCACAGGTCACCAACACCACTCAGCACAAGCACACTAAACCCAACAGCCCAAGTTAGACCAAAACAACTGAAATTAGATCAGACAACAAGGTATCAGTCTTTAGCTAAATCATGCACATGAAGCATCAGAAAATTGGTACTTGTAATCTCCACAAATACACATCCCTATTACTTAGGCTATGGGAAAGAAAAACCTCCATTAACTCTAGTGGTATTAGTTCTTTTATACTGGGAGCAAGCCACTGGATGGCAACAGTTACAAACACTAGAGTTGGTCTGACATTCTGTGGTGTAGAAGAAGTGGTACCTGTATTGTACACTCTATATGTATGATCTTGTGTTACATCTACTGTGGGCATGCTATGCAAAGGTGCCTACACATTCCAATAGAAATGAATAAGTAAAAGTTTGAAATCTTGCTGCAGCTAGGCTGAATAGACCCTGCAAAGCTGTGTTTAGTATTAACTATCCTGCATTTAGTCATATTCCTGGGATTGTGATAACAAGAGATTGTAAAATGAACAAGGTCAGGCTTAATCTGTGCTTAAATAAGAGACCGCAGGGGGGGCGGAAACAATGTGCCTCAAAGTGTACATTCAACATATGGCGTTTCTCAAGAGTTGGTACTGAAGCAATGCCTGAGCATAATATTAAGCTACTATCAGAGCTGATGATTCTATGATAAGAAGTGGAACTGATGTCTTGACTACTTGGACCACAGTTATGAATGTACAACAGCAGAAGAAGACTGGGAGTTGTAGATCTTGACTGTGTTGTGTTGTGCACTTGCCCTGCCAAGGGAGAATATAGCAATCATGAGCGCTACAGCAACTCTGAGGCTACGCTAGCAGTATAAATCTTCCACTTAGTCACTCCACAGCCTGTGTGGGGAGGATTTATCATCTCCTTAAACCCTGCAGAAAATGCTTGGGTCCACAGCAAGCTGACTTGGGCTGCCCCATAGTTGGTAATGGGTTTGGGGTACCTTAAGGTTGAAAAATACTGTAGAAGTACAAGATACTTCTTGCAACTCCCAGTGTAGTTTGAAGGCTTCTCCAGCATTGCACTAGTATGTGATCCAGGGACCTAAGAGGGTGGTGTACCAGATCAGGTACTATCCAACCTTTAGCACATGATGCGGTAGATCTGCATTGTCATGTCCAAATTGCAGGTGTGGGTCACTGGCTCATGTACATGTACATATTTAGATTTAAAATGCCTTTCTGGCTGCCCTTTACACCTATTGCATCAATAAACATGTGATGTCTCTTTTTTCCTCACTTTTTTCACCACCATAGGAACTGAGCAGCCAAAGCCTTCACAGCAATCCCCCCTGTGGGCCTTTTATATTGCAATATTGTGTAACTTTCTCTGCCACTCTGTGTAGCTGGTAATGACAAGATGCTGCTAGGTGCCTGAATGAGACCCACCCAGTGCAGGCTGAAAACTTGATCTGATCCAACAACTCTCCCCAAATTTCTCTGCTTGTCCTCCTGAACCATGAAGATCAACACCCAACACTGCTCTTCCTCATTCATTATCCATGGCTGACTGACCCTGTGTATCTCATAAGCCCCTGCACCATCCATTCTACTGTGGGTCTCCTTAACTGCTCTTTTTACGCAAAGGAATATTTTTTTTTCATCACTTACATAAGAATGTAAGAACTGCCATGCTGGGTCAGACCAATGGTCCATCTAACCCAATATCCGGACTTCTGAGAGTAGCCAGTGCCAGATGCTTCAGAGGGACTGAACAGCAAGGCAATTAGTGAGTGATCCATCCCCTGTCATCCCAGCTTCTAGCAGTCAGAGGATGGGGGTGTGTCCCTGGCCATCTTGGCTAATAACCATTGATGGACCTATCCTCCAGGAATTTATCAAATTCTTTTTAACTCAGTTATAATTTTGGCCTTCACAACATCCCTGGCAATGAGTTCCAGAGGTTGACTGTGGATTCTATGAAACAGTTCAGTTTGTTTTGTTTTTGTTTTTGTTTTAAACCTGCTGCCTATTAATTTCACTGTGTGGCCTCTCATTCTTGTGTTATGTGAAGGAGTAAATAACACTACTCTTTGTTTCCTATCTTTTAACCAGTCACTGAGCCATAAGAGGACCTTTCCTGTTATCTCATGACTACTTACTTTGCTTAAGAGCCTTTTGTGAGGGACTTTGGCAAAGGCTTGCTGAAAGTCCAAGTATGCTATATTGACTGGATCACCCTTGTCCATGTTTGTTGACGCCCTCAAAGAATTCAAATAGATTGGTGACACATGATTTCCCATTACAAAAGTTGATTTTCCCAACATATTGTGTACATCTGTGTTTCTGATAATTCTGTTCTTTCCTGTAGTTTCTACCAATCAAATTGGTTGAAACTACAGTACTGAAGTTAGGCTTAACAGCCTGTAATTTCAAGGGTTGCTTCTGGAGCCTTTTTTAAAAATCGGTGTTCCATTAGATATCCTTCAGACATCAAGTACAGAGACTGATTTAAGCAATGGGTAGCATACAATGGTTAGCAGTTCTGCAATTTTATATATGAGTTCCTTTAGAACTTTTGGATGAATACCATCTGGTCCTGGTGACTCAAACAGTAATCAGTTTGTTCCAAAACCTCTTCTATTGACACCTCAATTTGGGAAAGTTCCTCAGATTTGTCACCTAAACAGAGTGGCTCAGGTGTGGGAAATCTCCCTTACAACCTCTGGAGTGAAGGTGGATGCAAAGAATTCATTTAACTTTTCCACAGTGGCCTTGTCTTTCTTGAATTCTTCTTTAGCATCTTGATTGTCCAGTGCTTCCACTGATGGCTTGGCAAGTTTAATGTAGTTAAATGTTTGCTGTTACTATTTTGTCTTCTGCTAGTTGCTGTTAAAAAAAATACTATTTTTTGGCCTGCTTAATTATACTTTTACATTTGACTTGTCAGAGTTCATGCTCCTATTTTCCTCAGTAGAATTTAACTTCCAGTTTTTAAAGGATTTCCTTTTGCCTCTGTCTATTTTTACTCTTGTTTAGCCATGGAGGCATTTTTTTTTTGGTCCCCTTGCTGGCTTTTTTTTGAGGGGGGTGTATATGTTTGAGCCTCTCTTATGGTGTTTTAAAAAAAATTTCACGCAGCTTGCAAGCATTAAACTCTTATAACAGTTCCTTTTAATTTCCATTTAACTAGCTTCTTCATTTTTGTGTAGTTCCCTTTTTGAAGTTAAATGCTACTGTGGTGGGTTCTTTGGCATTCCCCCCACCCCCAGATGTTAAATTTAATTATATTATGGTTGCCATTACTGAGCGGTTCTGCTATATTCACCTCTTGAACCATATTCTTTGCTCCACTTAGGACTAAATGAAGAATTGCCTCTCTCCTTATGGGTTCCAAGACAAGCTGTTCCCAGAAGCAGTCATTTATAGTCTCTAGAAATTTTATCTCTGCATCACATCCTGAGGTATCATGTACCCAGTCAATAGAGGGATAGTGAACATTTCCCATTATTGTGTTTTTTGTTTTTGTAGCCTCTAATCTTCCTGAGCGTTTCATACTAACCATCACCATTCTGGTCAGGTGGTCAATAGGATATTCCTATTACTATACTCTTGTTGTTCAAACATGGAATTTCTAGCCATAGAGATTCTGTGTTACAGTTTCATTCATTTAAGATTTTTACTATATTTGATTCTGGTTTCTTTCACATATATAACTACTCTCCCACCAGCATGACCTACTCTGTCATTCCTATATATTTTGGACGCTGGTATTACCATGTCCCATTGATTATAGTTAAGACTATGATTATGTCATGGAGGTCATGGAAGTTATGGAATCTGTGACTTCCATTGACCTCCATGACATTTTCTGTCCCGGGGCTAGAGCTCCCAGCCAGCTCTGCCCTCGCAACTCCCAGCCCCCAACCTGGTGTGGGGGACCCCACAGCTGCCCAGCTGCAGCAGGCAGCTGGCAGACCCTGCAGCTGCCCAACCGTAGCAGGGAATGGCAGGCGGGTTGGACCCCAGCGCAGCTGCCCAGCTGCAGCGGGCAGTGGGGACTCCCCACAGGTGCAGCTGCGGCCAGCAGCTGGGGGACCTTGCAGCTACCAGCTGCCAAGGGCGAGGGGACCCTCAGCAGCCCAGCCCCAGGGTAGGGGAACCCCAGAGCTCCCATGCACTGCATCGGTGGGGGACCTGGGAGCCCCAGTAGCAGTGCATGCTGAACCCACCTACCCCTTTGTCAGGGATATTTTTAGAGAAAGTCAGGGACAAGTCACAGTCTGCTATGGATTTTTGTTCATTTCCCAGGACGTGTCCATGACGTGTGACAAAATCTTAGCCTTAGTTATAGTTCCACCCAGTTTTTATACCTATTATGTAAATATCCTAATTTAATACCAGATGTGACTAGGTGCCTGGAATGGACCACACTAAGAGTGCCACACTCGGGGCAGACTGCAAGAAATAGGCAGACAATCCTCCAAAACTGGTGGTTTATTCTATAATTAGATTAACTAAACCAATGTCTAAAAAGCTTCGTAGCACCACACTGGTTAGCAAGAAGCCAAACACAGTCCCCTTTAGGCATTCTAGGCCTTGGCTCCCATCCAGACAAATAGGTCTAATATAGCGAGAAGTTACTGAAAAGCCAGTTCACCATCTGTGAGGTTCTACTAACCCAAAGGATCAGACACTTACACCCCCCAAGTCAATATGCATCCCTCAAATATCATGCTGTCAGCCAATCCTTAGTAAACTAACTAAAGACTTTATTAATAAAAGAAAAGAGAGTTATTGAATGGTTAAAGAACCATATATATACAAATGATTTTCAGTATTCGTAGGCCAGGCTCATAACAGTGATGGAATAGACTGCTGGCTTGCATAAGTCTCTCTAGTAACTTCCAAAAGATTGAAAGGTCCTCAGTCCATAGTTCAAAATATTCCTTTTCGTTGTCAATCTGCAGTCCGGAGAATTAGATCAGGAATGAGGCAAAAAGAACATGTCTCGGGTGTCTCTTATATCCTCTGTCATGTGCATAGAAATTTACTTTCCCAAACAAAGCCTTCAACCCCTGTGTGTGGAAGGTTACTGACAAAGATGAAGTCCAAGGTCACATGTCCAGATCACTTGCCCTTACATGTTGTGCTGAATCACTGGGGTGGCCATTGGTTCCTGGCTATCTGAGGCATCCACAGAAAGATGAGCTGATCTCCCTTAGTGGCCCATCACCACCTGAATGGGTCCATCCATAATTAAATAGTTCATCAACACTGGGCTGGCTAGATAAGATGTAAAACTACTTTGCGACTATCATCCAAGAACAAACACATATGAGATACAAATACATAACCAATATTCATCTCTTCAGATACTGTGATGATACATGGATTTAACCAGGATGATCATACTTGTCAGACTGTAACTTTTCCATCGACACCTTAATACCAGGTGTAACTGGGTGCATGGAATGGACCACTGAGAATACCACACTCAGGGCAGACTACAAGAAATACGGCACACAGTCCCCCAAAACTGGTGATATACATGACATACATTGAATCAAATTTAGTGCAATTGTGCAACTGTGGTAGCAACAATGATATAAATGGTCATCTTTCTTTTCATACAGCTTCACACCAGGCATTCGGATTCACCCCCTTAGTGTTTACAAGCACTTATATCATTTGTCAATACTTAATTGTCTGCCTTCATGTGAAGGTAATTGAATCTTTTTTGTTTGACTGTTTCTCTTCGATTCCTACTTGTACTTCATAAAATTCTATCCTCTTTTTCTCACTAGGATATAGAGAATCCCTGTTAATAGACCATCCCCTAAGGACTGTCTCTGTCCAAATTGTGTGCTCCTCCATCCCTGCTGGCTTTCCCACACTTAATTTAAAAACTCCTCTATAACCTTTTTTAATTTTACATGCCTGCAATCGGGCTCTGTTTTGGGTAAGGAGGAGCCCATCCTTCTTGTACAGGCTCCTCCTTTCCCAAATGGTTTCCCGGTTCCTAATAAACCCACATCCCTCCTCCCTGTACTATTGTCTCATCCACACATTGAAACTAGGGCTGTCAAACAATTAAAAAAATTAATCGCTTGATTAATCACACTGTTAAATAATAATAGAATACCATTTAATTATTTTTTGATGTTTTCTACATTTTCAAATATATTGATTTCAATTACAACACATCATACAAGTGTACAGTGCTCACTCTATATTCTTTTTATTACAAATATTTGCACTGTAAAAAACAAAATCATTGCATTACAGTACTTGTATGAGGGGAATTAAAAATACTATTTCTTTTGTTTTACAGTACAAATATCTGTAATAAAAATAATATAAAGTGAGCAGTGTATACTTTGTATTCTAAGCTGCAAAAGAAATCAATATACTTGAAAATGTAGAAAACCCTCTAAAAATATTTAATAAATTTCAGTTGGTAGTCTATTCTTTAACAGTGTGATTAATCGTGATATTTTTTTAATGATGGTTAATTTTTTGTGTTAATCACGTGAGATAACTGCAATTAATCGCCAGCCATAATTAAAGCCTTGCAGTTCTCCTTGTCTAACTGGCCCTGTGCATAGAACTGGAAGCATTTCAAAGAATGTTACTATAAAGGTCCTGGATTGGAATCTCTTACCTAGCAGACTAAGTTTGGCCTCCAGGACTTCTCTCCTCTTTCCCTACATCATTGTTACCTACATGCACCACAACCACCAGCTTCTTCCAGTACTGCACGTAAGTCCATCTAGATGCTATAAGAGATCTGCAACCTTTGCACCTGAAAGGCAATTCACCATGTAGTTCTCCCGGTCATCACAAACCCAGCTATTTATATTTCTAGTAATCGAATTCCACATGACTATTATCTGTCTCCCCAATTTACAGCAGTATGCTCAGTGCAGTGACTTGAGATGGGAAGCTCCTATTCTATATACTACTGACTTGCTCTTTGCACTGAGGTTAAAAAAAAATTAAGGCTTTGGCACCTGCCTGCAACTTTCAATTCGTAGACAAGCTACATCTTCCAATCACCTATTAAATATTTCTAAATCTTCAGCAGTTCCAAAAATATTAATTAAGGCTGTAATACAGCTTCAAGGCAGTGGATTTGCAGCTTCCTTGGGCACTGGATTTGCAGTCTAGCTGTAATGTCATGTCCAATATGGCTATATATTGAGGGAAAAGACAATGGTCATACAGCTGATTTACGGGGTTCTCCCGTTTCCCCCTCCAAAAGTTAATCAAGCCTGTACAGTTGCTGCGATGCTGCAGATTTGCAGCTCCCTGGGTGACATCAGTGTAACTGTTCCAGACATTATTTAAGGTAAAATGCAACACTTTGTACAAATAAATAAAATACTTTGAAAAAAAATCTGTTTATTATGTCATGTGCACTGCTCTGCTCTGATGCCTTTCATTCCAATTTTCAAAAATGAGTTTTGTTAATTTGTATTTATTTCACATAGCCTAGCTCTTTTTCCTGAGATGCTTAACAAGCTAATGGCCTATAAGAAGTATACATTGCTGATTTCGCTATCTGATCCATATATTTTACATTTACAAAGTGCAACTTGTTCTTATAAATTAGATCTACTCTGTCTCGTGTGCTGTGACTTGTTTGTCTTATGTAGGTGGTAAATTCTTTCGACCTGTGAGCATTTCTTCATCAAGTGCTGTGTAAACTTACAGTGCTACATTCTAGTATGAACAGTGATGTTAACGAAGGGATGGGTGATGTCCCAGTCCATCTACTCACCACTTTTCTGAGTGAAATAGTCTCAATAACCCGGCCATAGCCAAAGCAAATGAGGAAAAACATGCAAAGTTAAACATGTGGCTAAAACATATAACATTTAAACAACATTGAATTAGTGATTAAAGATGTCTGTCCTGATGAGACAAGCTGCTTAGAATCTGAAGACAGGATTCAACAGGTTAGTGTTCTTCTAGAAGAGGCAGACAGGAAAAGGATAGAAGCAGTAAATTAGAATACAGATTTTTCAGGCAGATACTGTCTTGTGTATTTGTACAGTGCTAACACAATGGGGCCTGATCGTGATCTTCAGCTGCTACTGTGATGCAGATACTAACATCTGTAATTACACAAGCTGAATGTGCATGAAACATAATTATTGAAAATCATTTATCCCTTAAGAATGTCTAAGTTGTTTTAATCAGACAATAACACCTATGCTCCCTTAACCTATGCTCCTGTCCCCCATAACCCACTAGCAAAAGTTCCTTTGGCCTTGTAGCCTATTTCTGTGCACCTTTTTCCTGAACATCAAGATTCTATAAAAATAACAGCTTTCCCGTCCCTTCTGAATTTTTCAATCTTGAACTCCTTACCTAAAATATACTGCAATTCAGGGCCGGCGCTTCCATTTAGGCGACCTAGGGTGCCAGGATTTGAGAGGGTGGCAGACTGCTCCAGTGGACCTCCCGCAGGCGTGCCTGCGGACAGTCCGCTGGTCCCGTGGCTCCGGTGGAGCATCCGCAGGCACGCCTGTGGGAGGTCCACCCGAGCCGCGGGACCGGCGAGCCGGCCCTGCACCTAGGGCGCCAAAAACCCTCATGCCACTCCTGCTGCAATTGTTTGTCTCCATCTTCTTCCAGATGCACAACTTTCTTTAAGTATTCAGTTACATTCCTCTTCTATAAAAAAGCTTACCCCAAAATCTCCATTTCATTTCGTATTTTCCCTTGGCTGAGGGATAATCCACTCCATAAACTCTTCCTTAGCTGCAAATGTCAGTACTATGGCAGCAAACTGCCATCCAAATAAACAAATATTATTTAACTTTTGTCTGAAAGGAGTTTTCATAATATAGACTAGCTGTCTTCAATTTTAATCTGTGTAAATTTTACTCATTTTCCCACAGAAGTCAAATGTTGAAACATTTCAGGGAAGAGGGTGATAAAGATCCTCTCTTTCAGGTTTGGTCAAATCTGATATATATTCAAAAATATCTTTATCTTTCTGTTGCAAAACCAGTCATGAAAAGTCTCAACCAAATAAGGGTATTTCCAAGAAAGAACTGATTGGTAAATTTTCATCTCTAACTGTATGGGGATATGGGCCCTGGTTCACACTGAGTGTGTGCTCTAGTCCTTCTCTGTTCATCAAAGCACTAATGCTTACATGATTTGCTGAATTGAAGCCATAAATCTGAATGGCTATTTCTTAAGTACTTTACATTTCTTCCTAATTTTCTTCCTCACTTGGCAGTTGATGGTACTATAGAGTCCTCATATCCTTAAGTGTACTTGAGAAATGTGATAGGAATATGTTGTCATTTCCCATCTAGATCAAGAGAGCCTCTTTCCTCTGATAATCCCTTCACTATATTAGAAGTGGTTGAGCTATATAATTAACCCATTTTTGGAGCACAAACCCTTACTCCTTGAGTCAGCCAAGCTAAAGGCACCGCTGGGAAACAAAAAAATATCAGCCCCCAAACATCCCACTCTTCTGTGTGTCTTGTATCAAATAATTGCCCAAAAGCTGGAAACAAGAAATGGAAGCACTTATGTGACCAGGGTCCCAGTGGGGGCCAGTTATGGTCACTCAGGGTGAACTGCAAAGAATGAGGCAGACAAATCCGAAAAAGCTGGTGGATATTCCAATACTTAGATTTACCAAGCCAGCCTAAAACAGCTTCTTTATTAACTTACTGGTTACTCAGAAGTCCAAACAACACAGTTCCCTTAAAATGATCCAACTTCAGGCCTCCATCCAGGTACCTAAGTCAAATATGATGCAGATTCCTGAAAATCTTTCATCATATAAAAGAAAACATTCTACCAATCCCAAAGGATCAGCCACATTACCTCCCAGGTTAATGAATGTTTTAGATCTTACCCAAATACATGCTACAGCCAATTCTTATTAACTAAACTAAAATTTATTAAAAAACAAAAGAGAAAATGGTTAAAAGATCAATATACATTCAGACTTGAGTTCAATTCATTTAGGTGCAGATTCACAACAGAGATGGTGAGCTTTGTAGTTGCAAAGAGTTATTTTAGAAATAGTTCATAGGTTATAGTCCAATGTCCATATATCATATTCAGGGTGTAGCAGAATAACTGGGACCTCAGTCTTGCGACTCAAACTTCTTCTGATGAAGCCTAAGCAGATCTGAGATGACAGGATCAGGACCCGAGGATCTTTTATACAATTTCATGTCCTCTTTGACAAGTTGGGAGTTCCTCTAGGACCAAAAGGTAATTAGGATGACTTTGAGGGAGGTCCATCACTGGTACTTAGCTATAGAATTAACATAAGGCAATTTGCTTGTTCCTCCACCATTCACAGATTATTTGCTATACATTTCAAAGAGAGATGATTACAGAGATATCCTGTGTTTACAATTCAGTTAAATTGTAGGATGTTATTTTAATCTCTGAATTATCAGAATACAGCATAGACAGGGACTGTTGATTACATTGTCGACCCTACTCTAAATATGTAAATACACAAAACCACAAACATTATCCCTCCATATGTCTTTTGAGGGTTATTTTATTTTGCAGGATGTTTAATCCTTTCTGGCCATGTGTCGCAACTTAGTTGATCCCATGTCAGGCTTTACACATCTCCCTGACCATTCAAGACCCCTGTTGCGAGGGTTTTTCAGTAAAACAATATCTGCTTCCAGAGCAGGTAATGCTTATAGAGTACCAGTTTTGTCTAAGATAAATAAGTCAGCATTTGCAATAGTGCCTAAACTTAATAGTACTGACTGTATAGTGCTTTGAATACTTTATTACTATGATTAGGTTGTTTAGATAGTGATGACGGTATTAACCAAAGGAACTGGCAAATTTTTAAGGGTAAACACTAAATATGTATGATAAATTTCTTAGCTGTAAAATGTGTGAAGTGCCTGTGATTTTGGATAGGTGCTGAAAAACTTGAAAGATAAACAAAATTAATCAGACCATCTGGCATTCTCAACGTCGCTTAGGAAATTAAAATGTGGTGTTATTGTCTCCCTCATTCCTTTTTTAGAATGATCGTTGTGAAGGATGTACATGTAAACGCTGAACTAGAATGTATGGAAAACAGCAGAGTATACTGATATTCCCTGCTGTCTGCTCAAAAAGTAGGCAGTAGTCTCAGCTACATGTGGATTGGCATAACCATCATAAGAATACTGAAGTCTTAGAATAAAAACTAAGTTCTCCATTACAAAGTAATGAATGACATTGAAGTTCTGTCCTGTTTTGCCAAGACAGTGACAGCCTGAAGCTCTGTTGGTGATGTAGTGCTGCGATGAGCAATTTAATTTCTCACAATCTGTGCATTTTTATAGGATTGAGTGACAGTGCAAAAATTACTAAGTAACCAATAACTTGATTCCACAGTTTCATCATTCCTGGGCGAGGTTAGTAGACAGAAGGCTGTATGGGATACTTCCAGTAACAGACTTTGCTTATCATTTAATCTAATTGGTCTTATTCTCCAAAAGTCCTAATAATTTT
This sequence comes from Gopherus flavomarginatus, assembly GCF_025201925.1. NCBI lineage: Eukaryota > Metazoa > Chordata > Testudines > Testudinidae > Gopherus > Gopherus flavomarginatus. The sequence goes on from NC_066622.1 coordinate 43,176,734, forward strand.
CTTTTATTTATGGTTTGGTTTACCAACTCCTATATATGAGCAAGCTTTCATTTTATACTTATAATTTTATAATCCATTAGTCTCCATTTTTAGTTAGCTCAAAGATGGAATTCAGCATGCTTAAATGGTCCCTGGGTTATTCATGTTGTTCTAACCGACAAATGGGCTCTTGTATCTGATTTAGAAATATGCTGATCCTGTTCTTATACTTCATAATATTGAGACACACTTCTAACGTACACACTTTGTTATTGCTACCAAGTAGGCAGTATTTTCCAAGCCTAATCATCCACTACATACCTGTTGATTTGAATGAAGCACACTCGCTGCAGGAGAGTGAGAAGGTCCATTTATGACGTTGCTGACAGTGTTACGTGAAATAGGATTAATGTTTGAGTGACATAGTTCTTTCAGAGTGGTAGCTGTGTTAGTCTGTATCAGCAAAAAGAATGAGGAGTCCTTGTGGCACCTTAGAGCAGGCCTGCACAACATACGGCCCACGGGCCACATGGCCCACAGGAGGATTCTAAATCCCACACACACAGCGCTCTGCGGGCAGCCCAGAGCCCTTTGAATCCTGGCCGCGGCTGAGATTTAAAGGGCTCAGGGCTCCCCGCCACTGCAGGCAGCCCAGAGCCCTTTCAATCCTGGCCGCGGCTGGGATTTAAAGGGCTCAGGCTTCCCTCAGCGGCAGGAGCTCTGGGCCCTTTAAATCCCTGCCCCAGCCCAGCAAAGCTCCGGGTTCCCCCAGCCGCTGGAGCCCCGGGCCCTTTAATTTGCCCCTGAGGGCTCCCAGCCACCTCTTCAGCTGGGAGCCCCTGGTTGATTTAAAATCAAGTATCACCTCCCCACCCCCAACCTTCCTTTTTGGCCCACAGCTGTTTTGGTGGGGCGGAACTAGGGAAGGAGGGTTTGTTTCTGCAGGGCTGGGCGGCGCTGGGGCGGGGTGTTTCCGAGGGGCTGGGAGGTGCTGGGGGGGGGGGTGTTTCCGCGGGGCCGGGGAGTTTCAGCCCTCAGCTGTTTTCTTTGGAGTAATGTGGCCCTCGCCACTTTACAAGTTGTGCAGGCCTGCCTTAGGGACTAACACATTTATTTGAGCATAAGCTTTCATGGGTTAAAACCCGCTTCATCGGATGCATGCAGTGGAAAATACAGTAGGAAGATATACACACACACACACACACACACACACAGAGAACATGAAAAAAATGAGTGTTCCATACCGACTTTGAACAAGACTAATCAATTAAGGTAGGCTATTATCAGCAGGAGACAAAAATGTTTGTAGTGATAATCAAGATGGCCCATTTCCAACAATTGACAAGAAGGTGTGAGTAACAGAAGGGGGAAAATAGCATGGGGAAGTAGTAATGTAATGACCCATCCAATCCCAGTCTTTATTCAAGCCTAATTTAATGGTGTCCAGTTTGCAAATTAATTCCAATTCTGCAGTTTCTCATTGGAGTCTGTTTGTTTTTGAAGGTTTTTTGTTGGAGAATTGTGACTTTTATGTCTGTAATTGAGTGACCAGGGAGGCTAAAGTGTTCTCTAACTGGTTTTTGAATGTCATAATTCTTGACGTCTGTTTTGTGTCCATTTATTCTTTTGCATAGAGACTGTCCGGTTTGGCCAATGTACGTGGCAGAGGGGCATTGCTGGCACATGATGGCATATATCACATTGGTAGATGTGCAGGTGAACGAGCCTCTGATGGTGTGGCTGATGTGATTAGGTCCTCTTATGGTGTCCCTTGAATAGATATGTGGGCAGAGTTGGCAACGGGCTTTGTTGCAAGAATAGGTTCCTGGGTTAGTGTTTTTTGTTGCGTGGTGTGTGGTTGCTGGTGAGTATTTGCTTCATGTTGGGGGGTTGTCTGAAAGGGAGGACTGGCTTGTCTCCCAAGATCTGTGAGAGTGAGGGATTGTCCTCCAGGATAGGTTGTAGATCTTTGATGATGCACTGGAGAGGTTTTATTTGGGGGCTGAAGGTGACAGCTAGTAGCATTCTATTACTTTTTTGCTGAGCCTGTCCTGGAGTAGGTGACTTCCGGGTATTCTCTGTCAATCTGTTTCTTCACTTCAGCAGGTGGTTATTATAGTTTTAAGAATGCTTAATAGAGATCTTGTAGGTGTTTGTCTCTGTCTGAGTGATTGGAGCAAATGCGGTTGTATCTTAGAGCTTGGTTGTAGACAATGGATCATGTGATGTAATCTGGATGAAAGCTGAAGGCGTGTAGATAAGTATAGCGGTCAGTAGGTTTCCAGTATAGGGTGGTGTTTATGTGACCATCGCTTCTTAACACTGTAGTGTCCAGGAAGTGGATCTCTTGTGTGGACTGGTCCAGGCTGAGGTTGATGGTGGGGATGGAAATTGTTGAAATCATGGTGGAACTCCTCAAAGGTTTCTTTTCCCTGGGTCCAGATGATGAAGATGTCACCAACAGGGGCGGCTCCAGGCCCCAGCATGCCAAGCCCGTGCTTGGAGTGGCATGCTGTGGGGGGCACTCTGCCGGTCGCCTTCGGCGGCGTGCCTGCGGAGGGTCCGCTGGTCCCACAGCTCCAGTGGACCTCCCGAGATGTGCCTGCGGAGGGTCCGCTGGTCCTGCGGAAGGTCCACCGAAGCCGCAGGACCAGCGACCGGCAGAGCACCCCCCGCGGCATGCCGCCGTGCTTGAGGTGGTGAAATGTCTAGAGCCGCCCCTGGTCACTAACGTAGCACAAGTAGAGTAGGGGCGCTAGGGGACAAGAACAGAGGAAGCGTTGTTCTAAGTCAGCTATAAAAATGTTGGCATCCTGTGGGTTCATGTGGGTCCCCATAGCAGTCCCGCTGACTTGAAGGTATAAATTGTCCCCAAATCTGAAATAGTTGTGAGCGAGGACAAAGTCACAAATTCAGCCACCAGGTTTGCCATGACATTATCGGGGATACTGTTCCTGACAGCTTGTAGTCAATCTTTTTGTGGAATGTTGGTGTAAACGGCTTCTACATCCATAATGGCCAGGATGATGTTTTCTGGAAGATCACCAATGGATTTTAAAAAGCAACAAAGAGTCCTGTGGCACCGTATAGACTAACAGATATATTGGAGCGTAAGCTTTCCTGGGTGAATACCCACTTCATCAGACTCATTGGATTGTAGTTTCCTCAGGAAGTCAGTGGTCTCTCGAAGATAGCTAGGAGTGCTGGTAGTGTAAGGTCTGAGGAGAGAGTCTACGTAGCCAGACAATCCTGCTGTCAGGGTGGCAATAGCTGGGATGATGGGGCGTCCAGGATTTCCAGGTTTATGGATCTTGGGTAGCAGATCGAATACCCTGGTCGGGGCTCTAGGGTTGTGTCTGTGCAGATTTGTTACTGTTCTTTTCAGGGAGTTTCTTGAGCAGATGGTGTAGTTTTTTTTGGTAAACCTCAGTGGGATCAGAGGGTAATAGCCTGTAGAATGTGGTGTTAGAGAGCTATTGAATGATCACTCCTCAAAGTCTTACTTACACCATATGCAGTTCAGGAATGGGTGAATCTCAGTTCTCTTTATCTCCTACAAACGTTCTTGTTTCCCGGAAATGTTCTGAGCTCTTTTGTAAGTTTTGCATGTTTTCTTCTTCTTTAGATCTTTGGAGAAGGAAAGGATATCTGTACCATTTTTTGACAGCTACACTCAATTTTAGGAATAGAAAACTATACATTGATTAGAAAAGCATATGTCGCATTTATATGTGGTATCTTGAAACAATTTTCAGTGTCTGAGAGGGAAAGTATAAAGCAACGTTGAGGGTCCACTGAGTTCCTATTGATTCAATATAACTTTATTTTACTCTGGTTGTTTTGCCCACTGAAAACTAAGAGACATTCATAACCCTCAAACTTATATTTCTGCCTGTGATTATGGTAGAAGGAAAAGCTTGGTTGTACACAGGACTGTACAATGAAATACATAGGGCAGTAAAATACATATACTGTTGCCTATCTCAGTTATACTAATGTGCACTTATTAAAGTCCTTTACAAATATTTAAGATTTGGCTATCTTTCTAGAGTAGACTAGTACAGTTGGATAAACTGAAGAAGCGTTTAAATGATATGCCCAAGGTCATGTGAACCGCAAGTGGTAGATGGGGGGAAATCTAGCTTGTGTTGGAAGGAACTAAGGGTGAAACTGACTGTTGTGCCTAGGGTCAGTACAAAGCCTGTATGCCACTTACCACCTATTTTGAGAGTGTCGGAGGTGGATAGGCTTTGTGCTAACCCTGTGCACAGGCGTGAATGTCTTTGCTTAACATTTTTATAAATATACTTAATGTGAAAGTTGCAGAGAATTTGAATCTCTAAATCTACATGAGTTATTGTCAAGATCACTAAGGATATAGCTACAACTGTGGCTGGCCCCGTGCCAGCTGGCTTGGGTTGGGAGGCTTAGGCTAAGAGGCTGTTTGATTGTGGTGTAGATGTTTGGGCTCAGGCTGGAGTTCCCCTCTCACAGCGTCTCAGAGCCTAAGCTCTAAACCAAGCCTGAACGTTTACTCTGCAATTAAACAGCCCCTTAGCCTGAGCCAACTGGCACGGGCCAGCTGCAGGCATGTAATTGAAGTGTAGACATGTCATAACATTTCTTCTCAGATCTGGACCTTAGCGTCCAAAATATGGGTGTTAGCATGAAAACCTCCAAGCTTAGTTACCAGCTGATGGCAGCGATACCAGGTCCAAGCTAGGGATTATACAGTGCCTAGCTCACTGTGGTCTCCCCAAAACCTTCCCTGGGGGACCCCCAGTCTCAGATGCCTTGAGTCTTACAACAAAGGGAAATAACCTCCTCCCCTTGTTTCCTTGTTACTTCCTCCCAGGCTCCCTTCCCTGGACGACCCTAGGAGATTTCCTGCTTCCAGTCCTGGAAACACAAGTACCAAGAGATCTAATCTCTCTTCCCCCTCACCCAGAGGGTATGCAAAGTCAGGCTTAGTACATTTAACACAAAGAGATTTTCCCCCTGACTTCTTCCTCCCACCAATTCCCTGGTGAGCTGCAGACTCAATTCCCTGGAGTCCCCACTAAAGAAAAACTCCAACAGGTCTTAAAAAGAAAGCTTTATATAAGAAGAAAGAAAAAGAACATAAAATGATCTCTGTAATAAGGTGACAATATACAGGGTCAATTGCTTAAAGGAAAAAAATAAATAAACAGCCTTATTCAAAAAGAATACAATTTAACACATTCCAGCAACTACACACATGTAAATACAAAAAAAAACAATATAAACCTGTTGTCTTACTATCCTTGTACTTACAACTTGAAAACAGAAAATTAGAAAACCTGGAGATAGAAAAATCACTCTCAAAGCCGAGAGGGCACAGACCCAAGACAAAGAACAAAGAACTCACACCCAAAACTTCCCTCCACCCAGAGTTGAAAAAGTCTCGTTTCCTGATTGGTCCTCTGGTCAGGTGTTTTTTTGTTACCCCTTTCCAGGTGAAAGAGACATTAACCCTTAGCTCTCTGTTTATGACAAGACATACCCTAAAAGCTTTCTTGCTGAGTTGAAGTTTGAACTGCACACTGTAACCTGCTACTCAGGATGAGTAAGGGCAGCAGAATCTGGCCTCTGTAAATATTATCAACCTCTCTAGGTAGTTATGAATAGAAGTAATATAGGCAATTAAATAATAATTATTAAAGTTATTTGTAAAAGTTTCTAAGAGTGAAATAAACTCTAGTCCAAGGATTGGAATCTCACTGATTCTTGTACTGTTGGTTAAAAATCTCAAGTAGGCTATGTGATAGACCTAGGCCAGTTGGGTACAACAAAGTAGTAGAAGGCAGATATACTGGCCACTGGATTAGCAGTTTTCTATTCCCTGACTGACCAGAGCAGGGGCTGCTCCAGACAAATGTGAACACTTGACTCTAATTAAGGCCCTTTTGATACTATAAAAGGGCTCACTCTAGTCAGGCTGGGGAGAGCCAGGGAGCTAGAGGAAAGGAAGTGTGGCTGAAGGGCTGGTTAATGAAGACCCCTTAAGCTGCAGTAAGGGAACTCTAAGGTAAGGGTGAAGAAGGGAGAAGCAGGAGAGCTGTGGGGAAGTGTCCCAGGGAAATGTAGCAACTCTGGCAGTGAAAAGTTGGCTGCCAACAGCTGCTACCATTAGGGTGCCTGGGCCGGAACCCGGAGTAGAGGGTGGGCCCAGGTCCCCCCCGAACCTGCCACTACAGAAACACCTCCTGAGAAGGGAAGACAGGCTCCTGTCAGGACAGGAGGCTAAACTGTTCTGAAATAAGCCCTAGGGACAACAGAGACTGTGAGAGTTCTCTCACCAACCGCCTTGCTGGCTTATGATGAAAAGGGCTCAGTAAACTGTAACCCTGGCCCTAGAGAGAGAAGGGCTATGTGGAGGGTCACAGTGAGCCACTGAGGTTTGCATAAACCGCCTAGAAGCGCGGGACCCACAGGGACAAGGTCAGAGCTCTGCCACAGCTAGAACTGGGTGTCTGTATAAACAAATGAAGAAACAGTTATGCATTAGAGAATTACAATATTGAAATAACCATGGGGTTAAATTAAGGGCTTAAAAGTTATGGGTAAAATTATACATGCCTCAACTCACCTGCGAAATAGAGTGGTGTTTATAAACTTCAATGCTCCTCAGCTGTGGTGGCAGGGATCACTGTACAGGGAGCTGTTCCCCCATCCGCCCAACCCCCATGCAGCTGGACCTCCCATACCCACACACCCCTGCCAAGCCTCATCCTGTACACCCAGAACACCTCTAGCCCTCCATAACCGAACCCAACCCCGCTGACCCTCAAACCTTGCATCTGGAGCCAGCCTGCACACAGAATCCCTGCCTCTGGACCCCCCACCCTTGTACCCAAACTACCCACCACCCTATGAGCCACACACCACTGCACCACCCTGACCCCCCACATCCAGATCCCCATGCCACTGATCCAACTAGTTGCAACCAGACCCTCCACCCCACTAAGCCCCACTCCCCCAGCATGCAGACTCCCCTGCTGTGACCCCCACATGCAGATCCCTCCACTGAGACCCAATGACTTTCACCTGGAAGCCCCTGCAGAGTCCCATTGCCCCTGCACCTGAACGCCACCCCCCCGAGCCTTTGTGCGTCCAGATCCCCCCACCCCTAGACCTCCCACTGCCTGCACCCAGATTGTCCCACGCAGAATCCTCTCACCCCACACCTAGATCCCTTAACACTGAGCCCATCCACGCTTGGAACTTTCCCGGTTGAGCCTGTCCGCTCACATCTGGTGTGCCTGGCACAGGGGGGCATGGCCCCAGGGTGTTTCTGGGACAGGCCCAGGCTTTATGCTGTGTCAGGGTCAGATGCAGCCTCACCACTGAGTCAGTGTCCCAGGGTTGGGGGGTGGGGAGGCTGCCAGATGATCTCGCACCTTCATACAGTCAGTGGCCTGTGCTCTCCACTGCTATGCTGGAGCCTCTTCATTTATTTATTTACAATTTTGCAGAATTTTAAAATATTGTGTGTAGAATTTTTATTTTTTTGTGCAGAATTCCCTCAGGAGTAACTTTAGTCAAAAATTAGATGCTCAACTGGTCCTTCTATTAAGTGGCAAAAATATCACACTCAGTTAAGCTCCACCAGTGGTAACACTATGGTATACAAAATTGCAGTAGACTAGAGCATTTTTACCATTGTCATCTTACCCTGCAGTGCAAAAATGCTGGAGTCCTGTCTGACACTGATGTTGAATTATGGGATCCATTTTTCACTCATTTAGACTAGGTCTATGTGATTGGACGTGGGGAATTGTTGGTAAAAGGCATTTCATCACCAACATTAATGCTTCCCCAAATGTGAAACAGCTATCATTATCCCCTTGAATTTTGCCTGAAAACAAATGTCACCATTTGCAAGTGAAATCTGTAGTTTTGTTGCAAAAAATTATGAAACTCATGCAGGATGCAAACTGTTGACTGTGAAGTGTTGGCTGATCTAGGAATAGATGAAATTGCACTTTAATCCTTTTCTTTCTGAGAAATATCAGATGATAGTTTGGGGCAATTTCTCATCTATCTTGAAAGATCTTTCATGCAAGGCTCCATCTTTTTTGCCCTCTTCTCAGTGTAAGAGGTCACTAGTAGTGCAAGTCTCCTCAGCTGTATTCGGTGTAATGTGAAATGTGTTCTCTATCTCCATTGCATATGATGCAGACAAGGTGGCTGAGCAAATTGGCTTATATGGTTTAAATCAGGGGTTCTCAGACTTTTGTACTGGTGACCCCTTTTACACAGCAAGCCTCTGTAACCCCCCTTATGCATTAAAAACACTTTTTATATATATTTAACACCATTATAAATGCTGAAGGCAAAGCAGGGTTTGGGGTGGAGGGTGATAGCTCTCGACCCCCCCATGTAATAACCTCGTGACCCCCAAGGGGTCCCGACCCCCAGTTTGAGAACCCCTGGTTTAAATCCATGTGGCACTGGACAGCCTCCTTCCTCATGTAGTATCATGCCAGTTGAAATCAGCTGAGGTGATCAAGCTAACAGCCTTCTGGAATTGGGCCAGATTGTAATTTTAGTTGCATTAGTCTAAATCGGTAGTAACTTCATTAATTTCAGTGAAGCTATTACCAATTTACATTAACATAAAAGAGATTAGAATCTGGTGCTTAACCAGGAAGGGGGATATTTGTCCGGTGTATATGTTGAGGGTCCCTCAGTGCTGGGTCACTGGGTTTGCCATAACCTAGAGCATGCTGCAAGACATTTGTTTTCCCAGCTTTTCTAAAAGTGTTGGGCTAGAAAAGGTATAAATGGTTGAAGGGGGTTAGTATTTATTACTGATGAATAAAGAAAGCTCAGAAGAGCTCATGCTTTATTGGTCTATTTTTTGAGTTGATTGTCTGTAATATACAAATGTGCCTTGGGCAAAAGGATGATCTTAAGTTTTAGAAATACTGATAGACTTTAAAATAGTGCTAATCACATGAAGTAAGGTTGCAGGATTGGGTTCCAAGTTTTCAGCTGTACCTTTTGTCTTCTTCCTGCTTGATCTACAAAGAAAGGAGCCTCACACGTCAAAATGGAAGATGTGAACACAATTAAATGTATATTTGTTGGGTTTTACCATATATGATCCAGCCTACTGAGTGAACAAGGGAAAGTAGTTTTTTTACTTAACAATGTCTGATGGAATGGATGCTCTAAATTCAGTCACCATGGAAACAAAACTTGTCCTTTTCAACATGCCATTCAGCTGCTGTATCTCTGACAGTGCTTCTTTTTGGCAAACATTCTTCCATCTACTCTGTTGCTTATTTGCTGATGTTGACTATCCCTGAAATGACTGACTTTTTTTCTATCTAGTCTATCTCCTGTGAAATGCAACAGGCTTATACAGGTCAGTTGTATAGTATACATTTTGCACCTTGAAAATGAGGTAACATTTTTCAGTTGCATTTAAAACCTGACAAAACCATTTTAAGATGATTGAGGATGCATTAAGGGGCCAAATAAAGTCAGAAAATTCACATGGCATATTGGTAAACGTATTTCTATTAAAAAGGTGCACTTAATCTCAGAGGTAGCACAGTCATCATGTGATGTAGAAGTTGCTATGGTAACTACTTTTATTGCATACCAAAGTAAATAGTCACATGAAACATGCGCAGCTGTTAGTGACTAGGTGAAAACCTGCTAGGGCAAGCGCTTGCATAATCCCCCTTCTAATTGTCTATCTTACTCCTTTTGTACAAATGGTTTTTTCTGACATGCTTTTCTACTGAACCACAATGCACTTTATTTTGAAATGTTGCCCCCTCTACTCTCCATTCGGTGGACCCTTGATCCTCTGGAGAAAATGCAGTTGGCTATTCCTGAATCTCAAAATGGCATAGACATAGGGTACAGTATGTGACTATACCATATCAGACCTTTCATCATTTTCTGTATGAGAGATGAATCTCTGCTGTGCAGCTGACATGAAGAGTATGTTAGATCTTTGTGGTTTTACTGAAGAACTGTGGACAAAATATAGACATTGGGCCATTTCATCCCAAGTAGCTCCTTTGAATTCAATAGGCTTACACAGTGGATCTGGTCCTTTGAGTTGATAAAGATCTTTTTTTAGGTCAGTATAAAAATGGTGATCCAGATAGATACTTTCACTGCTGTTGTTGAGAATGGCCATTTCTAGCTGGGTCCACTCCTTCACGCTGACCTCCAGTGGAGGGTCAGGGAAAAATATCTTGCTAAATCTTTTCCTCCATCTATAGTAAAGGAGAGAGAAGGCCCCCTCCTAAAGTATCTTCACATCACTTCAGGCCCATATTGAAGACGAACAGGGTGGGGTGGCACTTTCATTTGCTGGCCTTGAAACCTAGGGAGGAATGTGGCAGGAGCAACATCTTCCCTGTTCTACCCCTACATGTGCCTCAAAGTGTCAGTGTCCTTCACTAAAATTTGTGAAGAGAGGAACAAGGATCTGTAAATGAGCAGTAAGCATTTTGGGGATGCATCTGTCCAGGAAGTTCTGGAAGCAGGGCATCAACAATGTTTTATTTGTGTTATGATAGTGCCTAGGAGCCCCTGTTGTAGACCAAAGCCTCTCTGTGCTAAGCATTGTACAAACATATAAAGAAAAGAGTGTCCCTGCTCCAAAGGCCTTACAATGCAGGCATAAGGCAGGAGACAACAGGTGGGTAGACAGGGGAGCACAAGAAAACTAAGATTGTACTTTTCAGCATGATAGGTAGTGAGGTCAGCAAACCAGATGCCAAATGTTATTGCCTACAAAAAAATGGACAACTACCAGAGATTAGTTTAGCGGACTTCAAAGAAGGCTCCCGAGGGAAGTAGATAACAACTGGGAAAAGGGGAGGGAACTGAGGATTCCCTGAAATGTGAAGGGAAAGGTTGTCGGAGAAAATGTAAATAGACTTGTCCTACAGAGAACCATGAAAATGGGGGAAGACAGCAGCTAAGGACACATGAAGTATCCCAAAATATTTATACAAATTATATCAGGAGACCTGTTCTGCAAAGTGAGCTTGGATTCCAGAGATTATTTCATGTTTGCCACAGTTTCAGTGATTTGTGAGAACAAATACAGGTAGGGCAACAGGAGACTCCAGCACCCCAGTCTGGAGCTTTTTTGTCAGCCAATGAATGATGAGAGTCAAGAGGCAAAAGAAGTGTGGTAGGAGGAAAAGGGTTGCATGCTGAGTCATAATATTGAGGAAAAAACTATCTGTGACCCCTGAAGGCTCCCACAACACAACAGGAAACGAGTGACATGCAAGTTTTTTTTAAAAAGTGTTTTGTTACCTATTTAGGGTTATTTTAGATGCTGAGTTGTCTTGTCCTGTGTATGTTACTATGAAATATATTAAAACCAATGTTTTTAATTGAATAATTAATTTACCTAACTCTTTGTATTTTGTTACAGTGTAAATGTCACATGGGAGTTTCATTGTGTTAATAGGAGGTATATAATCCTGACCAGCTATTTGTGTGAAATGTGTACTGCTGCGGTATGCTGCCAGGCTTTAGATACTCTTTTCCCTAGGGGAAAGGCAATACACCAAGTTAATAGATTGTATGGGCCTGAAGAGAAACCAGTTGTCTGGTGATTTAAATATTAGAACTGTAAGGCTAGTTTCATGGATTATGTATGATTTTCACATGAGACATGCTAACAACTTGAAAGCTTGTCACTTACTCATCTGCTCAGAATCTCTCACCATCTGCTGCCTGTGAGAGCCACTAGACCACGCTACTGAATGTGTGCTCTTCTCCACGTACATTCTTCAACCTTATAGCCAATTAGGTATACTTTTCACATCTTCCCCCTGCACCTGTTTGCTTTTGGAAATAGGTGGGCTTTGAAGTGTGTAGCATTATATATGTGCACTAGGAACGTGCATAAGGCCTGAGTACTTTTTAGTAAGGCTTGAGGGAAGTGTGAGTTGTGCAGCATACTAAAGGAGAGGAAACCTAGATTGTAACTGCTAATACAGAAGGACAGTCTTTAATACTTACAATGCATCGAATAGTGGGGATCTGATCCTTTGGACACTAATACAATACAAATAATCAAGAACATAGTAAAAGGAAGTTAAACTTCAAAGTACGGGTGGGACGGTGCCCCCCCATGAGGCTTTATGGAATATGCTTATGAATGTATATATGACATAACTAGAATAGGTTTTATGCTACATATGCCATGTAACATATCTCTGTAAAGGTTATGATCTACTGAATCTATTAATCCTATTTGTATGCATATATCATTTTTGTACTTGAAGTTAGGAATATTGGCTGTATACTTGCTTGGTTTTAACTAGCCTAGTAGAGCATTTGGTCAGCTTCTTGAGAAATGCAAATTAAGAGCCCAATCAAAAACCACTGAAGCCAACAATGAACTTGAAGATACCAATCCACATCTGAGCTTTCACAGGAATGTGGCTTGGCTGGTAAAAACTGAGTCATGCATGGTCATATGGTTTGCCCATGTGACTCCAAAACTCCATCTTGGAGCAGGACTTTGCATCTCTTGTCTCCACCCACAAGAGAGAGTCTACTTAAACCCCTGGGAGACCCCTCCATTTGGTCTTCACCCAGCTAAAGGGACAGCCTCTCCACCCCCAAGGATACCTGAAAGAAACTGGATCAAAAGACACTAACTACAGGGGGGTGTGAGTGATTGCTGGACCAGACTAGAAGGAGACTAGTCTATAAAAGGAAGCTTACTGGAATTCCTCTAACGTGAGGTTCTTATCTGTACTGTTTTCTTACTGTATTAAGCTTAGATTTGTGTGTTTTTATTTTACTTGGTAATTCATTTTGTTCTGTCTGTCACTACTTGGAACCACTTAAATCCTACTTTCTGCATTTAATAAAATCACTTTTTATTTATTAATTAACCCAGAGTATGTATTAATTCCGGGGGGAGGGGGCAAACAGCTGTGCATATCTCTCTATCAGTGTTATAGAGGGCGAACAATTTATGAGCTTACCCTATATAAGCTTTATACAGGGTAAAACGGATTTATTTGGGGTTTGGACCTCACTGGGAGTTGGACTTCTGAGTGTTGAAGACAGGAACACTTATGTAGGTTGCTTTCAGTTAAGCCTACAGCTGAAGTCCTAAGCTGCTAGAAAAGGAAGGAAAGCAGGGGCAGAAGTAGTCTTGGCACATCAGTTGGCAGCCCCAAGGGGGTTTCTGTGATCTAACCCGCCACAACGGAGTCCAAATCTGTTTTCATCTGTCTTATGTAAGTGTAATTTCATTTACTTCAATGGAGGTACTCTGTTGTTTCACTGGGGGAAGTTGTGCTATTGTCAGGATAAAGATGGAGAAATGATATGAAGTAAAATAGGATCTATTGCAAATAGTTATTCAGAACACAACCAAATCTCTTTTGAGATTTGAACAAGCTTGGTTAACATTGCTTTATCTGTTTGCCTTTGAGTCCCACTGGAGGCTGGAAGCAGAGGTATCAAACTGATATTATTGAAGGGGGTATCCCTAATGTAATCAGAGTGGAAACACCACAAATCTCAGAGGGGACGCACTTTATATTGAGTACATTCATAAATAGTTTATAAAGGGTTAATAAATAATATTTTAATAAATGATTAGTCTATTATAGATTTATGCCAACAAATGAATTGGTTGCTTATAAGCCCTGGCTATAATCACTTTAAACATTTATAATACCTATAGGTTTAACTATGTTTAACACATACTAATCATTCCGTAATATGCTTATTTACTCTATGACTCTGTTACAAACTTCAAATATACCCTTAACATAAGATGTGAGTCTGGCTTTTTGCATCAGATTTTCAAGTCAGTTTTGCAAGACTAAGAAATGTATATATTTCAATTGGACTTCTGAAGCTCTCCCAATACCCACTGCCATCTCTGGACTTAGACTTAGTAGGAAGATGCCTAGTACTTGGTGATTAAGTACACATCTCTGGGCTTCATGACTGTTGTATTTTTTACAGTGCCTAACACAATGGGATCCTGATCTGAACTGGAGCTTCTAGGTACTACACTAATACAAATAATTGTAAAAGGTGAATGTATGTAGTATTTGCTTAGGTTATTGTAGTGATAACCCTTACTACCTGAAAGTGCTTGAAATAACTGCCTGAAAATGCTTACTATCACACAATGAAGCACATAATAGAATCAGAAATTGCATGTATACAGCATACTTCGATTGCACTATTATAACGTTCTGTTATAAAGCTATCATTCCTTGGCTTTAAACTGTAACATCAGTAAGATTTTATAACATGAAGTACTTGAATCCTGGGTGGGGGGAATATGTTATACGCTATCAGGGTTGGAAGGGACCTCAGGAGGTCATCTAGTCCAACCCCCCTGCTCAATGCAGGACCAATCCCCAACTAAATCCCCAAATGGGCCCCTCAAGGGTTGAACTCACAATCCTGGGTTTAGCAGGCCAATGCTCAAACTACTGAGCTATCCCTCCCCCATGTTATGTTACTTCAAGTCTTAGTAATACTCTGTTCCAGTAAGAATCTTATCAGCTTCTGCTTTGTGAAATTTACTGGGAAATGCAAATTATGCCTTCAGACTTCTGTATGTAATAATAAATAACTCACATTCAAAGAGAAATTACTAACAACCTCATGCTGCATATTTTGATTTTGCTAACTGTGCTTGCCCTGGAAGTCTTAATACACTAGCACCCATGTGGTGGAAAACATGGGATTAATTTGTAATAATTTCAGGAAGGCATGATCTATCTATTAAAATAGCTGATGCCTGGTGATATTGGGTTATTAGAATATATGATTGGACTGGTTGAGTTTAATAGTTGGAAAACAAAACACTGACTAGAGAGATGAAAGATCGCTGCAGAAAATACTTCCGAGGTTCTTAGGGAAAAAATGCCTACATGGCTTCAGCCAGGTAACAGACTTGTTTTGTCAGGGCTGGGGCCCTCAGATCAAAGGAACCATACAGAATTAAAAACCCTGCCTGCCCAAGGGAAGATGCAGTTTGTTTCTCTCCATGGTTCTCTTGCAGCAACAGAACTGTCTGTCCCTCTTGGCCCAGAAGTAGGGTGCCTGGGCTAAGTGGAATGACTCAAACTTGCGAGGAAAGGTTAAGGTGTAGCTTAGACCCAGGGGTTGAGGTCATTTGTCTTAACCCACTTTTTCTCCACTGGTTATGTGCCTTTCAGTGAATAAACACTATGTTGGTTCTGAAAGCTCTTTTGAGTCACTTAATTCAGCTACTGGTCACATCTCCTGAAGGGAAGTCTCCTGCAGGGGCCAGTCCCAGTTGTAACTGCTAGAGGAGCTGCAGTTGGTAAATTGGGATCTGCAGTCCAGAGGGTTAGTCTAAGGGCTTGTCTATATGGTAGGTTACTGTGCAGTAAGCCCAAGAGTGAAGCTAAAGCACACCAGCTTGCCACACACTAACATCTGTGTAGTCACTGCTGCCACACAGTGGATGTCCCAGAGCGTGACTTAGCGTATTGCTGCTTCAAATCACAGCATGGGATTTTTCACTGAATTGTAGTGTCCACACAATGTGTTAATACTGCATGACAAGCTAGATTCATACCCTGGCTTGCTGCACAGTAACTCAGCATGTGAAGAAGCCCTTAGGGTATGTCTATACAGCAATCAAATGTTTGACTGTGGCACATGTAGATATACCAGAGGTAGTTTAAATTTAGCTAGCTAAAATAATAGCAGTGATGCTGTGTAGTTCAGACTGTACATCCTCACCCAGTACCCTGGATTATGCACTTGAGTAGCTAGCCTGTGCTGCAGCCCATGCTGCTGTTGATTCACACCTGTTGTTGTGAATGTTAGCTAGATCAAAATTAGCTTGGGTATACATACGCGTTCTGTAGTTACATCTTTGGTTGCAGCCCAGCCATACCCTAAGAGTGGTTGAACTGCAGGGTTTTACTCTTGAGACAGGTGAAGGAAGTGAAGCTTGTCACTGAGTGGTGCACTCGAGAGGGATTGCAAAGGAGTCTAAAGTGCAGCTCACCCTGTAACCATGACCCAGGTGTAGACCTGAATTTAGCTGTTTCATGTTTGTTTTTGTGCCTGATACTGCAGAGTAGTAAGCCCTGAACTCCCACTGAAGCAGAAGGGAACTGAGGGTGCTTAAAAGCTTCTGAGAGGAACTTTGCATTCTTAGACAGTAAGCCATCTGGAGCAGAGACCATGTCTTATTTGGTGTAATTTCATAGCTTAGAATACTGTGTCTCACGATGGCCATGTAGTTCCCTTTTATATCGTGTCTGTTATATTTTAATATTAATGAAAATATCCTATGTTTCTTTAGGGAACTGGTGGAGGTGGTTGTAATTATAAATCAGAGCCTAGAAATCAGGCATTCTCTTTGTTCATAGCCACATTATGGGTAAGTTTGAAGGCATTAAAGTCATGGATTTTAAGTGACGTGAACTTAGGGCAATGAATCCTAAAAATAAACCATTGTACTTGCCAACTTGCCTCTGAGCAATAATGAGCAGAAACTGAGAAATGTACGGTGGCTGAGCTAGGTGCCATAACACACAATGCTGTGACAAAGGCAGTGACATTGAAAAGGGTTGCAGCACTACAGATTCATAGAAAGCAGCTTCCAGATTCTGAAGAATCATACCATGCTGTAAAACATAAGATCACTATCTGGCCAAGTTGTGCTATGAAATGCCATGATAGAATAGCTGTCATTGACCTCTGCTCTTGTGGAGTATTTTGACCGTACTCCAGGTGACTGGAGAGGTCTTCAAGATGTTTGTATATTGATTGCCTGGAGAGACTGGTTTGTCTGACTTTCTCTCATTTGTAACTGTGATTGAAGTTAAACCATGCAGAGCATGAGGGTCAGATTAGAAGCAAATCAAATTAAACTCAAAATAGTGAAATCTTACTGGCTGCAAGCACAGAAGTATTAAATGCCAAAAGAAGCCTGTGAAAGCCACAAAGGCCATTTCAGAAAGCAGCCTATGGAGCAATGTGGGAAGCAATCAGAAAATATACATATTCTCATGAGCATAGTTGACAATAATGTGTTGTATTTATCCTACACTTCTTTCCAGCATAGCAAAAGGACGGAAGTATGAGGAAAAGAGATTGGAGAGGAGGTAGAGAAATGCCTGTGTCAACAGGAGCTAGATAAATCAGTTTTATGTAAAATATTGCCTGTTATAGTTTAAAGAGCGTTTACAAGCTAAAATACATCTTATGAGTCAAAACAAATAGCAGTGGGATCACAATATAACTTGCACTGAGAGTTTGTGATTCCAAGGTAAGTTCTTGTGGTGGTGGCGACAATGGCAAAAAGAAATTAGCAGGACCTAATTCATGGGGTAGTGCACATTATAATGTTGTGTGGCATAACTAAAACATAATTCCCATATAAAATAATTGGTTTCTTGCTGGTAGAAATAAGTAAACTGTTTTCAGATAAAAGAATCAACTTGAATCAAGCTGCAACCTTTTTTGAGGATCACAAGTTTCCAGTCAGCTTTTTAGCTTGTCCCTGACAGAGTCCACAAGATAAACAGGGGTGATTAAGATGAATATTTGGATGAGTGGCCTCCAGAGTACACCTACTGCAGGAAATGTTGCTGCTGATTCAGTAAATGGCCACCTTTCCTCTGAGTCAGCCCTAAACCAGTATATCAGTAAGGCAATAAATGACACTATGATACTGAAGTTGCCATCCTTCAAGTAACCTTGACATCCAAACTCCTACCCCTTTGTGGCCACTGATTCCATGGCATTGATTAAAAGGCTTGAGGTGATGACTCGGGGGGGGAGGGGAAGCAGGTAAGAACTTGGTTACCCTAAGTTCCCCCTGCTTTCCAGATGGATGTGAGATTCTTCACTTGTCATAAGTTGTTGTAGAGTGTTGCTGAATACTGTTAAATAGGTGTTGGTTTTTTCTGAGACATATTCTGCATAAATAGTAGGGGGCAGAACTTGCCTTTGGAGTAATTTGAGACGTTCTCCTTTAAAAATGAATGGCATGATGTGACCCAGTGATAGGCCTTTTTCTGGCTGGAAAAATGTTACATTAATGTAAACTATGTAAGCACTTCATTGCTTTAGACAGGAGGCAGAAATGCTGCAGGAAAAGTTTTTTGCTCCAGGCTTTCAACCAGATCTGGGAAGTACCACAAATGCCCGTGAAAGCTGATTCTTGCCAAACCCAGGATAGACTGTCAATCTATAGAGCCACTTCTCATAACTTCCAGCCCAAATGGATTTCAATAAATAAGATTTTTGGGCCCCATTCCAAGGAGAGTCTAAGGATATGTCTACACTATGAGACAGAGGTACAATTCCTCTGCTTGCGTACACATACTTGCATCAGCTCAATGAGAACTAGCATCAGTATAAACACCAGCGTAGCTATGGTAGCATGGGGGTAGTGGCAGTTGAGGCATGGCTTAGCCTTACCAAGTATGTACCCACGGATTTCAGCCATGCTACTGTGGCTACACTGGTATTTGTACTTGCCCTAACTTTCATTGAGCTAGTGTGAGTATGTCTATGTCACATTCCTAGCTTGCAGTGTAGACACAGCCTAAATTGGTGCAAATTACACAGTGATATGCATGGCAGTGCTAATGTTCTAAAGCCCCCTAATTTTTATCTAACTGTTAGTATGGCTTTTAGTCAATACTGAAATATTTAAGCATCTTACATCTGTTTATTGTAAGAGAAGAACTAATCTTAAAATAGATGTACTGGTCATGCTCATAAAATACCAACCCATTACTAGTTATTACCTGTACTTCGCTATAAGTATCTATTTGTTCATCTGCTGGCTTTACAAGTCATACTAACAAAGGTGATGGGTAAGCAGTAAACATGATCTGAATGCAGAGACTGGAAAGAGGAACACTCTAAGTAGACAAAATGAAAGCTAGATTAAGGCTATGCGTGGAGTCAAAAATCCACCCACACTCTTTTCTCAGCAATTTCTGTTTCCACTTGCTCACGCAAGTGCTGCATCCACTCCTTCTGCATGTGGAACTGAGGGCCAGCATCCTGCACAAACATGTGCCTGGTGACTAGCAAAATAATAAGTGATGGACAAACCTCAAATGATCAAGTGGTTATATGGTGTTTGAAGACTGAGTCTTTATGCTTCTCCTAAGCTTTGGAGTTGCAAAACTGATCAGAAAATGATCTGAATGTACATGTTCTCATGGTATTTCAGACCTTGTGCTTATGGATACTTGGTTGGATGAAATCATGAAGAGGGGAACTGAAAACAAAATATCTATTGTGAGACTGAGCAAATGTTCAGAAGGTTTTTTAACATAGACCAGTTTATAGGAAATATGTAACTTCTCTATTCTTTTGTGACCATTTTCTCTTTCTGTTTTTTTATGTTTTGCTGAGCTTTGTGGCTGTTTGAAGTTCTGAAAGGTATCACAAGTGAGACTGAGAAAATCACAAATCTGTGTCTGTTCTGATAGGAATACTATTACTTTTCCTGTGGTAGCTGTCAAGAAGTGATGCGTCTGCAGACATAAAAAAGGATTTTCTCAGTGGGACCCTGAGACCTAGCCTCCGTTTCTTATGGGATGCAGCTGCATCCTCAAAATGATACAGATCTGAATGCTTGGCACTCTGACTGCCCCCTTTATAGCCACCAAAATGCAAGATAAATTTTGAAGGCCATTGTTTAGAACTTTTGGCTTAAATTTAAGTTTTCCTAACTGTCTCCAGTTGTTCCCTAGTCTCCAAGTCAAGAAACAGTAACTGAACTTTCAGACTTTTAATAGGAGCAGAGAACATCCACAATAACTGCTGCAAAAAGAATTAATCTTATACTGCATACAGAACACCCCTGAAGGATTGCCTTGTAAGTGCTTGGCGTTAGATAAGAAATAAGCTCTCTTTAATGATGCATGTGCTTCCTAAATAAACTCTTTTTAAATGGACTTGCTGTTTAAATCTGTTTATTTACTGTGGCACATTGTGAAGATTATGTTTTAAGGAACTCAGCAACCAACATCAGAGCTTTTACATAAGTGAGATCAGAGGAAAATAGGAGTGAGATTTCAAATATCCCATTAATCTTTTCACTTTAGGTCTGAGCCAGCTTAAAATTGCACTAAATTGCTGCCAACTAGTGGGTTTCATTCCAAATAAAGGAGACTTGGCAAGTCTGTGCAATGAAGTTTTAAGAATATTTCTGGGAGAGAGACTGTGTGTTTTTTGGTTTTTTTGGTTCAACATATTCTGAAGTAGTGTGGTGCTTTGTGTTCTGTGGCATATATTTTGTGACAGCCATGTGCCAGATTGGCTCCAACTGCACATGAAAATGCACATTTCTGTTTTTACATTTATTTGCTTGTGTTTCTAATCCCTGTGTATTTAGATAGATATTAAAATGTTTATACATATCAAGCCCAGTTAGATGTGACTAAATTTCATACACATGTACCTTTTCCACTGATAGTCACTGGAAGAGTAATGTTTTGCTAGTTATAATGGTTTTTCACAAAGATGGTAGCTGCAGCTTTTTGTTCCTCGTGGACCAAATTCTCCAGCACCCACGCCTCCCTCCAGCCCTTAAATTGGGAATCCCCCTCCTTATAGTGGCCTTTTTTAACACCCACAACTTCTGCTTGAATTCAATGGCGTTGCATGGGTATTACTAAAAATATTTGCATATTTTGCTGAAGTTAGGACCTTAAGTTATGTTGGAGGATCTGTCTGAGAGAATTGAGAAGTGCTTGTGAAGCAGATGGAGACGGAAGGCAGGAAAGCATGGCATAAGGCTTTGGTTCTGAGGCACCATGATCAGGGCCGGCTCTAAGCACCAGCTCTCCAAGCATGTGCTTGGGACGGCACTTTCCAAGGGGCAGCACTCCGGCTCCTTTTTTATTTATTTATTTGGTGGGGGGTGGCTTGGAGTGCAAAAAGCTGGGAGCCAGCCCTGAGCGGAGGTGAGCTATGGAGGTGGAGGGCACGGGGAGGGTTGCAGGAAATAACTCGGGGGGGGGGGGACAGAGGAACCTCTCCCCCCCGCCCTGAGCTCTCCTCTGTCTCCTTCCCCAAGCGCGCCGCCACTCTGCTTCTCACCCTTCCTCCCAGGCAAGCCTGGGAGGGAGGGGTAGGAGGGGAAATGCGGCGTGCTCAAGGAGGAGGCGGAGCCGGGGATTTGGGGAAGGGGTTGGAATGGGGTGGGAAAGGAGGGAGTTAAGGTGGGGCCGGGGGGCATGGGAAATTTTTTTTGCTTGGGGTGGCAAAAAACTTGGAGACGGCCCTGACCATGATATATTGCTGATGATAGGGAAAAATATAGCTTCTGTCTAAGAGCTTTCTGGGGGATGAAGACTGTTCCTAAGCCTCATTCAGAGTGAATCTTTCTTTTTTCCCCTGTGGAATTACTACTGAGCTTAGTCTCTGAGCAAAAGGGATGCCAGCACAGTGACTTTCCGAACCCAAGTTCATTCTTGATGCAAATTCTATGGATGTGGGTACACACTTCAGTCTTTAGAATTCTCTCTTAAAGGGGTTGCACATTTTGTCTACTGCATTAACATTTGTGCAGGAAGTTTCCTCCTTGCATTTTTCAAGCCTGATGTCCCCTCACAGAAAGCTATGACCTTCTCAAGCATGTTAGCTGGTCCACACTGACAGGCCACCATGTCACAACTCTCCTTACTCTCCTGTTGGATCATAATATTACCTCATCATATGGTCATGTTTGTATGAAATACTACAGGCCTAACAATGATATGATTCTATCCTCCTTTTTTAAACAATGCAGAGAGGTGTAGAGTTGGCTCACCACTTTGGCTCGTGGTATGCTCAAGCCGGTCTTCCTAGCTCTCGTATCAGCTGAATAGCATGAATATTGACCCAGTTTGGCTAGCCATGGTTCAAATATTAACTAGAAAATATCTGGCTCACTGATTCAGGAGGCCAGACACCACATGGAATGGATCCTTTATAGACACCTCTCATAATCATATTTTTCATATGCTCAGGTGATGTGCGTCTCTAATATGATATCCATAAATGTTGGAGTTCTCTTACTACCCAGTATGTAAGCTCTCTTCCCAGATACTACTTTGGTTTGCTCATTGTGTATATATCTGCTGATATAACAAATCTAGTTTCTCCAAACTACTGTTTCTAATAGGGTGAAATGTTGTTGTTTTTTTAAATATAAGTGATGTGAATTTTTGTTCAGACTTTATTTGAGAAAATTTGACATTTTGGTTCATATCTGCTTCCTTCCTCCTATTCTAGTTCTGAATGGAAACAAATTTTGCAATACAGTGACAGCTGCAAACCGTATATTTTCTCTGTAATAGTCTTGTTCTCATGACACTTGCATATCCTAAAGGTGGTGATGTCACTAAGAATTTTAGCTTTTGCATGCTTTGGGGTTTCTTTGGAGGTTCCCCTATTAGTGTCTAAGTCTTCTTCCCCCTCCCCCCCCCCATGTCCATTCTACAACATAGTAAATCTTTTTTTTTTAAGACGTAGGATTTGCTTGAGTTACTATAAACTGTTCTTAAAATGACTGATTAAGAACTACTTAATTAATAAGATGCCCATACTACAGGCAAGTGGTTTTTATTTAACATATTATTGACATATTCCACTGATTGTAAGATAGCACAATTAAGCTTTTCTATGACAGTAGTAATGTACTAGTGACACTGCTGTTGCTTCAAAAATAAAACTAACTTGAAAGATTCAAACATAGCATAAGTGTCATGTGGCCCCATAGGCAGAACAGAGGTTCTTGCCATTTATGCTGGCCTTGTCTTTTGCAGGAAAACTCAGCAATCCTTCTGTCATGGTTACAGGGTGAGCTGTGCTTCAGACCCTTTTTAGTCCCTCTCAAGTGACAGGTTTGGAATCACACGCAGTCCTATCACTCTCTGGATTGCAGCCCCTCAGTTTATCAACCATGATAACATGACAGGCCCAACCAGGGCCGGCTCTAGCCATTTCGCCGCCCCAAGCACGGCGGCATGCCGCGGGGAGTGCTCTGCTGCTCGCTGGTCCCGCGGCTCCGGTGGACCTCCCGCAGGCATGCCTGCGGACGCTCTACCGGAGCCACGGGACCAGAGGACCCTCCGCAGGCATGCCTGTGGGAGGTCCACCGGAGCCGCCTGCCGCCCTCCTGGCAACTGGCAAAGCGCCCCCCCGCGGCATGCCGCCCCAAGATGTGCCTGGCGTGCTGGGGCCTAGAGCCAGCCCTGGGCCCAACTGTGTGTGAAACCTGAAACCTTCTTATTTCAGGAGCCTGTGACAGTGACTGATCAGTGTGGCTCAAAAATGGTTTCTTAAGAATAAAACCATTCATTCATTCACCCAAAAGTATATAGCATGCAAAGCAAAGGGATGAAAGAAATCAGGAGCATATGCATGGATCTTCCTATACCATAATCTTTCCTGGCTAACTTTTGTAAGTTTCCTTCAGTCCAGTTATCTCCACTTCTGGATTGAAAGAGACAGCCTGTTTGCTGCAATTTGTCTCTGTCTCCTTGCATCCTTCCAGTGCTGACTGTCTCTGGGCAGCCCCAACAACTCACTCAACCTTCCCCACCCCACCCCTGGTGCATTTCTAGGACTGGGCTCCTTTGGTGGTTTAGTGTGCCTTTCAATCCTGGACTCAGGCATGGAAGAAGTAAACCCTGCCAGCCTGGGTGGAGCCAGACAGCAGCATTCTCCAGTTCGGAGCTCCTCTCATTGTTTCCTAAAGGCCCTTTTGATATTCTGTCATTATTTCATTTCCTGTTTCTCTAACAGCCTCCTTTGATTTAACTCCTTGCAGTCAGGCAGGATAATACCAACCAGGTAAGCTGAGGTGCATCTGATATGTGCATTTTTATTTTTATAAATAACTCCTTCATCCTCCACAGCTACAAAAATAAATGATAGTCACTTTAGTGGGCAGCTTCCTCTGAAAAGCCAAAACTGGGGAGGGAGGATGCAGTCTTCATTGTGTTATCACCTTTCTCAATGCTTAGTTGGATGCCAGTCCCAGTTTACTAGAGGCAGAAACGTGGCTGATTTTGCAGCAGATGCCATTCTATCGAATTTCTAAATAGAATGTCATTGGGTGTTGTCATGGTCCAGGCATGCTCCCTTCGCCATAGACATGGGCATGCAAGACAGACTGGCAAATGAAGACCGTATTTCTGGCTGGGAATCACACAATTAAAAATCAATCCCATGTCTTATGTTTGTACAGTGCATGGTCATTTGTCTGCCAACACTCCTGCCCATCTGTTAGAATGGCACAGTGCCTACTTTAGAGGTTAAGCCAGTATCAATAGAATGCAAATGCCAAGCAGAGACTTATATGGGCAGCGCCAAGTAGGCTTTTCCAGAGGATGGTCTTCTGTTAATTCCACATGCTTACATTAGATTGCACTGCTAACACTTGCATGCCAAGTAATGGGTTTGCTTCTGCTTCCTCCTCTTCAGTGTTAATCATTCTGCACATTGGAGATTGATAGGTGTGTATTTCTTGTTAGCCAGGGAGGACTGGATCCTTTGTGGTGTCTGCTTTTAAACAGTTCCCTGACCAATAGCTTAAGCGAAAACCAATCCTGTTGCTGTCTTTCAAGTCTGCAGCAACAAGAATGCATTCATGGGGAATGATGCAGGAGACGTTTAAACTGATGCTGTATGTACCTTATTACTACTTGATTTGCTGGACATCCTGACACAAGTTGATTAAAAGGCCCATTCCTAACTGTAAACTCTTGAAGCTGCTGCAAGCAAAGGAAAGTCTGAGGGATCCTGGTGTCTTTGTGCCTGTCAAGATATCTTCCACCCTCTTTTATTGCCCCCTCTGCCGCAGGATCTATTGATGGAAATATAGAACAAGCCGCAAGGGGTGTCATAAACAGATAGCTAAGGGTTAATGTCTCTTTCACCTGAAGCACCTGACCAGAGGACCAATCAGGAAACCGGATTTTTTCAACTTTGGGTGGAGGGAATTTTGTGTCTGAGTCTTTGTCTGTCTGCCTGCTTTCTCTGAGCTTTGGAGAAGTAGTTTCTACTTTCTAGTCTTCTGTTTCTAAGTGTAAGGACAAAGAGATCAGATAGTAAGTTATATGGTTTCTTTTCTTTGGTATTTGCATGAATATAAGTGCTGGAGTGCTTTGATGTGTATTCTTTTTGAATAAGGCTGTTTATTCAATATTCTTTTAAGCAATTGACCCTGTATTTCGTCACCTTAATACAGAGAGACCATTTGTATGTATTTTTCTTTCTTTTTATATAAAGCTTTCTTTTAAGACCTGTTGGAGTTTTTCTTTACTTCAGGGAAATTGAGTCTGTACTCACCAGGGAATTGGTGGGAGGAAGAAATCAGGGGAGATCTGTGTGTGTTGGATTTGTTAGCCTGATTTTGCATTCCCTCTGGGTGAAGAGAAAAGTGTTTTTTGTTTCCAGAACTGGGAACGGAGAGGGGGAGTCACTCTGTTTGGATTCACAGAGCTTGTGTCTGTGTATCTCTCCAGGAGCACCTGGAGGGGGGAAGGGAAAAAGGATTATTTCCCTTTGTTGTGAGACTCAAGGGATTTGGGTCTTGGGGTCCCCAGGGAAGGTTTTTCAGGGGGACCAGAGTGCCCCAAAACACTCTAATTTTTTGGGTGGTGGCAGCAAGTACCAGGTCCAAGCTGGTAACTAAGCTTGGAGGTTTTCATGCTAACCCCCATATTTTGGACGCTAAGGTCCAAATCTGGGACTAAGGTTATGATAAGGGGTCTATCACATAATGTGCCTGTCCTTTGCTGCAGAACTTGCCTTTTCTATCAGGCTTCTAAATTGTACACCTAATGGTAACTGCAGCTGTCTGTGCATTGTATTACAGCAGTAAAGAACAGGGACTCGATTTTTCTAATTGGTTTCAATCTGGATTTTAATTTGGTGCATGCACCATTTTTACCAACTAATGTCATTCATTTGCATGCACAAATCACAATCAGTGTGACTTCTGGTTTGATTTACCTTGAGAATATGGAAGCTGTGCGCAAGTGTACATGCCTATCTGTCTACTCCAAATTAGAGACCACTACTTGCAAGTCTAAGCTATCACATGCAGCTCACAAATGGACCTGACCCTGTTACAATACAGAGAGCATCAGAGAAGAATGACCATTGATTTACACTGATTCAGCAATTCTTGTGGTGTTTCATTGGGACCTATGCATTAAAACCTTTTATTGGTCCTTTTGAAGTAAGGAATGAAGTCACTGGTGGAAAGGAGAGAGCTGCATCCATTAGTGAGGCAGAGAGTCACAGTATCCCGTTCCTGAGCAGCTAGAGTCTAACTGCGGCTGAACCAATTCCCTGATTGTTTGTTAACAGACTTTTGAATGAATGTAGAAAAATTGCCACTTAGTGAAGTCTTTGAATTCAAGATTATTTACTTCGGAGACCTCTAATGCCCACAGGAGCTCTGCATTGACATCAACAACTGCACTTGTTGGAGTCTCTATTGCTTCTGGGCACGACAAGGATGAGATTCAGCCAAGTGAAAACATACCGCAGCCAGGCAGCAAGTATCTTGAAAAATAAGTCTACAATATGTTGATTTGTTTTTCTCCTTTTCAACGCAGCTTGGATGCTGCTTCTTTGTTTTATCTTATATTAGAAACAGATGACTTTGTGTAATGTTGGAAACTTTGGAACAGTGTTTGTTTTGTTTGTATGTAACTCAAAAATTCCTAAATTACTTTAAGTCCATTGTGAAAATTAAGGGCCTGGAGCTCACAATTTTTACGTCACATTGGCGCCTGATGAGATTTGGAATGACCAAGCTATAAACCCTTAAAATAAGGATTTTATAGTTAAGAGAGAATAAAGGTGCTTTAAACCAATTTTTGAAGTGTTATGTGGGCTGGACTGAAACTAAATGGGTATGTCTACATTGCATTGTAAACCTGGGTCTGTGGAACCCAGTCTTGTGGACTCTGTTTCCAAGCCCATACTTGTGCATTCATACTGCATTGTGAACCTGCATTTACAGTTGCTGGAACCAGGTCTCACAATCATGGTAATGCGTCCATCCTCCTCTATGCAACGCTTTTGATTTGGGTCCATGCTGCAAAATGATAGGTTGTATCCGACTCTCAGTGGGACTTGGGGTTGGAAAGATTTGTGTGTGGATGAGGGGGAGAGAGGGTTGGGCTCAAACCTGAGTCTGAGGTCAGGTTTACTATGCAGTGGGGACATACTCAGTGGGACCCGGGGCTACCCAAACTTTGGGCCCAACAAAAACAACAGTTTCCTCCCCTTGTGTGCAGAGGCCAAAGCTTTCAATAGTATTGAACAGCCATTCTTGGTCCCCTCTACTAATGATCTTTCCAACCCCATCAAATACTTTTCTTCCCAATCCCTCTGTCTCACAAGCTGTTTATTCATCTGTAAAATAGTTTCCCAAGAGAAGTGGTAAAGTCCATCATGTGGGACTTTTAAAACTAGCAAAAGTGCTGTAAGCACATCCTTTATGGGCAGGAAGATGGACTGGATAACTAACAGGCTTTCTTTTTCCGTAGCAACTTCTTTGATTTTGTTATGAAGCCCACTATAAAATGCTTGCTGCATATGATGTATAACACTTATAGTTGGAAAGGAGTACAGAGAAATAACTAACCAGAAGTGCTGAGTTCATGTACACTTGAAGTTTAATTCCTTTTATATACAAAATGCAACTTTTGTCATATTAATTGAGGATGATTAATCTGATCCTGCACACTACTGAGCGCCTTTAGTTGCCTTTGAAGCTGAATGGGAGATATGTACACTCGTATCTCTCTGGTGATATTGATCACTTTGTAGGCTTGTCTCTTTATTCCTCATGATCAGGTATTTTCCCCACGCTTTGTACTAGTGTTCACACCTGTACTTTGCTCAAGGCAGCAATACAAATAACTAACAAATGAAGAAGCACAATTTTAAAATCCTCAAATACATTAATCAGAGCATTATGGAAACAGAATTTCTAAGCATCATGTAAGTAGCATTGCTACTATTACTTTGTTTTGGTGGGGAAAACCCACCAACAAGTCAACCAAGATCCCCTAGGGGGAGCCAATGATCAAATAGCAGACCTGTTTTGAAATCTGAACCCTTGGCTCTCTGTTTTGCTTATCAATACAAAAGTATTCCATACAGAAATAGATCCTCACATCAAGGCTTCTGCAGAGCAAAGCATTATATTTTGCTTCATCCCTTACATACAATACTTGTTAGTTGAGATTGTTGATCCAGACTTTCTCCTGGGGTTATGATGATAATGCATAATCATTCTGCAATTGTTACCAATTATGTAGGTTTATTTTTATCTAAGCCTCTTTAATCTTTGTAAAAATTTCTATAGCAACTTTGATGTTTATGGCATATATAATACATTTAATCTGTTATGATGAATATTGCACATTACACCTCTGAAAATAACAAGTGATGTATTGCAAACAGTATGGGTATTTCATTTTAACTCTTTATGATATTACTGTCTGCTTTGCAAGAGAATGGGTAGACTGGGATTATCCTCACTACTTAAGCGGAGAGCTAAAAATTAACTGAAGTGGAATATATCCTTTCCAAATACAAATCTTTAGATTTAAAAATGTGTAGTAAGAGCTGGTCCCTATATCAAAGACACTTTAAGATGAGCATTATCTTAGGAATGGCATAACTGAATGATTTAGTTTGTCACAGACTTTTTCCAAGGGCTGTGTTGTTGTCACTGCCTCATAGGCTATGCATAGGATTTGATATGGGGCTTGTTCACGGGCATATTACTGTACAAGCCAGGGTGTGAATCTGTACTCCACTAGCTTGCTGTGCAGTAACATCCCATGTAGTCACTGCTACAATGCCCCGAAAGTTCCATTCGGTGCTTTGATAGACTGTGATGTGGGCACGCTGGTGTGCTGTTCATTAACAGCCTGACTTGCTGTGCACTAACAGCCCATGTATCCAGACCCTTGGTTAATACTTGGATGAGAGACCACCAAGAATAAGGTGCTGGCAATGGTGATGTAGTGAAAGCAATAGGTGACCATGGCCCTTCAGTCAATACAAAATGCCCTAGTATGATGATAGCACGGTGCTTCTGAATTTCTCTCAGATGAGATGTAAAACTGAGTTCTTGTCCATTTGTAATCATGTAAGATCCCATGACACTTTCTGAAAGCATATAGGTGTTAGCCCCAGTTTCCTGACCGCATTCCAACTTGCATAATTACATTCTGCCTTCCTTGTACCCTTCATAATTTCAATTAGATAGGTTGTTCTTCAATTCCCTTCATGCCTGTTAGGTTTCTAACTTTTTTTCTCACATGTAAGCATAGTGATCCCCTTATCAATCTTCAAGTCCAGTGTGATGAACTGAAGAGTATTTGTTCTCTGTAAAAGAGAGACTGAAACAAGTTGTTATAAGTATATCCAGGCTGTTGTGTTCCACCCGTATTCTAAGAAAATACTTCAAATATCCACTGTAAAGTCTTTTATCTGCAGATCAGTTATTTTACAGTAGGTCCTTGCATACCTGAGTGGGTATTTGGTGGGATTTATTGATGTTTTGAGGCTGAAAAAATATGTAAAGCAGCATGGTAGTCAATTACCAATGAGTTTGCTATCCTTATTACAAATTCACATAGTTATAAGTTTCACAGTAACAATCCTGGTCAATGTATAGAAGCATCTAGGTTAACTTATATGGCCATGCCATATTTATACATCATAATATAAAATCAGGTGTTATATTTATTAAAGTGACTCCACTTTAAATGTCTCTGGCCATCTAGTATTTGGTATATTGTTTTAGAAAGTTTTGTGGGAACATAAAGTCGCCTGGACGCCCCATCATCTCGGGCATTGGCACTCTCACTGAAGGACTGTCTGGATATGTGGACTCTCTACTCAGACCCTATGCCACCAGCACTTCCAGCTATCTCCGTGACACCACTGATTTCCTGAGGAAACTACAATGCATTGGTGACCTTCCAGAAAACACCATCCTAGCCACCATGGATGTAGAGGCTCTCTACACGAACATCCCACACACAGATGGAATACAAGCTGTCAGGAACAGTATCCCTGATGATACTACAGCACAACTGGCTGCTGAGCTCTGTGCCTTTATCCTCACACACAACTATTTCAAATTTAATGACAATATATATCTCCAGATCAGTGGCACAGCTATGGGCACCTGCATGGCCCCACAATATGCCAATATTTTTATGGCCAGCCTGGAACAATGCTTCCTCAGCTCTCGTCCACTCACACCCCTTCTCTATCTACGCTACATTGATGACATCTTCATCATCTGGACCCATGGGAAGGAGTCTCCGGAAAAATTCCACCACGATTTCAACAGCTTCCACCCCACCATCAACCTCAGCCTGGACCAATCTACACGGGAGGTCCACTTCCTAGATACCACGGTGCAAATAAGTGATGGTTACATTACCACCACTCTATACCGAAAACCTACCGACCGCTATGCCTACCTTCATGCTTCCAGCTTCCATCCCGGGCACATCACACGATCCATTGTCTACAGCCAAGCACTGAGGTACAACCGCATCTGCTCTAAACCCTCAGACAGAAACCAACACCTACAAAATCTCCACCAAGCATTCTCAAAATTACAATACCCGCATGAGGAAATAAGGAAACAGATCAACAGAGCCAGACGTGTACCCAGAAGCCTCCTACTGCAAGACAAACCCAAGAAAGAAACCAACAGGACTCCACTGGCCAGTCCCCAGCTAAAACCTCTCCAACGCATCATCAGGGACTGACAACCCATCCTGGACAATGATCCCACACTTTCACAGGTCTTGGGTGGCAGGCCAGTCCTCGCCCACAGGCAACCTGCCAACCTGAAACATATTCTCACCAGTAACTGCACACCGCACCATAGTAACTCTAGCTCAGGAACCAATCCATGCAACAAACCTCGATGCCAACTCTGCCCAAATATCTACACCAGCGACACCATCACAGGACCTAACCAGATCAGCCACATCATCACCGGTTCATTCACCTGCACGTCCACCAATGTAATATACGCCATCATATGCCAGCAATGCCCCTCTGCTATGTACATCGGCCAAACTGGACAGTCGCTACGGAAAAGGATAAACAGACACAAATCAGATATTAGGAATGGCAATATACAAAAACCTGTAGGAGAACACTTCAACCTCCCTGGCCACACTATAGCAGACCTTAAGGTGGCCATCCTGCAGCAAAAAAACTTCAGGACCAGACTTCAAAGAGAAACTACTGAGCTTCAGTTCATCTGCAAATTTGACACCATCAGCTCAGGATTAAACAAAGACTGTGAATGGCTTGCCAATTACAGAACCAGTTTCTCCTCCCTTGGTTTTCACACCTCAACTGCTAGAACAGGGCCTCATCCTCCCTGATTGAACTACCTCATTATCTCTAGCTTGCTTGCTAGCATATATATACCTGCCCCTGGAAATTTCCACTACATGCATCTGACGAAGTGGGTATTCACCCACGAAAGCTCATGCTCCAAAACGTCTGTTAGTCTATAAGGTGCCACAGGACTCTTTGCTGCTTTTACAGATCCAGACTAACACGGCTACCCCTCTGATATATTCTACTTTAGATCAGTAGTAGGAATATTGCCCAGCTGCTACAATGAACTAGCATTGGGCAACTGTTCAGTTACGTTCTCTATAACATAAGTAGGTGGTCTCCATCCTTTTTCCAAATGGATAGAGACCCACCTGCAAGCTGCTGCCTTGGCATTAGCTGGCTTCAGAAGAGAAGACAAGGAATGAAAGGATGGGGAAAGGATACCATTCTTTTACTTCTAGAGGTGGTCTCTCTCAGGGCCGCCCAGAGCGGGGGGCAGGTGGGACAATTTGCCTCAGGCCCCCCACGGGCCCCCACAAGAGTTTTTCGGGGCCCTGGAGCGGGGTCCTTCACTCGTTCCGGAGGCCCCAGAAAACTCTCGCGGGGCCCAAGCCCCCGGAGCTTCTTCTGCTCCAGGTCTTTGGCGGCAATTCAGCAGCATGGGCTCCCCGCTGCAGGTCTTCGGGGCACTTCGGCAGCGGGTCCCAGAATGGAAGGATCACCGATCGCCGAATTACCGCCACAGCGGGGGCCCCCCGCCGCCGAAGACCCTAGGCCCCCTGAATCCTCTTGGCGGCCCTGGTCCCTCTGGAAGTGGGTAGTGTGTTGTGGACCAAGTACTGTTGAGCTGATGATGTACTGGTTCCTCTCAGTCTTCAATATTTAGGATTAGAAGAAATTAACCTTCTTCTAACATTTTATTTACATCACTCATGTGTGTGGTTCATCTTGGAACACTGAATAAATACAGAATTTTATGATGGATTTTTGAAGTTTTTCCTTTTGTTTTAATCCCAGAAGGAGGTACCAACTTATCTGCTATGCTTTTCCAGTTTAGCCAAAGAGGAAACTGAGCTTTTTTTTTTTTTTTTTTTTTTTTTTAACTATGGGCAATTGCATTCACCATGCCTGTCAGAGAGGCAGGCCATAATTTACTTGCATTATGTTGTTAGTTTCTGTGGTATTATCACAGAAGTCTGTCTGCTTCTAGTAATACTACTTAAGCTCAGATTTTTCCACCTCAACACTTTATTTTACTTTACCCTTGAGTCTGATTTGAAAAAATAACTTTTTACAAGAATGTCTTATTGTAGGACAAGCAATGCCCATTGATGGGGACTTTAATGATCCTTTACAGGATTTTCCACAGACTGACATCTCTAGTCCACTGATTTAACACTGGTTATAACTCAAATCAGGGCTATATAGGGTCATTTATTTCTTGACCCTGTCAATTGAAGATATTGGGTCAGAAATGGTGAAATTCATTATGTACATGCTTGAAATTAGCCCAGGATTGTAAATTTTCAGGACCTGTGCAACTACAGTATGTTAGCTGTATATTGCTTGTATTGTCTGTAGTTCCCCACATAAGATATTCTATAAATAAGAAATTAATAAGCACAATAAGGGGGACCACATAAACAGGGAAGATAAAATTGCCATCAAAATCTCTTAAGAATATACTATTTGTGTAATGAGACTACAGTAGCTCCTCACTTAACACGAGTCCCTGTTAACATTGTTATGTTGCTGATCAGTTAGAGAACATGCTCATTTAAAGTTGTGCAGTGCTCCTTTATAATGTTGTTTGGCAGCTGCCTGCTTTGTCCACTGCTTGCAGGAAGAGCAGCCTGTTGGAGCTAGCTGGTGGAGGCTTGGAACCAAGGTCAGCCAGCAGCCCTTCTATCAGCTCTCCTGTGCAGCAGCCACCCAGCAGGCTATCAAGTGCTGGACAGTTCAGCTGTCTCTCCCCCTACTGCCATGTGCTGCTCCTGCCCTCTGCCTTGGAGGTGCTCCCGGGAGCTTCCTGCTTGCTGTGTAGGGGTGGGGGGAAGAGAGGGGCTAATGTCAGGGTGTCTCTCTTCCCTCTGCTCCTGCCCCCCATCTTCACAGAGCTGGGGGGGAGAGGAACAGGACAGGGCTCAGGTTGGAGGGAGCTTGTGATCTACTTAAAAAGGCAGTGTACTTAAAGTGGGGTCAGTGTACTTAGAGGGACAATGTGTGTGAATCACACACACGGGGTGTGTAACACGCACACGCACACACACACATACACACACACACATACACACGGTGTGTGTCTCTGTCTCTCTCTGCCATGCTGTCTCCTCTTCCTTCATTTGGGCTGCTTTATAGAGTGTGAGGCTACATTAACAACAATGTGTTAACCCTTGAGGGCTCAGTCAAGTGCTCGTTCATCATTTAGCAGTAAGGCATTCCCTGGGAAATATCTCATCCTCTGACTTCACCACCTCAATCAAGCTTCACAATCATCATTGCTCTGTACAGTATTACATTGTTTGTTTAAAACTTATTCTGTGTATATTTGTGTGTGTGTGTGTGTGTGTGTGTATGTGTGCATATATATATATATAGAGAGAGAGTCTTTTGTCTGGTGAAAATGTTTTCCCTGAAACCTAACCCCCTTTATTTACATCAATTCTTATGTGGAAATTGGATTTGTTTGACATCGTTTTGCTTAAAGTAGCAAAGTAGTAGTAGTATGTTCAGGAATATAACTACAACATTAAACGAGGAGTTACTGTAATTAAACTCAAGGGGTGAACTTTACCCCTGTGCAGTGGACTGGCCCAAGACTTATGCATCATTGAAAACTCATATAAGCCCTATTGTCCTACTAGCAGCCCAGTGAAGCAAGCTGCTTGTCTTAGTAGACATGGAGGTGGGAGGGAAATCATCTGGTAGCTTGGCATCCCCCTTCTTTGACCCCACTGTGAGCAGAGAAGAATCATCCTCACAGTAAGCCAGGTAAAGATGATTTCAGTCAAAAACAGGCCACAATACGGATGGCCATTCCCTTTCCCCTTCCCCATTCCCCCAGATATCTTCAGAGAACTGGTCCAGTCTCCATTTTGCTTAGCTGGCCTGTTTTCTCTTCTTTCTTGTTTGGGAGAGTTGGCAAATGGGACCACCTCCCTCTTCCTCCCCTCCCAAAACTCTTGGGTGCTGCAGACTTCTGAAATAATGTGCTTTGCCAATATACTATGGGGGTGATTCTCAGCCCCTTACTGTTCAAGGGTTCATAAGGAGAAGGATCAAGAACAGCATTCAGAGAAGTATTCTACATAGGATCAGAGGCAGGCAAAATACCACTGCACCTGGGCCTTTGGGTGCACGTATGAACCTCTTTTAATGATCCAACCCCAAGAAAGGCAGTATACTATCTGCCCACATTCTGGAGAGCCATGGACCAGGAATAATGCCAGTTGTCTCTCCCTGAAGACATGGGAAAGGAGTGAGGTAATGGTCACTTAGAGTTCCCAACACCCTGAAGAAATCTTTAAGTAAAGAGCAGCTAGTAGTTTTTAGGGTAAGGTAATTGGAGCAGAGGGTTTATTTTTTAGCTGTATGGATTCCCAAACAGTAGGACTTCCTAATCTGTATGTCATTCAAACTCTAGATTATCTGCTCATCACTACTCATAGTATAAACTCATACTCCTATCCTCCATTTCAATAAATAGTTGTCAAATTTGTTCCAATGCATAGTGCGTATTTAGTCTTACAAACTGTACTCCCATACGCATGAACCTACCTGTAAAGGAGTTGTTCAATATCCATAGTCTCATTGTAAGCTACCTCCCCCCTTGTTCTTTGTGAAGTCTCTTGCATATCTGTGTTCCTGACAAAACAAAATATGGCTAGTTGAACATACCTCAGGATGTAACTATCAGTTTTCAGGGTCACTGTCTTGTATTTTTCTGTTAGGGTTTCAGGCTCCCAGACATCACCTTCATTGGTGGAGATGTGCATCTTTCTTTCTCCTGATTAGGATTTTTAAGGTTGCACAGCCTCCTCCCATACACTATGGTAGCCCCAGCAAGACAGCCTGCCTGAAGGCCAGCACCTGTGTGTTGCTTTCTTTGTGAAGATCATGACCATGTTCTAACCAGTGACCATGCAGCTCTTCCAAAGCAAAATACATTTTTTTCTTAGGGCAAAAGCATTAGAGAGAAAACTTTATAAAAATAAGTTCCTCCATGGTTCCCTAATAAGCATATCAGAGATCACGCATCTTCCACATGGGGAGGCCAGTGTCCCTTCCAACCTGTCAGCAAGTGTTGGGACCTTTCTTGGACAGAAAGTGCTGTCTGTTTGCTGAATCAAGCCCCTGTGTCCGTTCAATCTTGTGTTTTTATATCAAAAGTCTTGCTTTGTTCCTCCAGCCTCCAGAAAGTAGATAAAACCTGCCCTTCTCCTTGTTCCACAGGAGGTCAAGCTTCAAAGGCTGGGAATCTACAGATCCAATCTTGGACTTCTGCATTAATCACCCCCTTAGTGATTACAGAATCTGCAAGAACCCCTGCCCCTTACTGGACCCACCAGGAAGCCAAGTGCATGTGTGCGCACACACACACACACACACACACCACTTAAAGGGCTTTGACTATCCTATACCTCATACTGGTCTGGCTCTTCCCAGTATAATGACTTTTTGAGGTTTTAATGCTTTAAACCAGGAGTAGGCAACATGTGGCATGTGTGTGCCGAAGGTGGCACGCGAACTGATTTTCAGTGGCACTCATGCTGCCCGGGTCCCGGCTCTGCATTTTGATTTAATTTTAAATGAAGCTTCTTGAACATTTTAAAAACCTTATTTACTTTACATACAACAATAGTTTAGTTATATATTATACACCTATAGAAAGAGACCTTCTAAAAATGTTAAAATGTATTACTGGCACGTGGAACCTTAAATTAGAGTGAATAAATGAAGACTCGACACATCGCTTCTGAAAGGTTGCCGACCCCTGCTTTATTCATAATATACAATATGGTCCCCAAAGA
Organism: Gopherus flavomarginatus; assembly: GCF_025201925.1. NCBI lineage: Eukaryota > Metazoa > Chordata > Testudines > Testudinidae > Gopherus > Gopherus flavomarginatus. The sequence goes on from NC_066622.1 coordinate 43,213,156, forward strand.
CACTGCATGTAGTTGCAATATCTATCACACTAATACCGTTAATATGATTGAAAGTAGTACAGGATGAATCTGTTACAGTTTTAGTCTAACAATTGACTATGCAAAAATAGCATGTTATTACTCAGCACTTCTGCTTCCTATGTATTTTCAGTGAAGCATCACTTCTGACAAACATTTTCACTACTGTTTACTCAAATTAACACAATACAGGCAAGACAGTTAAGACTGAGTGGGCAGGATGTAATTCCTGCTCAGTTATCAGAACAGTTAAAGAAGTTACTAATTTAAGGCCAAATTCTGTGTTCGGTGGCATGTGACCAACCACAGCTGGGGTTGTGCAGCTGTCATGCAGGCCATAATTTGCAGATGATAAGATTTGCATGGGTATCACAGAGTATTTGAGGACAATGGGATTGCACATGTAACTGAGAGCAGAATCTGAGCTGCAGAATCTTTCAGGCTAGCGGTTTCACCATTGAGAATGAACCCAACTTAAATTTGAAAACCTAGGGAGAACTTACATGGATGGCAGCTAGTAAAATTGTTGACTGAGAGAGTTTGATTTGAAGTGTCACTCAAAAAGCATGGCTAACATGAACCTATGTTTAGTTACTTTTCAGAGCAGAACCATACCTTAAGCATATGAAAAAAATCTGTGTATATTTGATGTAATCCAATTTAATTTTTCTATAATAAAACTTTTTAATTAAATTGGAAAGGACTTTTACTGTGTAAGTGAAAATGAGTTCAGAGTGTGGCAGTTTCATGAAATCAATAAGGCACATTATGAAAACTCCAAGCACAAGTATTGCCAATCCTTTCTGTTTTGGTGAGTCTGAGAACAGATCAATGAGTTTATATCAGACTGCAGCAATACCACTACATCTTTCTCAAGTAATTGGGCAATTCACAAAATAAAATATTCCAGCTAGGAACATTTTAATGTTCATTTCAGTAAGTGGTACATTTATTTGTTTGAGGGAGTTAAAAAGACACTAGGTAACCATCATTTGTTTGAGATAATGATGGGCTGCAAAGAACAGTTTTCAAAATGAGTCTAGAAAGGGAAACTTTGTTACTCATTACTTCATCACCACTGAATCATGTATTCTTAAATTTGAGTCCTTGCTATGTGCCAAGCAGACTGAAGGCCTCACAGCCACTTTGAAATGTTTGAGTGTTATGATTACACTACAGACAGAGCAGAGTATTCCATTATGTTTGTTCTTCATGGTTTTATTGGGTGCTTAAAAGCAGGATTTCATTTAGTTAGTGATTTCTTGCAGTTGTGGTGATGATACCCTTGTACTGCTTGCACCAGGTCCCTTGGTAGTAAATTGGGGCAAATGTAACTTTTAAAGTAAAGAGGAGGAAACATTTGTGGATCGGATATTTAGACAGAGGTTAAAACTTTTGCAAATCTCTAAGTCCCATTGTGAAAAGTGACTTGGGCACTTAAGAGGCTAAGTCTCTTTGAAAGTCAATGGAATTTAGGCTTCTAAGTGCCCAAATTATTTTTTTGAAATGGGATTTAGATCTAGTATAAAATTTACAAAAACCTCAAATTTTGTCGCATTAGTCATGAACTACCTTACTGTAGGTGTAGTCCCATTGAAATAAATGAGCCTATTTGCCAATGAAATTACTCTTCAGGATGTATATGGTTGGATTCTACCACCCTGTGTAAACAGGGTGTGAAGCCTGGGCCCTGTGTAATGGTTCAGGCCACAACATTATTATTAGAGTGGAGAGCATAGAGAATTGCGACCAGTAATGTACTTGCAGATTAGAGTTCTGAAGCTAACCCAGATTGTCTGTCAGCTGAACGCAAAAGCTTATGTACCAAACCCCCAAAGCTGCAATATAAAAACATTGTTGGACTTGAACACCCAAATCTAAATCCCACCTTTTGAGTGCTCCGATTAATACCGTGTCTGGATAGTCTGTGGAGGGTTCATTAGAATGTCTAGAAATAGTGTCCAAGTGTGAGATATGAACAACATTCACTTGACCATATTCTAAACAGGGCTCCTTTGCAACATAAAGGGACAGAGTGTGTGCAGAAGGAAGGTATACCAAGGCTATAGCCTCAACTCTCCAATCTCCAACGGATCCCCACCCTACATTAAGCAATGGAGCCACTTCGTGACTGGACCAGCAGCGCTGTGTTTGTGTCATATGCAACTGGCACACTTCTGTTCCAGTTTAATTTCTCATCTAGCCTTCCAGTGTTGGGATATAGTTACTCCAGAGAAAATGCATTGGCCAGGCTGTCACCTGGTATAAAGTAAACTGGCCCCTACTCTTTCTTCTCTTCTCTCCAAATACCCTGAATTTTATTTCTTTACCTTTCTCAAGAACTGAAACATAAACAGCTTGAGCTAGAAGGAATTAGATTGGGACAGATGGCACTGTCTGGTGCCAATGCTTTACTCCTTACAAGGCTTTACAGCAACTTTCACTTCCTTTCAGGCAAGAGAAGAAGGTGAGGTTATGGGAAGGTAGCTCACTTGCATACTCCAGCTCAGTCTACTTTTTGGAAGGCTATAGAGAGCAGTTACGTTATTCTGCTGTCCCATTCTTGTCCATCCTCTAAGCAAGAACTCCCCCTTCCCCAGCTCCTGCTCCCTCCCCAAATGGGACTCCTTCCCACCTCATTAGCTCCCCCACCCAGTACCAGAATATGAACGTTGCTCCCCTTGAGCCAACAGCCTTCAAGCTGCCCCTCTGTCTCCATCCCTGCTTCCCTACATGTGCTGCCAGCTCTATGTCTTTCCCAGCCTGTCCTGACCTTCCAGTGTTACCCACCTCCTTTCTATTAGTTCCTAATTAGAGGAAGGGTTGGAAATCAACTAGATGGACAAGTTAAATCAGGATGGTAATCCAGAGAAGGAAAGGAGGTTCCTATTTGGGAAAGGGAGGGGCAGAACCAGAACTGACTGCTGCCAAGAATCGTGATCCACCCTCCCCATAAAAAGTGACAAAGAGTCCTGTGCCACAGGACTCTGTCACTTTTTACAGATCCAGACTAACATGGCTACCCCTCAGATACGTGCCCACAAGTTAACTCTAGTTCTAGCCAGGCGACTATGCCAGCAGGCTTGCTGAAATCGAGAAGAATGTCCAGCCCTAATCAAGCACACATCTTGCTACTAGCTAAAATGCTAAGAGTTCAAGATTTACAGTTTTTTATTATTCATTGTTTTTTAAAAATGAGATGCACAGTGTAGCCATTAATCAAATACAAATAACAGTCTTTATTAAATCTGTCTAAATTAGGCAAAACAGCTAAAGCTTTAATAGGGCATGATTAAGGCTGCGAGTCTGTCACGGAGGTCACAGAATCCATGACTTCCATGACTTCTGCAGCTGCTGGTGCTGGTTCAGGAGCTGCCCAAGCTGGGCTTCCCCGGCTCCAACTGGCATGGCCATGCAGCTCCTAGATGGTGGAGAGGTCAGGGAGCTCTGTGCCACATGCTGCCTGCACCCACGGGCCCTGCCCCCTCAGCTCCCATTGGCTGTTGTTCCAGGCCAATGGGAGCTGTGCAGCCAGCACTTGTGGGGGGAGCAGTGCACAGAGTCCCTGGCGCCTTTGCTACCTAGGACCTGCAGGAACATGCAGAGCCGGGTAGGGAGCCCCTGCCAGCCCCATCAACCTTCCCCCCACCCCCAGCACCAGTAGGGGTCCCAGACTGCAACCGTGGCCTGCACACCCCCTTCCCAGCACCAGCGGAGTCCTGGGCCACCTCACCAGCACCCGCTGCACCCCAGAGCACCCGCGGCCCCCCGCCCAAGTTTTAGTTAGAGGTATATAGTAAAAGTCATGGGCCGTGAATTTTTGTTTATTGCCTGTGAACTGTCCATGACTTTTACTAAAAATACCGGTGACTAAAATGTAGCCTTCAGCATGATTATGCTGAAAAAAAAGTACAACAATCGACTGCTCATAAGAAAAATTAGTCACCTAACAAATAATGAAGACTGAAGTCTAATATAGCAACTCCAATTTACAGCTGAGGATCTAGCTATTGTGGCCGGAAAATTACATATATTTGTCCAATATTTTACACCTCATTAAGGGCCCAATACAGATACCAGGGGGACAAGAACTCTGGAAATGCTAATGATTAGACAGAAAATAGATAATCCGACTTCCATTGAAATGAATGGTAATTGCTCAAATATTTAGGTGGGAGCAGTAGGTAGTTAGTAAGGAATGAACTTTAACCAATACTACTAGTCAAGGGTTTGGAGGGGGGGGTTCTTCCTTAAAAAAATTCATGTGGAGCTTCTACAATGTGGGACAGCATCTGTCTTTGGGAGTGGAGGAATATGCTTATAAAGTTGATGTTTCTTTCGCAATGAATGAAGAAATACATTTTAATGCACTATAATAGCAGTGCTTAGTCTTTGTGTTTTTTGCTCATGGGGCACTGAAGGAGAGAGGTTCTTTGGAAAATGTGGACCACATAGTATTGCTAAGCAGTTTATTAGGATTATCAGCAGCAGCAGCACTTTGAAGAGCATGTTTATGCAAAGTTCTTATTTGAGTAAAGCAGTTACCTTGCTTGCAGATACAGGAAGATGCACTGAAGTACCTCACCTGGTCATCATTACCTGCAATGTTTCCACAGAACCACCAGTTACTGGAGAAATGAGGGTGTTTGGAAGCCTCTAGTGAGGGAAGTTGGCTCATTTGGTTTATAACTTGAAGGACTTGTGTTCACTGTTTTGGCTTGTTCTACTTTCACCACCAGGGTGGGGGATGGTGATGCTGTTTATTTTCCCTAGAAGTACTGATATCTAGCACAATGAATCCCCTTTCCAGCTCTGCCTAAATCATGTCATTGCATATGACTTCTGTATGGTCACAAATCTATTAAGCCTCTCTGACACACAGGTGTTTCACCTAATAATTGCCAAAAGTATTCTAGAAAAATGAAGTCCCAACTCTCCATAAATTTAGTATCCTGGTTGACTGCTTGGATTGACTCAGCTGGTGAACAGTAAATTACAGAACCAGATGTATGATCTTGGAGGGTATCTGTAGTTGTCATTAACAAGCTTGGTTGTATTAATATAGGTCTTCTGGTCTGAGTCTGGAACAAAGACACCTGCCATGGTGAAGATGTGTTTATGACTTGGGCTTCAGCTGAGTTCATGTTTGGCTCAGTTTTGCGGTGTTACTGCAGCATGACTTTATTTTAGCTAAACTGGTTCACTGATCTCTAGTCACATAGCTGGGTAACTTCCCATCTCTTCAGCACATTAACAGGTGATTTGGAGAGTTCCTAGATAGAAATAAACTTCTGCTATGTACAATAATGGTTTACACATTAGGCTGTGTTACTCTGTAAGCATACTCTCTCCTGTTCTCTATGCAGCATTCACTTAATCTTTGCACTATTGATTTAATCTAAAAATACAGTTTTCCATCTGTGTAGACCTGTGAAGTAATTGATGTAAAAACACCTATTTCCAAAGACTGGCTAAGAAATACTGTTTGTTTAAGTTGGATCCAAAACACTAAATCCAATTTTAGTGAAACTGTAAATTGAAAAGCTGTGCAGTTCATCTGGATAAAGCTGCCTGATGCCTTCATTTCCCACTTCAACATCTTTTTTCCAATTGCTAATGATCCATTTGACTGTTAGGGGCTACCCTGTGGATTGTGCTGCTCTCAGGAAAGGGCAGTTTGGTTCTTCTCGACTTTAAACCACATCAAGAGCTGCAGCCACGGTAATCGTCAGCAAGTTTTAGGGTCATCATGAACAAAGACTGTATCTTGCTAGATTAAGTATAAGACCTTAAGATGCAGGTTTTCAATTTTATTTGCTTGTAACCATCTCCACCTTTATCTCTTATTTGGTATCACTTATTGCATGCTCTTTTGTTGTTAAACTTATTTTAATTTTACTATACATCAATTCAGTGCAGTGTCTGAAGGGAAGAGTGTATTTACCCCAGTTAAATTGATAAGATCTGATGTATCAACTCTTTAACAGAGCAGCGAACTTAGTACGTTATCTTCTGTGAATAGTGGTAGGGTCTGTGCACTGCAGAGAAACATCTCTGAAGAGCTATGGGGCTGAAGTTCACTGATTGTTACCTGCTAGATGAGGTTTGGGCCAGGAGACCCTTGAGGAGTTTGCTGGTGAGGAAGACAGACTGGTGTGACAAGGAGGTAACACATAGTGTAATCACCAGCAAAACTCTCTCTTGCTGAGTCAGAGTGGTACCACAGTGGCTCACAGTTCCGGGCATCCCTACCAATGTGCTACACAGGTGCATCATGGTTATAAGCTCATGATGTTTGGACAGACTTATTTCTGGATGGCTCTATGACTGAACTGCATAAATTTCATACTCCCTAATTTTAAAAATTACTCTAGTGTTCTGTCTCCAGTGCTCCTTGCTGATATCCTACCCATTAGGACCAATGATATGCTCTTTTCCATTCATCACACTAAAATGGTGTGATGGAAGAGTTTCTTCTGGATGACTGATGACTTAAGAAACCACTGGGGATGTGAAGGCAGAAGTAACTATTAGAAGGGGTGCGACTATTACAGATTTACAGAAATCAAAGAGAAAAGATGGTGTTTGGGTGTAAGTTAGTGTTTTCCAATATACAGAGAAAAGTGAAAGGAAAATAACCTGGATATTATAAGGACCTGAACTTGCCAAGTGCTGAACACCCTCAGTTTAAGGTCAACCAGAAGGCCTGAAAGTATAAATGGAAATTGTCAAATGCTTGAATACCACACAGAAAAATGATTCAGTACCCTCCTCTAATTCTTTAAAGTTATTGATTTTATTCTTAGCCTTCCCTTTGGTATTTTCATCTACATGTCCTGAGTCTGATCCTTCCATTGGCCCATGATTTATGGAATAGTCTGTGAAAAAGGCTGGATGAATTATTTTGTTATTCCAGACATACCAGGCAGAATGTGGAGGCCATGGTCAGAGCCCTGGAGTTGCTCCAGGTACTGCCACCAGGAAGGTACGAACCAAACCTCTGATTCCTGAGATGTGCTTCACTGCAACTGGCTGCAGCACTGACCTCAATCTCTCAACCTCTTACCTGGAGGAAGATGGAACCAGTGTCCTGATCACCTGCAAAAACTGCAGTCTGTGTTCATGCTAGCTGTTATGGTGTGTCCCCTGTTTTTTCACTTTGTGAACTAACAGCAAAAAGATCCTATCTTTTATTGATGTTACTCAAAATTGTTTGAACACTTCAAACTGTAGATTAACAAACGGTAGCAAGCATTCAGTAATTGTACATTGATTTTCAAGCATTGTGACTGATCATCCAAATCATTTTCTGTTATTTGTTCCTTGATGTCCTTTGTTCCTTTACAAACACAAGGAGTACCTAGAGATTGATTTTTAGGCTGTGAATTACAGGGAAGAGGATGTGTGTGTCTGGGGTGCGGGGTAGTACCCATAGGTATCAGTAGATGATAAACCAAGTGAATTTTCAGTTTCTTACTTGCTGTTTCCTCTTTACAACAAAACAAATTGTTCTTGCTGAGTGTAGACTCTACATTTAAGATATTCATTTATTTCTGGGAGGCTGGGTGGGGAGACACAAGCCACCAATATCAAATTGTGTGGGCTTTTTACACCAGAACTTGCATGTTAAAATGCTGTCACCTTCTCACCAACTAATTGTATCTGCACAGTCCCAGCTTCAAAGGATGCAGCCAGTTCCTTGTCCAATTTATAGACTCAGACTTCAAGGCCAGAAGGGATTATTGTGATCATCTGATCTGATCTCCTGCACATTGCAGGCCACAAAACCTCACCTACCCACTTCTGTAGTAGTGGACCATAACCCCTAGCTTGAATTACTGAAGTCCTCAAATCATGATTTAAAGACTTCAAGAGAATCCACCATTTACTCTAGCTTAAACCAGCAAGTGATGCCTGCCCCATGCTGCAGAGGAAGGCGAAAAAAACCCAGGGTCTCTGCCACTCTGACCTGGGGAAGAATTCCTTCCTGATCCCAAATATGGCAGTTAGTTAGACCCTAACAGTATCAGCAAGACCCCCAAGCCAGATGCCTGGGAAAGAATTCACTGTAGTAACTCGGAGCTCTCTCCATCTAGTGTCCCATCCCATTGGAGATATTTGCTACAGGCAGTCACAATGGACCACATGCCATTGTAGGCAGTCTCAGCATACCATCCCCTCCATTAATTTACCAAAACATAGTCTTGAAACCAGTTAGGTTTTTTGCCTCTGCTGCTCTCCTTACTTAACTATCTCTGTACCAGAACTCAAGTAAGTGCAATAGTGCATGACTGAAAGCTCTTTCACATACGTTCATGCAACCAAAAACTTCAATAGAAAAAATAATGAAGTTGGCTGACTGGAGATTCATCTAAGAATGGGAAGATGCTCTGGGAATATTTTCTTACCCGAGCTCTAACTTTGAAGTTGCTGACAAAATTCTGATTGGTTCCTAATAATTAAGTGATGCATTGAGATCTAATAGTTAGAACCAGGTGCTGAATGTAAGGTTGATTATCTGTGCATTCCTCAGCAAATCAGTTAACGCTATTTTTTCTAGTCCTCCTTTTGTGAAAGGGATAAAATACCTGTTTGACGAAGATGCCATGAAAATAAATTGTTTGCAGAGTACTTTCTATCTGCGATACATATTAATATCTACTATCTTAGTGTCTGAGAACCTCTCATATTTTCTTGTAAAAGACACTTTTTTATATCTCACTTCCTACCCAACATGTAGCAGGGCCGCCTGGGGGGTGGGGGGGGGCAAGAGGGGCAATTTCCCCAGGCCCTGGGCCCCATAGGGGTCCCCATGAAAGTTTTTTGGGGCCCCTGGAGCAGGGTCCTTCACTCGCTCCGGGGGCCCCGGAAAACTCTTGCAGGGCCCGGGCCCCCGGACCTTCTTCCGCTCCGGGTCGTCATTGGCAATTTGGCAGCAGGGGGTCCTTCCGCCCCGGGACCTGCCGCCAAAGTGCCAGGTCTTTGGCGGCAACTCGGCGGCAGGAGGCCCAGGCCCCCTGAATCCTCTGGGCAGCCCTGACATGTAGGAATAAATGCTTGATCAGAATTAGGATAGAGAGAGAGTAGTACTTACTATGGGAAAGTTAGGTCAAGTTCTGCATTGGGTTCTCTAAGTAGTTCTCTTGTCTCTTCTTATAGTGAGTTTCATAGTCTTGGTCCCATTCCTGTGAAGGTTTTATCTTCTGTGCTCCCTAGTTTCAAATTATTGGAGAGTAGTCTGTTGTTCCAGTTCTCTTGTCTCGGAGGTCATGGCAGAGAGAGGCTTTAAAATCAAGATATAAGTGGTGAATGTTACTACTAGTATTATAGCATCTTTCCTTTTTTCTCTTCTTGCTCTCCTTTTTCCCAGAGTACTGGCTTGGTTTTTCTAACTTTTTTTGAACAATTGAGACATCAGTTTCTTAATCTTGTGTTGCTCCATTTCCCATTTCTAGATTATCCTTTTAAATAATTGGGTGGCCAGCACTGAGTATTTAGTATGTCTGCATGAATCCCCCCAAACCATTGTCAGAATAACTTCCTGAGTAGTTGCTATTCAATACATATGTTTGCTTTAACATTGTAAACAAGTCTCATTGGTATAGAAACTAAAATTATACCATGTGATAATTGACTCCGGGTTAGAAATTTATATGAGATGAGCTGGTGTTTACTCGAGTACAAAGCGAGCATAGAGGACAACACATATGTATCTGGCAAGTTTTGAGTACAGAGCTCTATTCTGGACAGCATATGGAATATTAGCAAGATAAAAGGCATGTGAGCTCTGCAGGGATTCTAGCTTTCCCTTGGTTTATCAGCCTTGACATTTGAAACAGAAGCGTGGTGATATGCAGTTTGATAGTGGCTCAGATGTTGCTGCAGCACACCACAGTCTGTGTGTTACAGTAAGATATGTTGCAATAAATACATGCCGTTTGCTATCAGAGTAAAATTATAATGGGGAAGGCTCAAGTGATGCAAGTTTATACATGTAGGTGTACACAAACAGACATTTGGTTTCTGGGTAGAAATACCTCTATCATCCTTATGAGCATCACAGACAGAGGATAAAGAACTGAGGGTAAGAAACAATCCAGATGCAAGTTTCCACATCCATGTAAAATGCTTTGAAAGTAGCAACTTGGGAGAAGTTAGAATCTTCAGTTACGTCTTGGTCAAGGTTTGTCATTAAATGTTGCGGTTTTTTTAGTCCAAGTGTTTGAAAAAGCGAGTTGTAAAATGACTGTCAATCAGTAAATGAATAAATAAAAATAAAACCGTCTAAAATGACCATGCATCTATCTGGGCTTTGTATATAGCACTGTTTTAGTTACTTGAAATGCAGGTAACTTACCATCTGTCTAGTTTGTATGTACCACTGCCCTCTAAAGGAAAGAATCAGAACTCTCCATCTGTGTCATAGGCCTTAATCTCGCAACAGTTGACTGACACTCCTTTAGCTAGTGTTTGTGCTATTTGAACAGGAGTTCCATCCTAATAATCACTGCCAAGTTCTAAGTAGCCAGGGTGCTCAGCACAGCGAGAACAGTGAAGGCCATGGATTTGTCACTATAAAAAAACTGGAATGACACATCACTGATTCAACTAGCCAATGAATATCCTTGTTGCATTTCTGTGATTCACATAAGTGAATCTATTGCTATATGCAAGAATGTATCTGCCTTGGGACTATTTTTATATCTTAGGGGTTTTAACAGTTATCCTGCTTCTCAGGTGGGGAATGGGTGTTTTCTGCTGAGATTGCACATGTAGTATGATGGTGCTCAGTTTGGTAATCACACTAACACTTAATGGAAGTTCTTTAGCTGTTTTAGCATCAGACTTCATTGTCTTTACTCAGTTTAGTTCAGTGGAGGAGAAAGTAGATGTGACATTCAGTATTGCTAGCTAACTCAGGTGAGGATTCAGAACTGACTTTGTATTGGTCTTTGGGAAGTGTTCATTGCTGGACAGTTCCCCACTTTTTTGACATGTGCCACTATCTGTGCTTGGATTAATGATCCAGGATGTGCAAAGCCTGAGGAAGTAAGACCCACACTAGCAATTGCATTCTCCAATTACATTCTTATTTCAGACCAGCAGACTAAGGGTAAGGCTCCTCTGAGAAGTGGGAAAAATGTGAAAATGCACAGTAGCCCTATTTGTAAGTGTTAGTGAATTTATTGCCTTAGCCGGGGTACTTAGACACTAAAGACTGTCTGTAGTTTAATGGGCAAGCAACCTTTGAAGAGCTCACACTCAGCTATAAGATTTGCTCCTATAGTGCATATGATTTATAGCTTTAGTCCTGCTTTGCTTATTTCATCTTCCAGTTGCAATGTTTCTCCTTAACTGGATGGCAACAACTAAAAATTTCTGACAAACAATTCACTGATGTGTACTTTTGTGTCAGTGCAGCAGCCTAAAACAAGCTTGGGATCAGTCTCAGGTGTCAGTCTGTCTGAGAGTGCTTAAGAAGTAGCATAAGAGGTAACCTGCTCAGATCTTAGATGGAACTGAAAGGGTCTTGCAGCCTTCACTGGTGTCTCCTTTGGCTGATGGAGTAGCCTTGATAGGGAGTTTCATCTGCTGCTTCATCTGGAAGAATGGTGGCTGGACTACGAGAGTGCTAGGCGTCTTCAGCAGGGTATGGAGGTTCCCAAACAAATGATTTTGGGGGTTCAGCCTGTGTTTTTACTTTAGTCCTTATACCATACTTAAGAATGAGATTAGAGTTCTGGGCCATTTCCATGTATTTTTAGATGTGACAGCTTAGCTTCCTCATTATATGGCATAAAATTAAGCCAAGAAAAACTGTCTGGAAGGGACAAGCTTCCTAACCATAGCCTCCTAAGAGAAGTAATAGAAACCTCTTTCAATTCTGTGGAAGGAAGAAGAGCTTTCCCAGCTGTAATAGTAAACTCAACATTAACTATGGAGCTGTACCTGGCACTTCCATAATGATTCCATTCTTCACTTTGTGGGGTTTTTTTATGCCAGTGAGCTGGGAAGCTACAAGACAACTCTAGAGATTTGCTTAAGACAACTTTTATCCTTATCCTTTTATCCTTTGAACATTCCAGGGCTTCCTAGCATGACCACCAACATTTTATTTTTGTTCAACTTAAGATTTTAAACCAGTAACAACCTGTAAAAAGACACAAACCCTCAAATGTGAAGTAAAATAAACTTTAGTGTACTAGAGATTTAGAAAGGTTAACTTCAAAAGTTTCTTGGTAGGTTCTGTGATACTTATAGCATTTCAAAAAGCTTTGGGCTTCTTTTGAAGAAAGGCCTGTACGTGCATAGAAGTTACAGGGAAAAGAAATAAAGTATATTAAAGTGAGAATGAAAAGAATGAATACAGATGAAATTTAAAAGGCTGACATTAAGTTTTACGTTGTTTGCAGTGTTGTACCTTGGTTTGTCCCAGGATAGTCAAGGTAGGTGAGGTGAGAGTCAAGGTAGGTGAGGTAATATCTTTTATTGGACCAACTTCTGTATGTACTGGTCAAAGGGTTATAGATGGTAAATCCTCTGGGGATTATTTTGTTTCTTATATTTTCTCACGAAGTAGCTGGACTTAACAGTGATATCATTCTTCTTCTTCTTCATATTGGGAAGTTTCCATTTAAATGGCAAAATTTGATATATTCCATAGTTTGCAGTGGTTTGGTAGCTGTGCTTTAATCCCGGGATATTAGAGAGACAATGGACTAACTTCTGTTTTAAGATTAAAAGGCTTTTTTTTCCTGAGCCAAGACAAGATAGTGAGTTATATCAGGTTATGAGGCTAACTCTTATCCATGGGCAGGGCCCTACCAAAGTCATAGTCCATTTTCCTCAATTTCATGGTCATAGGATTTTAAAAATAATAAATTTCATGATTTCATCTATTTAAATCTGAAATTTCATGGTGTGGTAATTGTAGGAATCCTGACCCAAAAAGGAGTTGTGGGAGGGGGAGGTCCCCAGGTTATTGCAGGGGATGGTGGTGGTGTTGCGGTATTGCCACCCTTACTTCTGCGCTGCTGCTGGCGTCAGCACTGCTTTCAGACCTGGGTGGCCAGAGAGCGGTAGCTGGTGGCCAGGTGCCAAGTTCTGAAGGCAGAGCTGCCGCCAGCAGCAGCATAGAAGTACAGATGGTATGGTATGGTATTGCCACTCTTACTTCTGCATTGATGCCTGCAGAGCTGGGCCCTCACTCAGAAGTAAGGATGGCAATACCCCGACCCCCTAAAATAACTTTGTGACCCCTTTTTGGGTCAGGACCCCCAATTTGAGAAATGCTGGTCTCCACAGTGAAATCTGTATAGTAAAGGGTAAAAGCACACGAAAGACCAGATTTCACAGGTGTGGGCTGGGGTGGGCTAGAGGGGGCTGGCCTAGCCAGCCTTTTGGGAATTCCCCCTACATTTATACAAGGAATCCTCAGGTGGTATAGAGCCATCATAGCAGCTCCTGTATTGGCCTCTAGCATAGGAGGAGAGATGGAAGGGAAAAAGGAGCATTGGCATCTTTATTTTCTGGTGATTGCCAGATGCTAGAATGGTGCCATGGGCTTGTTTAACTGAGGCCATGTGTTCAGGCTCAGATCAGTCCCTGTGGCTACAAGGAAACATTGAAGGATCTGGCTGTATTGTATATTTCTATCTGTCTCTGTGTGTATGAGTGATATATATATAAATTCTCTGTAATACATTTCATTCAGTTATTGGAGGATCTGAGCTCCTTAAAACATTAATGAATTTAACAGCTCACCCATCGTAAATTATAATTTACATCGTTATAGGTGAAGAAACTGAGGCTGAGTGTAAGAAAGTGATACATCCCTGGTTATTTAAGTAATTTATGTAGAGCTGGGAACAGAACTCATCTGTCCTATGTCTTAGCTACAAAGGACATCTGAAGTTTACAAACAAACTTCATTAAAAGATTTGAGTGTTTCATCTGAATCCAGCTAACACCCAGAAAATATTACTTTACAAAAAATTTTCACAATCACCATATAAACCTTCATTAATCCCATGCGTTTGACTTACACCACTATAGCTAATTTAACTTTGCCCACTAATATTTGCCAAAAATACAGAAAGGTCAAAATAAAAAGGTTAAAAGCAGACATAGGTGCTGGTATGGGGGGTGCTGTAGCACCCCTGGCTTAAAGTAGTTTCCATCATGTACGAGTGGTTCTCAAACTTCTTGGCTTTTTTGCAGATCACTTGAAAATTGCTGAGAGTCTCAGCAGACCACTTAGTGTTCTTTCCAAATATTGTTTGTACCATTAGTTAACTATTGTAAAGTGCTTTGGATAAAAGCGCTATACCAAAAAAACCCAATAATAATTAACTGCGGCTGGGAAGGAGGGGGTTCCCTCCCTCTCTCCCCCACTTCAGCAGCACCCGAGCTGGGGCTGGGAAGGAGGGAGGTCTCTCCCCGGCAGCGGCAGTCCTGGAGCTAGGGAAAGTCGCCTCTTTCTCTGGATGCCGCAGCCCTGCACATCCCAAATTTCCCACACCCCCTCTTTTCATCCTATTCCCCCCAAGGCCACCACTTCACCTTACATATACGTCTTCTCCAGGGTCCAGGCACCTAATTAGTGGAGCCACACCTGCACGGCTCCGCTAATTAGGTGGGTGGCCCTTAATTCTCTCAAGTGCTGCTGCCCAGGCTCTCAGCACCCCCACTATACAAATTGTTCCAGCACCCCTGCTAGCAGATTATAAAAATAAATAAATAAATAAATAAAATTAATGTGGTAAATTGAACAGGAATGTGATAGCACCTGTGTAGTTGGTCACTATTTAGGATATTGCCTGCCCTATTTACTAATTCACTTCCACTGGGACTTACCCTATCCTCACAAACCCTGAGCAGCTCATACAGACATTGTTTTTAAAAAAAAAAGAAAAGAAAAACCCAAACTGGTAGGCATGTTTCTGCCTTATCCCCCTTAGATGTGATAGAGGCCCCCTCAAAGTACAGTACACGACATTAAGGGCCAAGATGAGTAGATTTCAGTCCTGCACCAATGACAGGCTTTTTATGCATAAAAACTACAGCTTTAAAGTCCATTATTGTGCAGTTCTTGGCTAGAAATTGGAGGAGTTCTCTACTGGACAGAAGATTCCCCACCTGCCAATTAACCCAGCATTCACTTCTATCCAAAAACTGTATCAAGGTATCAGACTTCATCTACACCAAAAAAAAGTCAGGATTTTAAATCTAATTTAGGTCTCTTTTTAGTGTGTTTTTGTATAGCAGGACTCAGAGTTATTAAGGTACCTGGCTTTACTAGCAAAAGATTATGAAACAGTGCCAATAAATGTTTCTAAAATGAAACCTTCCTAAATGTTTGGGTTTTTTTTGACACAGTATGTAGCATGTACAGAATATTTAGTGGTGTGGTATAAAGGTTTTACAGACAGACATTTGTTTGGGATGACCTGCATAATTCACTCATGGCTTCACTAATTTTGAGTTATGTCACTATCTCAAACTCATGATAAACCTTTTACGCTCTCACCTGTCCTATGTCATATGACCAAGGTTTTCCAAGAGTGGCTAATGATTTGGGGTACTTAACTTGGAAGCTTAAAGGGGCCTGATAATTAGAAGACAGGTACTCAGCACCAAGGGCGGCTCTAGCTTTTTTTGCCACGCCAAGCACGGTAGGCAGGCTGCCTTTGGCGGCGCACCTGCGGGAGGTCCCCAGTCCCGCGGATTTGGCAGCACGCCTGCGGGAGGTCTGCCGGTCCCGTGGATACGGTGGCACTTCGGCAGCGGGTACACTGAAGCTGCAGGACTGGCAGACCTCCCACAGGCATGCCATCAAAGGTTGCCTCACTGCCACCCTTGCAGGGACAGGCAGGGCGCCCCTCGTGGCTTGCCACCCCAGGTACGCGCTTGGAGCACTGGTGCCTGGAGCACTGGTGCCTGGAGCCGCCGCTGCTCAGCACTTCCTGACAATCTGGCCCCTTGGAATCTCAAGTTAGGAACTCAAAATCACTAACCTCTCTTGGAAAATACTAGTGACTTCTAAAAATCTAGATCTGCCTGTGTGTATAAAATACAGAATATGAGAGAGAGCGCACTCTGAACTCAGTGTTAACAGCATAGCTTTCAATGGCTTCACTTCACACAGGACAAGGATATTTCATTTTCTTCATCTTTCATTTCTTGTTACAGTGCTTCTGTGAAGTTGGGAGACATACTAAATACAAAGCAAGAAAGGAAACTTTGATTGCTTTGAAAGTTAGACACATTAGGCATGGATTTTATTTACACTGCTGTGATAACTAAGTCACCTAGCCTTGGCACAAAATCAATAAAGAGAACCTCATTTATTTCTTCTCTTCTCTTCTTTTACTCTGTTTTTTTAATTTTGCTGTCCTTTTTCTATCCTCCTTAAGTTTAATTTCTCCATTGATTTTTAATTAAGCTTTCTTTAGGCTCCAACTTGCCAAGGTTGGTGTTTTTCTTGAGTGGATACTTGACAATTTTGACCTTAATATATTTCCTCAAATCTCAGTCTGTACAATGAGGGTAATACCATCTTGGCTCATAAGGGTGGTGTAAAGATAAATTCATATGTTTGAAAAACTTGTCACCAGAGTATCTGAGTATCATAGAAAAACCCATACGTAAATGAATTCTGATTCTATGCAGGGCTTAAAGAGTATGCAATAAATACGGTAGGGACCACACATTGAATAATAAGGATAAAAATATTGACTAGCTATTCATTCAGTGAGTGCTGTCCCTCCGGTGCTCTGTATGTGCTAGGGTCCCTGAAAAACATGGTGATCATGTAATTTAGAGACTGTATCATAATGCATGTGCTCAAAAGGATGAAATAAGATTGCATAGGCAACCTTAGTTCTAGTATTTCCTAGGGTTTGTGAGCTTGACTTTGAAAAGTCTTAATTTGACTTTCGATTAACATAGTTACTTGAATTATAAATCAAGCAAACTAAACATGGGACATGCCCTTCAATTCAAGTTGTATTGGGAGTCAACATGTGTTTGATATGGTAATCTAGCCGGATGTTGTCCATGTATTAATGAAATGCTAGCTTAATGGGGTGAGAACATTCTCCAGCCAAAGAAAAGCAGCACCTAACTTAGAAACTCCCCTTTCCCTTTCATCCCTGTAACTATGAACATCAAAATTTCATTTAGATGCTAACTTTAAAAAAAACAAGATGTAAAAATATGTTAACTCTTGCATTTCCTAACTATGTAAGGATCAAGCAGCCATATGAACACTGTCTACTCATGAAGACTGACTTGGAGTATTTTCCATTCCTTTTTTCCTTTTGAAGAGCTCAGTTGTGGCAGTAAGACAAAGCAAGGTGGTAGGTGTGCCACATTAGTGGAATCTCCTGGATGCAGGGTGGATTGATTTTTTTAAACCAAGGCAATTTAAATCACTAAGTGGAAACCGTTGATTTAAATAATTGATTTTAATCAACTTTTCCATTTGTACCTTATTTATTTTCTAAAGAAAGGTACATTCTCATTGGTTGATATAACCATTAAAACAGGTTTCATTACAACTAAATAGACCCTTTATGCTAGGTCTGATACATCTCTTACTACCTAGGAGGGTACACTATAAATATATACATTTATTTAGGCAATTGTATAGCTTAATATTTTCAGATTTTATTATTTGTATATTTTAGTATTTCGGAAAATAATGAACAACATATTCCTTATTTACTAGATAATTAACTTTTGCTCATGATTGTGTCAAACTGAATTTGGATAGTAATTGGAATTTAATTAAACACACAAAAGTGTGTTTAATTTTTATTTAAATGTTTACAGAGATTATAAGTAGTATAGGCCTTAACATATATTGTATTCAATTCAGATTTAATTTTTAAAAGATATATTTTTAAAAAGAAAAACATTATAATTTTAATAACAAAAAATTCAATTTAAATAAAAAATAGGGCTGTCAAGCGGTTAAAAAAATTAATCGCAATTAATCATGCTGTTAAACAACAATAGAATACCATTTATTTTAAATATTTTTGGATGTTTACTACATTTTCAAATATATTTATTTCAATTACAAAACAGAATAAACAGTGTACAGTACTCACTTTATATTTATTTTTATTACAAAAATTTGCACTGTAAAAAACAAAATTTCAATTCACCTCATACAAGTACTGCAGTGAAAATCTCTTTTTACATTTGTAAGTTCAACTTTCATGATAATTATGCACAAAAAAAACTGCATTCAAAAATAAAGCAATGTAAAACTTTAGAGCCTAGAAGTCCACTCAGTCCTATTTCTTGGTCAGCCAATCGCTCAGACAAACAAAGTTGGTTACAATTTGCAGGAGATAATGCTGCCTGCTTCTTGTCTACAATGTCACTGAAAGTGAGAACGGGCATTTGCACGGCAATTTTGCAGCTGGTGTTGCAAGATATTTATGTGCCAGATGTGCTAAAGATTCATATGTCCCTTCATGCTTCAACCACAATTCCAGAGGACGTGCTTCCATGCTGCTGATGGATTCTGCTTCATAATGATTTAAAGCAGTGCAGACCAACGCATGTTCATTTTCATCATCTGAGTAAGATGCCACCAGCAGAAGGTTGACCTTCTATTTTGGTGGTTTGGCTTCTGTAGTTTCTGCATCTGAGAGTTGCTCTTTTAAGACTTCTAAAAGCATGCTTCACACTTCGTCCCACTCAGATTTTGAAAGGCACTTCAGATTCTTAAACCTTTGGGTCGAGTGCTGTAGCTATTTTTAGAAATCTCACATTGGTACCTTCTTTGCATTTTGTCAAATCTGCTGTGAAAGTGTTCTGAAAAGGAACATGTGCTGGATCATCATCTGAGACTGCTATAACATGAAATACATGCCACATGCAGGTAAAACCGAGCAGGAGACTTACAATTCTCCCTCCAAGGAGTGCACTCACACATTTAATTGACGCATTATTTTTTTAACGAGCATCATCAGCATGGAAGCCTGTCCTCTGGAATGGTGGCCGAAGCATGCAAGGGGCATATGAATGTTTAGCATATCTGGCATGTAAATAGCTTGCAGCTACAAAAGTGCCATGCAAATGCCTGTTCTCACTTTCTGGTGATACTGTAAATAAGAAGCAGGCAGCAGTATCTCCCATCAAAGTACACAAACTTGTTTGTCTTAGCAATTGGCAGTAAGACTGGGTGGATTTGTAAGTGCTACAGTTTTACACTGTTTTGTTTTTGAGCGCAGTTATGTAACCAAAAAAAATCTGCATTTGTAAATTACACTTTCAAGATTAAGAGATTGCACTTCAGTACTTGTATGAGGTGAATTTAAAAATACTATTTCTTTTAGCATTTTTACAGTGCATATATTTGTAATAAAAATAATATAAAGTGAGCACTGTGCACTTCGTATTCTGTGGTGCAGTTGAAATCAATATTGAAAATATAGAAAAACATCCAAAATATTTAATAAATTTCAATCAGTATTCTATTGTTATAAGTGCAATTAATCAGGATTAATTTTTTTAACCACGATTAATTTTTTGAGTTAATCGCGTGAGTTAACTGTGATTAATTGACAGCCCTAATAAAAATTGAGATTTTTTTTTAATAATGCATTGATTTTTATCCGCCCTGGCTGGTTGGGTTGTGGAAAGAAGCATTGTATTGTGACTAGAGAGTTCATGTATTTGCTGCACCACCCTTTAATAGAATGTAACATATAGGACTGTCATTGCCATTGGACCTAACTAGTTCTGGTCAAAATTTTACATCACAACTGTTTTTTAATGAAAAATTGGTTTTTGACTAAATCAAACTTTTCACAGGAAGTGCCTGCTTTCTGTGAGAAACTTGGACCTTTCACTGAAAAACTGAACACCCGAAAAGTTTGTTTGGAAATGCTGCCATGGTATCTCATAGGACTTGTAGTTAGGGTGCCTCATGCTCCCTATCTTCATGCACGTTTGCCAGGGACTCCCTAGATGTTCCGTGGTGGCTTGACAAGAGGGGAAATGGTGTTACATTGTCAAAAGTGACAAAGAGTCCTGTGGCACCTTATAGACTAACAGAAGTATGTGTCCAATGAAGTGGGTATTCACTCACAAAAACTTATGCTCCAATACTTCTGTTAGTCTAAAGGTGCCACAGGACTCTTTGTCACTTTTTACAGATCCAGACTAACACAGCTACCCCTCTGATACTTGTTACATTGTAGGAGATCTAGCCTGGCTCATTTAGGAGAATGGGGCCATGAAGCTCAGTGGCGACATTTCTGAATCAAAATTTGGATTTTAAACTGAAAGTTGTTCTTCAAGTGCTGGTCCCTATGTGTATTCCACTGTGGGTGCACATACGCACAGAGCCGGAGAATTTTTGAAAATAGTGATTGTTGATCCATGTATGTGTCCTCTCTATCTCTCTCCTCGTGCCTCCAGTTGAGGAGATAAAGGGTTAAGTGGACTGATTGCCTCTCCAGTTCCTTCTTACTGGCACATGGACCGGAGTGAAACCGTCAGTGTCCAGAGCTTCATCTTTATCCATACATCTGTACAGAATATTTATATTTGTAAATAGTTTTTAGAAATTTTTGAGTTTATTCAATAGTTTACTTAAAAGTCTTTATAGCTAGATAGTTTAGCTTCCCTGTCCTCGGGAACCCCTCTTTTCTCCATCACCATACCCATTACAGGTACTGGGTTATGTCCAGGATTCCAGGCTTTGCGCTTCTTGCCAGTGATTTCCATCAACACTGCCTGTACTGCCTCAAGGAAGTCCACATCGCAGCAAGGTGAAGTATCTGCTGTTCATTCCCCAGGCATACCCGAGAGGGTCTGGAAATTCACCTTAGAAGCATCTAATGAAAAAATCCATGAGGCCATAGACACACCAATCATCCTGACTCAGCAAGTAGTGCACCTCCTACTATGAGATCTGACTGTGGAGTAGGTAAGTCTGCACCTACAGATCCCTAAGCAGGGTCTAGTCAGGACAACAAGGAGGATTCTCATAAACATGAGAGTAAATCCTCCTCCAAATCCACTTCATAGTGGGATTCAGGCCTGCCTAAATCAAGCAGGTCTTCAGGCCCAACCCAAGAGAACTTAGAACATCCGAAGGGCATGACAAGAAAGCCAACAAGTCAAGGGTTCTGACAGTAGTGGACACGATCCAAAGACAATGGTAACTCCAGTATCATCTAAGCATAAAATCCAGGATCTGACTGTACTGCTAAAAAGCAGTCAGTGAGAACCTCTGCTACCAATAATATCGACTCCATCTTGCATATCTGTGGTACAGACTGGGCAGACAGGATCCCTCATACTCCAGGAAGAACCCAGTCTTATGCTCCTCCTCAGGACATTTTTGCTTTACTAGATCCAGTGTCTCTTTCCCCATCAGGTCCTTCCCTCACGAATAGGGTGACCATATTTCCCTAGGCTAAATATGGGACACCTGGTAAAATGACTCATATTCAAGCGAGTTCAATAGCAACCCAGCAGAACTATACAGTATAAACATTCAAATTAACATCAAGTTGAGTGAACCCCTGTTAAAAATACTACATAGTTGGATTCTTTTTATTTCCCTTCTTATCTTTAAGGTTTTAAGGTTCACATGGGGAGGAGTGACACACACACACACACACACTCTCCTACCTCCTCACACACACATATACGGGGAGAGGTGACACACACACATTCTCGTACACCTCTCTCACATGTGGGGTGGGTGTGACCGACTGACCCAACCCTTCCTGCCCAGGCTCTCCACCGTCCATGCCTCTCTGGGCCCCTGGGATGGACCTGCCTCTCCTAGTATCAGGGTCACATGCCCCCCCAGATTTCTGGCAGGGTTCACACCATAATGTGGCCAGCAGCAACCTTTTGGCATTGTGCAAGAGTGAAGGGATGGGAGCTGCTTCCAGCCACCAGGGAGGAGGAGAGGGGGAAGGGATTACCCAGCCCATGTCTTTGCAGAGCTCATTTCTCCCCTCACCCACCACCGCAGTGTGGCTGGAAGCAGCTTCACCCATCCTGTCCGCATAGTGTCAAAAGGCAGCTAACACCTCCAGGCTACTGTTGGCCACCGACATAACCCAGCCAACTCCTGCTACAGCACAGGCAGGAAGGGGTTAAGATCTAAGGATGCATTGTGCACCAGGGTCCAGGGAACCTAACTGCAGCGACTTCAGCGACCCCAGCCAGAGAGGTGGCTCAGCAGGGGAGGGTGCCTAGGGAGCAGCCCTGCATTCCCTGGGGGCAGGACCCAGGATAGGGGAGTATGGGGTGAAGAAGGTGCTAAGCCTGCTCAGGGAGCTGGTGTGGAGCCTGTAGGTTCACGCTCGAATAGGCTGGAAATCACATCCTCCAGCCGCCACTCCAGAGCTTAGCTCAGGGACAAAGAGGCTTCCCCATGCCAGCACTGTGAGGGGCTTTGGCACATGCAGGGCTTGGCTCCTCCTGGCCAGCACCCTGGGCCAGAGGATCTTGGGCTTTCCCAGGGCGCTGGCCCAGCCGGAGGCAGTGGGGGAAGGAAGGAACCTGCCAGCCAAGCTGTTGGTGAGCTGAGCGCTCTGACCGGGGGCTGATTCTCCACACAGCGTTGGGAGTGGGATGTGCACCCCTGGGGGAGATATGGAGGAGCAGCAGGGTTGGGGGGGGCAACAGGGCAAAGCAGGGAGGGATCACTTAAAGGGTCTATGGGTGAGCAGTAAAAATGACACGTAACCCACTGCCGCCTGGCGCCTACCCACACTCACCAGCCACTGCATCTCACAGCGCACAGCCAATGCCAGCTGGAAACAGGACAGGGTCCTGCTGGCCAAGAGTCAGCACACAGTGGAGGCTGCACTGATGGACCAGCTGGGGGAGTGGCCAGCCCCATGTGCTGCATCTTTGCCCTGCCACCAGCCTTGCTCACTCACCCCCATCATTGGCCACTGAACCCCCCCTACACTCACCGCAAATGAGTGGGTGGCTGGTGAGAAGGGATCCAGCTAGCAGCAAGACCCACCAGTACTAATGGGGTGGGGGGAGACAGAAAATACAGGACAATTTGCCCATTTTTAAGAAAAAGTCAGGACACCTGCAGGAGGGCTTAAATGTCACTTTAAAAACAAGACATCTGGTCACCCTACTCATGCGGGAGATCCTGACTCCACTGAGAGATGTGACATGGAAGAAGTCTGTCTTGCATTCCATCCTCCAGTCATGACTTCCCTCCCACAGGATTGTCAGTACCGCTGGTGGATCCAGAACCAGACTTTTCTTCCTCAAAAGACCCTGGGTGATCCAGTGAACTGATATTTCCTTCTTTGAGGCATATCTTCCTGTACAAGGGACCCGGACTAGTTTGGGACAAACGTGCATCTCAGCATCTAGCTCCATGACTTCCATATGACCTATCTTATTGGCCATACTGGGGACCGTGGTTATCTGTATCATCCCACAGAATCAGTTCATTCTTCCACGGAGGCAGTCCATCACTCCCCTGTCCCCCACAACAGGACAACTAGACCTTTATCCTGATCCTACTGAAGTGGAGGAGTATGCGCCAGATATAGCAGTTCTGCCAGTACCGGCAAGATTACAGCCTTCTTCTCCTCATGCAGCAATGGCTCTGATGGCTCTGTCCCCTCCTGATGACCACAAGCTTTTGTTATGTAGGATTGCAGGGGAGTTACAGATTTCTCTTGAGGAAGTCCAGGATCCTCAGCCTAAGCTCCTGGATATCCTTCAAACCTCTTGTTCCAGCTGTATCACACTTTCTCTTAACAAAGCCATCCTGGAGCCAGCTTGAGCAGTCTGGCATACCCCAGCCAGTTGTGCTCCTCCCCCTAAAACAGCAGAGAAACATTATTTTGTTCCAGCTAATGGGGTCATAAGTGCAGACTTCCCCTCTACCCGGGGGGTGCTTGACACCCCCCTCGCCCCGACCCCGCCCCTGCCCCGGCTCTTCTCCGCCTCCTCCCCTGAGCTTGCTGTGTCCCTGAACTTCCCGCTCCCTCCCAGAAAGTCCTAGATGCCACCAAACAGCTCTTAGGCAGCGGGGGGTGGGGGGGCAAGAAGCACTGGCAGGGAGGGGGAGGAACTGGAATGCAGTGCACTCGCGGGGGGGGAGATGAGGAGTGGGGAGCTTGGCTGCTGGTGGGTGCAAAGCACCAGCTAATTTTTCCCCATGGGTTCTCCAGCCCCAGAGCACCCATGGAGTTGGTGCCTATGAATGGGGTGGAATTTCTCTTCTCCCAATTTGTTCCTTTGTCCAGGCTGCCATACAGGGATCTAGGCAGCAACATCCTCAATCTACTCTGGCTAACAATGAGGGCAAATGTCTTGACTTATTGGGTAGGAAGCTCTTCTCTTCTACATGGCTAAGTATGACTACCTGAACTATTCCAAATTTTTTGGACTTTACTGACAAGCTCCCACATCAGGACAGAGCTCAATTTCAGGCTCTCAGAAGAGAGCAAGGTGATTGATTGCCAGGACCACTCTTCAATCAGTGGTAAATGCAGCAGACACATCCTTGAGGGAAGTGGCTACTGCCATTGTAATGTGCAGTGAATCATGCCTTCACCATTCAGGGTTTTCTAAGGAGGTCCAGAACACCATGGAAGAGCTACCATTTGGTTAAACTTATCTGTTCAACCAAAAGACAGATGAGTCTTTACACCCTGAAAGACTCTAGAGCTACCCCCCACTTCCTGGGAATATAGAACACCTGCCCCAAAAAGAAAATTCCATAGGCAGTCATACACCAAGGCTACACCAGTGACTCAATAGCTCTAACAACAGCGACCTTCTAAGCCACCCTGTAAGAGGGAAAGGACTCAAAAGTCCCGTTTCCTGCACCTTCTGTAGCTGTAACATCATCACAACTAAAGCTCACTAAGCATTATTTTTGATGGGAGCTCAAGAACTGCAACGCAGTAATGCCAGCATCTGTCAATCCTTATACAGCCTTTGGGGGTAGTCAAGCACTTTTCCCACATCTGGAGTGCAATAGCAATGGACAAGTGCATGCTAAATATCATCCCTTCTGGCTATGTGATCAAGTTTACATCCCTGTCCCCTCCAAAAAACCTATTCACACCCTCTTTCAGGGGCCAGTCTCATAACGAGATTCTTAAACAAAGAAGTAGATCTCTCTTACAATGAGGTGCAATAGAGTGGGTACCTCTTGTGTACTATAAGGAGTTTTTTTACTCAACATACTTGACATGTCGAGAGGCCTACAGGTCAACTTTGTCAATGCTTCAACTCTTGTTTTCCTTAGGGATCAGCATAATCTCAGAAAAGTCTATCCTTACCCCAAGCAGATGTTAGGTTTCATCGGCGGGACCCGAAATGCAATCACAGCAAGGGCTTATCTGCTCCCCTGTTGGGTTGGGGAGCTCACTTGGACAACTGCACAGTTCAAGGCACTTGGAGATCTTGAGAGTCCAGGATGCACATCAATAGGTTGGAATGCAGGCTGTCTGAAAGGATTGCAAGACCTTTTTCTCTTTCATTAAAGGTCACCATACCATCATAACCAAATGGAGAGACAATATGAGACAATATCACAACTGTCTTTTATGTCAATAAACAGGGAGAAGCATGATCCATCACCCTGTAAGTAGATGTGGTTATTCTATGGAATTGGTGCATCAGCAATTAAATCACTCTGTTGGCAGTTTACCTTCCAGGGAGCCAGAACATGCTTGTGAATCTCCTCAGCAGGCATTTCACTATTGACCACAAGTGGGACTTACATGACTTTCTAGTGAACAATGTTTTTACCATAGGAAGGACCCCCACAAGACAACTGTTTGCCTCTCAGATGCATGGAAAATGCAGTGTATTCTGCTCCAGAAGAGCCCTAGGATGACACTCTCGGGTGAGGCTCTACTTTATTCCATGCTCAGACTAAACTATGCCTTCCTTCCATTACCATTCCTGTCTCAGGTCTTAGGGAAAAATTGTCAGGACAGAGTGCAAGTCATCCTTATTCTCCCAAACTGGCCCAGGCAATTTTGGCTCCTGAGCCTCGTACACATGTCATATTGACTTCCAATCATCATTCAGAACTTTTTGGATCTCCTAACCCAGGGCAAGGGCAGACTCAAACATCCCAGCCTCCAACCATTCCATCTGGTTTTTGGATAGGCATCAACCTTAGAATGGTCACATTATGAAGGTATACAAAGCATCCTTACCAATAGTAGAAAGGAATCCACTAGAAGATGTTATTTAGCCAAGTGGAATCATTTCTCTGTCCGTGTGCAGCAAAGACTTATCTCCTCCAAAGCTGCAGATACTCTTTTTATTTTGGATAATTGTCTTTCTTTGAAAAGAGCAGACCTATCTAGGGCCACCTGGCAGCAATTAGTGCACACCAACCATCTTCACCTTCACATGGTTTTTCAACCTTTGCTCATCTGTTGACTAGCAATTTCTGGAAAAAAACTAATCAAAATCTTTCTGCCAGTAAAAAAGCCTACTCCTCAATGGGACTTAAATCTTGTTATTTCTGGGCTCACTAAGCCTCCCTTCAAACCATTAGCTCCATGTTCCACGTCTCTCCTATCCATGAAGGTTTCATTCCTGGTAGCCATCACATCAGCCGAGAGAGTAGGTGAGTTGGGAAAGCTGATGGCAAATCCTCCTTACACCATATTCTATAAAGACAAGATTTCATTGCATCTGCACCATAAATTCACCTTAAAGTAGTTTCAGTTTGTCACCTGAAACAGTCGATTCAATCACTGGGGTTTATTCCAAAATCACATGCATCCTCAGAAGAAAGCAGGCTTCATTCCCTCAATGTACTATGGGCTTTAGCCTTTTACCTGCAAAGAACAACAACAGTCAGAAAATCTCCCAGACTATCTATCACTATAGCAGAAAGAGTTGGGGGTCATGCTATTGTCACACAATATACTCCATGTTCACACCCTACACGCTATTGTAATAATGTTTGTACAAGCTATGCCTTGTGAGGTATCGTTTAAGAAGTCATAACTTGCTGATCAATAATATCATGACAAAATGCACATAGCAACATGATATGTAAAGTTATGAACATAAGCTGACCTCATGACTGAAGTATGTTTCCCAGATAAGTCTGGGGACAGGTTAAACCAGTTCCTAAGAGACAAAGGGTATGCTGACGCCTCAGCCAGGTGTCAACAAGACTGATAGACTATTACCTGTTAAGTGGCCATTCTTTGGAAAGGAAAGGGGCAGGGACAAAAATCTACATTTTAGCAAAGGTACAGCGTGGAGTTTCCTTTCTTCACCAGGCTGAGTCACCTTGCTCCCAGCTGGAAATTCTTCTCAAAGTGGGGACAGGACTGTAAAAAGAAGGGACAGGCACCCTAAGGCACCCTCCTCTCTCTTCTTGTCTCTTGTACTACACCTGAGACAACAAAGGAAAACAGCCATTGGAGTCGGGATGGGTGGAGGGAGGATCCTGACCTGAAAGTTTGGTCAGTAATCTTCTGGAGAATGTGGTGAGAAAGCTTGCTTTGCAACTAGGATAGTTTAAGTAGATATAGGTATATATTTTTCTTGTAACCATTTCTGACCTCTATGCCTCATTACTTATACTCACTTAAAATCTGTCTTTTTGTCATTAATAAACTTGTTTTACTCTTTTATCTAATCCAGTGTGTTTAAATTGGAGTGTCTTGGTACGCTATGTAAGGTAATAAGCTGATATATTATTCCCTTAAAGGACTAACAGGCTTGATATATTTGTGCTGTCCAGAAAGAGTTGGCTAGTAGAGGACATACATTTCTGGAGGAAGATCTGGGACTGCGGTCACCCTGCACTATAACCAGAGCGGTAAGAACCAAGGTGTAGCTGGCTGACTGCAGCACATGCACAGACATAGCTGTGAGTGATTTATATGCTGGAGGTTGTTTGTAAACAGTTCAGGTTGGAGGTTACAGTATCAAGGCATTGTAAAATGTATCCCAGGTTACATGGCAGGGGTGACACAGCTACTCATTAATCTGGATTGGGTCCTGGTATGTCACAGCTATATCGCCTCAAAGAATCTCAAAATGGATCTTTGACTGTCTTTTGCTCTGCTATCTGGTAGCTAATCTCCCTCCCCCACAAGGGCTCATTCCATGAGAGCACAAGCAACGTCTCTGTCATTGTTTCAAGAAGTACCTCTATCTGATAGTTGCAAAGCAGCTATTTGGAGTTTAATTCACATGTTTGTAAGGCATTATGCTTTAGTCCAGAATGGTGGTGCTTCATTTGGCTCTACCATCTGCATCCTCACACCATCCTTCTGCTTGAGTGCTGCTTGTCAGCCACTCAGTGGTATACATTTAGGGACCAGCACTCAAAGAAGACAAGAAAGTTACTTACCTTACAGTACCTGGAAGTTCTTCAAGATGTATGGTCCCTTGCTGTGTCCCACTACCTGCCCTCCCTCTCCTTCTCTTCAGATCATCTTTTGATTTGTGGTTCACGAGAAACTGGGGAGGCAGTTGGTCCACTCCACCCTTTATCTCCTCAATTGGAGGCACAAGGAGAGTGAGAATGCATGTGCAGACCAGGGAACGCTGCTTTCAAAAATTCTCTGGCTCTGGACACATGAAGTGCACGTGTACCCACAGTGGAATACACATAATGGCCACATGTTGTCTCAAAAAACCTCCAGTTCCGTAACGTAAGTAACTTTCTCTCATTGGCAGAAAATGTTCAGTTCTGCTTTTGATTCCTTTTGTTAAAAATATCTCTGGGAAATTGATAATTTTTATTTTTTGAGGTTTACTTTTCCAAATTTTCCAGGGGGGGAAGCCCACTTTCACACTAGCTCTAAATTCTACCTTTTCCAACTTCCTTGTGTGATTTTTAGTTCCACGGCATTAGGGTAACCTTTGAGTTAATAGAACTGAGCTGGTATTTTTCCTTTGCTTTTTGTTCTGATCCCCCCTGCTTCTGATAGGGAGCTCATTTAATGCCCCCAAAAGTACTGATTCTCTTTCCAGCTTAAATTAACAGCTGTTTTAATTAAATGACTGAGCTGTAATTAAAGCTGCCACATGTTATCCCCATGTCATTTCAGTTGTTGCTGACATGAAACAGGCATGAATTTTATTACTGTGAATTTACAAACTGGAGAAATCTTCTACCTCAGAGCATATTTCTACTCACTCACTCACTCATGCCCATCACCCCGATCGGGGTATGGGCCACCAACAACAGATCTCCAGAGTCCTCTATCCTGGGCCATTCATTCTAACTGGTTCCAGGTATAGCCCATTTTTTTGCTATCAGCCTGAAGGTCACGTCGCCAGGTGTTTCTTGGATGGCCTCTTTTCCACTTGCCTTGGGGGTTCCACCGCAGTGCCTGTCTGGTAATGTTAGTTGGCTGCTTGCGTAGTGTATGTCCTATCCAACCCCACCTTCTCCTTCTGATTTCTTCCTCTGCTGGGAGTTGACAGGTCCTCTCCAAGAGGTGGATGTTACTGATGGTGTCTGGCCAGCGGATCTGGAGAATCCTTCTGAGGCAGCTATTTATGAAGGTCTGGATCTTCCTGATGGTTGTTTTGGTTGTCCTCCAGGTTTCAGCTCCATACAGTAGGACTGATTTCACATTGGAGTTGAACAGTCGAATTTTTATTGCCAGATAAAATTATTTAACACTCAGTGATGATTTTGACTGATGTGTAGAGATTTTTTCTTTATTGTCTTTGGCAATAAAAATATCTCTACACATCAGTCAAAATCATCACTGAGTGTGAAACAGCCTTTTCAAGTATGGCTTATTAACTATTTCTTTAAATGTACTTGTAGACTTAATTAAATCAGAAATGGGCTTTGGGCTTTATTCACATCATGCAATACATCAGAGTTTTCAGTAAAGATATACCAGGCATTGTTTGCAACATATTTTTGCTTCTATTGAACTTTTCATGCAAGAGTTTTAAGGTTCTTTCTGTATTTAAGGGAGTTCTTTCCCCAGGTACTGAATTGCAGCTACCTCTGTAATAGAATACAGCAACCATTTACAAAATGGTGTGTAATGACATACCTAAGAGTATTGTCTTCCAGAGAAATTACATCTAGGCAGTGTTACCGCTTCAAACACTTTCAGGTTTCTGATCCTGTAGATGCTAAATCTAGATGTATTAACATGACTGCAAGGTAGCAAAATGCACTAAAGTTCATTCTGCATTTAGACAATTGAAATACTAACTCATCACTGTTGTCTTAGGAGGCTGTTGTGCACCTTCTCCTTTACATAAGGCTATTCATGGCTTTCTAGGCAAAGATAATCAGTTGCCTTAAATATTTCTAAAATTGTGTATGCAGGTAAGGGGTAAAAGGCCTGAATGAGATGCACAGATGTACCTGAAAGTAAATCTGTGTGTTAGATACAGACTTTCTCACCACCATTTTCATGCACCTGCTTGCAGATTAGTTGGTTACACTGTCTCAGCTGAGCTTGTGTCTTGGTTCATTAAATTCGGTCATTTGCCTGTGCAGTCCACTGGCATTCCATTATCCTCTTGGAGGCAAGTGAACCTCTTCATTCCCAGGATAGGATTGGTCCCTTTAAGCAGACTGTTGACATGGCTGGAAGGAACTGCAGTCTTAATTTAGTACTAAACCAGTTTGGCACTTCCATCCCATTTTTAAAATGAATCCAGCTTTCAGATAGAGATGGGCCTGATCCTAAATCCAGACATCAACATGGTCTCATCCTCCAAATTTTCGAAGAATCCAGCTTAAACTTTGCAGCTTGCTGTACTCTCCAGAACAGGTTAAAGCCACACATCCTCAGATCTAAGCATTTCACCCACCCCACACTTCGCCACAGCTTGTATCCAGCTCCCAACTTTGCAGATCAGAGGCCCATCACTCTTTTTAGCATTAACACACATGAATGCCAAAGCTTTGTGTAGGAAGACTGTACACTCCCATCTTCACAGATTAATGATATGACTACTACATTTGACTTGTAGACTCTCAGCCTCGAGCATTCAGAAATCATGGGTCAGTCCCACAAAATCATGAGAATAGGTTAAAAATGAGATTAACAGTAATAAATTTAGGGTTATTTTTACTAGGCCTTGGAACCTCTAAGGGTGCACTTGGATTGTGTTTTCAAGCTTTCCTCTGCAATCATGAGGGCTAGAAACATCCTTTAAAAATCAGAATACACATACATGGTTCTAGGCTCCAGGGTTTGAAGAACAACGTCATATATCAGGACATGTGCAATAAAATGATGAGAGTTGGCAACACTGCATTCCCACGTAAGAGGGCTGATGATTGGGCACTATATTCCTTGCTGTCACAGGTCCATTTGCGACTTTATATGCAGAGTAAGAGTGGATGCTACAGCAATTTCGTGTAATCATTTTTAGGATACTTTTGTGATGGGCTCTTGCAGCTAGAGAATTGCACACAGGCTGAATGTTTAATCCCTGAAGACTGTTTGTTTGTTTCTTATGGAAGGTCAAAGACAGCTGTAGTGATAGCTGCCTGCAAAGTCCCCAACAATGGCCCTGGTTCTGTTCCTCCTTATATTGGTAAAGTTCACCCACTTTCTTGGAGTTACTCCTGTATATTGGAGTAAATGAGATCAGAATCGAGTGTAGTATCTCTGTTGTGATTTGGAAGAATCTTTCATGTTCAGTAAGCTGCTGTTCTCAAACTTCATCCTGAATAGCTCTCAGAAGGACAGCACTATCTCATAAAATTAAAACCTGTACAGTCAATTAGTGGGGTTTTGGGTTAGTAATTGATAGTTTTGATTGACATTTTGTCTGATTTCCTCAGAGAAAAAAACCAATCTAACATTGTTTTAATAGCTTTGTTCTAGGAAAGCCCTGAAAGAAATATTAAAACACGTTTTAATGTATGCTGCACTAACAAATGAGGGCCAAGTAGGTCAGAATTTTCAAAAGAGCTCAGATTAGACTTTCAGAAGAGCCCAGTACATGGAATATTAAACTCTGTTGAAAATCTGCCTCGAATTGTGGGTGCTGAGCACTTCAGAATCTGAGATCTTATTTATTTAGATTTAAAATATAAGAATTCTGTCCAAGTTTCTAGGTGCCTTAAAATTAACACAATAAAATCCCAGATATTTTAAATTAGTATTTCACAGGACTCAGACTGCTAGCTAGACACCTAGAGAAATGTCTCTCCATCCTCTTATTACAGGAAGCACACCCTTACCCTCTCTATACACCCTATGAAAGGGGTGTCTTTTGTAGCATACCCAGAATGTCACCAGATTCAGACTTTTTCAGATGAAGGCATGGAGCAAGTTCTAGAGTTGCGAGACCTCACAGAGAGAATCCTGCCAGCCAATTCCCCCTTTCTTATAATGAGAATACATCTTTTGAATGTCTAGCCATGCTGCTCATCTTTATTATTATTAATGCTTTTTGCATATGTAAATAGAAGATAGGTATTGTGTTTGACTGGCATGTTATATACTTTGTGCATTCACTGATGACATCTAGTTTCTAGTGACAAATCATAGCTGCATGCACATATCAAGAACAATATACAGTATGGCCCATCGTTTGGAAACTGCAAACTAGTAGCATCTGTGCAGGATCCAGTCTACAGATGCAAAAAATGTGCTGTTCAATATTAAGCTCTATTTTACTTATCAAATCAAAGGCAGATTGAAGGCATGTGTCAGCAAATTTATCTGGTTTGTTTCGGGTCTAACCAATATTTTTGTGAAGTGCCAAGTGATTCCAGAAGCTTTAAAAATAGCAGTAGACTAAAATAAGCTAAACTGTTAATCAAAGGAAGTCTTAGATATTCAACCATATTTTCTAATTGACAAGAGGGCTAAAATTCAGACAGTGTCATGCAAAAAGTTGAAAGGCACTACATTTGGAGCAAGTTTTTATTTAATGAAAAGTATTCTTAACTGTTAAATGTGTGATTCTTGTGATAAGATGCTCTTAGAGGTTGACAGTATTACATTAGCCATTGTTTCTAATAACCTACATTGCTTTCTTTGCTCATTGAACCATTGGCCAGCATACGTCTGTTCTCTCATCTTTCAGTTTTTGAAGAGGAAATCTAAGTGAACTATTGCTGGAAAGAAGTGAGTACCTCTTTAAGAGAAGGGCAGGATGTGAACCTTGTCCCACAAGAGTGGGAAATACACAACAGTGTATTACCAAAACAGTTCCATTTATTTCTTCTTCTACTAGTACAGTTATCTGAATAAAGTAAAAAAGACCAAGTTCTAGATATTTCAATGCAGTCAAAAAAACAAAATTCTGGAGATGTGCTCTGCACCAAATGTTCTCATTTTGTGTATGTTGGTATTAACTGAGACTGTGCTTTATTCTCCCCATCCCCCTTCCGCCAGAACACACACACACCTCAAATCTGTGAATCTATGCTGAGTTCTGGCACTCTACTGACTTCATGCCAGTCCTTCTGTACTACAACATTTTAGATATCTAGTGGAATACAGAGATTGGGTATGTTTAGGATTTTTAACTCCCAATCACATTCTTTCTGAGAATCGGGTCTGTGACATTGCATTCTATATGATTTTATGAAAGTATGCTGATGAGTATGAATATAATGTAACTGGAATATGCTTCATGCAAAAGGTCTCTTGTAAGGTAGCATTACAAAGCTTATAATCTACTGAGTGTGGTCGTCCTATTTGTATAAATGTACCACTCTTGTATCTGAAACTAGAAATATGAAATATAACTCTGAGGGCCTATTGTATTATGCAAAGTGTGGGCCATTAATGATGGTTTGGAATCCTGATGGCTCCCATCAACCAGGACAATTGACTGCAGATGGCTCCGTTTTACTTGTAAGTCTTCCTGTATACATGTGTGCTGGCAAGTGGGTAATGAGGTCTGTCATAAACAGATAGCTAAGGGTTAATGTCTCTTTCACCTATAAAGGCTTAACAAACAGTGACCTGCAAACACCTGACCAGAGGACCAATCAGGAGACAAAATACTTTCAAATCTCGTGGAGGGAAGCCTTTGGTTGTGGGTTTTGGGTTTGGCTTTGTTCTCTCTGGGTCCTGGACGGGACTAGAAGTGCAACCAGGTTTCTGCCAATCTCCCTGCTACAGTCTCTTATCTATTCAGAATTGTAAGTAAGAAAAGGCGGTCATAGTCTTTTAATTTGTTTTTTTTTTCCATTTGCATATGTATACTTGCTGGAAGTAGCTTAAATTGTGTTTCTGCTGGAGAAAGTTTCTTTCTATTGTTTATAGTTAAAAGACCCTGTAACTTTTTACCATCTAAAGTGCAGAGATAAACCTTTTACTTTTTTCTTTCTTTTTTATTAAAAGTTTTGCTTTTAAGACCTGTTTAATTTTTTTCTCCTAGTTAAGGTTCCAGGGAATTGGTGGGGAGACGGGAAGGATAAATTTTCTCTTTGTGTTAGATTCTCGCAGCTTGAATCTGTACGGCCTCTGGGTGAGGGGGAAGGTAACACTCCTCTCGGTGTGGTGATTCAAGAAGTTGAATCAGGCGATCTCCTAGTGTTCCCAGGGCGGGAAGGAGCTGGGAGGAAGAAGGGAGGGGCAAGGGAACGATTTATTTCCCTTTGTGTGAGACTCAAGGAATTTGGGTCTTGGGACCCCCAGGGAAGGGTTTTGGGGGAGACCAGAGTCTATCAGGTGCTCTACTCTAAGTCCTGATTGGTGGCAGCCTATCAGATCTAAGCTGGTAATTAAGCTTAGGGGGAATTCATGCTAGTACCCATATTTTGGACGCTAAGGTCCAGAATTGGGAATTATACTTGACATGGTGTGCAGCGTGTGGGAAAGATAAGAATCCAAAAGCCAGTAAGATTATTAATTTGCTTCTCTGCTAGCTGGTTATAAGCAGAGGGAAAGGGTTTATTTTTTTAAACTGCAACCAGAGAATTTCTTTTTCCTTGCTTCGGTCTGGCTGTGCATAGATATGGCCTCAGGCAAGGGCCATTAAGTTTAACAGGGGTCTTTTGTTAGACAATAGAACTCCAGCTGTGAGTCAACTACACCAGCAGAACACATTTGTAAATGGAAGACAGTTTCTTTTGCTTTTTAACTCTTTCGGGAGAGGCTAGGAAGTTAAAAGGACTCTGTTGCTAAGCAACCCCAGGAAGCCAACAGAGAACCTGAATTTCAGGCAGTAAACACCAGAAGGCACCTCAGCACAAGAAAGCCGGAACCATGAGTTCCAAGGAAAGCCTGAGACAGGAACGAGCATGGCAACAAGCCATGGACAAAGAAAATGAACATAGGAGATGGATGGAACTAATTAATGCAGAACTAGCCAAGGAAGAGGCAGCCCACAAAAGAAAACAACAACAAGAAGAGGTGGCCCACAGAAGGAAACAAGAAGAAGAAGAGGCAGCCCACAAAAGAGAACAACAAGAAGAAGAGGTGGCCCACAGAAGGAAACAAGAAGAAGAAGATGCAGCCTACAGAAGACAGATAGAACTCCAGAGGGAGATCCACCGACAGGCCCTGGAATTAGAACAGGCTAGACAACAGAACACAGCCAACCCTAACAACCCTTCACCAATAATGCTTCCACAGCACAAGAAATTTCCCACCTACAAGGCAGGTGATGACACTGAGGCCTTCTTAGAAAATTTTGAAAGAGCCTGCCTTGGGTACAGCATCTCTGAAGACCAGTACATGGTAGAATTGAGGCCACTGCTCAGTGGACCCTTAGCAGAGGTGGCGGCTGAAATGCCTAAGGAGAAAATGAATGATTATAAACTTTTTCAAACCAAGGCCAGATACAGAATGGGGATAACACCTGAACATGCCTGTCGGCGGTTCAGAAACCAAAAATGGAAACCAGATGTGTCATTCCCCCGACACGCCTACCACATTGCAAAGAATTATGAAGCCTGGATATCAGGAACAAAGGTTAACAATCTGGATGAGCTGCACCTCCTGATACAAATGGAGCAGTTCTTAGATGGTATTCCTGAAGAAATAGAGAGGTACATCCTAGATAGGAAACCCAAAACGGTAATCGAGGCGGGGGAGATTGGAGCCAAATGGATGGAAGTGGCAGAAAAGAAAAAAGCTATTGTCAAGGGGAGCGAATACCCGAGGGGGCACACCGACAATAAACCCTACAACCGAGGGCAGCCAAAGACCCCACTTACAACCCAAGGAAAGCCACAGACGCCCTATTCTTCCACCTCTCCAGTCTCCAGTAACCCACCTTGACCCAGTGACCAGTCAGCTGGAAGATGCTTCAAGTGTAATGAACTGGGACATATAAAGGCCAACTGCCCAAAGAACCCCAACCGAGTGCAGTTCATTACACCACCATCACACCAAAGATCCCCAGGCCCAGATGCCTCTCAAATACCCTTGGAGCGAAGGGAAATTTTGAGAGTGGGCGGAAAGAAGGTTACTACATGGAGAGACACGGGGGCACAAGTGTCAGCTATCCACCAATCCTTCGTCGACCCCAAATTCATCAACCCAAAGGCCCAAGTGACAATTTACCCCTTCATGTCACAAGCTGTAGACTTGCCTACAGCTGAACTGCCTGTCCAGTACAAAGGCTGGTCAGGAATGTGGACTTTTGCAGTCTATGACAATTATTCCATCCCTATGCTACTGGGGGAAGATTTGGCCAACCAGGTGAAGCGGACCAAGAGAGTGGGAATGGTTACACGTAGCCAAACCAGGCATGCTTCCAGACCCATTCCTGTTCCTGAGCCATCCACAGAGGCCCCATCTGTGTTACAAGAAACCCAGACAGAGGTAGTGGACCCAGATCCCATGCCAACAATGGAAACAGCCACAGTGCTTCCAGTCCCAGACCAGGAACTGGAAAAGCAGCCAGCACCAGAACAGGTGCCAGCACTGACGACAGTGCTTGCAAATCCACCTTCAACCCTAATGCCAGAGGGCGCCAGCGAGCCTGAACTGGCAGAAGCAGCAGACAACCACACCCAAGAGGCTCAGCCAGAGCCTGAAATACCCCCTGGTGCACCAGCAGAGAGTGGTTCACCAGCAGCGGAAACAACCCCATCACCTACATCACTTCCAGAGGGACCAAGCCCAAGTCCACAGTCTAAGGGAGAACTGGTGTCTCCAGCTTCAAGGGAACAGTTCCAGACTGAGCAGGAAGCAGATGACAGCCTTCAGAAAGCTTGGGCGGCGGCACAGAGCACCCCACCGCCTCTCAGCTCTTCTAATCGATCCCGGTTTGTTGCAGAACAAGGACTTTTATACAAGGAGACTCTTTCTGGTGGACACCAGGAAGACTGGAATCCACAAAAACAGTTGGTGGTTCCAACTAAGTACCAGGAAAAGCTCTTAAGCTTAGCCCATGATCATCCCAGTGGCCATGCTCGGGTGAACAGAACCAAGGACCGGTTGGGGAAGTCCTTCCACTGGGAGGGGATGGGCAAGGACGTTGCCAAGTATGTCCGGTCTTGTGAGGTGTGCCAAAGAGTGGGAAAACCCCAAGACCAGGTCAAGGCCTCTCTCCAGCCACTCCCCATAATTGAGGTCCCATTTCAGCAAGTAGCTGTGGATATTCTGGGTCCTCTCCCAAAAAAGACACCCAGAGGAAAGCAGTACGTACTGACTTTCATGGACTTTGCTACCCGATGGCCGGAAGCAGTAGCACTAGGCGACAGCAGGGCTAAAGCTGTATGCCTGGCCCTAACAGACATTTTTGCCAGGGTAGGTTGGCCCTCCGACATCCTTACAGATTCAGGATCTAATTTCCTGGCAGAGACCATGAAAGAACTGTGGGAAACTCATAGGGTGAACCACTTGGTTGCCACCCCGTACCACCATCAAATGGCCTGGTGGAAAGGTTTAATTGAACTTTGGGGGCCATGATACGTAAATTCGTCAATGAACACTCCAATGACTGGGACCTAGTGTTGCAGCAGTTGGTTTTTGCCTACAGGGTTGTACCACATCCCAGTTTAGGGTTTTCACCGTTTGAACTTGTGTATGCCCACGAGGTTAAGGGGCCATTACAGTTGGTAAAGCAGCAATGGGAGGCGTTTACGCCTTCTCCAGGGACTAACATTCTGGACTTTGTAAGCAACCTACAAAACACCCTCTGACACTCTTTAGTCCTTGCTAAAGAAAACCTAAAGGAGCAAAATGCCTGGTATGACAGACATACCAGAGAGCGTTCCTTCAAGGTAGGAGACCAGGTTATGGTCTTGAAGGCGCAACAGGCCCATAAGATGGAAGCATCATGGGAAGGGCCATTCACGGTCCAAGAGCGCCTGGGAGCTATTAACTACCTCATAGCCTTTCCCAATTCCTCCCTAAAGCCCAGAGTGTACCATGTTAATTCTCACAAGCCCTTTTATTCCAGAGACTTACATGTTTGTCAGTTTACAGTCCAGGGAGGAGATGACGCTGAGTGGCCTGACGGTGTCTACTACGAAGGGAAAAAAGACGGTGGCATGGAAGAGATGAACCTCTCCACAACCCTGGAATGTCTGCAACGGCAACAAATCAAGGAGCTGTGCACTAGCTTTGCCCCATTGTTCTCAGCCACCCCAGGATGGAATGAACGGGCATACCACTCCATTGACACAGGTAATGCTCACCCCATTAGAACCCCACCCTACCGGGTGTCTCCTCATGCCCAAGCTGCTATAGAACAGGAGATCCAAAACATGCTACAGATGGGTATAATCCGCTCATCTACCAGTGCATGGGCATCTCCAGTGGTTCTGGTACCCAAACCAGATGGGGAAATACACTTTTGCTTGGACTACCATAAGCTAAATGCGGTAACTCGTCCAGACAACTATCCAATGCCACGCACTGATGAGCTATTGGAAAAGTTGGGACGTGCCCAGTTCATCTCTACAATAAACTTAACCAAGGGGTACTGGCAAGTACCGCTAGATGAACCTGCCAAAGAGAGGTCAGCATTCATCACCCATGCAGGGGTGTATGAATTTAATGTGCTTCCTTTCGGGCTGCGAAATGCACCTGCCACCTTCCAGAGGCTGGTAGATGGTGTACTAGCAGGACTGGGCGAATATGCAGTTGCCTACCTCGATGATGTGGCCATTTTTTCTGACTCCTGGGCCGAACACCTAGAACACCTGGAAAAGGTCTTTGAGCGCATCAGGCAGGCCGGACTAACTGTTAAGGCCAAAAAGTGTCAAATAGGCCAAAACAGAGTGACTTACCTGGGACACCAGGTGGGTCGAGGAACCATAAACCCCCTACAGGCCAAGGTGGATGCTATCTTTGGGCCTGTCCCAAAGTCAAAAAAACAGGTCCAATCCTTCTTAGACTTGGCCGGGTATTACAGGCGATTTGTACCACATTACAGCCAAATCGCTGCCCCACTGACCGACTTAACCAAAAAGACCCAGCCACATGCAGTCAAGTGGTCTAATGAGTGTCAGAAGGCCTTTACCCAGATTAAGGCGACACTCATGTCTGACCCTGTGCTCAGGGCCCCGGACTTTGACAAGCCATTCCTAGTAACCACAGATGCATCTGAGCATAGTATAGGAGCAGTTCTCCTGCAGGAAGGACCGGATCACAACTTCCATCCTGTCGTGTTTCTCAGCAAGAAACTGTCTGAGAGGGAAAGTCACTGATCAGTCAGTGAAAAGGAATGCTACGCCATTGTGTATGCCCTGGAAAAGCTACGCCCATACGTTTGGGGACGGCAGTTCCAGCTACAAACTGACCATGCTGCGCTAAAGTGGCTTCATACTGCCAAGGGAAACAACGAAAAACTGCTTCGATGGAGTTTAGCTCTCCAAGATTTTGATTTTGAAATTCAACACATTTCAGGAGCTTCTAACAAAGTAGCTGATGCACTCTCTTGTGAAAGTTTCCCAGAATCCACTGGTTGAAATTTGTCCTTAAAATGTAGAAAGTCTTGTAGTTTACATACTTAGTAGTATATGTAAAGGTACATGTGTTGTATTAACCTGTTTATTCTAAAGTTATAGGAAGAAATCACCGCCAGTGAGGTTCCCCACTGTCTGCGATTTGGGGGGGGCGTGTCATAAACATATAGCTAAGGGTTAATGTCTCTTTCACCTATAAAGGGTTAGCAAACAGTAACCTGCAAACACCTGACCAGAGGACCAATCAGGAGACAAAATACTTTCAAATCTCGTGGAGGGAAGCCTTTGGTTGTGGGTTTTGGGTTTGGCTTTGTTCTCTCTGGGTCCTGGACAGGACTAGAGGTGCAACCAGGTTTCTGCCAATCTCCCTGCTACAGTCTCTTATCTATTCAGAATTGTAAGTAAGAAAAGGCGGTCATAGTCTTTTAACTTGTTTTTTTTTATCATTTGCATATGTGTACTTGCTGGAAGTAGCTTAAATTGTGTTTCTGCTGGAGAAAGTTTCTTTCTATTGTTTATAGTTAAAAGACCCTGTAACTTTTTACTATCTAAAGTGCAGAGATAAACCTTTTACTTTTTTCTTTCTTTTTTATTAAAAGTTTTGCTTTTAAGACCTGTTTAATTTTTTTCTCCTAGTTAAGGTTCAAGGGAATTGGTGGGGAGAAGGGAAGGATAAATTTTCTCTTTGTGTTAGATTCTTGCAGCTTGAATCTGTACGGCCTCTGGGTGAGGGGGAAGGTAACACTCCTCTCAGTGTGGTGATTCAAGAAGTTGAATCAGGCGATCTCCTAGTGTTCCCAGGGCGGGAAGGAGCTGGGAGGAAGAAGGGAGGGGGAAGGGAATGGTTTATTTCCCTTTGTGTGAGACTCAAGGAATTTGGGTTTTGGGACCCCCAGGGAAGGGTTTTGGGGGAGACCAGAGTCTATCAGGTGCTCTATTCTAAGTCCTGATTGGTGGCAGCCTATCAGATCTAAGCTGGTAATTAAGCTTAGGGGGAATTCATGCTAGTACCCATATTTTGAACGCTAAGGTCCAGAATTGGGAATTATACTTGACAAGGTCTTACAGTGACATGTGATCATGTCACCTGAACTGGAATCCATCTTTAATTTGGTGATTTTCCATTGAGAAGGAAGGGGTGGGAACCCAGAGAGGGACAAAGGATTCCCGCCTTATGCAAAAGATATATAAGTGGGTGGAACAGAATAAAGTGAGAGAGCCATCATAAGAAATCCCCTAGCTACCACCTGAGCTGGAACAAGGGCTGTACCAGGGGAAAGGACTGTGCCCAGACTAGGAAGGCATCAAGTCTGTGAAAGAAACTTATTGAAACATCTCTGAGGGTGAGATTTTATCTGTATTCAGTTTTATTACTGTATTAGGCTTAGATTTGCGTGCTTTATTTTATTTTACTTGGCAGTTCATTTTGTTCTGTCTGTCACTACTTGGAACCACTTAAATCCTACTTTCTGTATTTAATAAAACCACTTTTTACTTATTAATTAACTCAGAGTATGTATTAATATCTGGGGGTGGGAAACAGCTGTGCATCTCTCTCTCTCTCTCTCTCTCTCTCTCTATACAGGGTAAAACGAATTTATTGGGGGTTTGGACCCCAATGGGTGTTGGATATCTGAGTGTTAAAGACAGGAACACTTCTGTAAGCTGCTTTCAGCTGAATCTGCTGCTCTGGGGCACGTGCTTCAGACTCTGGGTCTGTGCTGGAGCAGATTGGCATGTCTGGCTCAACAAGACAAGGTGCTGGAGACCCAAGTTGGAAGGGAAAGCAGGGGCAGAAGTAGTCTTGGCACATCAGTTGGCAGTTCCCAAGGGGTTTCTGTGATCCAACCCGTCACAGGGTCCCTTTAAGGTGTCTGAAGTTAGGCATCCACAAAAAGCAAAGGCACCCAAAAACACTAGTCACTTCAAAA
Organism: Gopherus flavomarginatus; assembly: GCF_025201925.1. Lineage (NCBI taxonomy): Eukaryota > Metazoa > Chordata > Testudines > Testudinidae > Gopherus > Gopherus flavomarginatus. Next base: position 43,254,949 of record NC_066622.1, read on the forward strand.
ATAATTAGCAAAATTTACTCTAACACTTTCCTTATGGTAGGATATGGAATTGCTATGCATAAGATGGGTCTTGTCTTCTGAAGTGTGTAGCACTGGTCTCTGGAAAATCTTATACTGAATCAGAATTTTTTTTCCTTATAGTGAATGTTTTTGCTGGGAGTAGAATGAGAACCAAACAGTGAGGAACCATCAAAAAAATTCAGGTAAGCATATAAGTTTTGGGGAGCCCATAGAAATATCTGTGAAGAGAATTGCTGAGTAATAGAAAATGCCAACTTCCAGAAGATTGGGTGTAATACTTAACATTCTGCTTCTGTTCCATACCGCAGAAAAACGCATATGCATCATTTAAGGTATATCAGCAGCAAAGAATCCTGTGGCACCTTATAGACTAACAGACGTTTTGGAGCATGAGCTTTCGTGGGTGAATACCCACTTCGTCAGATGCATGCAGTGGAAATTTCCAGGGGCAGGTATATATGTATGCAGGCAAGCTAGAGATAATGAGGTAGTTCAATCAGGGAGGATGAGGCCCTGTTCTAGCAGTTGAGGTGTGAAAACCAAGGGAGGAGAAACTGGTTTTATAATTGGCAAGCCATTCACAGTCTTTGTTTAATCCTGAGCTGATGGTGTCAAATTTGCAGATGAACTGAAGCTCAGCAGTTTCTCTTTGAAGTCTGGCCCTGAAGTTTTTTTGCTGCAGGATCGCCACCTTAAGGTCTGCTATAGTGTGGCCAGGGAGGTTGAAGTGTTCTCCTACAGATTTTTGTATACTGCCATTCCTAATATCTGATTTGTGTCCATTTATCCTTTTTCGTAGCGACTGTCCAGTTTGGCCGATGTACATAGCAGAGGGGCATTGCTGGCATATGATAGCGTATATTACATTGGTGGAGCTGCAGGTGAATGAACCGGTGATGGTGTGGCTGATCTGGTTAGGTCCTGTGATGGTGTAGCTGGTGTAGATATGTGGGCAGAGTTGGCATCGAGGTTTGTTGCATGGATTGGTTCCTGAGCTAGAGTTACTATGGTGCAGTGTGCAGTTGCTGGTGAGAATATGTTTCAGGTTGGCAGGTTGCCTGTGGGCAAGGACTGGCCTGCCACCCAAGGATCCTGGACAATGATCCCACACTTTCACAGGCATGCCCCTGGAAATTTCCACTGCATGCATCTGACGAAGTGGGTATTCACCCACGAAAGCTCATGCTCCAAAACGTCTGTTAGTCTATAAGGTGCCACAGGATTCTTTGCTGCTGATATACCTTAAATGATGCATATGCGTTTTTCTGCGGTATGGAACAGAAGCAGAATGTTAAGTATTACACCCAATCTTCTGGAAGTTGCCACAGGATTCTTTGCTGCTTTTACAGATCCAGACTAACACGACTACCCCTCTGATATTTAAGGTATATCAGTAATCTAAATTATAGTTGTCCTTATGTAGTCTCTGTTTTCTCCAAGAAGATGGAAACACCCAATTCAATTATTAACAACGATGCTGTTTCCTATTTATGGGTGTTGAATTTATTTAGAGGGTGCAGCATACTGCAGCTGACTGGCTTGGCTTTGCTTTGTTGATGTATTGGCTCATGATATGCCTTCTGGACACCTAGAAAAATTGTGTGCCAGAACATGACAGACAGCTGAGCACAGGAAGCAAAGAATATCCCATCCAGTAAATCTGTTGGTGACTCTTATATACAGCAGGCAGAGCAATTATCCAAGTGGGAATTTGGGCAGACAGCAAAGCTAATATACTTACTTTTCAGTAAGTGCCAACAGGTCTATAATGTCCACAAGGCCTTGACTTTAAATCACATCTGAAACACAGCACCTTTGACAGCACAGCATCTCCAATCACCCTCCTCAGAGCATCAAATGATTACATAAAATAATGATCCATCATTAAAGTTCACATATTTAAACACAAATTTTGTGAAGAAATTAAGGTTCCTCTAGCAACAGTAATTTGCCCATATTGCATAGATATAGTAAGCATACATTTTAACACTAATAAAGGTGTGCATTTAGCAGATCAAATGTATGTGAGTCACTGCAAGACAGAAAACGGTAGCTGACAGTGAGTGAGCTGCGGAGATTGGGCTGTCACATCAAGGGTGGAACCAACACTTAGAAGGAAAATAGTGAAGTAACATTTTGCCAGTCAGGTCGATATCTTCTAATGATGTTCAGTTTCTGGTCACCATGCCTTAGGCACACTGCTGATGTGCAAGGAGCCTCAGGGTGGATCTGCTAAGACATGCATATTATCAATGTGATCACACATATTTCAGTGGTGAAAAGGGGAAAGGAAAAAGAAGATTACACTTAAAAATGTTAGTACCAGAGTTCCATTCTAGCTGGGAAGTGATGCCCATTAGGGTAGAATAGTATCTGAAACATACAGACAGCTACTTGACAGGACAACTAAGAACCCCAGCATAGTCACATGCATACACATGGATTGCTAATTGAAAACGAAAAATCCCCTTTTTCTCATATGTAAAAATATGGCTGGCAAACAATGAATAACTTAAACAAAACCAGACTTTCTTCCTTCTTTTAGTTTGCTTCCCAGGGCCCAGTTTGTGGGAGAATGAAAACAGCTGTTCATATATTCAGAATGATTAGTATATTCTTTACAAGTGCTTAGCCCACTTCTCTTGGCAAGATTTTCTTTTACTAAAAAAATGGTCTTTCATATCCTCTCTAAGAGAGGCTGTGCTAGCATTCTTGCTCTTTTTCTAGAAGGTTTAGCTCTGCTACAACCACTTACACCTGATGGAACTCATCATATGAGGTATTAACACACACAAGTGGTTCTTCCCACCCCACAACGTTAAATGAAAATGGCTTCAATTCAATTATTTCTGAATGGTAAGGAAGGATTTGGGGAGGGGCCAACGCAGCTAGAAAGAAAGTAAATAGTGGTGGGCCAGAACTGCAGGTCTGAACTACAAACACCCGAAGGCTCAGGCTTGTTCACAGAAATCAAAGGTTTTGTTTGGTCTGTTATATTAATGAAGGCCAGCTGAGGAAATAATTTAGATGCATGTAGGTTTGAATTTTGAATCCCTTCCTTAAAAGTTTGTGGTATTCACATATGATTGGCCCCATCTCTTAAAACCTCCCAAACATTTACCTCAAACTTCACCTGAGTCTTTGAGGTTTGAAGTTCAGTGCCACTATATTATTTTGTCATTTTAATGTGTCCTTGAAGTTCCAGGGTCTGTCTTGGTCCCCAGACTAAATCAGAAATATCCAAATGTGTCACATTTCATAATACTTTCACCCTGATCAGAAGCAGGAAGAATTGCAAGCATCATGGGTATGTATGTACTCCCCAAGGATTTCTAGTTCAGTCTGATAAACTCCAGAGCTTTGGATAACTCAGATAAGTAGTCTGAACTGTTCAAGCTCTTGGCCTTGTGAGGTGTGCTAGTTAAGAAGTAGATTGTCTGTCTGATTTGACTGGTCTGAGGAAGCATGCCTTGGCCCTTTATCATCACTGTCATCATCAGGACAAATCTCAACAGGATGTAGCCCTTGACCCTGTACATATCCAAAAAAATCTCAATTGTGAAAATAAAATCTGTTGTTTGGAGTGTTGTGTTAAATGTGTTGGTCCCAGGATATTAAAGTGACAAGGTGAATGAGATGTATCTTTTATTGGACCAACTTCTGTTGGTAAAAAATCCACCTTTCACCATAAAATCCAGTAATTCATCTTGTGGTAGAGGCAAAGCTCAATCATCATACAAGCCTTACTTCCCAGATTTTGTAGGGATATCACCATTACACTGTCTGTTCCATTCCTCCTCTAATGCCAGATGATGCTTGCCAGAAGCTGCTTGTAGTAAGCTTGGGTCAGTGTTAGTGTTTCATAGGTCCAAAATATTTCATGATTCAGATATGCATTATTTCTTGAAAACAAAAACAACAAGGAGTCCAGTGGCACCTTAAAGACTAACAGATTTATTTGGGTAAGCTTTCGTGGGTAAAAAACCTCACTTCTTCAAATGCATGGAGTGAAAATTATAAATGCAGGCATTATATAGTGACACATGAAGAGAAGGGAGTTACCTCACAAGGGGTAACCTCCAGCTGTAATTTTCACTCCATGCATCTGAAGAAGTGAGGTTTCTTACCCGCAAATGCTTATGCTCAAATAAATCTGTTAGTCTTTAAGGTGCCACCAGACTCCTTGTTGTTTTTGTGGATACAGACTAACACGGCTACCTCCTGGTATTTCTTGGTGCACTCTATCCCATTAGGCTGAATAAACCTTGTATAACTTAAACTTACTATACTGATATCTAAAGGGTATATAATTGCCTGTTGTGACAAAGTGGCTTTCCTCTTAAGGCTTGGAGGCCTAGGGCCAGCCGACCTTTATTACTAAGGAGGCACACCTGAGTAGGAACCACCTGATTCCCTATAAGAGCAGCAGGAAGAAATGGGGCTGCTGATTCTGTACAGAGAAAGAGGGAGTTCTCAGGGAGTACAGAAGCTGCCTAGAGCAAGCAGCCTCTAATGGAGAAGCTTGGGTCTTAAGACAGAATGAAATTCAGAGGCTGCTGGGAGTGAGTAGGCTCCAGAAGAGAAACCTGGGGACTGAGACAATAGGTAGGAAAGGTCTGAGAAAATAGATGGAATTGAAACCTTTATTGTGAATATCTAAAATGTAACCCTTCTGCCCCTCTGAGTTGGCAGCAACAAGGGCCGGGTTCAATATCCAGGGGTTCCGTTTCAGTAACACAATGCATAACCGGCTCGAGCCCCCACCCAGTGACCTGGGACACTCACATACCACACCTCCCGGGCGCCTCTAGGAGGCAATTCCTCCCCTCTCGCAAGCACGGAGTCTGAGTGTAGCAAAATCTTTTTAATAAAAGAAGGAATCAATGCGGCATCCCATTGGAGAAACACCACAAACAGGGTTATAACACAAACCATAAACAAAAACCCACCTCCAAGTACGTTTGGCACTGTCCCTTTTCCCCTTAGGGTTTTAAGTCCAATCACCCCAAAGTCCAACAACCCAAAAGTCTCTGGTCAATGCCACCCCAGAGTTCGAGAGTTTATCTGTAGAGGTCCCTCCCCCCAGCCTGGGTAGAAAGGGGCACCTTACGTGGTCCGGGGCCAACTGCCCTGCCTCTTCGTGGGTTCTGCTTCCGCCTTCTCCACGAACTGCTCCGCTTCGCCAGCCACTCCACGCTGCTCCTCCAGCCGTCCTCAAAAACTGCTCTGCTCCACCAGCTGCTCTGCTCCATGAGCTGCTCCAGTTCTCCCTGCAAACTGCTCGGGTCTGCTCACTCTGCAGGCCACTCCACCCGTCCCACAGCCACGCCGCTCTGCCAGCTGCTCTGCTGCCACCAGGTGTCCCGTGATCCGCTCCAGCCGTCCCCACAACTGCTCCACTCCACCAGCTGCTCTGTTCCACAGTATATCTTCAGGCTCCCCCACTAGTTAGCACAGTACTCAGTGCTCTCAGCTCAGTAATTTCAGCTCTTTAGTGATTTCAACTCTTAGTGATCTCAGCTCTTAGTAGGGGAGCCCCAGTGCTAGTGCACCATTAGCCCAAAGTGAGTTCAGCTCAGTAACCTGTATTTAGATTCTTGAGGGAATAAAAAAAATCAACTCTGACATTCCACAGTGGAGAGAGGATGGGGTGGAACTGGTGCTTCTGGCTCCACAAGGAGACTGCACCACCAGACACAGATACCTGTCCCCAACCTCTCTCAATTCACTGGGTTTTGGAACCCATGTCTCTTGTCTAGCAAGTACCACTCAACTGAGGGTGAGTCATTTGTCACCAAGCAGTCCCACAGCTCGGCAGTCTGGGATAGGGTAGGCGTGCCTATGCAAATACACTCTCTGAAATTCTTTCCACCAGATGTCAGGGTAGAGCTTATCCTGACTCTGCTTACAGTTAATTTAGTAAACCAGAACCAAGAAGGGATGGGAATGGACAAACTTTTTTTTGAGTTAAAGAAGACCCTGAAGGGGGAAATTGACTGCTTGTAGCATTGCCTCAGGCTATGAGGGTATGCTCAGAAGGCAGCCAATCTGGTGACACCAATCAACATAGGTTAATGGAAAATAGGTCTTGTCAAACTAACTTAATTTTTGTATGTGTGTGAGTACAAGTTTGGTTGCTAAAGGTAATAGTGTGTTTAATTTATTTAGACTTCTGTAAGGCATTTGAGCAGGTACCACATTTGGATTAAAATTTAAACAATACAAAACTAACGTGGCACACATTAAACAAATTAAAAACTGGCTGATAGGTCTTAATGTAATTGTAAATGAGGAATCACCAAGCAGGTATGTTTCTACTGTGATCCTTCAGGGCTTGGTTCTTAGCTCTTTGCTATTTAAATTTTTTTTTATCAATGATCTGGAAGTAAAACATAAAATCATCACTGATAAAATTTGCAGACAGCACAAATTAGGGGAGTGTTAAATAATGAAAACAGGTCACTGAAACAGAGTGATCTGGATTGCATGGTAAACTGGGCACAAGCAAATGACATGTTTTAATATGGACATATGTAAATATATACATCTAGGAACAAAGAATGTAGGATGGGGGACTCTATCATGGGAAGCAGTGATTCTGAAAGAGACTTGAGGGGTCAGCTGAACATGAGTTCCCAGTGCGATTCTTAGATACATAAATAGAGGAATCTTGAGTAGGAATAGAGAGGTTGTTTTTACCTCTATATTTGGCACTAGTGTGCATACTATATTCAGTGCTGATGCCCACAATTCAATAAGGATGTTGCTAAATTGGAGAGGGCTCAAAGAAGAGCCACAAGAAGGATTAAAGGGTTGGAAGGCATGCCCTATAGAGATAAACTGAAGGCAGTCTATTTAGTTTAACAAAGAGGAGATTGAGTGGTGACTTGATCAGTCTGTAAATACTGTACCTACATGGAGAACCAATATTTGATGATGGATTCTTCAGTCTAGTAGACAAAGATTGAACATGATCCAATAGTTGCAAGCTAAAGCTAGACTGGAAATAAGGTCTAAATTTGTAATAGTAAGCGTAATTAACCATTGGAATAACTTATCAAGGGTCATGGTAGATTCTCCATCACTGACAATTTTTAAATCAAGATTGGATATTTTTCTAAAAGACCTGCTGTAGCTCAAACAGCAATTATTTTGTGGCAGTTCTCTAGCCTGTGCTATAAGGACGGCACACTAGATGATCACACTATGATTCTTATGCCACCCTATCAATCCTGAATTTGGCTCATGGTGTGCAGTACCCTGATCCCTCTTACTATATGTGCAGCAGTATTTGGGCTTTCCTACTCTATTTAGAAGTAGAGTTCTACTGGATTTAGCCCAGGTCTCTGAACCATTACAGCTAAAAAGCTTCTCCCAGCTCTCATGGTTCACCTTGGGCAATTCATTTAACATCTGTTTTAAGTCTGTAAAATTAGAATATTTCTCACCTACTACACAGGCATGTTGTGACAATAGATGTCTGTCTGGTGCTCTGAAAACTGGTGGGGGGGAGTCTGTAAAATATTAAGTACTATTGTCTCGCTGTACCATACAAACATCCTATAGAGTGGGATATTTCCTCAGTTGGCTTTATTTGGCATAGATTCCACTGATTTAAATGGAGCTCCACTAGTTTGCACAAGCTAAGCATCTGGCTCAGAATATTTTCAAGAGTGACTACCATCTGTCCAGACTAACACGGCTACCCCTCTGATACTTACCATCTGTGTCTGCCTTCTCACTATTAAAACTGCACATGATTTCGGTGAGGAATCCCAAAAGTACGTGAAGCTTGCCTGGTTTCATTAAAACTCAAAACTCTCATGACAGGTTTAGTAAGAAGTTTGTGATTCCTTTAAGCAAACCTGGCCCAATTGATGTTCTCAATGTAAAATAAACTTTACTGAGTTTCACTTGGATCTTTGGAGTTCATTCCAATCAGGAATTTTAAGGCAAAACTGAAGGGTACAAGGGAAGCATTCAGACAAGCCACCTCCAAACTGAAAGCACCAAAACTCATTCAGCTCTGCTTGTACTGATCTTCTTAAGAAATATTTGCATTACTTTGCTGAACTTTGTAACTTACCAGCCTAGCAAGGACCTCATGATTGGTGTTTTTTAGGCTAGCATGCCAGTTTATACTTGTAATATCAGTTAAGTCGCATCAAACTCAGATTGGTGCAATATTAACTGGAACATTGTGAAGCACTGACAAGATGATTAAAGCAATGCTGTTTCTCACTTGAAAGCTCTTCCCAGCTGCTTTCTCTTAGCTGAATCTTTGTGGCTAGAAGAAGTGACATCAAATGCAGGAAGGGAAGAGCACACCAGCTGCGTAGTTTGATGTTTCGATAATGTTGCCCTTGGATTAACAAATAAACTCACAGATGTGTGTGAACACCAAGCATTATAAAGTTTGGCTACAATTTGTCATTTGAACCCACATTTCAATTCAAATTAGTTTTCCCAGGGTGCTCGTTTTGACTGATTTCTTCTTTCTTTCACTAAAAGCTCAGTGAGTAGCTTGCATTTCTAAACGCCTATAGCCATACTACTTTGAACTATGATGGGACAGGAACTAATAATTAAGGACATTCAATATGGATCAGTACTTGGACCAGAGACTTAGAAGAAAATCAGGAAGCTGTAGAAGTGGTGATGTAACTCAGCAGATACTAGCCATTTTTCTCAATATTGACCTGAGGGGAAGTGCACTTGGTATTAAAGGTTAGAATGTTGCAGGAGGTGCCATCTCTAGGATGAGAGAAGAGTGAAGCAGGGTCCTTGCAATGTAATAACTAGAGACATGACACTCATGGTTTTTGCTTTTCAAGTATTTGCACACAGAAAAAATGATATTCTTGCCTTCAAATGTCAAACATAAGGCACTTTGTAAAGCCCGTGTTAATATAGCACCTTGCAGATCCAAGCACCCCAAATCATTTCACGAACTGTACATCCACATGGATGAGCAGGGTCATCTGTGATGGAGTGCAGCAGATCAACAGCACACAGAAGTGCTACATCCTGTGGTTTAGGATAAGAACATCACTCCAGCCAATTTAAATTGCAGGATTAATTTTGCTAACTGTTGGAATGAAGCTGGGATATCAACTTTAACACCTTAGCCCCAGTAAAAATCTTTAACTGTGAGTTCTTGGTAACTCAGTTTTAAATCACTTAACATCTTTTCACACTATCCCCTGTCACTCACTGTAAGGGAGACTTGATTCAAGGCTGACTGGGGGCCCTACTGAATCACCAACACAACTTCCTTCAGCACCTGAATTCTCCTTGGGATGTTTCCAAATCCAGGTAATTACATGGCCAAGTCAGTTCAATATGTGAAATTTGACTGTGTGTACCTCCAAATGTGACACTTCAATCAGTGAACATTTTCTAAACAAATATATTTTTAATCACTTTTACCTCATATTGAGAACTTTTTGCTCATTTCCATGAATAATATCTCAAATCTATGAAGCAGTAGTTCTTCTTTGTGGGCTGCAGTTTGGGGATATTTCTTCTTTCAGTCTTAGACAAAGCAGTAGTTCTTCTTTGTGGGCTGCAGTTTGGGGATATTTCTTCTTTCAGTCTTAGGCAAACCCATAAAGAGACTAGTACTATTCTATTTTTGACCCATCCCAGAAATGTGTAGTAACATACAGCACCATCATTCTTCTGGGATCTCCAGTCTGTTTTGTTATCCCAGATAGCACATTCCCTCTGTTAAATTATGTGGTACTTAAAGAGCCTCTAAAATTTATTTTCTATGATTAATAAAGTAGTAACATAGAGGTATGCACCCCTTAAAATTATGATGATTTCACTCCATTGTTAACCATTAAAGGCACTTTTTTTTTTTTTACTGGGTTAGTGTCCTTTACTATTTCTGTTGCTAAACTCCCTCGTATATAAATTGTATGAACAATAGATATTTTGTCCTGAGGCTATTTTTGTAACTGAAGCACATCCTCTCAGTTAAGACCTGAATACGGCCTCTTAAATGACTGGTATCTTGAGCTGCAGAGACAGCTTAAGGAAACAAGAACTGAAGACAAATGCAACTGTCCATCTAAAATAGCCTCTACTCTACAACTAACTATAAAATAGGGAAACTTCGAGTAAACCCATAAACTTTTCTCATAACTATAGTAGCTGTGGGCCTTACTTATTCTTCCCAGGCAGGCTGAAATTATCATCTCTATCCAGTGGACTGGAAATAAGTAAAAGTCAGTGTGTTTTGTTTCATTAAGGCATGGAGATTTCTTCTAGTAGCTGCATATAGATAAAGCCACAGGACTCTGAAGAGATGAAAATATCTCTCTAATCTACACTCAGCTCCCATTTTGATCAATTCTTTCATGAATCTGGACTCTGCTTGGTGCAGGGGAGAGAGACCCTGCCTGTGAGCCAGTTATGGAGTTCTGATTCTGCACCAGCCTAATCCAGCATGGTAGAGCAGCATAAGGAAGATCAGGTCAGCAGAGCTCTATTCTGCCATACCCGCTGTATAGAAGCCACCTCTCCTGAATTTGCAGGCCAGTCATCTCCAGAATCTGGCCCCCTTTCAGCACCCCTGCAGCACATAGGGCAAGATCCTATTTGTGGTCCCATTGACTTGGCCCCTAGCAGTAAAAACTGAATTAATTGATATAATGAGAATAGCTTTGCTTAACAAATCAAACAAAGGATACAGGAAAAATATTATCCCCTCCATGATAGCTATGCTGCGATGACCATGGAAACTCCAGTTGAGGACAACATTATGAATAATTGACTTTAGTCTTGGCTTGGGATTTGAGAATATCATTAGGATTTGAGAATATCACTTTACTATTGAACTGATTAAAAATACCTGTTGAGCTAGATCTCCTTTTACACACTTTACTTTACTGACAGTAGTAGTAATACTGTTGCTATTCATCCATGTAAGAGGATTACCAGGTTCAATAATCAGAGCTAAATGTTTCTCCATTCAATCTTTCATCTGTGCTACAGGTGAAAGGCTGGTGGGGTAGACCTGAAGAATGTAACTTCCAAGGCAAAGAGTAATCAATGTCCTGAATGGCTGTCAGTTCTAACGAGGGTTACATAGAGTGCTTGAGTTGTATAATTGCCGTGTCCTGCAATATTGTGAAGACCTATAATGCAGCTTCTAAACAACTGCAGAATCTTACTGAAACCCATGGGGATTCTCCTTGAGGAATGCAGCATCAGACCCAGAGTACTTAATATGTGATATCAAGTCCTTGTGCCCCCAACCTAATGTACAGTATAGTCTCAATGGCAACTTGATACTACAGTATCACCCTGGGAATGATTAGAAAGAATGAGGTGGAAATAAATGATTTTGGAATTCACACATTAGCACTGGTAATGTAATAAAGCTAATATTCTAGCAACAGGAGCAATCATTTCACACTCTGGAGTGTATAATTTTGATAGATACCAGCTGAGTAAAAAATGCCTTTTTAACCCTGTTCCCCTGTTGACAAATCACCTGAACAGAACTCATGGTGGCTTGTTACTTTGAGCAGAAAGTTGGTGGTTATGATTAACTAAGGTAGTGGAGTACGTGTTCAGAGGCTCTGCAGTGTTTTGGAAACTAACTCTCTACTTACGAATAGTTGACTTTTTTCCAGCCAATAATTTTAAATAGCACAAACAAAAGGATAAAAGCAAAAGGGAAGACCGTAGCAGTTTCCCTAAAGTTCTATTCTGGAATGGTTCTTTTCAGTGGTGCAAGTAGAATCCATTTCTTACCGGTATGGGGGGCATGTGACCTCTTCATGTGACTCTGCCCTAGCCCAGGACCCCCACGCTCTACCCGTCCCCTCCCCATGGATCCACACCCTTAACCTGGGAAGGGCGGTGGGCTCTGTCCTCCTCCTGCTGTGCCTTCAGAACTGCAACAGTGAAAGGAGCAGAATGTGGGGCAGCAGCTCCTCCATCTGTACAGCAGCAGCCCCGCTGGACGACAGGGCTGGGGGGGGCAGTTCAGCAGCCACGCCAGAGGAGCTGCCAGCATGGGACCTCCCAGTGGCCCCACGTTCTGCTCCTTTCCCCTCTGCAGTTCCTGGAGCAGCAGCAGAGAAAGGAGCAGAATGCTGGCAGTTCCTCTGACAGCTCTTCCACCTGTAGCCACACCCCTCCAGCCCTGTCCTCTGGCTAGGCTGCTGCTGCTGTACAGGTGGAGGCGATCCTGTGTAGAAGGGCTGTGGGCTGTACAGCTGCGCCAGAGGAGCTGCCAGAGTGGGGGCCGCCCAGCAGCCCCACATTCTGCTGCTCCTCTTTCCGGTACGCCATACCAGCTATAAATATCTTGCTGGTACAGAATACAAGACCGTACTGCCCTATTTGCACTGCTGGTTCTTTTAGCCAATTGCTAACATGCGGTGCTTTTATTTATTAAGTGGTTTAAGTACAGGATAACTTAAAAATCACCACAAAATATATCAGTGAGAGGTGTAGTTAGTACAATCTTTCCCTGTATGAGTATTATACGGCCATCATGAGGAGCTTGATGATGGGTTGAGTTTGGCCTGCAGGTAAATATGTACATTTCTCTCTGACTAGCAAGATCCATGCCTGCCCACCCAAGGCTAGGATTGGCCCAGAGACCTTTCATCCAAATGCACTTCTCAAATGTTTAGACTTCTATAATAAATGTTCAAAAGAACCAGAGGAAAACAGTGCATTTAATCTACATCTTACATTGTTCATCATCTGTATAATTTTGATATGAGAAAAATATAAAGGCTAGATATTTAAGCCTGGGGCATGCAAGTGAAATATGCACACAAATGTGCTCTTGCAAAAGCTTTTAAAATTGCATGTGCAAATCAGGTAATTGCACATATGAGTAGTTGGTAAAGGTGCATGAAGAATCACAGCAATTGTACAGACATATTAGGCAGTTATTGAAAAATCTGGTGCTCAATGCTTTTTAATAGAAGAGAGAATTTGTTCACAACTACATTTTAAAAGCATAGGCACTTTTAAATCCAAAATCAAGCGGCTTAAGTATTGACAGAAAATCCGCTTTTGGTTAAGATTTGTTACAACAGGGGTTAGGCTACGGTGGTTCTCTGTAGCCGTATTCCCTTCCAGTGAGAATGAGAGTTATAATTTTAACAGAGTGAATGGCATTTCAGTCCTTGTGGATGTAGCAGATGGAAATTTTGTTTTACATTGACTTGCTGCTGTTTCCTTATGTTCTTTCAGGGCAGTGCTGTACTGATGTTAAGGTCAGCCTCTGAACGTGAGCACTGCAGTGCTCCGCTATGAGAATTCCTCCTGTTAATGTTTCATTTCCACCTGAAACTGCACATGGATTTTCAATAGAATTTCTCTTCTTTGATCGTTTGAACTGAAATAAAATAGGCTGCAGAAATTTCCTAGAAAGTTCTGTCCTAAGTTCATGTCAGCACCAAAAAACTTAACTGTTTTCAGTTCAGCTGCTGGAGACATTTTAAAGAAAGCAGCCTTCCCCTGAAGTCTGTTGCTTATAGCACAACACTGGGACTAAGAAGACTTGAATCCTATTCCCTGTTTTTTCTCGACTTTGCTGTTTAGTCTTGGACAAATCATTTTGGCTCTTTACCAAAAGTTTCATTCTTTGTGTAATGGGGTTTACCCAGAAAGGAGTTGGATCTTTGGATGAAAAGATCCATGTTAATGCAAACTATGATTAGACCAACATGAAAAATATCTTGTTTTGCTTTCTATCATAGCATTGTGCAATTTCATTGCAAATAAAACAAAATTCAACTAGTTTCTTAAGAATTCTTTAAAAATATTCTATGCAAAGATCATCCGTTCAAGACTTTTTTTTTAAAGTTGGAACAATCAAATGACTATTGAGCATAAAGCATTTCAGTTTGGGGCAATAGCAGGAGTTGCATTTTGAATTATTTCTACTGTACCATCACTGGAAATATAAATTACCCACCAATTTCATTTAATCCTGCTTCCTTTCCCTATCCACAGAGGGTCAGACATGCCAGTAGGGATCAGCAATGGTAGGATAAGAGGCATCAAAATGAAGACACTGCAGAGGAACACAAACAGCATTTACCGGGGTAGTAATGTAAAAGGAGCATTTGGGGACAATAATGAGAACAAGGACTAGAAACCAGTGAAAGTTAGGGTTTCCAAGTGTCCAGTTTTCAACAGGACACCAAAAGTGTCTGGTTACTGCAATCAGCCTCTGCCATCTGGAGGTCAGGAAGAGAAGCTGTTCTTGGAGAGATGGAAAGAAGCTTAATCTGAGAAACTGGCTCCTGACCCTGGTGGAGAGGTAGGTACTGGTGCTGCCTGAGGAAGGAATCCTGACAGCATGCAGCATTTGAGGAGCGGGGATGGTGGCCAGGCTCACTGCCTATGATGACCCATCCCACCTTCTCAGCTTCCCGGAGCCCTGGCTCTCTCTGGCTCCTTGCTCTGGGGACTGACATACGCCTCACCATGCCCCAGTTGGCGGGCAGACAGGCAGGCTCAGCATCAGCTCTTCCCAGCCTGGCTCTGCAGGCAGCAGGTGAGTCCCAGGGGTGGGGGGGAATGAGTGACAGGGAGGCCTGTAGTGTTTTTGGTTTTGAAAATTTGGAAAGTTGATGACTTTAGTGAAAGTGAGTAATAGAATAAGGAGGCATTTGGAGTTGAGGAATGAAGAAGCACATGTCTGGGAGCAAAAAAAAAATGAGGCTGGAACCTGGGAAAAGTAATTAAGATTTTTAAAGTGTGCAGTGAGAGAGAAACCTGTGGGATGGACACAGATAAAGAGTCAGTATTAGGAGCTCCATCAGGATTTGAATCACATGTGTCTGCCTGTGCCAAGTATTCTACTCTGCATCCTCTGCTGCTGGAAACCCCAACAGATGGAGAGGCACAGGGTAAAAGAGAAGGTGGAGGTGCTCAGACCCTCTCTGCCTGCTGCCTGTAGGAAAAGTCCATATTGCCTCTCACTTTGCATTTTTTCACAGAATGACGATATCTAAAGGAGCAGCTTTTCATCAGTATGTACAGAGACTTGTGTTGGTCCTGGTAGGGAGTCTTAGGCCATGTTAGAGAGAGGCAGGCTTGCAACAGGGAGTAGATGGAAGACAGGCCTATAATCAAAGAGGACACCGGCCGGGAATATACTCACTCATTAGCTTTTCAAAATGAAAATCAACATCCCAAAAGGGCTGCTTAAGGGGAGACCTTTTCTCCCCAGAGAAGCCAGATCTATTTACCTGAGAAGACTTGGTTGGTTTGGCTGTTTCTAGTTTTAAAACAATCATTACATCAGACTTTGTTTGCTTAAACCAGAACACTCAGCAGGCCAGATTCATTGGTGGCATAATTGCCCTAACAGCAGTGCAGAACTCCAGCAATTAGTATGGCCCATTATTTCTACTTCTCCTTTTCCCTTTCTCTTGTCCAATTTTTCCTTCTATGGTTGCTGCTTTTCAAACTCACTAATTTTAATCATCCTATGAAATTGTTTAATTTTAAAGCTATTTCTTTAACATGTTTCTTACATAGTTTTTCTCCCCTAACGTTTTTACTTTTTTCTGTGTTTTCCTCTAGTTTTCACATGACTCTTTCTTCCACTAACTGATAAGTAATAGCCAACATGGTTTTGTCAAGAACAAATCATGCCAAATCAACCTAATTTCTTCCTTTGACAGAACTACTGGCCTCACAGATAGCAGGAGGGTTGGGGGGGGGGGAGGCAGTAGACATGATTATCTTGATTTTTAGTACACAGTCCCACATGACATTCTCATAAGCAAACTAGGGAAGCATAGTCTAGATGAAATTACTATAAAGTGGGTGCACTCATTGAGTAACCTACTCAAAAAGTAGTTATCAGTGGGCATCTATCAAACTGGAAGGCCATATCTAGTGGAGTCCTGTGGTGGTCTGTCCTGAGTCAGGTATCATACACTATTTTCATTAGTGACTCGGATGAAAAGTTGGAGAGTGTGCTTATAAAATATTCCGATAACACTAAGTGGGACGGGGTTACTAGTACTTTGGAGGACAGGGTTAGAATTCAAAATGATCTTGAAAAATTGGCAAATTGGTCTGAATTCAACAAGATGAAATTCTAAACAAGTGCAAAGTACTACACTAAGGGTTTGTCTTCACTATCAGGCTAAATCAACATAAGTTATGCTACTCCAGCTGTGTGAATAATGTAGCTGGAGTCGATGTAGCTTAGATTGACTTTCCCTGGTGTCTTCACTGTGCTGCATCAATGGGAGATGCTCTTCAGTCAACTTACATTACTCTTCTCTGAGAGGTGGATACTGGGGTCAACTGGAGAGCACTCTGCCGTCGATTTAGTGAGTTTTCACTAGACCCACTAAATCAACCCTTGCAGCATCAATTGCAGCAGCATCAATCTCCAGATAGTGAAGACAAGCCCTAAGCTTCCTTATGATGAAATGAAATGCACAGCTACGAAATAGGAACTAGCTGAGTAGGCAGTATTATTGCAGAAAAGGATGTGGAGGTTATAGTTGATCACAAATTGAATATGACCCAACAATGTGATGCATTTGCAAAAAAGGCAAATATTCTGGGGTGTATTAACAGGAGTCTTGTACATAAGACATGGGAGGTAATTGTTCCTCTTTACTTGACACCGTTAAGGCCACAGTTGGAGTATTATGTCCAGTTTTGTGCACCACACTTTAAGAACAATATGGACAAATTGGAGATGAGTCAGATAAGATTTAGAAAATCTGGCCTATGAGGAAAGTTTAATAAATCTGGGCATGTTTTGTCTTGCAACGAGAAAACTGAGGGGGTGCTGATAGCAATCTTCAAATGTGTTTAATGGCTGTTATAAAGAGGATGTTGATCAATTGTTCTCCAAGTTCACTGAAGGTAGGACAAGAAGTAATCTTAATTTGCAGTACAAGAGATTTAGCTTAGCTGTCGGGAAAAACTTTCTAATTATAAGGATAGTTAAGTCCTGGACTAGGCTATCAATGGAAGTTGTTGAATACCCATCATCAGAGGTTTTTAAGACCAGGGTGGACAAACACCTGTCATGGTAGTCTAGGGTTCTTTGGTCCTGCCTCAGCTTGAGCGGATGCACTACATGCCCTCTCAAGATCCCTGCAATTCCTGCATTTCTAGGACTCTAGCCCTTGTGCTTAACAAAGACTGGATTCAGCTCCCTTGAGAGCTCACTGGTTTTGCTTCTAGAGGAATCATTGAAGGGCAATCCTTACTTCTCCAGAAGTTGAATGTGCTCCATTCACAGTGCTTCCGGACTAAGGCAGCCTGACACATTCAATATATTTCCCTTAAACAGATCCGTATAGCTATTTAGAACTCTTCAGATGCTACTGTACTAGGGAACTACCCTTCAGCCTGGCGCTGCTGAGAGCAGCTGCCTTTGCACTGTTCTCCACTAATCATTCCCAACGTACAGTATGCTGTTAAAGGATAGTTTTGTGTGGGATGGATCATAGATAAAATGGAATAAGAAATCAAAGGCCTTTTGTAACACTTATAAACTTTAATTGGAACCTTAATGGGTATGGGTGAGGCATGCAAAGCCCTTCTGTCTGGAAAGAAGTTTATTTGCGGAGCATTTTTTTAAATGTTACAAAATTTCTAACTGTTTTAAGTATTTACAATGTGTTCAAGTACTGAATGAGTGTCTGAGCAACATGGCTTGCAGCATATACTCCTGCTTTCTACTGTAGGCACCAGTGCCAGCCCCAGTAGAGTAGATACTAAGTTATTATAGTGATGTGAGTGCCTAGGTAGAAAGATGCTGGAATCTTTCTTGTGTATTGAGAGGGTAGCTCACTGTTCATGGCCACTCACTCCTGATCACCTTTTCGGTTACTTTGTATGCAGAAGCAGGGTTAAGCTGTAGTAGGTGTCCCTATATTAAATAACCAGAATAGCCTTAGATTTCAGAAGGCTCTTCAAAGATTGAAGATGTGCAGCCCACTAAAGAGCTTGATAGCTGGGCCACTCTGAGCCATGAAACAATCTCCCTTTGAAGACAAAGTTAACGAAGGATTATTGGGTTTATGTACAGCCATCAGAACACTGAAAGCCGTGGCACTCACCCATCCTTTATATAGCATTCTTTTTTCAAGGAAGCCTGAACTGTAATAGCAGTTATAAAAAAAGTCAGTCCATTTCAAGTGGGTTTCATGCTAGAGCATTCTTTGTCTCACTACTTTGTCCCTGTGAAATTTGATGCATTCTATATCTTCTTCTGGATTAGTAATTTCTTGCCTCAGTTTGAAGCTTAACTTCACTATTCTAAAGCAATAGCTGTAAGGCTCTGCACTATGAGATACTTATATGGATTTCTACTATACACAATAGCATTACTTTTGCTTCAGCACAACTCTGATTAGGATTCATGGGTGGATGAACCTTTCCGTCCTTTACCTGGTCTTTCCTTGATTTGCTTTCCTAATGTTGTTCTCTGCTAGCACCTCCCAGTTCTTTGCAGTCTTCTCCGTAAGAACAAGGCAAGACTGTATTTACATTTTAAATTTAAAGGATGCCTCTGCTTTTCCCTGCATGTTCAGCAGTTTGTTGTAAAGTGAGACAAAGTAAAATGGGACGGGGGGGGGGAGGGAGGGAAGAGAGGCTATCAGGCCAGCTCTGGCACGTCTACTGCCCTGAAATACTAGCTTACTTTTCTTCTCAACTTCCTATTTTCAGTGAGGAGAGTAAACTTATAGTGGGTCCCACTCTCTGGTGTATATCTCTCTAGAACTGTCAACCCCCTAAACCTGCTAACAATGTAGCCGAGGGAAAGGAGGAGACAGCGCTTCCTCTTCTACCTTTCAGTTTCCATCCATTGTCTCTTGTCTCATATTTAAACTGTAATAATCTTTCTCTCAGACTTCAATTTTAATAAACCATATTACCATCAATCTGACAGGTTCTGTAAATAATGCTGGAGAGATGAATTAGTGGATACAGGACAAGCAGGACAGTGAAAAGCAAGTGACAAATTGCAAAACTATATAATTTTTTTCACAAGCCTCTTGTCTGTCACAAGGATATCACCTCTGTGTGTGTAAATCATATACACATACATCTAATAAGCCACTAAAATGGCTTAAGTTCATTCATATGTAGACTATAGAAGTGGGATAGCATGTACATTGACTAGAGTGAAACAAACTCACAGGGAGAATGTATGAGCCAGCTGATTTAACATGTCAGTATTTGTAATCTATAAATAGATTTTACAAAAGCTATATCTCGGTTTAACTGTGATCAGGAAAAGGAAACCAAAAGCACTTTATTATATAAATACAATAGATTTTATAGACTCAGGATTTATATTGTCTGTTTTAACAATGCAAGTTAGACCACCAAAACAATATTGCAGCTGTAATAGGAAAACTGTCTGAGTCTGGATTTATGCATTTATAAGAGTATAGTCAGTTTTCTTATGAGATTCAGCAGTAAATCACTACTTACTTATTTACCTAGCACTCTCATTATTCCCCTTACCTTCCTGCACAGCTATGGATTATTTTCTATACCTTATTATACTTTAACGGTTCTAAGTTACATGGCAATTGCCACTTTTATTTTATTTAATACAATAGCATCCTTACTGTTGCTTCTCTACATAATATGAAGGATTTGTTCAGTATTAGTGTCTGTCAAAGGCTTTTTTTCTGATTTCATATTATAGAATCAGTACATTCAGTTCTCAAGGTTTTTTGTTCTCAGTCTAGTTTTCCACACAAGTGGTCCCTCTTTAACCTTGCTTAGGAAGTGGGCCTTATGAGCCGAGTTTTCAAATTGCATGATAACCTCTTATGTATGTGGCCCCAGATTTTCAAACAGGAGCTTAATTAGGTTTTTTAAATAACTGGCCTATTTTTTTTTAAAAGGACTCAATTTATCCAAATGACTTTACTGGGAACTACTGAATGCTCAGCACTTTTGAAAAATCTGGCCAGTTACTTAGAAACCTAAATATGGATTTAGAAGACTAACTTAAAGCTTCTATTTTTGAAAAACGGAACTACATTTTCCTGTTGCATGTACAAACTGGGTAACTGCCTGTGCTAACTAGTCTGTGTTAGCAAGCTTGTTAACCAAACACACAAGTGGACCCCCAGCCTTTTTTAATGTTTGGCCCATGAAGCCTAGTATCTAAGTTTGCAACTTGGTCTGTAATACTGTTTTTGGGGGGATGCGGAAGTTTTTTTGGTTAGAAAACGGAACACTTCATTTTGATTCTCAGACAGTTGTCTCCTGTTCCTCTTCTGGGCAGGAAGTAGCTTTATGTCTCCATGGACAGATTATTGCCATCCTTAATACAATTTTAATAATTACCTTATACCTGTGTCAGCAGGTGACATCTCCCATACTGTGGGTATGTCTACTGAAACTGGGATGTGTGACTGCATCACATGTAAACATATCCATGCTGGCTTTGATCTGATCTACTTGATTTGTATGTGCATCTACATAGATCAAAGTTAGCTCAACTATGCCTACATGCGCTGTGACTACACCTTCCATTGCAGTGTAGACATATCCTAAGTCCTCCATGTGATGATTGAGAAAATAATTTGTTACCCACAACAAAGCTTTCACTGAAGTTGATGAGTAAGGCTTAAACATAGTGCAGGTCAACCAACTACATGCCACACTCCCTCATCCATTAGGCTCTTTCTAGCACTTTCAAGAAGTCCCATAACTAGGGGTGGAGGACTGTGATGGTGAGTAGAAGAACATGGCTGAAGAAAATGTATCTGGGACAGCCCTCTTCAAAGGATGCTGTCTGACCTGGCTGACAGATTTGACTCCATTTCAGAATGCCTTACTGTGCCACTGCTCTCACTGCAGAATGAGACAACGTTTTGAGTGAGGCTTTGAGCCATTCAGTTTGCCTGCCTGTTTGATATTGCATCCCCAGAGTGCTAACACAAGGCACACAGGTGGAAGTGCGAGATTATAGTTATGTGCTATTGAATGCTGAGTTTTCCATGTATCACAATTACAGAAACTGTTGTGCTCCGCAATGTTTTTCCAAATCCTGTGTGAAGTTTCACAGTGTCAGGCTTTAATAGCACACAGGGTTGTTTATTTTTAATCTGTGATGGAGTCTAATGGGTGCCCATTTGGCATCTCTATGAAGCTTTGAAATTTTTTCTATTAAATTTCGTTTTATATATTACCTATGCATCTACTGTTCTTTGGTTTTAAGAACATGCTCATGTAGTTTATTTGATGCTGGGTTGGCTGTGCACCATAAAGCACATGCGATCATGTCTAACAAGATTTGGGGGTCATGCATGGGAGAACATACTGTGAAATGAATAGATTATTCAGGAGCTAAGGAACATATCTGAAACATCATATAGATGTTAAATATAATGTGATGCTAATCACTGCCTAAAGCCCTACATATGGAAAAGCTCCTCAGTACTTAGAACCCTGAGGCAGGGAAGAGAAGACTCCTGTTTTCTTTCCCCAGCTCTGCCTCAGCTATGTACAACACCACGTAGCAAACAATTTATCATCTCTGCCTTTGTTTATCCCTCTGTAAAATGGGTGTAATGTTAACGTTCCTGTGAAGTAGAATAAGCAGTTATGAGGATTGTCAGTAAAACAATTTGGGAATTTTGCATTAGAGGCACTGAAGAAGTTCTGAATTATTATTATTATTATTATTGCTGTTAAGGTTAAGATTTTGTCACTGTTTTTAGTAAAAGTCATGGACAGGTTGCAGGCAATAAACAAAAATGTAATGAAACCCATACCTATGTGTGACTTTTACTAAAAATAATCGGGAGGGGGTAGCTGGAGGGAGGACTGAAGCCTTAGCCGGGGCAGGGGTGGAGAGGGAAAGAGCCTGAGCCCTGCTGCTGCATGCAGAGTGGGAGTCAGCACCTGCACCACAGCAGCTGACAGCTCCGGGGCCCCTGCTGTATCCCCTTACAGCTCTAGGGCTCCTGCCGCATCCCGAGTGGCTCAGAGTTCCAGGGCTGTCATAACATTTCTTCCCAGATCTGGACCTTGGCGTCCAAAATATGGGTGTTAGCATGAAAACCTCCAAGCTTAGTTAGCAGCTTGGACCTGGTAATTGCTGCCACCAGCTAGGAATTATACAGTGCCTAGCTCACTGTGGTCTCCCCAAAACCTTCCCTGGGGGACCCCCAGACTCAGATGCCTTGAGTCTTACAACAAAGGGAAATAACCCCCTCCCCTTGTTTCCTTGTTACTTCCTCCCATGCTCCCCTCCCTGGACGACCCTAGGAGATTCCCTGCTTCCAGTCCTGGAAACACAAGTACTGAGAGATCTAATCTCTCTTCCCCCTCACCCAGAGGGTATGCAAAGTCAGGCTTAGTAAATCTAACACACAGAGATTTTTCCCCCTGACTTCTTCCTCCCACCAATTCCCTGGTGAGCTGCAGACTCAATTCCCTGGAGTCCCCACTAAAGACAAACTCCAACAGGGCTTAAAAAGAGAGCTTTATATAAAAAGAAAGAAAAAGACATTAAAAATAGTCTCTGTATTAAGGTGACAATATACAGGGTCAATTGCTTAAAGGAAAAAAATGAATAAACAGCCTTATCCAAAAAGAATACAATTTAAGACATTCCAGCAACTACACACATGTAAATACAAAAAAAGCCAATATAAACCTATTGTCTTACTATCCTTGTACTTACAACTTGGAAACAGAAGATTAGAAAGCCTGGAGATAGAAAAATCACTCTCAGAGCCGAGAGGGCATAGACCCAAGACAAAGAACTCACACCCAAAACTTCCCTCCACCCAGATTTGAAAAAGTCTTGTTTCCTGATTGGTCCTCTGGTCAGGTGTTTGGTTCCCTGTGTTAACCCTTTACAGGTAAAAGAACATTAACCCTTAGCTATCTGTTTATGACAAGGGCCCTTGCTGCTTGTGGCAGCTGATAGCTCTGGGGTCCCCCCTGTGGCACCTCGGAGTTCGAGGGCTCCTGCTGACTGACAGCTGTGGAATCCATGACTTCCTTGATCTCCATGACATAATCTTATCCTTTATTGTATTTTATGATGGAAGTTTACTTCTACCCAGGTTTTTTACAAAACTGTTTTCTAAGCTACTTTCCTTCTGCACAAGACATAGGCTTTTCCCCTTATATTTAGCTCACTTTAGCACTTTATATTTTAGGACTTCAGCACAAATTTTCACTGAAACAACAATTATCTTTAGTTCATACTTTAGTCGTATTCTGAAACAAAATAATTTAATTAAAATTGATTTCCTTAGTTATTTTAGTGCTTGTTTGTTTGTAGACATACTCTTAAGGCCAAATTATGCCTGACCTTAACATGGACAAGCCAAGGAGTTACATGTCCCATTGCTCTGCATGGCCACATTATCTCTCTCCAAACCTTAGGCCTGGGAGTGGATGGGGAAGAAAGCGGAGACTTTGTATCCAACATTCTTTCCAGATAAAAGACCCTACTCCTCCATTCACCACCAAATGGACCAGCCAACAGGGCATGCTACACCCAGAAATGTGAGGTGAGCAGGGGAGGAAAAGCTACTGTGTCACAATTCCTTCTCAGGATGGTTCCTAGGGCAGCACTGCTGCCCACTGCCCCATGGTCAGGCATTGGGCAATGGCTAAATCGAGTCCTGAAGTGACTAATTGTGAAAGATACTATTCGGACACTAGAGGTATGTAAAGAATTAGAAATAAACGCCCATGAAGGAACAAAACCAGGATACATTACAGTATCAAAGTGTACTTGACTGGTGAAATGTATATATCACATATTGAAATAAACTGTGTGTCACACTGAAGTGGATAAATAATCCACTTGGGGGGAGGAAACTGTACTCACTAGGAAAGTAGCTTAGCTACTGCATCTGACACATTGCCTGTTAAACTAGGTATATTTACTGAACCAGATAATATTGCTTTTTTTTCATTCAATGTCAAATTCTGAATTAGATGTATTATTCATTGCATGTGACAATACAGTATATATCCTAGTGGCTTGGATGCAATATATCACAGTGTTGCACTAAACTGAACTTCACCTGCTAAATCAGTATATCTACTGAGTAATATATATTCCTGTTAAACCAAATATATCATAATAAACTAGATAATATAATAAGGATAACCTGCTATATCCAGAATTGAATGTACTAAATCAAAATTACCAATTACTAATTGAAATTATATCCCCCTGCTGTAGCACAATATAAATCAGACATTTTCTGTAAAATTCATGCATCATTTGAAAGATTAATCCTCAGCAACTAGAAACGTTTTTCTACTACATTCATTTGGCCAACCTAGAAAACAGTAATGGCCTTGAGGTTAAATACACAACACAGTATGCTGGAGCTGATATAGCAGTTACTGCTGCATATGTCCAAAGCACTGAACACACTACACCAGCTTCTGAATCATCATGATAGTTAATGTACTACATGCGTTTCAGTGTAGTAGTCTTCCCTGAACCTTAGAACTGAATAGAGGTCATGCATACAACACACTTGGACATCTCTTATATTGTCCTCTGGGACAGCAATAATATAAAAGTAAAGTGAGCATTTAACACATACAAAACTAAACCTAAGGAAAAGGAAACACAATGACAAACAATAAGAATGAAGAGTCTTTGCCCTGAGTAAAAATCATGCTCATCTGAAAGTAATTGAAATGACTGAGAAGCTCCAAGGCTCTGTTTGGGCCCTTTCTTTCCCCCCACTCCCTATTTGCAACCAGATTCACTCTGGGATGCAAAGACTTAAGAGAAGGCCATAAACTAAGAGGAGCAAGTAGCTTAATTTGAATACTAGGCTTGACTCCACCTGCAGGATTGATGTCAAGAAGGGGTCACTTATGTCCTATGGCAGGAGAATGATACTTAGGAAGCCTTGCCTTGACATAGACCCATAGACCATTAGGGTTGGAAGGGACCTCAGGAGGTCATCTAGTCCAACCCCCTGCTCCAAGCAGGACCAATCCCCAGATTTTTTTTACCCCAGTTCCCTTAATGGCCCCCTCAGGGATTGAACTCACAACCCTGGGTTTAGTAGGCCAATGCTCAAACCCCTGAGCTATCCCTCCCCCGTGGTATGGACTGAGAATGATAGCTCTTTCTCAGTTCTGTTGATCACCCGTCTAATGTCTCTTTTGATAGATATTCATATAGCAACTTAATTTAGGGAGAGCTCTCTAGAGACCATGACTCTCTCTAGAATCTAGAAACTCTTTTTTGAATATACATTAGGAAAATTGCCTGGTGTGTGTTCTGCATAGAAGGGAAATGACGCCAGATATCTCCAAAGAGAAAATCTGATATTAAGTTGGGCTGTATCACTCACTGTCTTCTGCAGCAGCTTCACTAATGCCCTTACTACTCAAGGAAAACAAAACTGAGGCTGTACAAATGTCTAGTGCTTGCTTTGCATTTTATAAGTAGAGGATTGGGCATCATTCCAAACCAATAAGCTGAAGCAGGGAATGTCACAACAAATAAAATGGTAATTAGTGTTTTATGTAGAGTGAACTTCTATAATGCTAGGTGTTTATTTACCAGCAACTTTAAGTAACTGATGTATCTTAACACAAATCGATTGTTTTAAAGAAGCTTATTTTCATAGCTAGTTGTGTATTTTTTTAAACTAACACTGTTCTACAAATGAAATAGTTATATATATTCAACACTTTTGTATTTGAAAGATGTCCATAAGACACAGTGTTGAATATATAACACACTTGGAAGATGTCCATAAAACAAAGCTTTGAAGCATTTGGTAACATGGGGATGAATATTAGCAAGCAGTTAAACCTGATTTTGGTTGCCATTGTTTCTGCCAGGCATATACATAAGTCCAGTTTCTACAGGTCATTACAATCTGTATGTCATGTCAGTCACGTTCTGCCTTACAGCATCTGTGAAGGTGAGTACAGTAGGTATCCCTGAAACAGACTTTTCTATAAGACAGGACATTTTTACTTCCCTGTCCTGCATTAAAATTGTATAATATTGCTATCACAGAATGGCTGTCATGTTCCACCCCAGAGGTGGTGGCATTTCAATGATGAGTGACAGCTATATACAGTGTCCAGCCTATGAAGACAATTGAAATCGTTCTAGACAAAAAGTGCTGGGTTAATATATTTATTTTGAATTCCTTATTTACTGTAAAAAGAAAAATGACAGTTATGGTCATTCTTACCCTTGGGCAATTCTTATGCTCTTGCTATATCTATCTATTCCCTGTCTGTCTTCCAAGGAAAAGCACTCTGTACATGCAAATTCTTGCTTTTATTACTAGACAATTGCCTGATTTTTTTATTCATAAATGTGGAAAAGCAGAAATAAGAGATGGTTGTAAAATCTTTATTGAGGGTTAATCTGAACCCAATTCAGTGAAACTATCATGTATGTAAGTGCTTCACTGAATAGGGATGGACTGTTCGAATTTAAAGATAAGCACATGGTTGACAGCTTTGCTGAATTGGGGCCTATGTGCAGAAGTTCAATATTTTTTAAGATACCTAGGCCTACAGGCATGCTATCCCAATCCTTACAACCTAGCAGACAGGATCAGAGGGGAAAAAATTGAGTCCTCCGTGATTACTGTTTGCACTTGGTGTCCTGAAGTGTTGGTAGCTGCTAGATATAGCCAGGAACACCTTACTAGCAGGTGAAACTGACTCAATAAGATTTGCAAGAAAATGCAACATTTATCTCACACTTCTAACACCAAGAATGGTTTAGGCAAGTTTGAAATAGCTATCCAGTAAATATTTGTAAAATTAAAGCATATTTCAAAATAATAATGGGAACTGATGGTCATGGTCAAAAATAGTGAAGTTTCATGATATTGTGTCTTAGTGTGATGCAAAAATTGGTAGTTTAAGCAACTCCAGTATTGCAGCTGTATTGTAAGACTCAGCCAGTCACCGAGAAACATCAAATGGTCCTCTGAAACTGCTGCTTCACAAGGGGAAATGAAAGTAGTAGTCCTAAATTAAGTAATGGTTGTGTGCCGTTTAAACAGCTTTCATGCTTTCTCCTAGAACTGGTTTTATTTCAGTATCCCTTTCTAGATCTGTATTATCTGTGTGTGCACATGCATCTGTTCTACTTCCTAAGGGTGCTGTAAGCTTTACATAGCTTAAGGGGCCATGTCCACAGATGCTTTCACAAGCATAACATAACTCAGTTGTGTAAATGTTAGCAGGATTGAGCCCAGGCCTAATGTTTGTAAACCTCTTTGAGATACTCAGCTGGAAGGCACTACAAAAATTAGAAGTATTGTTTAGTATTAATAATGATAAATAGTACCAACCACAGATCTCTCCTGCTGTGACCAGAATGAATGATATAATGGAATTTAGGTCTTTGTATTCACCTTTCAGCTTGTTGTTATCTTAGGAAAAAATAGTAATTGCCAGCAGCTAATAACTGGTGTGCTGCTTCCTTTTTTGAATTAAAACTCTAATTATTAAGTGCAGTTATAACCACTTGTAAGAACATACATGCTTTTTAAGACTTTTGTTTATCTCCTCATCCCCACCCCCCCATACTGACAACTGAGTTGCTCAACAGAGGACACTGGTAATTTCCCAATGAGAAATGAGTCATTTTGAGCCTACTGAAATGCTGTATGATTTTCATTGTGTTTGTAAAGTGGTAATCTGCTATTCCTCTTTGGACTGTTGGCTCATGATAGACTCTGACATTAAAGTACTAACATTTAAAATTGGGAGGATGAACTATGGGAGCAAAAAGGTCCAGCACCTCAGTAACATTAGAAGCTGTTCAAAGATCTGCCAGCTGTGAGGCAGGCATATAGCTGAACAATGCAGTCACTGGCTAACTTTCTTTAGGTGAAGAAATGGGGGCATTAAGAAAGCTTCCTATGAAATATTCACTATTACCTGTTTCAGGAGTTGCAAAGCCTTCTTGAGGCATGGCATCCATATAATGAAGGAGTTA
Source organism: Gopherus flavomarginatus (assembly GCF_025201925.1). Taxonomy (NCBI): domain Eukaryota; kingdom Metazoa; phylum Chordata; order Testudines; family Testudinidae; genus Gopherus; species Gopherus flavomarginatus. The sequence goes on from NC_066622.1 coordinate 43,282,943, forward strand.
CTGAATTACCATTTTGGGCCAAATACTCAACTATTATACATAAGCATAGCTTTGGGGGGATCTGGCCCCGATGTCTAAACTGAATTAAATTAAACACATTTTTGTATCTGTAGTAGTTCAGCCAAAACATATGGCACTTTCCATCAGCATTTTAGAAGACAGAAGAAAGAGTTTACTTAAATCTGCAAGTAAGATGCATGGGGTTTTTTTAACTCATTTCAGAAGCTCTGTGTTTCTGAGCTGTGGGAAGCCAGGATACTTTTGGTAATCCCTGAGGATAGATGCAATATGTGGGTATTTCAGTATCCACACTTCATTGCTCACACACATTCCCATGTCTGCTCATACTAATATGGAAGATGCCTAGTTTCTAAAGTGTCATTTCCATTTAAATTGCTGTTTCATAAAAGAAAACTATGGATAAATACTTGCTGAAAACTCTACATCCAATTGATTAACATTTATGGGACACTGACATTAATTATTCTAGTTCACTGTTACTTTAGAATCTTACTAATTCACACAAATGATAAATGCATTGTAAATGACCAAAGTTTGCAAATTAAGTGAACAAGCACAGTGGAAAAAGCAAATGTACATTGCCATTTCTGAGTTTTATACTTTGTAGCACATTAGTAAAAATACTGTTATTTGTAAAACTAATGAAATTAGCAAGGCTTCACTGCAATATTTGCTGTTAAATGTTTGCAGAAAGGTGCAGATTATAAAATTCTGCTATTAAGTGAAATGTGAATTAGCAAATTTCTACTGTATTTATTGCCATGTTTTTATAGCACTATCAGAATACATGACACTTCAAACTTATTAGACATTGTCCCTGCCCTGAGCAGCTTAAAACCTAAAGGTCTGATCCTGTAAAGGTGCTATGTTTGCAACATGCAGATTTCAAGTGAAGCTCTGCACACAGAGCATCTTACTCCTGCTGGAATTCCGTGCCTCTGTGCAATGCAGAATTTGCGTAGAATTAATGTTCCCTGCAGAATTTTATATTTTCCTGCAGAGTTTGTGATTTCCCCTAGCATTCCCACCTGTGCCTGGCATGGGTGGCTGGGGCTCCCACTGACAGCCCCAGCCACCCAAGGCTGTTAGCGGGAGCATGATTATACTGTGTTCAATAAAATATGCAGAATTTTGCAGCATTTTAAAATATTGCATGCAGAATTTTTAATCTTTTGGCACAGAATTCCCCCAGGAGTAGCATTTGCAAGATTGAGGTGCGGGGGAGGGGTAACACTGAGAAGTGACAAGAGTTTTAACTGAGATGGTGGAGGGGAAACAAACAAGGCAAAGGAAAAAAACTGCTTATGGGAGAGTGTTAATTATTGTAAGCCTGATTCTGATCTAATTTACAGAAGATGTACTCTGTTCTAGGTATTCCGAATTTACATCGGTTTAAATGAGATCATAATATGGTCCCTCTTATCTTATTCATGTGCTGTTAAGGGTGTTTTATTTGCTTGGGGTTTTTTCATATCTTTTTAATTATGGTTGTATCAGGTGCAAGTGGAAGCAGGCAATGTAAGACAGAAAGAGCCGGATCTAGGTTTTTTTTGCCGCCCCAAGCAAAAAAAATTTTGGCTGCCCCCCATCCCAGCCCTGGGCTCCCCCCCACACCCACCTGCTGCCCCAGTGCTGGGCTTCCCCCTCCCTCCCCCCCCCCACACCTCCTGCCGCCCCAACCCTGGGCTCTCTCCCCTCCCCCGCACACACCTGCACCCTCCTGCCGCAGCAGCCCTGGGTCACTGGTTGACCTCCCCTGGGAGCGAGTTTTCAGCAGGAATTTTGGATGTGCACAAAACACAGACAGCATTGGTTTCCATATGGTTACAGAGCTGCAGTAAAGTGGAACAATTTTCAGCTTGTGTGATTGGAGGATATCTGGATGCATATTATAAGACTGTCCTACATCAATGAGGAAAATTTGAGGTGCTTTTATTATTCTTTTGTTCCACTCTTTCTTTCTATGGGGAATTTGCCAATGCAGTATCACTGTCTTCCTTTTAAACAAACAAAAAAAGGCAATGGCTGTTCAAAATAGCAATTCCAGTCCTAATAACCACTGGGAAGCATTTCTTGCTCAATTTTATTCTACTTTTTCTACAGCAAGTTACAGTGGATCAGTATATTTGATTTGAGAGAAATGAAGTAACAGCTGCCCAAACTGAGCTTAAGCAAGCCTGAATTTTGAGGTGTTCAAATCTGGAAGGCAGGTGCTCGGGGTGTGTGTGGGGTGAGGGCCTGTGGGCTCCACGGGGAAGCACAGCAGCATGTATGCAGCAGTGTGTCTGGTGCTGCACGGAGCCAGACACGCTGGTGTGAGTGGCACAGTAAGGGGGCTGGGAGGTTGAAGGGCTAGGGGGTTCCAGGGGGGTGGGCAGTCAAGGGACAGGGAGCAGGGGGGGTTGGATGGGGTGGAGGTTTGGGGGGGCAGTCAGGGACAGGGAGCAGGGGAGGTTAGATGGGACAGAGGTTCAGGGGGGCAGTCACGGGACAGGCAGTGTTGGAGAGGCATGGGAGCCCCAGGGGTTTGTCGGGGACAGGTAGGGGGTAAGGTCCTAGGGGGAGAAGCTGGGGGGGGGTCTCAGGAGAGGGCAGTTGGGGACAAGGAGAAGGGAGGCTTAGATAGGGGGTAGGGTCCTAGGGGTAGGGGTCCCGGGAGGGGATGATCAGGGGACAGGGAGCTGGATGGGTTGGGGTTTCTGTGGGGGGCAGTAGGAGGGAGTAGATGGTGGCAGGGTGGGACTTCCCTCCCCTTGGAGTGTCCTGTTTTTTGAATGTTAAAATATGGTCTCCCTACTACTCTCCACTCACAGCACGCTGCCGCATGAGGTGCCCCTCCTTCCTTTCCAGTTGGTAGTAGCCAAGGGAATGCTGGGAAATGTAGTTCTTTCCCTGCTCCAGGGCTGGCTCTATAGGGAGGTTGCTATCCAAGGAACTACAGCTCCCAGAGCCCCCTGTTAGTTCTCAGCTCCGCCGCCCCTGCAAATGGGCTGCCCCAAGCAAGTGCTTGCTTTGCTGGTGGGTAGAGCTGCTCCTGAAGAGGGAGTAGTAATCGGGAAGGTGATTGACTGATGGGATTTCTGAGAGTACAAGGATTAAGTACACCTTTTGTGTGCTCCTTGGAAAATCTGGCCAAGTATATAGGGGTGGTGTGAAGAAAAGTGTTTTTTTCTTAACTGCCTGGCCCTTATTAGCTTCCCTAGTATAAACTTGCCCATGTATAGAAACTTTTTTTTTCCAGGGTGCCTTTCCACACCTAGCCCTTTAAATTTATTTGAGACAGGCAGCTGCAGCTCTGAAGTGGCCATTTTATAAGGGGCTGCTGCTTGCTTAATTTTCTTTTCTGCCAGCTGCCTTATCTTGGGTTAATGGAGAAGTCTAACAGGTATAAATGAATAGTTTGTGGTGATTTTTCCTGGTGTAGCCACATTCATTACAGTTGTTCAAAAGAAACATTTCCCCCCACCTCAGTATGGAGGCATGGCCTATTTGTGGCCAGAGTTTTTTCAAAAAGAGTACCTTCCTGTGTAAGAATTCCACTCGTGACAATGCTGCCCAAGATCAAGGTGATCCAGTGGTTCCTGACTCCACAATTGCTGGTCACGTAAGTTAGGTCAGTTTGAGTAGTTCTCAGGCAGCAAGCTTTTCACAGAATGGTCACTTCAGGCTTTGACCTTGGTAAATTGATATATCTTGCTCATTCTGGGCAGCACCTGGACCTTTTCTGCCTCCCCACTACCCTTTTGTACTGCAGTGGGTCAATTTAGCTGGCAAAAGAGATTTTTTTTTTTTTTTTTTTTTGGTCAAAGCTAGCTGAAAGAGTTGAATTTTTCTTTCAGGAGTGTTAAAATTAGAGGTAGGCAGGGCACAAATCCAGGCTGAATAGGGGCCTATAGACACCCCTTGACTTTTTCAGTGACATCTCACACTTGACACTTAACAAGGGCAATTTCCTTTAAGAGGATATGAGCCTTACCTGACAACCAAATGGATTCTTTGTGGAAAATATTGTCCACAAGAGCAAATGTGACTGTAAGTGCTTCTGAGTATAGTTGAAGCACACAGTGACATTGTGGTAGTCATTATTTAGGATCTTCTAGCTGGTTTAAGCAGACCATCTTTGTTTTTATTTACTACAGTGAAGTAAATGGCCTGACCACCGTTAGTAAATATTCAGTTTGGTAATATCATTCAACACCAGGTTCTCTTAGAGATAACTCAGCTAACATGAGCACCATTCAGCTTCCTCTCTTCAGTAGGACAGAAACAGAAGATAGTGCCATGCTTCTCATAACCAGCTTCAAGAATGAACCGCGATAACTCCAGTGTAACATGAGCTGTTGGAAAAGTTTCATTAGGAGAATCCTTCCTCTGTATTGGGACCTGTAGCCAGATCAGCAACAATCATGGTCTGAGAGGAAACTGATAATGGGGTTTGGAACTAAAACTGAGGTGCAGAAGTATAAAACTCACTGTGCCTTTACTTTGGATTGCAAATCTGAAGCTTCACCCTGGTCCTATTACTATGCTAACGCTTCAGTGTCTCTTGGCCTGCCTGTTACATATTCATCCTCAGACCATTTATAATTGTAGCCATTGACTCTCTTGAATATGGCCATTTTTCACTCAGTCTGCAGTGGAACCAGCATACAGCTCTGTGAAAGGAGAGACTGGTAGAGAACCGATAAACTCTTCAGCATTTCTAGGCAGTTTGATGGCCTGTCCTGGGAGCAGTTTTAGCAATTGCTTTAATAAATAGTACTTGCAACCTTCTATGAGATATGAAATTTGGAGAATTCATCCATTCCTGGCTTATGTAGATGGCCTATTACATTGTAACCATCACTGTAGTAGCCCAATTAGAGGAGAGTATCTTTGCAATTGGAAATGTCAGAAACTTTCATTTTCTAAAGCAAGAAGCTTTGCTGCTCCACAGAATGCAGCATGCCCTGAAAAGGGGTCTGCATATGTGTGATTTCCATTCATGCATTTCTTTTGTCCTTTCTGATGACTAGCACAACAGAGCTCATAAATGTGCAATGTATTGCATCAGGTTTATTCCATCTGAGACTCAGGTGTGCATGGAAATACAAAAACACAATGGTTACAGCTTAGAATTCAGTTGAATGGGTAATTGTGAAGCAACACAAGTATTTGAAAAGGTAGGGAAGAAAGAATCAAAATGTTCTCCTTATAATGGGGAAATGCATTATTATTTGAACAATTTTCACTGTTGAAGAAAGATGTAAAATAAAAGGGGCATAAGAAAAAACATTGTGTTATTTACATTAAATTGGAAGAAATGACATCAAAACAGCAATGAATGCCAGAAATCTATCTATATACAAAATTGTTATACTCAGATTTGCATATTTACCATAACCTCAATACTAAGAAAAACATTTAACATTTTTCCTACAATAGTTTATATGAGCTGAGGGAAGAGAGGCTGCTGTGAAGACAGCCTTCACTGGGTCTGGAACTGTAGTTGTTAGAGTAGAGGACTAGCAACAGACTTTCTAGAGATGGTTGCTTGAATAAATTAATAAAAATAGGGTAACGCTACCCTAGGATATATAAATGTTGGTCTTAATGTTTCTTAAAGTGGTTTGAGCTTCTTGGAACAAAAGCACTCTATAGGCATCAAGTACATTATACAGAAAGGTGAATTACATATGGAATCTTACATTGCCCTGAACTCATGCTTTAAAGCATGGATGGATCTAAGCTACCAAATGCAGATCCAAATCCAAACCTTTCCAAAAATTGAAGGCATTCAGAACCAGAATTTTGGGTTATGCCTGCTGCTACTGTTCAGCATGAAACTAATACAGATTTTGGACATCTCCGGTCTCATAGCTTTCCTTATTGTATTATGAACAAGTGATTTGGTAAAGTTTGATTAGTCTTTGCATAATTGTGTTTCTGTGTATCTGAGTGATATGATTCGCTTACTATGGTTACTGCTCCTGCTCTAGGATCTGTTTAAGTGTTCCAAATGATTTTAACAAAGATGTGACACTTCCAACTTTTCACATAGTTAAAAGTAATTGACACCTGGTGTATAAGTTTTATATTTGAAGAAATTAGGTTGTAATTAAGCTAACTTATTAATAGCTTAATCTAATTCCTATGATTGCATAGGCTACAGAGAAGCTCAGGTAGCTTATGCAGGGTCTTTATAATTGCCACCTTTCCTCTATAGCTAATTTGCAGGCAACAATTCCATTGATTGTAATGACTCAGTGTTATAAGGAAGATTGGATGCCAGTATCAAAAAGCTCTCCCTGATAGATTAGTTGGCCAGATGTCATGGATCCTTAAAGACGTGGCTGCATGTTAGCTTGAGCATTGGTGCTTGAAAGGCATTCTGAAGGTACATAGAGCACTGGTCTCCCTAACAGCCCACTAAGCCAGTAAATCCAGTGCTAATTAAGGGCTAAATTCACCAGTACGCTTTGGCTGCTCTGACAAATAACCTCCTGGTGTGCTCTGGCTGTTTTGGTGTACTGGTGAATCTCCCCTTAAAAGTTTAATTTTTGAATGGTACAAGGTTGACCCTACATAGCTTCAAATCATTAAAAGTATCCCATGGTAACATTCTGTTCTGATTTCTTGTTTTATACTCATATGACATTTTAAAATCTAAAGCAATAACTGTTAAGATTGAGTTAAAGTTTAGGTACTAACTTAAGGGCAAAGACATTATAGGGATGGTTTTAATTAACAGAACACTAAGCATTGTAAACCCAGAATATTCAGAGTTAAAGTTACACATAAAAAAAATCCAAACATGTTAAGATATGGAAATGCACAGGTAAGGCACCCAAACAATGTTAACACCTAAAGAAATGGCCTGATTTCAAAAAAGTCCTGAAATTCAGCAGAAGCTGTTAAAGTTAATGGGAGCTGTTGGGGGCAACTCTTTTGTAAATCCATCCACTTATTTGTTTTGAAATGGCCTTAGATTAGGGATAGAATGGGCAAATATTATACCCAATCCAGTTAGACTGTCCACAGGAATGAGGAGATAAATGTGGCATGGCTCTCAGATAGTATAGACAAATCTAGTGTGTTTTTTAGAAGCTATGTGAGGATTCTCCCTGTTAATTAATGTGATGGAATGTAGGCTGCTCTTTAGTTTATGAATACCGTATGACCACCTGGTTTTGGGATGTTCGCTGTATGAGTATATTGGTTTAGTTTAATAACAGGCTGTAGGGAAAAGCAGGGAGGAAGGAATGGCTTAAAACAAAACACTCCTTGATGAACACTTAAAAATTAAGGCACAACTCCTGAAATGTTATCTGTGAATATCCAGTCTTCTGGCTCTGGTCCTCTTACAGAACTGGTTTGGACAAGCAGAGGAAAAGCCCAGAAACTAACAAGAACAAAAGAACCAGGACAGATTTAAAAGTACTCTCTCCAGAGGGAAGGCAGTTTGGGGACTTGCTCATGGAAGGCGGCTGAAGGAGCTAGCTCTGCCTAGGCTGCCATGGATACGCCTACACAGGCATAGAAGAAGAAGTAGTAGTTAGCCTCTCAGCCGAGATCAACAGACTCACTTTAGTGGGGCTTGTGCTAGTACTCTAAAAACAGCTTTGCAGACTACGCTTGGAAATTACAGGCTCCAAAGCCCATCCCCATCTATAGCCTATTAGCATATAGAGCCCAAGATCTGTTGATCTGAGCTGGGAATGGTAGGGATTTAGGTGGATAGACATACATGTTAGACTGTTTTTTGTATTTTTGTATTGGTTCTAAGAAGTCTGGCTGGTCATTGTGTACACCACTTGTCACAGACTCCCAAAGGGAAGAAGTGCAGGTACCAAACCCAGTTGGACTTTCTGGGCAAGCACAGTTAATCTACTAGTTGGAGAACTGTGGGATTCCACTCCAGAAGAGGTAAAGATACAAGGACTGAAACTTAGGGGAGTGAACTCAAAGAGACCAGGAAGGGGACAGAGGGACAGTTAACTCTGCAACCATGACAATTTCCCTTTGGATTTAATATCTTACAGATATCTTTGCTTTGTATGAGTCCCATCCTGCATTCCTTGCATACCCAAAGATTCCCATTGTGTTCAGAACTCAGTGCTGTGTGATATACTAGACAGCCGCACAATCTACTTTATGAACAAAATATACAGTACAAAGAATTGTATTGTGTGCAAAGGCAAGAAGTCAACACACTCGTAAAACCTATCACAAACATTTTAATACACACTGGTGTTCTTTGACTTCACAGAACTACCAATTTCGCCACTTTGAGCAGTAGCGAATTTGGGGGCTTTGTAATAGATCAGTTTCCCATTGGAAAATTACTTGGACATGGGACATTTTCTTCTGGTCTTTTTATTAATAAAATATACTGTCATGTGCTAGAAAGCAGTTTACTGTGTCCCTTGTGTTTGAAGCATACTGTTAATCTGTACTGCCTGTCATCTATGCTATGACAATTGATTCTGATCTTCCATCAGTGTAATCTTACAGATTTCATGGAGTAACTTGAGTTACACTGATGTAAATGAAATTTGAATTGGACCCAGTTTCCTTCACTGACCATGCTTCCTTCCATATCTAACTTATTGCTACTTAAATAGTCATACATTTTGTAAACACAAATGTCTGAATTATCCTAAGAGTTTAATGGTTTATATTTAAAGCTGTTAATCATTAGTGAGTAATTTTTACTACTTCCTGCCAATAAAGAGGGCTGTAAAATCTCATAAGTGAATGTTTATCCACGCAAGGATGTGGTTTCTTAACCGGGTTTTCCAGCTCACTCTTCTGTTGCTGTGATCCTTTCCTTTCTCTGACACTATTTTAAAAAGTTATTTTGTTCCAAGTCGTCTCCACGTGATGAGACTGTTTCGGGCTAATACTACCATCCTGTGCATCTAGATGCATAGACATTAGAATTAAAGGTGCTGTGGATGCTGTCACACCCCCTGGCTTGAAGAGGTTTCCATTATATACAGGGTTTACAGTTTGGCTTTCAGCATCCCCACCATAAAAATTGTTCCATCACCCCATCTAGATGCCATCAACAAAACTGAATAACGGTGGTAGAGGGTATATTGTCTGACAACAGCATAAAAGGAAAACAAATTGTTCTGCAGTGCAGTAATATAAAGACTATTGTAAGGCATTGGAGTTGGGGGAACAGACAGGGCAGAACAGCAGAAGGGAAAAATCCCTTCAAGAATTAAAAATCAAGACAGACAGAAGTTGGGGAAAGTACATCTCAAAGGGAGGTCGTAGCTGAACATCCGCTAACCGCAAAGAACACAGAACAAACTAATGGATTTGTAAAGAACAAATCATGTCAAACCAATCTGATGGCTTCCTTTGATAGGATAATGAGTCTTGTGGATAAGGGAGAAGCAGTGGATGTGCTATACCTAGACTTTAGTAAGGCATTTGATATAGTCTTGCATGATATTCTTATCAATAAGCTAGGCAAATACAACTTAAAGTGGGCTACTATAAGGTGGGTGCATAACTGGCTGGATAACCGTACTCAGAGTAGTTATTAATGGTTTCCAGTGCTGCTGGAAAGGTATAACAAGTGGGGTTATGCCGGGGTCTGTTTTGGGACCGGCTCTGTTCAATATCTTCATCAACGACTTAGATATTGGCATAGAAAGTACGCTTATTAAGTTTGCAGATACCAAACTGGGAGGGATTACAACTGCTTTGGAGGATAGCGTCATAATTCAAAATGTTCTGGACAAATTGGAGAAATAGTCTGAGGTAAACAGGATGAAGTTTAATAAAGACAAATGCAAAATGCTCCATTTAGGAAGGAACAATCAGTTTCACACATACAGAATGGAAAGAGACTGTCTAGGAAGGAGTATGGCAGAAAGGGATCTATGGGTTATAGTGGACCACGAGCTAAATGACTCAACAGTGTGATGCTGTTGCAAAAAAAAGCAAATGTGATTCTGGGATGCATTAACAAGTGTGTTGTGAGCAAGACACGATAAGTCATTCTTCCACTGTACTCTGCGCTGGTTAGGCCTCAACTGGAGTATTGTGTCCAGTTCTGGGCACCGCATTTCAAGAAAGATGTGGAGAAATTGGAGAAGGTCCAGAGAAGAGCAACAAGAATGATTAAAGGTCTAGAGAGCATGGCCTATGAAGGAAGGCTGAAAGAATTGGGTTTGTTTAGTTTGGAAAAGAGAAGACTGAGAGGGGACATGATAGCAGTTTTCAGGTATCTAAAAGGGTGTCATGGAGAAAACTTGTTCATCTTAACCTCTAAGGATAGAACAAGAAGCAATGGGCTTAAACTGCAGCAAGGGAGGTTTAGGTTGGACATTAGGAAAAAGTTCCTAACTGTCAGGGTGGTTAAACACTAGAATAAATTGCCTAGGGAGGTTGTGGAATCTCCATCTCTGGAGTTATTTAAGAGTACATTAGATAAACGTCTATCAGGGATGGTCTAGACAGTATTTGGTCCTACCATGAGGACAGGGAACTGGACTCCATGACCTCCTGAGGTCCCTTCCAGCCCTAGAATCTATGGGAAGAAGTCACAAAAAGTGTGAGACTTCCACCCCAAGCACATAACAAAAGCACTGGAAAATGACTTTGTATATGGTCCTGGCTAAGCTTCCCCTCTTGGACACTTACTGTGTTTGGACGCACATCCTGGATCCATGTTAAAGCTGTTGCAAGCTCCCCTGAGTGTGGGCAGCCTCCAGCCACAGTGTTTTGTCTCTGACCTCTTGGGCACACTTCCTGGTCCTAGCCACTGAGCTATGGGTTATTCCAGTGTGGACCTTTCTCAATCTTTCCTCTTAAAGCTGTTCTATTTTTTTAAAATAAATAATGAAAGAGCTGTTGGAGCAGGGACTTGAACTTGGTCTCGCACACCCCAGTCTAACCCATTTTTCTTTGCTTCTGTCAAAATGCTTGAAAGTCTCAGTGAAAATTTGGGTGCTGATATGAAACAAATAGTTTTAACAGTACCAAACATTTCAACTTTTTCAGTTCAGTCTAAGCTTTTGGTGAGCTCTCCACACATTTGTGAATAGTTTTGGTCAACCCAGAACTGCGTTTTTAGCAAATAAACTATTTATTAATCCAAAAAGTTTCACCTAGCTCTAATCTCAACAGGAGAGATTGATGGGAAATTTGATTATTTTTTTTTAAATGCAAGTGAGCACATGAGACTTAATTCATTTTTTGGAATCTGGGAGCCAACTTTGCATCCAAATACAAATGAAAATATTAATGTGGCTACAGACCACCTTCCATTTAACTCAGACACCACTAGTACTCTGGTCACTCAATAACACTGAAAAGTGGCAATTCTTCAACAAAAAAACTTCAAAAACAGACTCCAATGTGAAGCTGCGGAACTGGAATTAATTTGCAAACTGGATACCATCAGATTAGGCCTAAATAAAGACTGGGAGTGGTTGGGTCATTACGAAACCTACACCTAATTTCCCCAATACTAATTTCTCCCTACTGTTACTCACACTTTCTTGTCCACTGTCTGTAATGGGCCTCTCTCTTACCACTTCAATAGTTATTTTTCCTCCCTTTGTATCCTGCTGTTAATTGATTTATCTTGTTAGATTGACCTCACATTTGGTAAAGCACCCCCATCCTTTCATGTATTTAAACCTGCTCCTGTATTTTTCACTCCATGCATCTGATGAAGTGGGTTTTAGCCCACAAAAGCTTATGTCCAAATAAATTTGTTAGTCTCTAAAGTGCCACAAGGACTGCTCGTTGTTTTTGCTGATAGACTAACACAGCTACCACTCTGAAACTAGTACTCTGGATCTGTGTATGGATTCCAGGCCTTCCCCTTTACAGTCATAAGCTGATAAATGGATTACTCTTTGATATGTAGGATGTTCCCATCTATATAATGATTAATTTGTGGTTCCAGAGATGCAGGGCACCCACAATTTGAACTGAAGTTAATGAGAGCTCCTAGATGCCCAGTGACCCTTGTGAGAGACTACAGCAGATTCAACAAAAGGTAGATATGTTGCTGGAATAACTGTATTTTGTGAATTTTTTTTTAAATTCACTATTTAAAAAGTAGGCTACAAAGAGATGAACCAGGAAGTGGAAGTTTTAATGTAAATATCCATCTCTCCACTGCCCTACTGTGCCTTGTAACACAGGTGTCTGACATTGGTGGATTTACATGTCTGTGTGTATTAGTGTGCATACACGGTGACTCATCACTGATGCTTCAGCCTTAACTTTGCATTTCCTAACATTCATCAAATCAAAACATCACAACTCTAATGTTACTTTAAAAGGGAGATTTCAGTTTAGTACATTACGATTTTATCCCTACACAGGATTCCTCCTACAGGACTTTAGTAGGGCCATATAAGCCCTGTACTTCAAATCACTCACTTCAATTTTTGTTTTAGTGAACATTGCTGGGCATGGACACTAAACACAGAAATAAAGACTTTTTTCCTTGTCTGTTAAATGACTACAAAACTTTGTTATGATTGTAACATTTAAATTGATGGAGATAGTGACCAGTGTCTGAGAGTATTTAAAGCATGATTAAATTCCCTTTTCACCTGGATTGAGCCAAGTATGAAGCAATAGCTCTCCGTCTTCCATCCATGTATTTGCTTTTAAAGAATTCAAACTTTTTAGAAATAGGCTGTTACTCAAACTTTCTACTTGTATATACTTAGTCATTTGTCACTAACTCAGCATAGACATTTTCTACTGTTACTCCTTTTAGCACTGTAGAGCCCATGAAGCTGTGGGAAATACAGCTGGATTTCATTCTGATTTATGCATAATCTAGTTCCAATCTAATTTCTCCTCTTGAGTGCACTTGTGCAATCCCCTTGAAGACAATAGGGTTAACATGGATGTAGTAGAAGGCAAAATTCAACATACCATATATACTCGGTCATAAGTCGAATTTTTTTAGTAAAAAAGGGAAACACCACAGAAGGGGGTCGACTTTTGAACGGGTATAGAGGTGGGACAGAGCCCCTCCTCCCAACAGAGAGAGCAAGGGGAGGCAGCACAGCCAACAGAGACAGAAGGGAAGAGGTGAGGCCAGAATCTCTTTGCTTCTGGCCATGCTGCTCTCCTCACCCCCAGCCTCCAAAGAAGCTACAGTTCTGAGGCTGGCAGGCTGAAACTGTGCTATCCAGCCCAGCCTGCCGGAGCACGCTGTGGCCACGCCGCCTAGTCTGGCCCGCTGCAGCAGGCTGTGACCACACTGCCCAGCCTGCTAGAGCAGCTCCAGCCAAGTCAGAGACATCCTCCCCAGATAAGGTGGGAAGGGATGGGATGGAGAGTGTGTGGGGGTCCTGGGCTGGGGTGGGGTCATGTGGAGGTTGGTAACAGGAGTTACTCCCCTGACTCCTAGCTTCTCCCCACTCCAAAAATTTCCCCACCAGTTGCTGTCCCAGCCCATCAGGGTAAGCAGCTGGCGCACCAGAACACTTTAACTTAGATTTACCTCCGTGTCTGCTGACGCTTGAGATAAACAAACCATCTCAGCCCCGCAGCGACTTATCCTGATGGCCTGAGAGCCAAAGTTTGCTGACCCCTGAATTATAGAGTCAGTTTATGAATGGGTTATAAAAATGTTCCATTTGTACTTATCCATCTTGGGGGGAGGTCGGCTTATAAACAAAGCGGCTTATAATTGAGTATATACAGTATTCGTCAGTTCTTAAAGTGACATGTAAGAATATCACCACTTGACTTGTAGTTATCAAGTCAGTTTTGCAGGATTGACAATTGGGGAGAAAAAAAATTTTCTGTGGAAGTAATTGAGGCTGTGATGGGGCATCCACCTCACTGGGTTGGAAGGGGTTAAAGTGGCCAGACAGGCCCACAAAACTCCTCCGGGTACACCTGGAGAAGGGCTGCACAAAAGGCAGGTTGCAGTTACTCCCTGAGAGGAAGGACGTGGGGCCAAAGTGGCAAACCCAAAAACAGAGGGAAGCCAGTTAAGTAGGAAGAAGCCCAGGGAAACAGCAGCAAGGACTAAGCCAGTACCTGCCATGACTGCATCTTATAGGGCCCCTGAGCTGGAACCTAGTGTAGAGAGCAGGACTGGGTTCCCCTACCAGCCACTAGGTAGTGGCACAGGACATTGGAGACGTCAGCTGGACATCTGGTCTGGAAGGCTGCAATTTCCCCAGAAGGGGAGGCACTCAGTGATCTGGATGGAGGGCCAAGCCACAAACCAGAAGCTGCCACTCAGAGGAGGAGAGAGGCTTCAGACAGAGAAGATGAGTAGAGAGACTGCTGAGGAAGGCGAAGCACCTGGCAAAGCTGATCCCCTGAACGGCCAAGAGGAAGCACCACAAGCGGTGAGGGAACCTGTCACATGTAGTGGAGAATGTGGGCACATGGTTGCCCTGATAAAAGGGGAGGTACAGAGACTGTGTAAGATAGGAAAAGAGACATTGGACCCAGGCAGCAGGCCACCAATTAGGAGTTGGCGCATCTATGTAGGAACAGATGGGGCAAGCATATAGCCAGGTGGCTGACTATTGCAAGGGCTGGGAAAGTCTGCTAGGAAGTAGACTAGAGTCACTTCATGAGCGGAGGGAGTTGGAGGCTGGCAAACCCAGAAAGGGGGAAGTCAGAATGTAGGAAGAAGCCCATGGAAACAGCAGCAAGAGGTAGGACTGTATAGGAACAGTGACTGCTTATTACTTGGTTCCTAGGCTGCAACGCAGTGTGGAGGGTGGGCCTGCATTCCCCTACCAGCCACTGGGGAGTGGCAAGAGTGTTGGAGGTGCTAGACAGCAGGTCTGGAAAGACTGAATTTCCTGGAAGACAAAGACTTAGTGACCTGGCTGGAGAGTCAAGCCATAGAGATGAAGCTGCAGACCTGGGAGTGAGCGAGGCAGCAGAGTTAAGACGACAGAAGACAACCCTAAAGGGAGACCACAAGCTGACAGAGCTAATCCCCAGGACAGCCAGCAGGAGGCATCACTTGCAGTGAGCGGGTCCCATGAAAGAGACATAAATAAACCTGGAAAGTCACAATCCAATTATTAGTCACTTTTCAGAGCATATTTTAATCTTTACAATGTGTAATACTTACTCCCAGTTCTTGAGATATTGGACCAAAGGATAATTATACCTCTAAAGAACAGACTGTGCTCTGGTATGCCTCAATATCCTGAGTACAGATAAGCTCCCCGCAAGTGCTTTGAATTACCTCAACCTCTTTAGCCTGAAAAACTGGGCTATGTGTCCCAAGAAAAAGTGTTCATCTGTTTCTATCTAGCCTAGAAAAATGACCAGGATAAACCTGCTTTATGGCATGTCAGCAGCTCTGGTCCCAGTTGGAGCCTGGGAGTAGGGCTGGTCACAAATTCTGTTGAAACTGTTTTTCTGATGGAAAACTTGGTTTAAAACAAAACAAAAAAAATTGTAATTGTCTGCTGGCCCTGGAAAATTGATGTTCCACTGAAAAAACAGGAACTTTTTGGTTTTAGGCCAAAAACTTCTCCGTGTTGGATTTTCAGCTTTGATAAAGTCAAAATTTTCTGCAGGAAGAAGATATGCTTTCTGGCCAGCTCTACCCAGAAGTGCAGATGCCCAAGGAATAAATGCAAAAGCAGGCAGAAATGTTTAATTTTTCAGAACCTTCTATATGGTTTCTCTAAATTACACTCCCAGTGCAGTCACTGAGCCATTTACTTAGCTTTCAAGGTTTAAACAAAAAATCCCAGCTGCACCTCCTTGTTACCCAAAAGCCTTGTGTAAGGGCAGAGGAGAAGTTATCGTTTACCATAGCTTGCAACATCCTTGGGACAGAAGGTCTGTGTATTTCATGTTTTGTTCAGGGCTGAAAACATTAGTGATGCTTAACTGCAACTAAGACTGAGAACAGCTGAATCTGTGTGGGGGGAAGGGGAAGAATGACAAAGGAAAAGCTGGTTTTACACTGTCCCTTTTAAAAAGAGCTGCTCAAGTTCCTCACTGAAACAAAGCCCAGCATAACATATGGATGAGAGAGACATTCATGTTACAACCTTCCTAAACCATATGGTTTGTTGTACTTGATGCTAAGACCTCTGGATGTCTCATTGCTACATCTGCATGCAGGGCTGTAACATGCTCTCTGAATCCCACAGTCTGTGCCTAGCTTAAAGGCAAGGCTGAAAAGGCCAGGAATTACTCAGGATTACCTGCTAGCAGCTGCATTGCTTTATTATAATTAATGCAAAATGCCGGGAAGCTGCTCATTGTCTGGTGTTGCCACTGAACTACACAATGAGTCAGTATTTGTCCTAGACATCTGAGCATTAAGAGCCTGATCCTGCGAGGTAATGCCACTGGGCTCTGAGGCTGCTCAGCACCTTCCAGGATCAGGTCCTATGGATCCTAAAAAATATTCCATGTATAGCAAGGAAGTGAACGTTGCATTTAGTTTTGATGCTGCAGACTCTGGCAAGCATGTATTTTATTCATACTCAAAACTAGGCTCTTAATGGGCCATGTATTAGGAAAGCGTGGGCTGTGTAAATTTAAATGTCCACAGAAGGCAAGTAGGACTGTACAAGCTACTATTTTTTATCATAACAAAAACCTTATGCATAATTCATATCTCATGAATAATTTGCTCAGGGACCTATTCCCCAACATATGATATTACATGAATTTCTTAGCTTTGAAAGTAAACAAAGGGAAATGTCATCCACCAGGACAGACAGTCTAGGCAGCCCCATGGCAACTGAAGGAACTTGAGATTAGGATACAGCCCCTTGAGGAAACAAGTTCACAGCTGTGTGAACAACTTTCACAGTTTCATCTCCAGCAATCCACATTGATACCCAGTGGATAGTGTTTCCATGAAGAAAATGAAGTATGCATATAACATTTTAGAATCACTAATTTTATGGCAACGTTGCACAAAGCCTTTAAACTTCTGAAATATTGATAAGAATTTTAATGAGTTCCATTAACTCATTGGTTGATTACAAGCGTGCAAAATATTAAGTAGAGAAATAAAATCCAAGGAAAATTTTGGCCTTGTAGGCACGATGTCACTCGTTACATTTAGTTAGCAAGGGAATGATACCAGCTGTTGTTCATCAATCTTTCCCTTAGTTTTTGGTGTCTGAAATCCTTGAATGATGTCATAAGAATAAAGATTAGGAATAAGCAAATTCATTCAAATAAAACAACCTGTACCCACCTTTCTCTGCAGACTTTTGCCCAAAATTCTTGCTAAATGTAAACTGAACATTTTTTTTGAAGTTTGAAAAAAGTTTGGCTAATTTCTCCACTTGACCATTATTTTTGAGCTCTCACTTTGGCCCTTCCAGGTTCCTGCTGGAAGCAGAAGTCACAGTAGCTACATATTGAGAACATATTGACAAATTTTGAGTTCAATTTTTGCAGGCTCAGGAGGTTTAAGCAGCGTCAGGGAAGCACTCAAACTTATGGGTGCTTAAAAAATGTTAGATCTCAATAGGTTCAAAACTTGGGTTTTGCAAAGTCTTAAATTAACAGAACTATTTCCTCAACCTTAATCAAAACGCAAACCTATTATAGGAATTGAATATGCCCCTGCTGTGTTTTGGAGACATTATGGTAGCTCATGAGAAACAGGAAGTAAAATCAGTTTAGGAAAAAAACACTGTTGTCCAAGCTGAAAAATGTAAAAAGTAAACCATCTGAATTAATGGGAAAAAGTTAGGTTCAATACCTGTTTGTTTTAATCAGCTCAGCTGTTAATGCAAGGAAGGAAACCTGTTTTTTAAAAAATATTACGTCTCCTTCACAGAACTAAATCAAACATCAGCTTAAGAACATAAGAATGTTCTTATGTTCTTAAACATCTGCTTATTTTGAGATTTACCAGTCAGAAAGGTGTGTTGCAGTAATCCAACTAGAATGACATCTATTTTATACCTTGGTAACCAACCTGACTGGCTATTTTAAATGATATGCTTCACTACTTCCAAAAGAAGCCAGAGCTCAAGTATAAAAAATCCACAAACACGGTCACCAGTGAAGGAGAAGAATGTATCCAATGTAACTCTGCCAAATTATGCTCTGTTACAAGGGTTTAACTCAGGGTGACTTGCACCTAGGCTCTATTTTTAGCTTACCAGCCTGCACTGCTTATTCCATTCAAAGCATCACCTTTTGAAAATCTAATTCCCAATTAAGCCATAAGTAATAAGAAAACAGTAATGCACACAGAAATAACCATCCTTCTCTGGTAAAAGCAATAAAAAGAAAAAAGCTTATTTAACTCTCCATACAAGGAACAAAATAATCCTTCTCTTAGATCATTGTATAGAGGGACTCCCAGTTGCTGGCGGGCTGTATGTTGCACTATTCTCGATAGACAATCTGGTCATCCTTCAATCTGCAGGGAACAATATAATTACTATTTCAGTTTAACAGCCACCAGAACACCACCTCATTATTTTCCTCTAGCGTGTACTGTACCCGAGTAGGCTAAGTACTTCTTACACGCTGAAAATAATTAGTTGCTTTAGTTTTCATTTGCTTAGCCTAGATAAAGTGGTCCCTTCCCAAATATTACAAGTTTAACTGGAGGAAAGCAGGTTACACCAATGCCCTTTTAGTGTAGGGTGACCAGATGTCCTGATTTTTATAGGGACAGTCCTGATATTTGGTTTTTTTTTCTTCTATAGGCTCCTATTATTCCCCCACACACACACACACTTCCTATCCTGATTTTCCACACTTGCTATCTGGTTAGCCTATTTTAGTGTAAGGGTTCATCTACACGCAAACTTGCACCAAAATACTGTAAAACAACTTACTGGTAGTTATTTTGGTGCAAGTTTGTGTGTGGACACTCATTTCGTACTAGTTTTCCCCCCTTCCCTCACAACCACCTCCTGTGGTGCTATTAGGTTGGTGTTTGCCGAGTCATGCACAATGGAAATGGGCACTTTTATAGCAAAATAAGTGTCCACATTCCAAACATCAAAACAAAACTCAGGGAGGGCAAATTCAAACCACTTTCAGAAACCTCAAACTCAGTCAACACAGATGAATTTCACCTGGAATCTTGGCTATAGTATGCAAAAATGTGTGTACTACTTGAAACCATCATTTAACCCACGTTTGCTTTGTAAGGGTTGCAAACCTCAGCAAACCTTTCGAGCAGCCTAGGCTAAAGTTTGAATTTATAACAAAACCCGAAACCAAACAAGTTCTCTTTGGTTTCAGTTTTCAAAACAAAACCTTTGCCCATCTCTCTCCTGGGGTATTTTTAGTCACAATATAAATCATTTCCCTCAATTTGTATTTTAGTAACACTTGCTTTTCCTTCATTTTTCTCAGGTTAACTTGTCCCTATTTTAGTATTCTGAGCACAGCATGGAAGTGATTGATATAAGAACGTTGCTCAATGTGGTCTCACCGTGTTTTCTTTGGGGGCTTTTAAGAAAATTCCAAGTCAGTATTTTTAAGTACAAGTATTTAAATATGCAGATTACTAAAAATCTGATTATAATTTTCATCTCACAATTTGTAAATTAGTGTCCACAGGTGACTTGCTCTGAGGTTTCAGAAGCAGCCTCAGATATTTTTCTTCTAATTTTTGTACCATTCAGTTTTTAATTGACAAAAGGGCTGTAACCAAAAAAGTGAATATTTATTTATTGGTGTATGCAAGCCACAGCTTTCTTATCAATGATGTTCAAGGCATGAACACCTCCAGGAAGTTGAGTCATTTTGCAGTCTTCAACAGTATGGGTCATGGTTTGTGGCTGCCCACGTTGACATAGTAGACTTTCTCTAAAATGCCACTGAAATTCTGTGGCAGCACAAATTCCATGTCTGGTACAAAACTAGTTAACAAGGCTCCATTGCCTTCACGGTAAATCAAACCTGGGTTGACGTTGAGTGGGGTCCAAGACAAGATTATTTGTCATTTTCTCTGTGGACCATAAAGCTCACCATGTAACATCTACTGTAAATTCCTCACCCAGTAAACTTATCCACAATCTGTGACATGAGGGCAGATGACCATGTGGTGAATATTGAAAGACTTTGAATGCCGGTGCTTCAGGTTTCATTTTAGAAATAGTGACACTCAGATTCTGACTTCAATGGAATTTTATTAATTTCAACCAAAACAGACACCCTAATCTAAACTCACTTATCTGGTAACCAAGGGTCTTGATCCTTCCAGTGCTTATGCACATACTTAACTTTACACCCAGGGCTACTTCCACTGAGTCACGCAAGTCAAGTTAAGCACATGCTTAAGCATTTGAAGACTCAAGCCCTAACACTGAATGCATGAGAATTCTCCCTAGGAGAGGCTCTTTAAGCTTGGGAAACTGTCTTTTTTCCCCCTTGCCCTTTTTTATTTCCCATTGCTTTTCAGCTTTGGCCAGGGCTGGGGTTTGCCGAGATGCCTATGGAATTAGCCACTCAAGTCCTACTGAATATCAGTGGCTTTTGGGTACCCGACTCCCACATGAGACATGAACTGAGATGCTTCAAGCAAGTCTCAACTTCAGGAGCCAGGTTGAATTGTTCAGGGTAGTGTGGTATTTTGTTGAACAGCTCAGGCTCCAAGACAGCAGAAAAATCTGTTTGAATTGCACAGAAGCCTCAATAACAAATGGTGACAGAGACATTGTTTAATGTCTCACTGAAAGACAAATTAATTGAAATCAAATTCTAAAGTTTAACTGGCTAGTATTAATCAAATGAAGCCCATCCAACAACAGTGTTGCCAGCTCATGATTTTATCATGACTCTCATATTTAGTGTTTTTTCTAAGAGCCCCAGCTTCTGTAATTATGTTCTTGCATGATAATTTCAGTTTTCATCTAAAAGAAAATTAAGTTTTGAGCCCTTGTGGTTGCAGAGGAAAGATTGAAAATGTGAACAGTTAACATTCAAAGGCAAATAAAAAGAACTCTAAATTATTTTGGGGGTGGGGAGATCTGATTTTTTTTTTTTAATGCTTGGGTTGTGCAATACTGCTGCAATCTGTAGTCAGGTTCATTGAAATCAATGGGAGATTTGCCTGAATAAGAATTGTTGGATTGGGGCCACAATGAAGACGATTTGTTTGTGGGTAAGTTACTGATTTAATGAGTTTTGTGGATTATAATTTAGTTAGCTATTATGTTAGTAAAGAGAGCTTTTCTCACACACATCTTTACTGTACCACAGCCTCCCTCTCTTGAATAGCCACTGGAACTAAATAGTTGCCAAAATCCCACTTGATATAGGTTTGACCCATTACCTGGAGAGTGGAGCTATACTAATGAAGTAATGAATAAAGGAGGGCTTGAAACAAACTATGACTTCTGTACTTATGTGGCCCAAATTCACTGTATATGGCACATAAGTCCAACAGCTCAGCCAGTGGATTGAATTGCAGCTCTGCAATTGCAGGTTCGGCATGGATCCTTCACTATTACTTACTTCATTACATGCAGCAGATTGCTTTTGTGTAGGATGGGTAAAGTTCACCCAGACATTACTAAATGTCAGAACCGTCCAACTTTCACCTAAAACATGTATCAAATTCATCTTTCTTGGGATTCCGAAACATTTTTAACTCTGCTCTTCATTTCCACAGCAAACTCTGCTTTTTCTCATTCTGTCCAGCACTGAAAGCAGAGATGCTGAAGTACTTTGATACAGGCTGCTCTCATGGCATTTCCAGACAGAGTGGTAACCAGATGTCCTGATTGTATCACCAGATGCATGTCAAGGATAGTTTGGATCTGGAGTTTTATTCTGGGCTCAGCTCTAGTTTTTAAGGAAAAGAACCAGCAAGTCAGATTTATATTTGTTTCTTAAAAAAAAAAGAACGTCAGCTGAGAAAATATAAATACCTTGAGTAAAGCCCCTTAAAGTTCCCTCTTGCTTCCCCAAGCTTATCAAGTGTCCTTACACAGTCCTCTAGGATTATGCCACTCAGAACAGTGCAGCTAAACTCATTTTCTAAACTCTGGCTATAAAGCACAAGCTAATTTGGATGTTGGTATTGTAACAATTTCTAAAAGATCTTTGAGCATTGAGAGAATGATAGAAACACAGCAGCTCTGCTTCTTCCCCATACCTACTCTTACGTAAACACATTAATCTTTGCTGCACAGTAATGAGACTGATACAGAGCTAGAAGTCCTCCCTTGTTTATATATATAAATAAAGAAATAGAGTCTATGTAAAGCTCTGAGTTAAGGGTCCTTCCCTCCATTTTAGCAACTCTTGAAAGACTCAAATTGGCTTCTATAATAGATGCACACAGCAGTCTGTGGGTGAGGATTAGACAAATACAGATTTACAATAAAAGAAATAATAAAAATGGAGAGAAACTCCTGATTTTTATCCTGGGGGTGAGCATGTTCAAATGGAGAAATCTTCGCACTGATAGAGGCTTGCTGGCTAGTAGCTGCCTTTTTGCTGTTTTCTTGGTGATTGTGCATGATTTCCACACAATCCGGTTTATTTAACCTTTTATTTCTGCTCCTGGCCTGGTCCCAGCTCTCTGCAGCCCTTATCAAAAATTACACTACAATTAGCTTAAAAACTTAAACTTAAAAACTTAGTTTGTATATTACAGTAATTGTTAAAACATGTATAATGTTAATAAATATATAGGTTGATGAAACAAAGTAGCTGTATTTATGTGCCTGTGCTTAATTTGTGTTTTCAATGATTTACCTCCTAAAAAAAAAAATCTCGCATGTCTCACATCCCCAGAAAGGGTATCATGCACCCCACGTTAAGAACCATTGCACTAAACTGATAAGACCTGCATTTTAATTTAAGAAGCTTAATTTAAAATTAAACATTTTAAAAACTTGTTGTTTACTTTACATACAACAATAGTTTAGTTATATAATATTGACTTAGAGAGAGAGACCTTCTAAAAACATTGATGTATTATTGGCACGTGAAACCTTAAATTAGAGTGAATAAATGAAGACTAGGCACACCACTTCTGAAAGGTTGCTGATCCCTATGCTAGGCAGTACTGGAAACTTGAGGAAGGGTGTAAAGATTTTTTAGTGATTAGTGATTTTTGGATGTTCAGCCACCTTGAAGGGGACTGATTTTCAGAGATGGTCGCTCAGCACTTTCTGAAAATCAGGACCTTTTTAAGGTGTCTCGGTTTTTGCATATAAAGTGATTAGGGTACCCCAACATTACAGCAACAGAACTATAGTTGGTCAAAATTTTTTCAATGAAAGATTTCTAAAGTGGGACCTAAAACAACTTTTTCATGAAAAAAAGGTCAATGTTGTAAAGGTATTTTGTTTTTCACACAAAATGCCATTCCATTTGAATTTTAAAATATATAGTCAAAATGGTTCATTTAATAAACACTGGGTTGTTAAATAAAATATAAACAGTTTGGATAAAACCTTTTTGAAAACAAATGAGCTTGTTTTGAAGACTTCAAAATGAACACAACTTTGTAATTTTGAAATTTGAAGAATAAGTTAACTTTTTCAGCAAGCAGGAAGCCCTTCACATATGTATAGTGTTCCAGGCAGAAATATGCCTTCTGTGTTCCCTGACTACAGGTATGGGGATGGCCGTTAATTCAGCCAGCAGGGCTCAGGGACCCAGAAGCATGTGCCTCAATGCACTGGGGAGTGGGTTGCGGCCTAATGTTTTTCCACCACACCTGACAGGGAGGAAGTGTTAGGAGGCCAGTGGTGAAGATGGCACAAGCAACATCTTTTTTGAATGCAGGGCAAGGGTCACCAGTTAGTGTTCCTCCCCTAGCATGTTGGGAGGTATTGTGTCTGTACCTGGCCTACGCAGACAATATGCCTCCCAGACACCAGTAACAGCAAGTACATCGCCTCTTCTCTCTGTTGCTGTAGCTCTGGAACTAAGAATGGTGTAGCATTGACCTTAAAACAAGCATGACAGGCCATGTTTAAACTATATGAATCAAAAATAATTTTACCAACATGCACAATTTTTGCACAAACTCATTTTTACAAAGTTTAAAGAATGTTACCTTTTACTAATATATCCTAATAAGAATTTAAAGATGGAATGTACATTTTGCCCAGCTTGAATACTGAAATTAGACGGGCCAAATACGGTTACATTGTTTATGAACATTTATCTGAAGGCTGTTTTGTTGTATACTGTTCATGCCCCCTTGCATATATGTGCAGGATGTGTATACTCTAAAGGGGGAGGAGAAACTGGGAAAAGGGTAGCCTCACATGAACCAATTCCACTTACTCTGGAAAACATGAGTTTTTTAAAATAGCAGCTCATATGAATAGAAAAAGAGTGACAGTCCTTTGGAATGATTAGAAGGTCATTTTCATGGTGATTAACTTTTCAATTTTTTCAGCACATTCGGCTGGAGCCTGTTTTTCTTTAAATGCAATGCTATTGTATTTACTATTCCTTGGAGATAGGTGCTCAAGTTATGCATCTTGATGGATAACTAGAAATCCTACACAATGAGAGAATATAGACTATGATTTGTGTGTGAATGTGTGTTATTTCCTAGCAATATGCACCCAACAATGTAGCTGTATTGATACTTGTTTTCTCTCAAGTCAGGATCTGTTTTTACTTTTGCTTTTCCTCATACCGTTGTGGCAGTTGCCAGCCCTGAAAAAAAGAGCTGGCGTATTTCAAAAAAGAAATGCTATCTAAAAAAGCAACCACTGCTGTTTCTCTCCCCATCTGTCATGGCTAGTGATATTGTACAAATTCTCTCAGTATATTGAGCACAAATACCTTTTATTGAGCTTACTACTCCTGTGTTCCTTGTCTTTGAATAATAAACAAGATCAATTTTTATTCAAGTTATTGAAATTATAATGTAGATAACTACAATAAAGATTTATATTGTTGCCCCCTGTAGCAGGGTGGACTCCTGCCCTGAAGGGGTTAAAAACAGCCCTGGGAAGGGGCTGTGGCTGGAGAAAGCAGCCTTTAGGCTGGGGCAAGAAGCCTGGGCTGATTGGGGAAAGTAGGCTCAGCTGTGGCCATGCTCCAGTCAGGCCCAGCTGGCCCCTATAAGAGGCTGTGAGCCAGAAACCAAAATAGTCTCTCTCTAGCTATAGAGGAAGATGGGCCTGGTGGCAGGGAGCTGGACATAAGGTACCTGAGTGAAGCAGGGCTGGGGAAAGGCAGAGGAGCTGGAGAGCTCTAGCCTGGAAAACCCCAGGCTGTGGCCTGGTATTGGGCTAATAGGTACTGGGGTTTGCAGAAGGCAGCCCTGGGGTAGGCCAAGGCAGCAGGTCCAAACCCTCCTTGCCAGCAATGAGTAGGCTGATACTGCAGTCTGCCCCAGGGTGTGGGGCTAGACAATGACCGGCAGTAGCTATATACTGTGGCAAAGTGGGGATAGAGGGTGGCAGTTCCCTGGGGAGGGGAGACCCTGAGAGAAAGGGGTTACTGCCGGGGGGCAGCACTCCATGTAAAAGGGTACCGGGTCCAGGGAAGGACATGGGGGTCAGAGGACAGGTGGATCACTGGCCTGCAGAAGGCGCTCCAGAGCTGAATTGAGCTAATTCCTGGAAGACACCAGCAGGAGGTGCCGCAGGGGTTAGTCTGGCCTGTCTACACTCTCCTAGTCATGTAACATAGTTAGTGTAGTGTTGAGGAACACTGCAGCAGCTGTTGGAGGTATTCTGTGATTCTGTCCTCCCTGCAATCAGAATGCAAATATAAGGGTTCCCATAGGAAGGAAACTGCCACACCTTTTATAAAGATGCAACATGCACTCCCTGTAGCACCAGTCTCAGACTGCTAGCTGGTGTAGAAGATAGATGTATAGTTGGCCTGTGTAGTTTATTTAACCCTTTTGGAGTATCTAACTGAGTTGATCAGAAAAAGGAAAGTGTTTTTTTTTTTTTGTGAAAAAAATCACTTTTTGAAGAAAAAGTTCATCTGGAACTGGGATAAAACATAAGAAACAATTCTTTTGTGGGAAGAGATTTCAAGAAAAATTCTATTTCAGGAGAGCTCTAGTGGAATCTTTTGGCTTCCTGGCAGCCTTCTGGGGAGGCAAAGAGCTAGGGTGCTCAGCTTTCCTGGAAGCAGGCAGAAAGTAAAATTAACAGAATCTTTCCAGGCAGGCAGCTGGGGAGCCATCATTTGGATTTTCTTGATAACTTTAGTTTTAAAAGGGGGAGGGGGCGTTCTTTTTTCCAGAAAACATTCTGACCAGCTCTTGTCTCTAATACTGTTAGTTGCAGTGTAACACCTACATCTT
Source organism: Gopherus flavomarginatus (assembly GCF_025201925.1). Lineage (NCBI taxonomy): Eukaryota > Metazoa > Chordata > Testudines > Testudinidae > Gopherus > Gopherus flavomarginatus. Next base: position 43,309,173 of record NC_066622.1, read on the forward strand.
GCTGCCAGTATGATCAAACCTGCTGGAGTCTAATGGCTTTTTGCATAGGAAGGTGAAGGAATGGTGGGCTCCCTTTGTCCTCTGCATTTGTGCTTGAGTAACTAGAATCTGTCCCTGCAATATATAAATATGAACTGCCATGAGAGGAGCAAAGACCCAAGGATCTTGGAGCTATGTGAAACAGTTTTCAGGTTCATTAATGAACCTGTTGAGAAGTAAGACTTGTGTGAACATATATTTTGGTCTCTGTCTGCCTAGCTTCACTAGCTCTTCAGTTTCACACTGAGATTTGGACAGGGGTGACTCTAGGGATTTTGCCGCCTCAAGCACGGCAGGCAGGCTGCCTCCGGTGGTTTGCCTGTGGAGAGTCCGCTGGTCCTGCGGCTTCGGCAGACCCTCCGTAGGTACGCCTGCGGGAGGTCCTCCGAAGCCACGGGACCAGCGGATGCTCTATAGGCAACTTGCCGGAGGCAGCTTGCCTGCCGCCCTCGTGGTGCCGGCAGAGCGCCCCCTGCAGCTTGCCGCCCCAAGCATGCTCGGCTTGGAGCCGTCCCTGGATTTGGATACAAAAACTCAGTTAAACTTACCTAGGAGAGCAGCATTTCATTTAATACCACACCAAGACCATGCAAAACAACGTATATCTTATGGTGTCAAAATGAAACCCAGACTAGTGAACTCTGGCTCCAGCTTTGCCCAAAGGTTTTAATTTTTTCGCTTTGTGTCTCCTGAAATCTGGGGACTTTCCTGTGCACTGCAGGGGTTATTGCAACTGTTTTGCATAACTGTAAACAGTGTTGCTGATCTTGGGACTCTCTCACTGCAAATATGCACACAGTCGTCAAGCCCCAGGCATGAGCAGGTGAAATTCATTATGGAGGAATACGATGAACGTTTTTTGTGCTGATTGCATCTCTTGTCTTTTAGATCTTAATGTTGGGCTGTGTGGTTGTGTAACTGACAAGCCGTGTGAAAAACTGCCAGTATTTGCTTCAGGAGTACGTTTGTTTAACCACTAACAAAATCAACAACCACAATAGAGATGAGCCAGAGATGTAAAACTCAGGTCCTGTTTCAAACATGCCTTAAAGTTTGAGTGTTCAATACAAAGCTCTGCTTCAGACTTCAATAAAGAATGGCTCTACTCATAATTTGGGCCTGCATTTCAAACCCCGTCACTCCTGGGCTTTGCTGTGTCCAGGAGTCTAATACCATATAAGTCCACAATATGCCCACATCTTGAATACTGATGCAGAGGTGGTCGCCCCCTCTCAGAAAAAGATATATTGGAATTGGAAAAGGTTAACAAATGATTAAGGGTATGGAGTGGCTGCTGTATGAGGAGAAATTAATAAGACTGAATTTTCAGCTTGGAAAAGAGATGACTACAGGGGGATATGGTAGAGGTCTATAAAATCATGACTGGTGTGGAGAAAGTAAATAAAGAAGTGTTGTTTACTCCTCATAACACAAGAACTAGGGGCCACCAAATGAAATGAATAGGCAGTAGGTTTAAAACTAACAAAAGGAAGTACTTTTTCATACAACGCACAGTCAACCTGTGGAACGCCTCGCCAGAGAACATTGTGAAGGCCAAGACTATAACAGGATTCAAAAAAACTAGATAAATTCATGGAGGATAGGTCCATCAATGACTATTAGCCAGGATGGGCAGGGATGATGTCCCTAGCCTTTGTTTTCCAGAAGCTCGGAATGGGCAATGGGAGTTGGATCACTTGGTGATTCTGTTCTGTTCTTTCCCTCTGGGGCACCTGGCATTGGCCACTGTTGGAAGACAGGATACTAGGTTAAATGGACCTTTGGTCTGACCCAGTATGGCCATTCTGATCACCCTTCTCAGTCTGGGAAGAGTCTGAACTCAATCTGAGGAGTGTTTGAATTCAAGCTTCCAGTCTGGCCCATTTTAGAAGCAAATCTTATCTTATACTCAGATCCATGTTTGTGGCCAGATTTAGTTCAGAGAAGTCTGGATTTAGATTACTAATCCAGGCTCCTTTTTCTATCATCTTCCATTAGAAAGTAGTGTGGTAGGACAGTGAGACCTGCCAAAACATCTCCTTAGGAGAGCAAATATAGTTGCCCTCAAGCCACTTGGACCCATGGCAAGTATCTGGACTAGTGCAGATCCACCTCCGAATCCAAGGGTCAAAAAATTGACAAAGCCTCACCTTGCATTGAAGATTACTGCACTGACTATATTTATTTTCATTTTTAATTCAACACTAGTGTCTGAGTTTACTCTAAAATGCTGTTAATTACAGAATTCAGCATTAGGTTCTAGCAGAAAGCAGTGGTCCTTTACTGGAGGATTTAGGTCCTGCTTGTCACCGAGTTTACAGGGCCTTATTTAAGTTCACCTCAAATGAAGAAAAGGGCAGATCCTCAGCCAGGGTGAGCAATCAGCTCCACTGAATGGAACTCAGTGGAGCTATGCTTATTTACACCAAGTAAGGTCTTACCTGAAAGGTTAATTATGTAGGAAACCTCATTGTAATGTCTGATTGGGCAAATTCAGAATCTTGCATTGATGATTAATCCATACTAATGTTAGAGGCAGAAAGCTAGAGCCACAATTGCTAACATTAATAGAGCACAGGCATGGCTACAGTGAAGATATAAGAAACATAGAAGCATAGAAATGGGAGAGTGCAGAAGCAACCATATCCTCATTCAAATTCTGCTTTGACAATGCCTGGCTTCTCATGCAATCAGAACTTTAAAGAACCTGAACAAAAGAAGCAAAAAAAGTGTATAGCATGATTAAAAATACCAACTCCAGTGCAACCCACTTGTGTGGAAACTGTGGCTTCTCTAAAGATGTAGGGCACAGATTTGTTATGTGTTTCTCCAGAAACAAGATGGGACTGCAGTGATTTCAGTGGAACTACTCGGGTACTTACAATTAAATAAGTGCAGAGTGTTTTGCTGGATCAGGGCCATAGTGTTCAGCACTTTGCAGACTCAAGTCCTACATCAGCAGAAAAACAAAGTGACTGGGGGGGGGGGTGAGAATGAAGGAGAGTTTCTCCCTCTCTTCTTCCCATCAGTGTGGGTAGTTGTTGGGGCTGTGTGGAAAGGAGTGTAGCAGTGTATTTCATTTGTTCTCATCTGAGGGCACAGCTCCTCTAGGAAATATTCTGAGCCATTGCTTAAGCTGTCCATATCTTGGCAGAGTATGAATAAAAGGAAAAAAATCTGCCTGTGGAAGCTGAATAAAACAAAATTGGCCTTTGACCCTTTGGTAAAGGTAACTTCTTTACAACATGTTGGTTGTTTTGTTTTTCTTTAACTGAGAAACTAATATCACAGGGTCAGGTACTTGTCTGTTTTCCTCACCCATGCAAAGAGGGTGAATGACCGTTCAAAAGGTACCTCAATCAAGATGTTGTTTGCACAGTTCTGGACTGTCTTAAAAACTACTATGTTTTCAAATGGATTGTTTAACCCACTGATGTGAACAGCCAAAAGCCACTCTCTTGGATCTGAAGTAGGGGCCTGATCCTGTGCCCATTCATGTCAATGCAAAGCTTCCATTGATTTCAGTGGTGCAGGAACAAGGCCTAGGTTTTTCACACTAATGTGACCTAGTACTAGTAATATTGTTTTAGTATAAAACAGCCCTACTCTTTTTTGGCACTAGCTCCAGCAAACTCATACTGTTCAATGCAGGAAATGACAGAAGCCTATATGCTGACAACCTTAATTGTCTCCAGATAGATCAACAAAGCAGACTGGAGATGTCCCAACCTGCAAAGTTTGGCTCCAGATTTAAGTTTCCCTTGAAGTTCAGAAATATTAGGGTTTGGGGAGATTTTTGCTCATTAGAGAGAGAGATGGAGTAGCCATGAAAAAAGGTGCAGACCTGGATTCCAAACCCTCCCCCAGTTTTCAAGGTAGGCTGATCTAATTCCTCAAGCTTTTGAAATATAAAGTTTGTTTCCATTAAGGCTGTTGATTAAATGAGGTTAACTCAAATTAATCATATTGTTTAACAATAGAATACCAATTGATATATATTAAATATTTTGGAGTTTTTTCTACATTTTCAAATATATTGATTTAAATTGCAACACAGAATACAAAGTATACAGTGTTTGCTTTATTTTTATTACAAATTTGCACTGTAAAAATAAGAGTATTTTTCAATTCACCTCAGACAAGTACTGTAGTGCAATCTCTTTATCATGAAAGTGCAACTTACAAATGTAGGCTTTTTTGCGACATAACTGTACTCAAAAACAAAACTGTGAATCTTCAGAGCCTACAAGTCCACTCAGTCGTAATTCTTGTACAGCCAATCACTAAGATAAACAAGTTTGTTTACATTTACGTGAGATAATGCTGACCACTTCTTATTTACAATGTCACCTGTAAGAGAGCAAATGTTCACATGGCACTTTTGTAGTCAGCATTGCAAGGTATGTTCATGACAGATATACTAAACATTCGTATTCTCCTTCTGGAATGGTGGCCAAAGCATGAAGACGTTTCCATGCTGATGATGCCCATTAAATGTAAATAAAGCTTTTTTTTTTTTTTTGACTGAACTCCTGAGGGGAGAATTTTATGTCTCCTGCTTTGTTTTACTTACCTTCTGACATATTTCATGTTACAGCAGTCTCTGATGATGACCAACATGTTGTTTGTTTTAAGAACACATCCACAAAATGCAAAATAGGTACCAATGTGAGATTTCTAAAGATAGCTACTGCACTCGACCCAGGATTTAAGACTCTGAAGTGCCTTCCAAAATCTGAGAGGGATGGGGTGTGGAGCATGCTTTCAGAAGTCTTAAAAGAGCAACACTCCAATGCAGAAACTACAGAACCTGACCCTCCAAAAAAGAAAATCAACCTTCTGCTGGTGACATCTGACTCAGATGATGACAATGAACATGCATTGGCCTGCACTGCTTTGGATCATTATCAAGCAGAACCCATCAGCAGCAGGGACATATGTCCTCTGGAATGGTGGTTGAAGCATGAAGGGGCATATGAATGTTAGCATATCTGGCATGTAAATAGCTCACTACACCAGCTACAACAGTGCCATGCAAACACCTATTCTCAGTTTCAGATGACATTGTAAACAAGAAGCAGGCAGCATTATCTCCTGCAAATGTAAACAAACTCATTTGTCTGAGCGATTGGCTGAACAAGAAGTAGGACTGAGTGGACTTGTAGGTTCTAAAGTTTTACATTGTTTTGTCTTTGAGTGCAGTTATTTTTTGTACATAACTATACATTTATAAGTTCAACTTTCATGACAGATTGTACTACAATACTTGTATTAAGTGAATTGGAAATTAGTATTTTTACAGTACAAATATTTATAATAAAAAATAATGTGAGCTCTGTACACTTTATTCTGTATTGTAACTGAAATCAATATTTGCAAATGTGGAAAACATCCAGAAATATTTACATAAATGGTATTCTATTGTCTAATCATGCATTTTTTTAAATTACTCGACAGCCCTAATTTTCATACAATAGGGATGTTCAATGAAGTGGGATGCCAATCTCCAGAGGTGTCCCTGACACCTATATGATTACAACAAACCATTGAAACTATGTATGGAATAATAAATCAGAAAACAGGACATTAATCTCTAAAAATGCAACATTACCAAAGGCTTTCAGTACACTGCAGCTCCTTTTAGTTTGTACCTGTAGTTTTTGCTTTAGTCACAGGTGCTGCTTACAGCTAAGTCTTGGATTCCACTGACAGGTGGGGTCCAGTGCAAGAAAGCAGTGCAGAAGCAGAGAAAACTCACTAGTAACTCAAAGTTACAGTCAAGCAGGATTGGTAAAAGCTGGCCAGTGCAAAATAATAGATATCTCCTATGCACTGCCAAAGACTTATACAAATAGAATGTTCAGAACTGCAGGCTAATTGCCACCAGGTTCCCTTTCATCTTGGTGATTCAAGCAACAAGTAAAACTTGGTAGAAATTAACATCTTACTTGAATGTGGCTAGACAGATATTTTGCTGGCATCCCAGAATTTTCCAATTTGCCATTGCAACAGGAAGATGTGTTAAAGAGAAGGTCAGACAGACTTCCTTTATGGAGAATATAAATGTATATAAAGAGTACTGTGACCATTTCCTCAAACTACTCAGCTCAGACCATATTACAGTACATTTGAACAAGAACACACGTCAAATTTCATCTGGTTACTCCAGTACTCAGTCAGTATCTAGTGTATAACTCTTCTGGAATTATTTGAATCTTGCTTTTTTGCTCTCGGAGAGCTTCAGGCAGGGATGGAGTGCTGAGATGGGCAATTTTTTATATTCTTTAAGATTCCCTATAAATCAGAGGCCAGCAAACAAACCTAAATCTATACTAAAAAAAGTCTGATTTATGCCATCCAAAATCAGGAGTTCTAGTGCTAAACAGATCATTTTTAACCTGTCTTGTTGTGAAATGTGGGTATGTTGCAACCCACATAATATGTAAAACACACAAGGGTACACAATCATATCTTGAAACCCCAACTCACATATTCAAGTGTTTGTGGGGGTCAGGCACTAAAACTGTAGTGAGAAGAGCATAAAGCTAGCATGGAAGCCTTAATTCTGATATTCCAGGCTCTTGTCAGTCTAAGCCAAACCCTTCACGTTATATTGATGAGGGTTTGTATTATCATGGCAGCCAGAGATGGAGAAGAGTTGTTAGATCGTCCAGTCAATCTCCAGGCCAATACAGCACTGCTCCACTTCATTACGTTTTCTAACACATTGTCCCATCTAGCTTTAAAAAAGTACCAAGTGATTGTTTCACAACCTAAGCCATTACACTATCAGGAACTTTTTCCCTTAACAGTCCAGTCCAAATTTTCACTATTTTAATTTTTCTCATTACTCCTAGTTAAACCCACCATCACACTAAAGATGCAATATGGGAAGAACCATATCCTGAGCTCTACCACAGCTCTAGGGCTGTGATGTGATGAGGCTTCTGTGTGGTTTACTCTCACATGTGTTTCCTCCAATGCATGTATTTCTGTGCCTTACTGCTGGCAGCACTGCAAGAACATGATAGCTTTGAAACTCTGTTTTCTCCAGGACTGAAAACAGAATAAAGGTAGTAGTCAGGTCAGCTTATCTAGGGGCTGCCTGCATTGGAAGGTGGGAATGATCTACACTCAGCAGCTGGAATGATCTTTCATAGAGCAAGAACTTGTGCAAGTATGCCCATGGGGCTTGTGCTGCAGACCAAAAAAGAGGTAATCATTGGGATGAAGTGATTTACAAAAGGTCATATGACAGGTCAGTGGCAGAGGCAGGAATAGAACCAGGTCTCCTGAGTCCTAGTCCAGCACCCTAGTCTATTTTTTTTACTACCAGTTGCACTATAACATTGTCTAGTAATATTAGTCTAATACACTGGGTGTGTACGTTTGCTTCAATGAGGTTAATTACAACAAATATTCTATATAGACCATAGACTAGAGTCTATATTTTTCATTTACTGAAACAGAATGTGGTTTTGCCCTTCGTCCTTATTCATGGAGTATAGTGCTTGTGAACTGAACCACGTACAATGAAGTTAGAGAACTATTGTTTGTACTTCAGGAGAGTAAGCCCATGTGGCATTCTCATTGGTTTTCCTGTTTTCTAGTTTTCAAATTTGCATTTTGACACTGTACTATCAATCAGGAAAGCTTCCTCCTATTAAATGTATATAAGTGCTTCACAGAGTCCCCATTCTGAACTAGTTAGACATATGCTTTGCCTATGGTCATAGAAATGGAATGTGACCTCTCAAATGCATACTCATGTAAGCAGCTCTTTCTTATTCATGCCTTTGGTTTTATGCAAGTCAGTGGAATGGTTGCTGTGAGGAAAGCTTTTCAGGATTGGGTCTAATACTTGGACTCTAAAAAGTTGATCTCTTTCAGCATTTAACATCAAATTTAGTGGCTGGTACATTAGATGAGCTCATCTTTTAACTTTCAGAGTTTATGTTCCGTCAGTTTCATCATAATGTACATTGGGTTCATCCGGTGGTACATTAATGTTTGAGGCATGAATGCATTTGATTTTATATCAGTTCTTGAACTTGGGTTATATACACACACATCTCATGGTAGGATGGTTGATTTATTATTGCATGAAGTATCTTGTTCAGCTGGTGTGGCATCAGGTGATGCCTTCCTAAATAGCTGATGTGTTCCCTGAATTTTGTTCAATATTTATAAAATGTGGTAAGCAAGTTAAGAGATCTGATTGGCTACAGGCCATGCATAACAGGAGCACTCAGAGTGTAAAAGCATGAGTCAGAACTCATTAACCCTGTCACATCAGTGTTGACAGTTTTACAAACCATAAAACATGCAGGAGAGGTATAAACTGTTAGTTGCTTCACTTCAGCCTGATTACAATGTATGTATATGCATTTAGATGCTGCACAGTACAGTATATTTTACATGAAAATTTGATTTTATACTACTTAAATGATATACTAGACTCTGTAGGTGGTAGCTTCCTTTTTAATACATCTAAAAAACCCCTGCCATAAGTATTTGCCATAACCTTGTCAAGCTGTCACATTTCTTTCATTATTTCCTAAGAGTTGCTGGTTACTGATGTGTTAGTGTTTGAGATGCCTTCTCTTTTTCTAATCAACTTGATCCTTTGCCTGATTATGTCAAGGATGCTCTCACACCCTTATCAACTTAAAACTAAATTAATTAAATGTGCGTTGAGTATCCTGTAGAACAGATCATCGTTATGAGGCAACCTCTCATCCTGATAGTGGAGGCAGCTATCTCCAAATCAAGTAAGAATAATTCTACAACTAGAAGAACATCTCAGCAACTGTTTTTGTTGGTCCCTTAAGACGGGTTTGTGTGCATGCGTGAGAAATATTTTAGAGGACCTTGCCAGCTGAAAAAGGCTTGTTTGCTGTGTTCAGGGAACAGCACTAGCTATGACCATGTTGGATAACATCAAGCATGATTCTGCAAATTATCCCAGTAGTAAGCAATCCAAGAGAAAGGACCTATGCAGTAGAATGGCTTCTAAAATGCTGCTTTTCAAATCTCACTGAGAGACTTGTGTGATTTTTGTTTGGTTCTATGTTGCCTCAATGTCTGTCATGAATCAGTATTTAGCTACTTCCACAAGCAACCATCCGTCTCTCCACATACAAAGGGCTATTGCCAAGAACTAACTAGTCCTTTGTCTTTACATACAGTAAATTTTAAATACCACTTAATGGCAATAAACAAAGTGTCAAAAAAACATCTACAGAACAGAAGGGAATTATGAGAGAGAAGAAGTTAGACAGATAGGAGGCAGTAGCAGAGTAAGGGGTGGGAGAGGCAGAAGAGATGAGAAGAGGCCACAGACATGCATCAGGAATGTAGCAAAGGTTGGATATTGTTAACTCACTTCATTGTGGATTAATAGGAAGACTATTACTTTGACCTCATTTTCTAGCCTTTCTTGATGTACTGAATATGGTTCCGATTTATCCAAACCAGAACAAGTCTTTTGACTAGGTATGGATTCTAGAAATGAGTCAGAACTTCAGATTATCACCCAAATCTGAATTCCTGGTTTGGAAAGCAGTTTCTCATCTGACAAGTAAAACTCAAAAGATATTAGAATTCAATTATTCCTCTGTTCTACTTGCCCAACTAAAAGGGGGTTAAATGAAAGGAATTAAATGAATGCATTGTATCAAATAAACCAACAGTGAAAGCAAAATACTAGACTTTTTTACAACTGTAAATAATTACTACAGTGATTTGGAAACCTGCAATTAGCTAAGAAATCAGAGTTTCTCTCTGGTGCCTATGACAATAGAACATTTTACCATCATGACAGTAGACCGAGATGTTACATGAGTGACTCCTTACTCCAAGCTTTATTACTGTCAGACTACAGATAAAGAGTTCCAAGCTGTGCGTTAAACTGGAGCAGAATCAATGAAAGTTTTATAAGTTAAAGCTGGAAATACTTGAATTGGCCCATTTGAACAGACCAGTGGTCCATCTAGTTTGGTGTCCTGTTGCTAACTGTAGCCAGCGGTGGATGGATTCAGAATAAGGCATAATACCTCTTCCCTTCTTACCCCCAGTGTAATTCATTAAGCGCAATACTATGTCACGGAAGAAAATTTCTTCCTTACCCAAGCTAGGGATAAGCATATGCCCTGAAGCAAGAGCATTAAGAGCTCTTATGTCTTCATCCCTGCTAGTGTAACCGAAGAAGTTGTTTTTGTGTATATAAATGTCTAATCCTGTTCTGAAAAACTAATATTTCTGAATCCTGTGTGTTTGTCACAGGTTAGATTACAAGTTGGCTTTTTAATTTATTTTCAGGAGCCTTCCTTTTTTAGTGTTGTTGAGTGCTCCCTTCTGATAGAACAGTTAAGTGGGGCTAATTTATACCATTAGCCCATATTCTTCTGCTATATTTTCTCTCCTTTCAGTACTAAGAAATCTGAGGGCAGACTTCTGTTCAGTGGATTTCAGTAGTTCCTCTGTCTTATACTTGTGTAACACCAGAATCTGGCGTCTTTTTGTTTTTATTTTTAATTCTATCTTGCGTGCAATTTGAGATCCACCCTGTATTGATTCTAGTTACTTTGACTGACCTTCTCTCACCTGTTTCTCCTAAGGATAATTTAAAATCAATGAAACTAGAGCAAGTTCTACTTTATGTGAGAGCTGACAAGTGTCAGACATACAGGCCTAAATTTTCCAATGTACCTGTTGATTCTGGTTTCCCAACTTGACACCTAAAGGGACTTTTCTGTGAGAAGTTACTCAGCACTTTTTGAAAATTATCCCCCTTTAGCATGTCCAGTTCAACGTTCATAAATCAAGGCACCAAAACCCCATCACTTTTTAAAATGTAGACTGCAATACCAATTTATAAAAGTTAAATTACTTGTATCGGGTTCATCCCATCTCTGACTATTTTAACCAGATCTCTATCTGGATTCAAAATGGTTCATCAGCTAATACAATACAGGCAAGAGCTTGTTCTATTTATCTTGTCCATCACATTTCTGCAGCTGATATTTTTATTGTTGACATAGACAGAGTACACTTCATCATTAATCAGCTCTCTTGTACCTCCACTATAGAAGAAGAAACACTTGCTCTTATTTGGCTTGTCTGCTAGAATATTTTCCAGATGGGCACAAACACTACAACCTGTGACAGTGGAAGATGAAAAGGCCATGCAGCTGCACTACTGCCACTTGGGGAGAAGATTCTGTCAATCTGCTAATTATCTAGAAATAAATTGGAGGATTGAATTTCTCTGCTCACCTGTACTACAGTCTGCATCACACATCTGGCTTCATGCCAGGCAATATTACAAGTTTAGTCCATGTTTGAATAGTAAAGCTACAACTGTGGACAAGTGTTTGTTACTAGCATTCTTATAATTCAGCTTAAATTTTTTTCTACTTTTTATTGATTTGTAGAAATATTTTTCATCTTCCTGAATATATAAATGTTTTTTAAAAAATATCGTTACAATTCAAATGGAAAACTAAATGGGGCTAGCAACCATCAGGTTAACTTTCTTAGAATGTGGAGGCCCTGCCATTTCCAAATCCAGCAGGGAGAAATTAAATCTAAAACTTCAGCCCACTAAGCTAATTAAGGGCATAGAACAAAAGAGTTTGTGTGTGTGTGAAAGCGTGAGTTGATTCTCATGCAGGATTTTATGAAGGCCAAAAGAGAATGGTTAATGACTGAAAGTCACAGTGAATCTGAGAAACAAGAGGAGGAGTCTGGACGAGAGTGAGAAGATCAAACAGTCCTGCTGAGGAGTCCCCTGCACCCAAGCTGTAAGTGTAAGCAACAGGAATAGCCAAGGTTAGAGTTGTGGCACTTTACCCAGAACTCTAGCCAAACATCAGCATTTATTTGGAGCACTTAAAAGTTGTTAATAAACATGTTTTTATTGTTTGCACAACTTTGCATTTCCAGACTCAAATTACTTGGAAGTGCTGAACTACTTTCCAAATGCTCAGTGTTTCTGACCCTGCTGAAAGCTGGAAGTACCAGCCCTAGTCTACACTATGAGGGTAGGTCGAATTTAGCTACATTAGGTCAATTTTATAAGCAATGCGTCTACACAACCAACCCTGTTCTGTCAACCTAAAGGACTTTTAAAATTGACTACAGTACTCCTCCCCAGCAAGGGGAGTAGCTCTAAAATCAATCTTTCTGGAAAGAATTTGGAGTAGTGCAGATGCAATTCAACGGTATTGGCCTCCGGGACCTATCCCAGAGTGCTCCAATGTGACCACTCTGGACAGCACTTTCAACTCTGATGCACTAGCCAGGTACACAGGAAAAGCCCCAGGAAACTTTGAATTTCATTTCCTGTTTGGTCAGCGTGGCGAGCTCAGCAGCACAGGTTATCATGCAGTCCCAGAATCGCAAACGAGCTCCATCATGGACTGAACGGGTCTGACTGCTGTATGGGGAGAAGAATCTGTGCAGGCCACACGCCAGTCAAAAAGAAGAAATGCTAATATATGCCAAAATTGCATAGGGAATGGTGGAGAGAGGCTACAACAGGAACACACAGCAGTGCCACGTGGAAGTTAAGGAGCTCAGGCAAGCCTACCAAAAGAGAAAGGAGGCAAACAGTCGCTCCGGGTCAGAGTCCCATACATGCCCCTTCTATTATCAGCTGCATGGCATTCTAAGGGGGGACCCTACCACTACCCCACCACTGTCCATGGACACCTGCAAAGGGGGAGCCTCACGCAACAGGGAGGAGGACTTTGTAGATGAGGATTAGGAGAATGCGCAGCAGGCAAGTGGAGAATCTGTTCTCCCCGATGGCCAGGACCTTTTCATCACCCTGGAACCAATACCCTCCCAAGGCAGGTTCCTGAATGCTGAAGGTGAAGGTACCTCTGGTGAGTGCACATTTGTAACTACACTACAGGATATAAAAGCAATGTGTTTAATGTTTGATTTGCCCTGACAAATCAGGATGCATTTGCAGCCATTACCGCTACTTTAACAGACTTTTCATGTGTCTGGGGATGGAGCGGGAATCCTCCAGGGTCATCTCCATGAACATCTCCTGGAGGTACTCTGAAAGCCTTTGCAGAAGGTTTCTGGGAAGGGCTGCCTTATTTCGTCCTCCATGGTAGGACACTTTACCACACCAAGCCAGTAGCAAGTAGTCTGGAATCAGTGCAGCACAAAGCATGTTAGTGAATGGTCCTGGGTTTTGGTCGCATTCAAGGTACATTTGGTCTATAGCTTTGTGTGTTAGCCTCTGGAGAGTGAGATCATTCATGGTGACCTGGTTGAAATAGGGGAATTTTCATAAGGGAACAGTAGAAGGACCCTGTTCGTACTGGCCTGTTTGCACTTGTCTAAGAATAGCCACGTGGTGGGGAGAGGGTGAAGGGATCATTGCAGAGAATAGCCAAGCAGTAGGATGGGAGAAGGAGTGTGCTGCACATCCACCTGAAAACCACAGCCCTTCCTTTTAAATGGCAAACCCAACCGGCATTGCTTGCTATGGGAAAGGAGGGTGCTGCAATTTGAAACCATTCCCACATGTTATAAAGGTGGAAGAAGCCAACCCTGTGTACCTTTTGACTTACCATGGCTGCCTGAAAAACAAATTATGTTGCCCAGCTGTGTGTGATGTGTCACCATACCATTAGGCACTCAATATAAAAGACAAAATGCGATGTTGTACCTAAAGCATATGTGCTGTCAGCTGTGAATTGCTTGATTCATTGTGAAAGTCTCCCTTTTGATCTCAGAAATGTATCTTCTTAAATTCTACTCTCCCTTTTTATCCCCCCGCAGGTGCAAATGTTTCTATACTTCCCCCTCATCTCTGTTCCAAAGGTTATCACAGATTAGAAGGCCAAAAAAACCACTTGTTTTCTGAGCTCATGCAGTCCTCCCTCACTGATAGGGCACAGCTGAATGCATGGAGGCATTCGGTGGCAGAGTCCAGGAAAGCATTAAGTGAGTGTGATGAGAAGAGGCAGGATGCGTTGCTGAGTCTAATGAGGGCGCAAACGGACATGATCAGGCATCTGATGGAGCAGCAGGAAAGGCAACGAGCACAGACTGCCACTGCATCCACTGTATAACCGCCTGCCCTCCCCAAGTTGCATATCTTCCTCACCCAGACACCCAAGAACATGGTGTGGGAGGCTTCGGGCACCCAGCCACTCCACTGCAGAGGATGGCCCAAGCAACAGAAGGCTGTCATTCAAACAGTGCTTACTGTAGCCATACTACAAATCAAAAAAATGTGGCCTTGTCCTTCCCTCCTCCCCCCACCCCCCCTTGTCAGTTATCCCACTTTTTAAAAAAAATTAATAAAGAATGAATGCATGGTTTCAAAACAATAGTGCCTTTATTTCCTTTGCCAGATGTGATTGAAGGGGAGAGGATGGTTGGCTTACAGGGAATTAAAATCAACAAAGGGGGCGGGTTTGCATCAAGGAGAAACACACACAACTGTCACACTATAGCCTGGCCAGTCAAGAAATTTTTTTCAAAGCCTCTCTGATGCACAGTGTGCTTAGCTGTGCTCTTCTAATCACCCTAGTGTCTGGCTGCTCAAAACTGGTTGCCAGGCAACTTGCCTCAACCTCCCACCCTGCCATAAATGTTTCCCCCTTACTCTCACAGATATTATGGAGCACACAGCAAGCAGCAATAACAATGGGAATATTGGTTGTGCTAAGGTCTAACCTAGTCAGCAAACAGTGCCAGTGAGCTTTTAAACATCCAAAGGCACATTCTACCACCATTCTACACTTGCTCGGCCTATAGTTGAACTGCTCCTTACTACTGTCCAGGCTGCCTGTCTACAGCTTCATGAGCCATGGGAACAAGGGGTAGGCTGTGTCCCCAAGGATAACTACAGGCATTTCAACATCCCCAATGGTAATTTTCTGGTCTGGGAAGTAAGTCCCTTCTTGCAGCTGCTCGAACAGCCCAGAAAAGATGCAAGCGTCATGCACCTTTCCCAGCCATCCCATGCTGATGTTAGTGAAATGTCCTTTTTGATCCACCAGTGCTTGCAGCACCATTGAGAAGTACCCCTTGTGGTTTACATACTGATTGGCAAGGTGGTCTGGTGCCAAGATAGGAATATGAGATCCATCTATCGCCCCACCACAGTTAAGGAGCCCCATTGCAGCAAAGCTATCCACTCTGACCTGCACATTTCCTAGAGTCACTACCCTTGTTAGCAGAAGGTCAGTGATTGCATTGGCTACTTGAATCACAGCAGCCCCCACAGTAGACTTTCCCACTCCAAATTGATTCCTGACTGACCGGTAGCAGTCAGGCGTTGCAAGCTTCCACAGGGCTATCACCACTCACTTCTCAACTGTCAGGGCAGATCTTATCTTGGGTATTCTTGTGCTTCAGAGTGGGGGAAAGCAACTCACAAAGTTCCAGGAAAGTGGCCTTATGCATGCGAAAATTTTGCAGCCACTGGGAATCATCCCATACCCACAACACTATGTGGTCCCACTAGTCTGCTTGTTCGCTGGGCCCAGAATCGGCGTTCCACTGTATCAACCTGCCCCACTGCCGCCATATACAATTGACTGTATATAATTGATTTCTAAAGATCGACTTCTATAAAATCAACCTAATTTTGTAGTGTAGACATACCCTACCAGAAAAGTCAGGAAAGCACATCGATTTTGCAAACTCCAGTCTAGATAGCTCTTCTTTGCATATGCTTATCTGAACCTTTTGAATTTAACCCTTCGCTACCCAAGACATACTTTCTCTAACCGGTTTTACATCTTGTTTTAGGTTGAATTTGAGTGTATGAGGCTTGTTACAGACTAGTAATTTCATTAGATTATCCTTAGTTCAGAAGCTTTAGTTTATACGTAAATTTAAGTTAAAAGTTTCAATGTATAGTATCTCAATTTTATCAAACTTCTGTTTGCTTTCCTAGCACAAGTTTTTATTCTTCCCTCTGTCTCTGGTCTCATAATGGATTCTAGTACTTCCTGGGCTGGGTCAGCAGTAATTCTACTTCCCTTTTGTGAGCCATGTATATACCACCACTCCAAATCACCAAAGAAACAAAGCTTGATAACCAGTAAGAAGTTGGTATATCACTTAATGGTAGAGCAATCATTCTCCTAAAGTTTATATTTTTAAATGCCAACAGGCCATGACTTGCAAACTTAGCATAGCAGTAATTGAACTGTGGTGATCTTGCAGAGTGAAAAGTAACTTATGTGAATAAGTATAGGGCTATGGTAGATTGTTCTGGAGAGTGATATTTACCTACCAGTCAGTGGTATGGTGAGACTTAATATTTGTACATAGCTTTGAGAGCCTCAGATCAAATGGTTCTCATGAAGTGCTAAGTATTTATTAAGATCCTTACCATTTACCAAGCCCTTGTATGTCACTTTCCATTAATACTAATGGTGTGTGTGGTGTGCTAATAGTTTGGTTGAGAGAGGGTTTGAAGTTCTCAGGTTTTAGAGTCGTACGTTTGTTTTCAATCTTCCTCCTCTTCCTCTGCACTGTAAATCAAACAGAGCCTATCTAAATGTCTAAAGGTTTCCAGATGTATCTTTTAATATGTTATTAGAAGGCAATAACTTTCAAAGGGCAGAGGGGCTTTGCTATCTGGTGATTTCAGTCAAAACAGATGCCAAAGTAGAACTGGGAGCTTCACAGCAGCACACTCTGCTCACAGAAAGCTAAAGAACCTGGCCAGGAGCAAGACAATGGAACTTCATACTACAGTTGGGCTCTCTTATGCAGGGAAAATAGCTTCACTACATGTAGGTTACTGAGATGTGAGTGAAGAGATTGCAGAGGGGAACAGTCAAGATACTGTTGTGTGTAGCTGACTGAAGGGTGTTTGGTGTGAAAGGCTTTGAGGGCTAAAGAATGTGGAGATCATAAGGAGAAGTTGTGAAAATATATTAAAGAAGACTTAAGAAAGTAGATCACAGTGGCTGAGCCATTTTTATATAGTGTTTCCCTCTCAAGCCTATGTAGGAATTACTTTGCAAAGCAGTGTAACATTGAATGACTTTTAAAGGTGAAGCTGGATGTCAAAGGGAGCTCAGAACTCTCCAGAGTTTAACAAAAAGCAACCAGGGTCAGTCCAGAGTGATGTCACACTGCTATATTTGTGTACCTGGACAGCTCTTTCTCACTGCTTTGTTTAAGTTTTTAGCAGAGCTGCTTATCAGTAGGAGCTGGCCTACTTTGGAAAGGCCTGACCACCCCATTTATGACACAAAAAATACTAAGGAAATCCAAATATCTCTGCTTGTTGAAAACTTTAAAGGGATCATAGAAAGAGATGACTAATACTACATAAAACAAAGATTATCACTAAAACATTTAAAACAATGTATCAATTGAATCTTTAAAACAGGAAGCTGTAGAAAAACACCTATCAGGTTATGCTATAGCAGAATTGGGTGTTGCATACTCAAGTTTTTTGATTTTTTTAATTGTAAGGTATTTCCCAAATCTGTCACCTTCTTAAAACTGAAGGAAAAATTAGAAAGCTGTGGTTGAGCAAGTGAGGTTTAGCCAGACCATCACAACATATTTCCATGAGTAATGGGAGGAGCACACACCTAAATAATCAGCCTGATTCCTGGAGTGCTGTAGATTAAATGAAGGACAGGCATCAAGTTGTGCTAGAAATTCAGTCCTGGGTTTTCTGGGTTGCAAAGAGTGATATACCAGTAGCTAAAAATACAGGTTATTGAATATATATGGGGTGTGTTGGGATTTTTTTTTATTTTTTTTTTTAATTTTGCAGTGAAATGTCGACCAGTTTTACAGACTCTGCTGTGTCTGTTCTAAATTGTGGGATAGAGAAGATTTACCGATTTGGTTGCTCTTTTTACAATAATGAGAAGGTAAGCCAACTTCAAAGCTGAGTTAATACTCCATACTCCCTCTCTAGCACCATATCACACATCCAATCTACCTCATGGAGAGGTAGAAAAACTACTGCAAATTAGTGCTTTGTTATAGACTACCCCTCTAGTAGGGCTCAAAGATGATTCTGTAATATGTTTTCTTAACTGTGCAGCAGGGGTGGCTCTAGGGATTTTGCCACCTCAAGCACGGCAGGCAGGCTGCCTCCGGCAGTTTGCCTGCGGGAGGTCCTCTGAAGCCATGGGAGCAGCGACCCCTCTGCAGGCACGCCTGCCAGGGCTGGCTCCAGGCACCAGCTTATCAAGCAGGTGCTTGGGGCGGCCACTCCAGAGCGGGGCAGCACTTTCAAGTATTCGGCAGCAATTCGGGGGAGGGTCCCTCGCTCCTCCAGGTCACGATCACAGCTTTTTTTTGGCTGCTTGGGGTGGCAAAACCCCTGGAGCTGGCCCTGACACTTGTGGGAGGTCCACCGAAGCCGCGGGACCAGTGGACCCTCCGCAGGCAAGCCGCCGAAGGCAGCCTGCCTGCCGCCATCCCGGCGACCGGCAGAGTGCCCCCCCGGGTTTGGAGCCACCCCTGCTGCGCAAGAAGGACCCATTCAGGCTGGCTTGCTTTTACATGTTTAGCTAAACTAATCTTAGGGTTTGTGTGTTTTTCTTCCCGTTTGTGATCGTTTGTTCAAATGAGAAGTATCCATAAGGCTTTGGGCACACAGATCTTGTTGGCTTATTTCCTGCCACACACTTACAGCAGTAACCATCATTCCTTCAACTCTGAATCTTGTTTCCTTTGGCGTTCCTTGTGCCAAAATCTAGTTTAGTCACATACCTCCTCATGATTCCCACTTGAGAGTGTGCTGCATTCCCATGGAGTTTCAGAGGTCCCATTAGAAGAATCAGTACAAAGTAGAGTGAGAGGAGGAGCCATTTGTTGCTGGTGCCACAAAGGAGATGCCTTTGTCTCCCCACTCTTAAATTTAGTCCTGTAAACCCTTCCTGACGAGTATCTTATACATGAGGAGTCACACTGATGTTGATGAAAGCACTCATGCAAGACTGGGTACATGATCATTCTTTATTGGCTAGCCTTTTGGTTTCAGAAGTTTTCATCTGTGTATCCAAGAGTCTGTTAACATTTTCCACTTGTGTAATGAAACAATCTGAAATGAATATAGTTAACTTAAAAATGCATATATTGGACATACCATTTCTGTGTGTAAATATCTAAATATAGCCATTTTAAGGGTCCATTTCTGATGCTTAAAGCAGTATGAATCAGATGGAAGTTCAGTTTGGTAAATCTCTGTGTATGACAAATAGCAGTGCATGAAAGATGATAGCACCTGCAGTGAGTGAGTTCTGAATCCCACTTCATTGATTCAGGACTATGAACTATTCTGTTTAGAGAGAAATTTTAAAAATTAAAAGGCAAGGGCTAGAAGCTGAAATTTGGAGAAAAAGTTGAGCAAAATCTATGGCAGCACAGAGTAAAGTTACTGCTGATGCAACAGTTTACCAAAATAGTGTTAGAGCTTACAGAGTATAATGGTACCGAAGAATGCACTAAAAATCATTTGTATCTGGGCTATTTCAGCACAGGACACATTAAGTGATAAAGTTCTTCACTCATACCTGTATAATGCCATTGGTAGAAATGTCAAAATTTAAGTCTAAGAAATCGACCTCAAATGTTGGGGAATTTGGGTGATGGTGATGCTTACCTTGGCAACATGGTGTGTTCTATTTATTTTCTGATATTGTAACAGCTACTGTGCTGGCTGGGTCAGTGTGTGGCACATCTATACACAGCCCCCTTAACAGGGGTGGCTTATCTCGGACAGGAAGAGCCCCTGTCTCAGAGAGAAAGTGAGAGGAAGCTGAAGTATTTTTTCCCTGCCTTGGGTAGAGGGAGACTGATGGTATGAGTAGCGGGGGGGGGGGGGGGGGGGAATTGCCTTTATACCAGGGGTGGGCAAACTTTTTGGCCCAAGGGCCACATCTGGGTGGGGAAATTGCATGCAGGGCCGAGACAAGGGGTTGGGGTGCGGGAGGGAGTGTGGGGTGTGGGATGGGGTGCGGTGTGCAGGAAGGGGCTCAGAGCAAGGGGTTGGGGCAGAGGAGGGGTGCAGGGTATAAAGGGGCTCAGGGCCGGGGGTTGGGGTGCAGGAGGGGTTCAGGCTCTGGCCGGCACTGCTTACCTGGAGCGGCTCTGGGATGGCAGTGGGGTGCACCGGTACCAGGGCAGGCTAATGGGAGCTGTGGGGGGGGCAGTACCTAGAGGGAGAGTCAGTCCACAGATCCCTCTGCCCCTCCTTCCCCAGGGGCCGCAGGGATGTAGTGCCAGCTGCTTCCGGGAGCAGCGCAGGGCCTGGGCGGGCAGGCAGGGATTCAGGCTCCGGCCGCAGCGAGCCCTCTGACCCTCTTCCCCCAGGGGCCGCAGGGATGTAGTGCTGGCCACTTCCAGGAGCGGCACAGGGTCCATGGCACCATGAGGGTGGCAATCCCATGGGCTGGATCCAATGCCCTGAGGGGCCAGATCCAGCCTGCAGGCTGTAGTTTGCCCACCCCTGCTTTATACTCTTTGCCAGTAATAAAACAGATGTTCTGTTAAACTGAGTTTCTGAAAATGTCACTCTTCTGGAAACTTTGCTTCTCTGTGCTATCCCACCTGTACAAAGATTCAAGGGCACATAAAAGTATAGTTTTGAAAACTGAAACATAACCGGATGAACTGCTTACTGGAGATAAATTGGAGACCTGGGCTATTGACAACAAAATGAAATTCGGCAAAGACAAATGTCAGGTGCTACACTTAGGGAAGGAAAAAAACAAATGCACAGATACAGAATAGGGGATAACTGGCTTGGCAACAGCACTGCTGAGAAGGATCTGGGAGCTGTGGTGGATCACAACCTCAGCATCACTCAACAGGCGATACTGTTGCAAAAACAAACAAAAACAAAAACCACATCACACAAATGAAAGGCTGCCATAAAAAAAGATGGAGAAAAGCTGTTCTGTCTTGCCACAGACAGGAGGACAAGAGGCAATTGATTCCAACTATACCATAGCAGATTCAATTAAATTTCAGGAAAAAGTTTGTAACTGAAAGAACAGTAGGACAATGAAACAAACTGCCTAGTAAGGTCTTGGAATCTCCTTCATAGGAGATTTTTCTAAAGGAGGTTGGATAGCCATCTGTCTTGCATGGTTTAGACACAAATCCTGCCTCTTGTCAGGAGTTAGACTAGATGACCCTTGTGGTCTCATAGAACCACAGGGCTAAAAGGTTCTATGATTTTGCAGTTTTTTATTCATCAATTAAGCCTGGTTTCTGCTCTTACAACTTATAAGTATTCACTGAATATTACAAATATTTCAATTTGTTCAGCACTGTTCTCTTTCATTCCAGTATTTGCTGTTTGTGATGTGTGCTTGGAAAACCTAAAATTTTTGGAATAAGTAGTTAATAAGTGAATGTGTAACAAGCTTTTGTTAAAAGATTTTTGGATGAATAATTTGTTAAAATGTATTAGCCTTTTGAGGTTTACAAACCTTTTCATTGATACTCAGTGGCCACTTAGATAAAATCAGAAAAGTGATTTGATGCTGACAGATACCAGCAAAGCTAACCAAACCAAACTTGGTTTTATTCATAAAAACATGCATGAATCCCTTTCTGTAATATTTGCCCAGTTGTAGTATACACTTAAAGAAAACAGAATTATAAGAAACTAGAGCTGGAGAAGAATTCAAACAAGATTCCTCAAATGTGATCATCTAGTCTGAATGGATCTAACAGTCCCTTCTGCCTTGATGTCTGTGAAAGATGTATAGTTGAGGAAGGATGATCTTGTGTTTAAGGGACTGGGCTGAGACTCAAGTAAACTGCACTGTGGTTCTACCACAGACCCCAGACAAGTCATTTAATATTTTTGCCAAACAGCATGCAGGAAATTAGTTTCACTTATGCCTGAGTATTTGTGGAAAATGAATTTTCAGTTGTTACAAACAAATATTCACATCAGACATGCTTATGCACTCATCCAGTCAGGGAATAGAACAAATATTACTCCGGAGCAACAGCCTGACTTTCAAATATTCATAGAGTGTAGGGTAAACCTTATGAAGTTTAATCAGCTAGTGAATAATATGAAGAAATAGTGATCAGCTTGTGTGTATGTCATGAGCAGAATGCAACCAAATTAAGTTACTCACTGCAAATTATTCACCTCAGTTTAGAAATCATGGGATATTGGCAATATGACATTTAAATTTGCTAAAACCCTAACTTTAATTATCTGACTAACGATTAAGGTTATAGTTTTGTCCCAGTGGTTGTGGAAGTCATGGAATCCATGACTTCTAAAGACCTCTGTGACTCCAGCCTTGGCGACTGGGAGCTGCAGGGTCCCACGGCCTCCAGCAGCAGCAGGGAACTGTAAGGTACCCCCGCTGCCTGAGGCAGCAGGTCCCCAAACTCTCAGCTGCCATGGGCAGCAGACGTACCCCGCAGCTCCCAGCCGCTGCAGGCAGGGGGGGCATCTTGGCAACCATGGGGCTGCAGGGGGACCTCTGAAGCTCACCACTGCAGTGGTGGCAGGGGAATTCCTACAGTGCTCCCTGCTGCTGGGGAGGGGCAGGGGGTCCCTGCAGCTCCCCTCTGCCTCTGGTGGCAGGGTACCCTGGAGCTCTGAGCCCTCATGGGTGGTGGTGGCCCCAGAGCTCCTAGCCACCCTGAAGCTGCCCAGTCCCTTCCTAACTTTTACTAAAATATTCATGATATAATTGGAACAGGTCACAGGCTTCCGTGAATTTTTCTTTATTGCCTGTGACCTGTCAGTGACTTTTACTAAAAATATCCATGACAAAATCTGAGCTTTACTAATCCTTAAAATCCCATCCTTAAAAAGGGACACAAATTTCAGAGTTATTTTCAGATGATTTCTTTCCCCTGTTAATCTTACAATTAATTCCTAAATGACTGGCCCAGAGATTAGGGAAAAGTAAATTTTGTTTTTACTTTGTGCTCTTGATAGTACTTTGCATATTGCTAGTTTCATAGTTTTGATAGTTGCAGCTCCTATGTTAACTTAATATTTTGGTATACAGAGGTGAAAATTAACTAAGGGCCCATGTTCCCCTTTTGTTTCTCTGACTCTCCAAGTTCAGAGCCAGAATTAGAATATGATTTCTGACTCTCACTTTCCTGCTTAGACCAGTTGGCTATACTCATCTCACTTTGCATCTGTTTTTTTTTCCCCTCTCCTTTAGAGACATGTTCCTTTCTCTGACAATGTTCAGAGCCTTTCCCTCTTTGAATTTTCTAATCCCAGAGACCAATTCCCTGTGCATTTGTGTTTTTGTTAGAACTAGAAACTCTGGTCATGGATTAGGGCTCCATGGTGCAGTACAGACAAATAAGACAATCCTTGCCTCAAAGAGCTTGCAGTCCAGGTATCACAGGATGTAATAGCAGAACTAACCGACAAATGTCAAAGGGAAAGAGGGAGTAAAGTGAACAGAGTTTAGCAGAAAAATGTAAGTCAGCCCCATTTATATGCTTTATCACAATGCCATGATTTAACTCAAACATAGGAAGAAAGCTAATTTGAATGATCACAAAAAGAGTGCTCTGTTGTAACATAAGCAGAGGTTGCAGGTGAAATACTGTGACTGAATATCACATATTCTAGTATTCAAGCCAAAGAGTTCATGTAAACTGCACCACCTTTCCTGTAAAACCAGTGTGTTATCCAAAACAGATTGGGTTAAGGGGTTTGGGAAAGAGGTTCAGATATTCAGATTGCCAGCCAGTTTCCCCAAGCCTAGCCAACTCAGATGGCTATATTAGGGTGTGTCTGCTGAGTCAGCTTGATTGGAGAGACCAGTTAGTCTATGAATGGGATGTTGGCTCTGTGTGCTCTGAAGTCTGAAAAACCAGCACTTCCCCATTGCTCAACACGATTATTCCAAAGCCTCAGGTATCGCCCAAGTCAGCTGTTAATTTATACTGTGCACAAGAAGGAGGTAGAAAACAGCTAGTGTGATCAACTAGCAAGAGAACAAGATGAGCTGGAACAGCCAATTTTTGCAGCATACCCTTGACTTTCTCTCACCTGTACCCATCTGTAAGAGGAGATCACAGGGGTGAAGAGTTACAGCTACAGGTTGCCATTTAGACAGAAGAGGATTCATGAGTAACAGGACTAGTGTGTTGTAGAGGAGAGAAAAGAAGTGTTAAATGAATTCAGTATTATTTATCATCCATTCTGAGCAGGCTTCAGTGAGATAAGGGACACTAGGACTCTTTAAAAGGCTGAGCAAATATTAGTTTGCTTCTACCGGCTTGCTTTTTTTTTTTTTGGTTGATTTTTGTGCTTTACAATGTCTGTAACAATGTTCATGCCCATTAAAAAATGTGAACTCAGAGTCCCTAATTAGGAGGCACAGGTGTGAGGCATCAGTTCCCCTGCCAGGAATCTGGCATCTATTCCTTAGTTTCCAGCCCTCATTTCACTTTGATAAATGTTAAGAACCTCTTAACATTAGAAATCTTAATTGTTCAACTTCAGTGTACATGCTATGAAGCAGTGGACCATAGGGTCACAGGTGCCTAGCACAGCCGTCTGTTTCTCAGTTAGTCTGACATTCAACTGGCTCATCATAGGTACCTACCTCATAGTTTTTAATGAGTCTAACCAGCATGAAGGATTACTATGGGTGTTTGGCCCCCATACTGTACAATCCAAATGAGTATTCTATTTCTGCATGAACACATGCTTTGAGGTCTGAAGTTCAGATCCAAATTTTGCAGCTCAGGCTTCTCTCAGTTTAAACCATTCTTCTGAAGAGGTGACACCTTAACTCCATTTTGATGTCTATAGTGAGCCCTAATAGAGAAACACTGGACCAGATTTTGATCTCATTTACACTACTATAAATTTCTCCTTCAATGCAGATCTCTAAAACCAACACAACTGAGGGGTTTAGGCAGTGGTATTAATATTTTACTTGAACAAGAAAGGTTAAATGAAAGCCAGTAATCCAGAGGAAATACAAACTGAAGGAAAACACTCATTCTTCCTGAATATTTAATAATATGCCCTACAATCTGTAGTTCTGCAGTGTGTTTTGTGCTGGATAGTGAATAAAGTCATTCTTCTCAAGTCTCCAAATATCAAATGCACACTAAAACAGACTGGTGGGAGTGTATTAATTGTCTGTCATGCTGAGATGCCTTTCCTTGATTTCTACTGATTACTGGCAGAAAATCATTACAATGAAAACCCTTATTGGTATCAGAAGAATTAGTAATGTTAAGGCAAACAAAGTAGGTCAGAGTTCTATCTATTTTTGGTACAACCCTTTCAAAAGATTTTCCAAGCTGATGATTGTTTTCATTCTGAAGAGGATAAAGTTGTATGTGAGACATGGACTGCGTCCCAGTGAATTCTCCTAACTCCAGTAGAAGTAGAACAGTTGCTGAGGACTAATATCCACTAAGTGTTGTCTAGATTCCAAATGGACAGAAGTGAACTATGATGTGCAGGTATTCCTCCCTTTTGTTCAAGCTATTAACAAGAAATGCTGAGTGATGTACACATAACAGTGGTGATGGTGATCTCAAATGGATTTCATTGTGCCACAGTACCTTAGTTTCCATGGCTACCACAGAGCTCACAGGTTTATGTTATATAAATCTGTTAACTGGCTCAGAACTCGGGCTCATGTGTTACTGCATCACTTTAAAACCACTTTTCTGCATCAAGAGTTTAGCCATGCTTTTCTGGGTCAGGGAGTTCCAGTAACAGTCTGTGTAACACAACTTTTCCTAATTGCTACACTGAACTCAAGTGGTTTTAAGGAAACTCAGTGGGGCCAAATTCATCACTAGTGTTACTCTGCTTGACTCAATGAGTGTCACCTCTGTTGGCACAGGGAAGAGTACAGCTCCCTGTACTGCGAAGGGTTGCTGTGCCTCAAGTTTTCACAAGTTATGTTTCTACTGCTACAGGGCTCCACTGTGGCAGTTGATTTAAGTTCCAGCATGGGCTCCATAGGATCCCTGCATAGACAAGCTACAGCTGGAATGGCACCATACCATATTCCTACCACTGCCGCCCAATTCGAGGGCTGGGCTGTGTGCATGAAGACCTCCCTCTACAGAGGACAGCCTGCAACTTTCCTGCACCAGCACACTTCCACACACACCCATCAGACCTGCCAGCATACACTCACTCTAGAGTGAATGTTGTTCTGTTAGACTAGGAACAGTCTAACACATTTCAAAAGCAACCCTGCCAAGATTAAGCATAGGTCCACAGTCCCCCAGGGGAAGAATCAGATTAGCAACAGGAGCCATTTTTTCCTTTACGTCCAGAGTCAATGGGGTTTACAAGAACATAACCCTTGGCAGAATTTGGTGCAATTGGAGTTGTGTGCATATATCTGAGGGCACAGTTTGCCCTTACACAGGATTTAGGTTTAAGGGTTATTGCTCAGCATGAATTCCTCCTACACCCCTGCAGAAACAAAAATCAAGGGCCAAATTGTGATCTCCTTGAAAATTTTGCCCTTGACTTCAGTTCCAGACTAGAATTTCCAAGTGACATCTACTGGCACAGCTGCTGGGTGGATATCACTTCCAAGCAGTCATACATTTCTTAGTAGTATTTGCTGATTGTTACACTCTCAACTCAGGGACAGTTTAGAACAGGACTATTTAGGGTATGGTCACTGTAGAGTGCGGTGTGCTCGGGAGACTCAGCAGCAGAAGACTTTGTACACACTATGACCGTATTTGGTTTGGGGGATTTTTAATTTTAATAAAATAGTCCTGTTTTAAACTGTCCCTGGTCTGGGAGTATAATAATTCTACCTGTGGTCTCACACTAAGCTGTTCCCAGACTCAAATAGAGAGAGAGTGATTAAGGAAAGACCACTGATTTCTACAAGTGTTAATTAAGAATCACCCCCAGACCAGAACTGTGCAGGGAGATCTCAGAGGCATTAGGAACCATATGCCATCCCTCCTCACCTCTAGCCACTTGGCTTTGGGAAAGGAAACTGCATGGAGGAGCCAGCCAGAGGCTGATGGCAGCACAGCAGCTACAGAAAGCAATTCAACCACTGATGTCATCTTGCTTTCTGCAAGTTTTACTCTGAACATTCTCTCTCTTGTGCTGATGGGTCATTTGCTTCAACTCTTTCTGCACCCTCTCATCATCATCCCACTGAAAGGCATGCAACAAAACCCAATACAAAAAACAAAACAAGTCACAGAACTAACATGATATTTGCTGTTTATATGTTTCCCAGAGCTGTCCTTAGGATTTATGGGGCCCTATGCAGTATTATTAAACTGGTGCCCCTATGCCCAACGACAGCCTAGGCTTGTAGCCTGTGAGGGGGAGAGTTAGGGAGAGAAGGACGAGGCAGCAAAGAATACTGAGATCCCAGCCCGCCTCACAGTGGGGAAGAGTCACAGTTCCTTGCAGAGACCCCTGTGCCCTCTCTCTCAGAATGCGCCAGCATTCGGCTCGGTGAATATGGCCCCTGCCTAAGGCGACTGCAGCATGCACTGGGTATGCGGGAGCCAGCCCGCTTTCATCTGCTGTCATGGGCAGTGGATGAAGCTAGCTCCCCAGCACACCTCCCTATCCATGGCCCCACAAAGTCACGGGACCTCCTGATCAACTTCCTCACCCTGGCTAAAATGGCCATCTACACAACCAGGGAGAGGAGGTTGGCCAATGGAGACTCCTGTGACTGTGGGGCTTGTTTCCGACCCTTTGTCCGTTCACATAGCCAGGCAGAGTTCCTCTGGGCGGCATCCACTGGCTCCCTTGACGCCTTCGGGGAGCAGTGGGTGCTGTCCAGGGTTCTCTGCTCGGTGTCCCCGTCAGGCTCCCTTCTTTTGACCCTCTGATCGCACTCCTGTCCCTGTTTTTTATTAGTTGTCCCCCAAAATCAGTTGGGTTTTGAGGTCCTGTAGATCCTCCTCCTAGGCTGAGGGGAGATCCTTTAGCAGTGGGTGGGCTTCTGCCCACCCACTTCCCGGAACCCAATAGGTACAAGGACCTGGGGATTACAGTGGCTGAGAAGCTGGATATGAGTCAGCAGTGTGCCCTTGTTGCCAAGAAGGCCAACGGCATATTTGGCTGCATTAGTAGGAGCATTGCCAGCAGATCGAGGGAAGTGATTATCCCCTCTATTCAGCACTGGTGAGGCCACAGCTGGAGTATTGTGTCCAGTTTTGGGATCCCCACTATAGAAAGGATGTGAACAAATGTGTGTGACCCCAGCACACTGTTAGTCCCAGATTTTCCCCCAGAAATGTATGTCCTGTTCTGCCCAGCTCTCTCCTGGACAGTATGACTATATTATGTCCATTGTTCCTGTAAGGAAATAATATGCACGCAACTTGCTACCCCAAATGGAGTCACCCAGACAGTTCAACCTGAACACACTGAATTAGATAAAACACCTCTTCTGTCTGCCATACTCCACCCATTTTCTGCCTCTGGCCCCACCCTCTCCCCACTTTCTTCCTCCTCTCTTCTCTCCCCGACCCTGCTCACCCCCTTCCATCCAAATCACTGAACCCAAATGAAGCAAGTGATATTTGGGGAAAAACAAAAACCAACACACACACACACCCTCTTCTGCAATTTCTTTCTTAAAAAATGAAGCATGTTTTCCACTGCATGCCAGATAGGTGAAGACTGGACATGCAGAAGGTACCTAGTTAAAAGCACTAAATTTGGGAATAAAAAATGTCAGTCACAGAGGTTTGTTTTTGTTTTTTGTTTCTTGTTTTTTGATATGCCCCGAAGTTTGTCAAATTTATTTGCAAAAAACTTTGTAGTAAGGGCAAGTCAGCTCTCTTGCTGACTACAGCATTAAATATTATGGAATACATGATGCAGCTCTTCTGTTTTACATTTTCTTAATCAGTATTTCTAAGCCAATTTTATATTTTAAATGTACTCTTAAGCCTTCATAAAGTAATCATTCCAGATTACTACATATTTAACTCACTGAAACAAAGACATTTTAAATTAATCAGTTACAGAGGTTTAGTGTGTTCATAACAATGTTCATTGCTTTTGGAAAAAGGGAACACTAATTTACTTTGTGTGATCTCCATAACAATAGACATGTTTATGAAATTTTACCAACTTTAAATAATAATGTTTCCAAAGATTTTAAGCATAACAAAGGATTTTATATCTTACTAGGTACTGATTTTGCTGGAGGGTTCTCTTAAAACTACTTCATCAGGTAGTCAAAAGTAAAGAAAGGGAAATTCTTTGTCCAGCTATCTGGAAGAAAAGGGGTGTTGTCCCTTTAAGGGCTCTCTTCAAAGGTAGCGGGCAGGTGAAGGGAGAAATGCATGGACAGAAAGGACAGGAAGACTTTGGAAGCAAGTTTTTTTTGTTACTATAGGATTAAAATTAAAATGTGTTTTTTAGATAAGGGTGGTCTTTTGAGGGATTTATTTAAAAAACTTTGTTTGAAGATCCAAGCATTTAAGGCTAAAGATGATTGTGCATCTAAAAATCTGTGCAAGGATTTTTTAGAAATGTGATTATATAATCTTCACTAACTCACTAATGAAATATTTTTAAAGCAAATTTTTAACTAAGGTCCTGTAGACTAACATGTTCTGAGTAAATATTACAGTAATGCACAACTGTTTGTCAATAAATTAAGAAACTGACAGTATATACCTGGAGGTTGGCAAATGCCTGTTAAATGGCTTCATTACCACTTGAAAGGCTCTTTAACAGTTTCAATGTTGTGATAGTACAGAGGTGGGCAAAGTATGGCCCGTGGGCCACATTTGGCCCATCGGATCATCCTGCCCGGCCCCTAAGCTCCTGGCAGCCATGCCACCGTGCGGGTGGCACTCTGGGTGGCAGGGCTGCGTGCTCATGCAGGGCAGCGTGGTAGTGTGTCTGGCTCCAGCCAGGAGGCACGGTTCTAGACATGGTGCTCTGAGCAGCATGGTAAGGAGGTTGGGGGGGGGTGGATATGGGGCAGGGTGTCCTGGGGGACAGTCAGGGGAACAGGGCGGTTGGATGAGGCTGAGGTGGGGGAGCAGGGGAACAGGGGGGATTGGATAGGGCGTGGGGTCCCAAGGCCTGTCAGGGGGCAGGGGTGTGGATAGAGGTTGGGGCAGTCAGGAGACAGGGAGCAGGGGGGCTTTGGATAGGGGTGGGATCCCAGGGTGGCAGTTGAGGCAGGGGTCCTAGGAGGGGGTGGTCAGGGGACAAGGAGTGGGGGGGTTGGATGGGTGGGAAGCTCTGGGGGGGCAGTCAGGGAGCAGAAAGTGGGAGGGGGGGTTAGATAGGGGGGAGGGGCCAGTCTGTTTAGAGGGCTCAGCCTTCCCTACCTGACCCTCCATACAGTTTCACACCCCGATGTGGCCCTCAGGCCAAAAAGTTTGCCCACCCCTGTGCTAGTAGATCTAGCAGGCTTTTTTACTTTTAAGTTACTAGATCCCCTCCCAGGTAAGAGTCACAAGGCTGCAGCAGCCAGCTGTGGGAGCCTGCAGGAAGGGTCAGAATAGGAATAGGAAGAGCCGGGAGGGTAGATGCTAAGACTCAGTGCTGCTCCAAATTTTCAGGTGCCCTACGCAGCTGCAAGTGCCTAAGGACAGCCCTGCCCTTTCCCCCATTCTGGGTCTGACTTGTCTATTTAGACTATAAACTCTTTGGAGCAGGGCCTGTCTCTTATTCTGTTTCTCAGAGTGCTTAACACAAAGGCGTTCCGTTCTTGGCCACTATTTAAACAAAGATAAAATAATAGTGTTCAGCAGTTACACCATGATATTAGTCAATTGTATATGTTTTTAATGTATTATCTGCATCTGTTTGAAAGTGAATGGGAACAAAGGTAGCCTTTGCTTTGCATTTGTTATTTAACTCAGCTTGAATTTTAGACAATTTGTTAAGCAGATTCCCTCCCCTCTCCCCCAAGACAAGGATTTACTATAGTTGGCGAGTCAAGTGTGTTTTTAAATTCCCATTGTAGCTGGTCATAGAAAAAAGTTACAGAAGCTGGCAATTGTAAAACACCTCAGTTTGTTCTATTACTGTATTGAATTAATGCTGTCACAAAGCATGCAGATACGGTGTGCCCCTGAAATCAGCATGTTCCTTGTAATGTGTGCATTACGTTGATGCACTCAGCTAACCAAGGCATGTGTTTATCTAGTGATAATCAAGTCACTGGAGTGTGTTATTGCAGTTATTAAATAGCTTTTCTTGAGTTTATAAAACTATTTTTCAATATCATTTTGTATTAACCTATCATGGAAAAAAAAAGTTCATGAGGTTTTTAAAAGGTCTGTTAGCATTGTACCAATTTAGTGTAGCATTTTAATTTTGTAAATGAACTCAAAAATCATGAATAAAACATGAAATATATTTAACAAAATGAATGGAATGTTAAGAGAAGATACAAAATCTTTTTTGGCTAATGCATGGGGTATGTATTCTCTTGAAATACCGTCCGCATACAATTCTAACTGAAACTGTGTTGGCTATTTAAATACCAACACAGCTGTTTTCTTCTGAATTTTCAATTTATAACAACTTTGGTCTGGAGCACATATTGGGTATTAGTGAGCAATTAAGGTTAATCTAAGGGGCACAGTTAGGCAGTCAAACAAAATTTACTCTGTCCTGTAATGATGTCATGCAATAGCAATACAGTTATGATTAAGAACATAAAAACAGCCATACTGGGTCAGACCAAAGGTCCATCTAGCCCAGTATCCTGTCTTCCAACAGTGGCCAATGCCAGGTTCCCCAGGGTTAAAAAAAGAACTAGATAATTTCATGGAGGATAGGTCCACCAATGGCTATTAGCGAGGGTGGACAGGGATGGTGTTCCTAGCCTCTGTTTACCAGAAACTGGGAATGGGCAACAGGGATGGATTACTTGCTGGATTACAGGTGATTACCTGTTCTGTTCACTCCCTCTGGGGAGGTCCTTCTTGCCGGCTGCTGCGACAGAGGGAAAGGAGGGTGGGTATTGGAATGGACATGAACATCACATCTTGAATAACAACAATTATGAGAGAGTGAGTAACCATTTTTTCTTTGAGTGATTGTTCATGTCCATTCCAACCAGGTGACTCACAAGCCAAAGTTCAGGAGGTGGGGTTGGAGTCATCCACTGATTGGAGCACAGCTCATCCAAAGGCTGCATCGTCTCTGACCTGTTGTGTAATCACATAGTATGTTGTGAACGTGTGTATCGAGGACCACATTGCCGCCTTGAAGATTTCCTGGGTGGGGACTTGCACCAGGAACACAGCTGAGGAGGCCTGGGCCCTGGTGGAGTGAGTGGTAATTGGTGGAACGGGCACCTTCACCAAGCCGTAACACTCTTGAATGCAGGATGTGATCCACGACAAGATGTGTTGAGATGAGACAGGGAGGCCCTTCATTCTGTCCACCATGGCCACAAATAGCTAGATGATTTCTGGAATGGCTTAGTCCTTTCTATATAGAAGGCTAGCACCCTACGTACATTCAATGGATGAAGCTTGTGCTCCCTATCAAAGGACTGTGGCTTGGGGTAAAACACTGGGAAGATGATGTCCTGGCTCATGTGGAACTGGGAGACAACCTTAGGGAGAAAGGCCGGGTGAGGTCTGAGTTGGACCTTATCCTTATGAAAAGCTGCGTAAGGAGGCTTAGACGTGAGGGCCCTGAGCTCCGACACCCTCCTAGCCAAGGTTATTGCCACGAGGAACACCACCTTGTAAAAGAGAGAGCAGGGAGCACATTGCCAGTGGTTCATAGGGAGGACCCGTAAGTCTGGAGAGGACCAAATTAAGGTCCCAGGCTGGGACAGGCTGATGTGTTTGTGGGAAGAACCTGTCAAGGCTTTTGAGGAAACAACTGACCATAGGGTTCGCGAAGACTGAGAATCTGTCTGCGCCCAGATGGAAGGTGGAGATGGCAGCAAAGTGGACCCTTACTGATGACAGAGACAGATTTTGTTGTTTAAGGTGAAGGAGGTAGTCTAGTATGAATGGTATGAGGGCGAGCGACAGTGACTGACTGCATTGTTCTGCCCAGATGGAGAACCTCTTCCACTTGGCAAGGTACATCACCCTCATGGAGGGCTTCCTACTACCAAGGAGGACTTGCCTGACTTGATCTGAGCAAGTCAGTTCCGCAGTGTTTAGCCATGGAGCATCCAAGCCATGAGGTGGTGCGACTCTAGGTTCAGGTGCCAGAGACAGCTGTGGTCCTGCGTGATCAGGTCCAGGACAAGTGGCAAAGTGAGTGGGGTCACCACAGACATCTCCATGAGCAACGTGAACCAGTGCTGGCGTGGTATGACTTGGGCCCAGTCCCTGCGGATCTTGGGAGCACCTTATGGACAGAGATATTGGTGGGAACGCATAAAGCAGGCAGTCCTCCCATGGGAGAAGGAAAGCATCCACAATGGACCATGGGCTGTGATTCATGAAGGAGCAGAACAGTTGACATTTCCTGTTGCCACAAGTGGCGAACAGGTCTACCTGGGGAGACCCCCAGAGATGGAAAATTGACCTCGCTAAACCCAGCCGGAGGGACCACTTGTGGCCATGGAAAGTTCAGCTGAGACTGTCTGACAGCTTGTTCTGCACTCCTGGGAGGCATGAAGCCTGCAGATGTATTGAGTGTTCCACGCAGAAGTCCCACAGCACAAGGGCTTCCCAGCACAGGGCAGAGGAGCATGCACCCTCCCTGTATAAAACATCACCGAGGTGTTGTCTGTGAGGACTGAAATGCACCTGCCTGTTATGTGGGTTTTGAAAACCTGGCACACCAGGCACACCGCTCTCAGCTCCCTGACATTGATATGCACAGCTAGGTCCACCTGAGATCAGAGGCCCTGAGTCCTGAGGTCTCCTAAATGAGCTCCCCAGCCTAGCTCCGAGGCATCTGTCACCAATGAGAGAGATGGCTGAAGGCTGGCAAAGGGCACTCCTGCACAAACCACCTGCGGGTCTAGCCACCACAGGAGGGAGTCCAGTCCCGGGCAGGGCAAAGTTATGATGCTGTCCAGAGCATCCCGGGCTGGTTGATGAACCAATGCCAGCCAAGACTCGAGTGAGCGAAATCTGAGTCTGGCATGCTGCACTACATAGGTGCATAGGCAGCAGGTTATATGGGCTGTAGGTGCCCCAGCACCAGGAATATTCAGGGCTGGAGGCTGTGCTCCACCAATATCTGGAGCTGGATTTCTCCCCTGGCCCTGCCTGGAGCAGGCACCAGCCCCTGCCACCACCACTACTCCCCGCCCCGGAGTATCCCTCCTCCCACCCAGTAGCATAGTGAGGGGGAGGGGGGGGACGTGGCCGCTCCCCTCTGGGCACATTTCCAAAATCGACGTCTTTCCAGGCAGCCAGCACTGGGCTCCGGACTGGGAGTCCGGAGCTGGGTTTTGCGTGTGGCCACCAGCTGGCTCTCCGCTCGCACCACCCTCCTGCGTCCCCAGCCCTGCTCGCTGGCTCCAGGCAGCGTTGGCTGGTTGCTGGGCTCCCCGGGGAGGAGGAGGAGGAGGAGGCGCGCGCCTGCAGCGGCCCGGCTCCCTGAGCTGGGGTGGGCTCTGCCGGGAGGGGAAGGGGTGGCAGTGCAGCCCCCCCAGTGCGGCGGGAGACTGAGGAGCAGCAGCCTCGTTGGTCCCAGGCAGCCCCGGTCAGAGCAAGGCAGCCACGCGGCAGGGAAGTGGGCTGTGAAGCCCAGCTGGTGCCGGTGGAGACGGAAGGAAAAGGGGAGGGGGAATTTTTTTTCTCAGGGCCTCTCTTCAGCGGAGGGGGTGAGGGAGCAGCAGGACCAGGAGGCAAAGGAGCGACTTTGGGTTATTGCCCCCCCCCCCCCAGTGTTGCGCCTGGGGCTGTGAAACTGTGCTTAGTGCAGCTTGTGAAGGAGGGAGGGGTAAAGGTGCTTTAAGGGACCAGTTATGTCTCCTCAGTCTCACTGCTGACTAGCTGCAGCCCCAGTGCTCAGAATTCAGCAATGTTCTCAGGGACTGCACAGTGCTCTAGAGGAGTTTTCAATTGCTTGCTAAATGCTTCAGCAGGGGGGAGGGAGTGTAGCAGATGCCAATTTGAGGTGAATAGTCTCTTGCCCAGATTCTACTGGGTTTATGGTGCTTTGTGCTATGGACTGGAGCAAAGTGGCTGGTGGATAACCAGGAATCTGGTTAATAATTGTTCTCTAAATTTTTTCTTTCTCTCTCTGTGAATTATCACTAATTCAAAACAGTAGTGTGCAAGCTGATGGGATAATGGTAATAGCATAATCTCTTGTTATAGCATTGTAAACCCTACTACCTGATTAGTAATTGGATATGTCAGGTGGCACCTTTTTTTATGTGTTCGCTCCCCCGATGTTAGAACCTGGCTACACCACTGGGGAGGGGTCCTTCCTAGACCTGAGCAGCTGGAGCTTGGGTGAATTTTGTGACACCCTGCCCCTCCAGCCACCACCCTGCAGTCCCCACTCCTGCACCACACTGGGCAAGGGGCAGCCCCATTGCCAGTGAGGCTATGGTGAGGGGCAGCAGCAGGGGAGGCCACACGTAATGGCAACCCCCCCCCCCGGTACCCACCATAGGGGAGGCAAGTGAGCTTTTTGAACCTGAGAGGGGGCCCTAGGAGCATGTGCAGTGACTGGGGAGGGGGGAGAGGAGGGGTCCCTCCCCTGGAGCTTGTTGCTGCCAGTGGGGGGGTGGGGAGAGTCCTCTCTGGCCCTAGCCCTGGGGCAGCCTGTCTGCATCCCAAGTTCCTTATCTCCAGCCCTGCCCCACCCCAGAGCCTGTGCCCCCAGCACCCCAACCCTGAGCCCCAGCCCTGAGCACCCTCCTGCACTGTGAACCCCTCATCCCCAGCCCCACCCCAGAGTCCTCACCTGAGGGGAAAAACACGCAACTTAAATTTGGTGGTCAGTTTAGAGTATCATAGAATATCAGGGTTGGAACGGGCCTCAGGAGGTCATCTAGTGCAACCCCGTGCTCAAAGCAGGACCAATTCCCAACTAAATCATCCCAGCCAGGGCTTTGTCAAGCCAGGCCTTAAAAACCTCTAAGAAAGGAGATTCCACCACCTCCCTAGGTAACCCATTCCAGTGCTTCACCACCCTCCTAGTGAAAAAGTTTTTCCTAATATCCAACCTAAACCTCCCCCATTGCAACTTGAGACCATTACTCTTTGTTCTGTCATCTGCTACCACTGAGAACAGTCTAGATCCATCCTCTTTGGAACCCCCTTTCAGGTAGTTGAAGGCTGCTATCAAATCCATCCTCATTCTTCTCTTCTGCAGGACTAAACAATCCCAGTTCCCTCAGCCTCTCCTCATAAGTCATGTGCTCCAGCCCCCTGATCATTTTTGTTGTCCTCTGCTGGACTCTTTCCAATTTTTCCACATCCTTGTAATGTGAGGCCCAAAACTGGACACAGTACTCCAGATGAGGCCTCACCAATGTTGAACAGAGGGGAATGATCACATCCCTCGATCTGCTGGCAATGCCCCTACTTATACAGCCCAAAATGCTGTTAGCCTTCTTTGCAACAAGATCACACTGTTGACTCATATCCAGCTTCTTGTCCACTGTAACCCCTAGGTCCTTTTCTGCAGAACTGCTTCCTAGTCATCTGGACCCTAGTCTGTAACAGTGAATGGGATTCTTCCGTCCTAAGTGCAGGACTCTGCACTTGTCCTTGTTGAACCTCATCAGGTTTCTTTTGGCCCAGTCCTCTAATTTGTCTAGGTCCCTCTGTATCCTATCTCTACCCTCCAGCGTATCTACCACTCCTCCCAGTTTATTGTCATCTGCAAACTTGCTGAGAGTGCAGTCCACGCCATCCTCTAGATCACTAATGAAGATATTGAACAAAACTGGCCCCAGGACTGACCCTTGGGGCACTCAGCTTGAAACCGGCTGCCAACTAGACATGGAGCCGTTGATCACTGCCCATTGAGCCTGACGATCTAGCCAGCTTTCTGTCCACCTTACAGTCCATTCATCCAGCCCATACTTCTTTAACTTGCTGGCAAGAATACTGTGGGAGACCATATCAAAAGCTTTGCTAAAGTCAAGGAATAACACATCCACTGTTTTCCCCTCATCCACAGACCCAGTTATCTCCTCATAGAAGGCAATTAGGTTAGTCAGGCATGACTTGCCCTTAGTGATTCCATGCTGACTGTTCTTGATCACTTTCCTCTCCTCTAAGTGCTTCAGAATTGATTCCTTGAGGACCTGCTCTATGATTTTGCCAGGTGAGGTGAGGCTGACTGGTCTGTAGTTCTCCGGATCCTCCTCCTTCCCTTTTTTAAAGATGGGCCCTACGTTAGCCTTTTTCTAGTCATCTGGGACCTCCCCCATTTGCCATGAGTTTTCAAAGATAACAGCCAATGGCTCTGCAATCAAATCCGCCAACTCCTTTAGCACCCTCGGATGCAGTGCATCCGGCCCCATAGACTTGTCCTTGTTCAGTTTTCTAAATAGTCCTGAACCACTTCTTTCTCCACAGAGGGCTGGTCACCTTCTCCCCATACTGTGCTGCCCAATGCAGCAGTCTGGGAGCTGACCTTGTTTGTGAAGACAGAGGCAAAAAAATCATTGAGTACATTAGCTTTCTCCACATCCTCTGTCACTAGGTTGCCTCCTTCATTCAGTAAGGGGCCCACACTTTCCTTGACTTTCTTCTTGTTGCTAACGTACCTGACAAAACCCTTCTTGTTACTCTTAACATCCCTTGCTAGCTGCAACTCCAAGTGTGATTTGACCTTCCTGATTTCACTCCTGCATGCCTGAGCAATATTTTTATACTCCTTCCTGGTCATTTGTCCAGTCTTCCACTTCTTGTAAGCTTCTTTTTTGCATTTAAGATCAGCAGGGATTTCACTGTTAAGCCAAGCTGGTCGCCTGCCATATATACTATTCTTTCTACACATCAGGATGGTTTTTTCCTGCAACCTCAATAAGGATTCTTTAAAATACAGCCAGCTCTCCTGGACTCCTTTCCCCTTCATGTTATTCTCCCAGGGGATCCTGCCCATCAGTTCCCTGAGGGAGTCAAAGTCTGCTTTTCTGAAGTCCAGGGTCCGTATTCTGCTGCTCTCCTTTCTTCCTTGTGTCAGGATCCTGAACTCAACCATGTCAGGTCACTGCCTCCCAGGTTCCCATCCACTTTTGCTTCCCCTACTAACTAGTATCATTGTGTCTAGCACAATACTTGATTATTTTACACCCTTTCAAGTATATAACTAGTTGTATACAGGTGTTACGAAGTGGGAATGTTCTTAATGTTTTCTCTGAATACTGTGTGGGTGCCTGTTTCCCCTATGCATTTCTTAACAATCTAAATGGTGGGATAAGGGGGTGGGATTGTTGTAGAGCACTAGAGGGCCAGTGTGATGCTGTCTGCACAGAGAATGGCCAAAACCCTGTCTCTGGGCAACTGGTGGCCTGGGCCGCTCTCCTGCAAGGTGCCAACTGAAAGTGTTGGAGAACAAAGAGTTCCATGTGGCCTCCTAATGCCTGGAAAAGAGACAAAGGCCAGAGGAGGGAGTGTCAGTGCCTGTGCGGACTTCCGGGAAGCGCATGGCGTGGAAGGGGATGCTGGGATGCTCTGGAACCACTCCTTCAAAGCCAGTCAGGACTCTGGGGGTGCCTCCTCTCTCTGAGCATACAGTCTCCAGGGCAAGACGCTTACACCTTCCTGGGTCTGACCTCAGAGCATTCAGCATGCCCTTCCACACCGTGCACTTTTCACAGTGAGTCTGCCCAGGCGGGGTCCTGGGGCAGCCAGAGGTCCCTGCTGTCATGGTATAATTCCCCACTCTGAACCTCAGCGTCCAAAAGATGGGGTACCAGCATGAATTCCTCTAAGCTCAATTATCAGCTTAGTACTTGTAGCGCTGCCACCAACCAGGAATTCCAGTGCCTGGTACACTCTGCTCCCCCCAAAACCTTGCCTGGGGACCCCCAAGACCCAGACCCTCTGGATCTTAACACAAGGAAAGTAAACCCTTTCCCTCACCATTGCCTCTCCCAGGGTTCCCCTCCCTGGGTTACCCTGGAAGATCACTGTGATTCAAACTCCTTGAATCTTGAAACAGAGAGGAAAATCCACCTTCCCCCCTCCTTCTCTCTCTCCCTCCCAGACTCTCCCTGAGAGAGAAAGTAATCCTAACACAGAGAGAAAATTAACCTTTCTCTCCCCTTTCCGTCCTTTCTCCCCACCAATTCCCTGGTGGATCCAGACCCAGTTCCCTGGGGTCTCACCAGAATAAAAAAAAAATCAGGTTCTTAAACAAGAAAAGCTTTTAATTAAAGAAAGAAAAACAGTAAAAATTATCTTTGTAAATTTCAGATGGAATATGTTACAGGGTCTTTCAGCTATAGACACTGGGAATA
The DNA here is from genome assembly GCF_025201925.1 of Gopherus flavomarginatus. Classification (NCBI taxonomy): domain Eukaryota; kingdom Metazoa; phylum Chordata; order Testudines; family Testudinidae; genus Gopherus; species Gopherus flavomarginatus. The sequence goes on from NC_066622.1 coordinate 43,348,556, forward strand.
CCCTCCCAGCCTAAGTATACAAGTACAAATTAAAATCCTTTCAGCAAAATACAAATTTGAACTTCTTCCAGTCAAATACACATTTGCAAATAAAGAAAACAAACATAAGCCTAACTTGCTTTATCTACCTGGTACTTACTATTCTGGACATATAAGAGACTGTATCAGCGAGATTGGAGAGAAACCTGGTTGCACGTCTGGCCACTCTCAGAACCCAGAGAGAACAACAACCAAACACTAACAGCACACACAAAAACTTCCCTCCCTCAAGATTTGAAAGTATCCTGTCCCCTGATTGGTCCTCTAGTCAGGTGACAGCCAGGCTCACTGATCTTGTTAACCCTTTACAGGCAAAAGAGATATGAAGTACTTCTGTTCTATTAACTCTTACTTATCTGTTTATGACACCTGCACCCCAACTATGCAGTCAGATGTGACTGTCAGCAAGCCGGTAAAACAGAAGGTTTATTAGATGACAGGATCACAGTCTAGAACAGAGCTTGTAGGTACAGAAAACAGGACCCCTCAGTCAGGTCCATCTTGGGGGGTGGGGAGCCCAGACCTAAGTTCTGGACCTCTCCCCATTTCTCCAGCCAGCTCCAAACTGACACTCCCTCCTCTGGCCTTTGTGTCTCTTCCGGATACGGAGGCCACCTGATCTCTTTGTCCCCAACACCTTCAGTTGGCACCTTGCAGTGGAAGCTGAGGCACCCACACAGTATTCAGAGAAAACATTAAGAACTTTCCCACAAAACATACTACTGTATATTGAAGCAGGCAAGTGCTGCTTCTGACTTTCCACTTTTAATTGACGCTTGTAATCTTGTGGCGCTGACGCGTTGTAGATTCATTTTATCCCAGCAACAAATTCTTGATTTGTAGGACCAGTAATAATCAACAATGGATTTTTCTGATAGTGATATTGTGCAATAATGAGAAACTTAAATGCTTACAGCTTCCAGTCCATGTTTACACTATTTAATAAAATATATATATCGGCTTACAGGGTGGGAGTGGGGGGGAGGGATCACCATTTTGGGCACCACCAAAAATTATACAAATCTGCCGCCTATGCATAGGTGCATGCCACCATGTGTGCAAGCAGTTTCAGGCAGGTCCTTGCTGTGGTCGTGGGAAACTGCCTGAGGTCCTGTATAATGTCCCCTAGCTACTGGAACCTGGCTTCGGAGAGGTATTCCCTGGCTTGGCTCGAGTCTAGGACTGCACCTGTGAACTCTGTCCTCTGCACAGGGGACACAGTGGATTTGACTTCATTGAGAAAGAGACCCAGTTCCAGGAAGGTCCTTCTTATGAAGTCAACCTGACCCTCCACTCGGGTTTTGGAGCAGCTTTTGATCAGCCAGTCATTGAGGTATGGGAAAACCTGTATCTGGCGCTTGCACAGGAATGCCTCGACGACTGCCGTGCATTTGGTGAAAACTCAAGGAGCTGCCAACAGGCTGAAAGGGAGGATGGCAAACTGATAGTGGCAACTGCTCACCACAAATCTGAGGTAACATCTGTGATGTGGGACTACTGCAATGTGGAAATACACATCCTTCTTCTTTCTTTGTTTTCTTCGTCTTTATATGGCTATAGAATCTTTTACTAGTGGTTTTAATTCCCTTTGTAAGGTCCAACTCTACATGGATTTTGGCCTTTCTCACTTTATCCCTATATATTTGACCTCAATAAGGTAGCTTTCCTTGCTGATCCCTCGCATCTTCCACTCCTTGTAGGCTTTCTGCTTTTTCTTAATCACCTCTCTGAGATGCTTGCTCATCCAGCTTGGTCTACAACTCGTGCCTATGAATTTTTCCCCCGTTCTTGGGATGCAGGCTTCTGATAGTTTCTGCAACTTTGACTTGAAGAAATTCCAGGCCTCTGCCTTTAGATCCACTAAAAGACTTACAATAATCACAACAGTGTTCCATCCTTTTCGTCTCTGCCCTTTCCTGGCTTCAACATGAAAATATTAAAATACATTAAATTTTTGTGGAAGCAAAAACACAGAGAATCAAGTTACACTAAGTATCTTCCTCCAAAACAGAGTGGATTTTGAAAGACAACACATTTTCCAGCCCCTACCTGCTCAACACCACCAACAGAGGCAGACTAATTTTTAGACACTCAACCTTATAATTTCAGTGCATTATGCGTAAGGACAAATAATGTAGGTCTTACCTTGCATTTTTCACCTGATTCTGCAGTTTGCTTCTGCACATGGCTGATTTACTCCATTAAGAACTGCAAACACATGAACTTAATCTACAGCAGGGCTGCCCGGGGGGGTTGGCAATTTGCCCCAGGCCATGGGCCCCTCAGGGGCCCCCAAGAGAATACTCTGGCCCCAGCCCCACCTCCGCCTTCCCCCATCCCCCAGAGCCTCAGCGCACCGCATACAGGAGTGGCCCTGGACAAAGCTGAAGTTGTGTGGCTCTAGCGGGGCCTGAGCTACGTGGTAAGGGGATGGGCTGCGAGCCGCTGGAGCCATGCCACTGCAGCGCTGTCCAGAGTCGCTCCTGGACGTGGTGTGCTGAGGCTTCGGGAGAGGGAGGAGGTGGGGGTGAGCAGCATGGCAGGGGGCTGGGGCTGGGGGGTTGGATAAGGGGCAGGGAGTCCTGTGGACAGTCAGGGCACAGGGAGGGGGCAGAGTTTCTGGAGGGGAGATCAGGGAACGGGGAATGGGGGTTGTATTGTGGGCATTCTGGGGGTCTGTCAGGACTCTGGGGGGGGTCCGGGGACAGGGAACAGGGGGTGTTGGTGGGGGGTGGGGTCCCAGGGTGGTGGTTGGGAAGGGTGTCTCGGGGGTGGTGGTGAGGGGACAAGGAGCAGGATGGGTTGGGGATTCTGAGGGGGGCAGTCGGGGGGCAGGAAGTGGGTGGGGGTCAGATAGGGAGCAGGGCCAGGCTGTTTGGGGAGGCACAGCCTTCCCTACCCTAAAGCTCATTCAGCAGTTTGAGGCTTGCAGACAGCTATTTAACACAAACGTTATCTTTTCCATGGGGGAGGAATCACATGAGAAGAGCAATATCCTACACCACCTACCTCCTTCCCAACCCTACCAAGGGAGACCCCCCACCCCTGCATTCCCCGAGGCTCCAGAGGGATTAATTCAGTGCTTCTCAAACTTTTGTACTGGTGACCCCTTTCACACTGCAAATCTCTGAGTCTGACCCCCCCACTTATAAATTAAAAACACTTTTTATATATTTAACACTATTATGAATGCTGGAGGCAAAGCAGGGTTTGAGGTGGAGGCTGACAGCTCACAACCCCCAGTAATAACATTGTGACCCCCTGTGGGGTCCCGTCCCCCAGTTTGAGAACCCCTGGGTTAATGTAATTTTAGCACCGTATCCATTCACTTGCATGTGCTATTTTGAGCATTTCAGTTTTCACAACATAGGCTCATCCCAGATTCTGGAACAAGCTCAAATGCTCAGTTCATGGAGTATGTACATAAGCTATACTAAAGACAAACCCACAGTAACTGTCTCTAGTTTGTGAGGGACCCCCTGCAGCTAGTCTCTAGGAAACAGATACATGCATGGAGGTTAAGTCCATTAATGGCTATTAGCCAGGATGGGTAAGGAATGGTGTCCCTAGCCTCTGTTTGCCAGAGGGTGGAGATGGATGGCAGGAGAGAGATCACTTGATCATTACCTGTTAGGTTCACTCCCTCTGGGGCACTTGGCATTGGTCATTGTCGGTAGACAGGATACTGGGCTGGATGGACCTTTGGTCTGACCCCGTATGGCCATTCTTATGTTCTAAGCTAAATGAACCCAAAGTTATGGAGACAGATGTGAGTCAAGGAAGCCAGCAGAGTATCAGAAAGCTGGAAAAATCTCTGACTGGATGGGCTCAGGCATTTGGTCACAAGCTGAGGTGGTTCAAAAGTTTTGGATTTTTTTTAAGCAGAATTTTTTTGTTGTTTCTTTAAACAAACACAGCAAGCAGCAAATATTTGGCCAAACCATGTTCAGGTTTTGGCAGACTAATTTCAGCTTTTCAATTAAAAAAACCACAACAAATTTTGAAGGAAAGCAGACATTGTCCGTGATTTTTTTCTGCTTTTTAAAAACCCCTAGTTTTCGATCCAAAAAAAGTTTTGACAGAAAATATTTGTCCAACCCTTTTAATGAGCGTTAGTGCCTTTTAGCACTAGCTCATGCTGAGAGCCAGTGATACCTTGTAAAGAAGTTTTCTCAAAACTGGGTTTGTGCTGAGATGCGGAAGGTTTTTAAATGTTTATTTTTCCCAAGGCTTCCTTGGGGGGAGGGATGGGGGGCAAGTGGGGCAATTTGCCCTGGGCCCCACAGGTGCCCCCATGAGAATATAGTACTCTACAGTATTGCAACTTTTTTTTTATGGAAAGGGCCCCTGAAATTGCTTTTCCCCAGGCCCCCTGAATCCTCTGGGCAGCCCTGCTCTACAGTGAAATGAAAGACTACTATTGCCAGTCAATTATGACCAGTTTAACTAGATCACATTTTAGTTTATTTATTAGCTGTCCAGGGGGCCAGAAGAGAAGGAGTCCACAAGCTCCCCAACCCAGTTTTTGCATCTCTTATATTAGAGTTAGTTCTCCATTTCTAATGTCTTACTAGTTGCATCACATCTAATGACAGACAGGACCTTTTGTTTTCATTGTAATTTGAATTTTTCTCATGTAACTACTGAGCATGAGATCTGTTCCTTGCTGCTCTACAGATACAATCAACAGAAGGATATTTATGATTAATGTATAATGCACTAAAACATATATCTAGCACATTGAAAATTAAAGGAAGAAATTATACAAAATACTGAAATTTAAGTTGTCCATCACCCAGCTACATTGATGGCGTCCTTTGGAAAAAATGATCTAGTTTTAAAATGTGTTTGGTGCGACAGATATTTTCCATACACTTTTTCCTTACCATCACAAGGTACTACTCTACTTTTACATAGCATACCCTTTCCCCCCACACACAAAAAAAAGGAACAGCAGAAGATGATGTTACAACATCCATAGTTTAATAGATGAGGACCTTTAGCCCCAAAATATATTTTATCCAAGAATTTTCTTCATATAGCATCACTTCAGATTAACAATTTGTATGTAGGCAGAGGGGAAAGGGGAGGAGTAGCTACATTGATCCACAGCTCAATAAATTGGACCTCAGTGTAGCCAACATTTTGAAAAGATATTAATATTCTTGGGCCAACTTCATCTCTTTGGCCTGAGTGGTTAGCCATTGGTTGGGTCCTTGCAGGATTGTTTCTATTAGCATGAGAAATCTGTGTTAGGGTCAGGCATATTTTGGCGGAGGGGGGTGAGGGGGGGATCTGGGTTGTAAATAAAAGTATATCAAGTCCCGTTTCCTGAACATAGTAGAAACAAACAGGCTCAGAAATCCAGGTCTGCTACTACAGTAAATTCTGTCTACAAAAAACTGTCACTTTGTTCCTTCTCCCACAGAGACTTGGTGGGATAATACATGTGACTGGAATACTGTAATCAGGGAAGGCTGCAAGCCCCAGCATGCCAAGCGCATGCTTGGGTCAGCATGCTGCGGGGGGCGCTCTGCCAGTCGCCGGAAGGGTGGCAGGCGGCTCCAGTGGACCTCCCGCAGGCGTGCCTGCGGAGGGTCCGCTGGTCCCGCAGCTTCGGTGGACCTCCTGCAGGCATGCCTCCATGCTTGGGGCATGCCTCCGTGCTTGGGGCGGCAAAATGTCTAGGGCCGCCCCTGACTGTAACAGAAGGGTATAACTTGCTCAGAAAGGACAGGCAGGGGGAAAAAGGGAGTAGGTGTTGCCTAATGTGAAAGATGTATACACTTGGCATGAGGTTAAGATGGAAATAGGGGACAGACTTGTTGAAAGTCTCTGGGTAAGAATAAAAGGGGTAAAAAAACAAAGGTGATGTTATGGTAGGAGTCTACTACAGACCACCTAACCACAAAGAAGATGTTGATGAGGCTTTTTATACACAACTAACAAAATCATCCAAGTGTCCTCTTGAATACTAATTAACTGAAATAATGATGTAGATACTTGAGCACTGATGTTAACAGGACCCAGTCCATATGGATGTGCTAAAATTAATCATGAGTTACAACCTCCAGCAGTAAATCAGTTCACTCATTTCTTCCTAAATGGCTTTAAAAGAAACAAGCAAACAAAAAGGCTATTTGCAGTGTCCAGTCTTCCAGGTTCCTTACATTACCCTCCTCCTCATATTCTTACAGCAATCTGCTAGGGGCTGCTGTGATCTTTCCCTATAAAAGTACTTATGGATACCTTAGCTTGAACTGCCCCAGATGGTGCACTTATACTCTTCGCATAGGTAGGGCACTCAGAAATGTATGTCCTAATTAATGTGGATCTTTAAAGTTCTTGTCAGTTTTCCAGGGCCTGTTCATTTACCATTGTCTGCAATGATGTAATACTCATTAATCTGCATTTGTTTTTACTGGAAGTTTGTTCTTAAAAGTGTTTAGGTACAGGGCACTATCAGGCTCCCTCACATATCAAACAATTTTGTACCTGTATAGTGACTTTCCTTCAAGCCTAGACTACATTGCATTGCTCAAGCCTCCCATGAGCGAGGTATTGTGTGTAGAAAAATCCTAACCAATGATCAGCTGCAAACAGTCAAGTGATGATCTTAAGTGTCCCGTCCCCTACCCCCAGGGTCAAATAAGAGGTCAGGAGCAGTGTCATCCAGTGCATGTGGAAATGAGTACAGCATGTGTATATCTACCCTGAGTTGAATTGCAAACAGGTCAACTAAATTTGAGGCAGGTTTATCTCTTGGTTAGAGCTTGGGACTTGTAGGCAGGAAACACTTTTATTCACTTTGTATTTTGTATCATTACATACTCTCTGAATACCTATCTAAAATGGATCTGAAATCTCTCCCTGATGATCTAGCTCAAATGTAAATTTTTCCTTTAAAATTAGCTTTCTGAAAGAGAAATACACTTAGAAGTCTAAAAAAGCTGCTACTCACTACTTCTGAGGTTAACTATGTTTTATTTTTGGTGAAAGTGAAGATTTGTTTCAGGTACTCACTTTTTCACTTGGTCCAATTTACCTTTGGTCAATATATCTTGATACTTACATTACCAAAAAATAGTTTAAAAGAATAAGAATTCCCATAGTAGGAACAGGCCTGCCTGGCCCATAATGTACTGGACTCCTCTTCCATACCCTATGTCACAGTCCCACCCCGACACTTCTGGGGTGCTTCTCTCTTCCACACATCCAACTTATGCAGTGATCTGGATCTAAGTTCCCATTAACTGGAAATGGCCAAAGCCACAGAGCAGCCTGTTCTGGAAGCTCAGGATGACATTTCTCCTCCTGGGTTATTCTTTGTGGTTAACACTTTGCCTGAGAGCCAGCCTGTACCTTTGGCTCCAGCAACCCTGTCATCACCCCTCCTGGACAATTCAGTATCCATCACTTTGGCTGCTCCAGTTCCAGAGGACTTCAATTCCTACCAGGAATTGCTCAGGAGAATGACTGACTGCATTTCTGGGTATTAAGCTAAGCTGGTATGGGAGAATACCCACAAAATAGGTTTCAGCCCTCCAGGCTTCAGCCCCCGGGAGCATTGACCTCCCTATTAATGATGCTCTCTTACAGCCAGCAAATCTTTGTGGCGCACACTAGCATCACTAGCCTCAACAGTCAAGTGAAAAGAAAATTGATACCACATCTCTTCCCAGACATTTGTGTTTCTACTCACACCTGGCATAAAACTCCTTAGTTATCATGGTGAATAATGAGAGGTCAACAATGAAGATTTAAGTCTACCCTCAAAGGAAAAACCTAAAAGACTGATTTATACTGCTTCGTTCCAGATGATGATTGTGAACCAGCAACCTCTTTTATTGAGGAATGATTTTCTCAACTGGGAGATGTCTGAATTCATGGACAAATTACCAGATGACTCCACTGAGGCATTCAAAGCTTTCTTGACTTAGGGCCAGCTTGTGGTGAAGACCTTGTTGCAGTCAGCTCTCAGCATTGTGGATGTTTCCTCCAGAGCAATGTCTGGGATAATTGAAACCTATGAGTCTCTTGAACTTCACTTCAGTGCAGTAAGATTGGGACCAAAAGCAGGAGGCACAATCAACTCACCCCTCCTCTGCCCAGTTCTGCTGACTTTGCCATGTTATCAACAATTATTAAAAAAAAATAGGAGAGGAAGGATGGTATTGTGGCTAAGGCACTGGGAATCACCCAGGTTCAGTTCCTAGCTCTCCCACAGATTTCTTGTGTGGTCTCGGGCAAGTCATTCATTCCTATGCCTCAATTCTTCATATCTTAGAGGGGGATGATAATCTCTTTACATTGCCTATTTAGACCCTGCTCTTTGGGGCAGGACATGTACATATACTAGGTACTAATCTCAGTTGTGCCTTGATGCTACTGCAGTACAAATTAATAACTATTATGTGCACCACTTTCCAATGTCATCTTCCTTCTATACCAGTGGTGGGCAACCTGTGGCCCATCAGGGTAATCTGATTTCAGGCCATGAGACATTTTGTTGACCTTGACCGTCTGCAGGCACAGCCCCCTGCCGCTCCCAGTGGCCACAGTTTGCCATTCCTGGCCAATGGGAGCTGTGGGAAGCGGTGGGCTACAGGGCTGTGCTGGCCACCACTTCCCACAGCTCCCATTGGCTGAGAACGGTGAACCATGGCCACTGGGAGCTGTGGGGGGCCATGACTGTAGACGGTCAATGTCAGCAAAATGTCTCGCAGCCTACAGTCGGATTATCCTGATGGGCCGCATGCAGCCCGCAGGTTGCCAACCACTGTTCTATACCGTCTTTTGGCTATTCATCCTATCACTACTTCTGTTACTTGTAAAAATCTCCCTGAAATAGGTTCTATGTTCCCATATATATATCTGATAATCGCATTAATAGATCTGCCTTGTCACCTTTTCATCAAAGGTCTAGTAAGAACAGAATAAGTTCATATCCTTTTTACTATATCAGAGAATCGTGTATCCACATGGACTTTGGGCTTGTCTATACAATGGGGTAATGCATTCACATCCTGGTCACTGCCAGGGTAATAAATGAGCAGAATTAGAATTGCTTATTTGTGAGCATAAATATGATTTAGCTGGTGTTATTAAAATCTGTTGAGAGGAGTCATATTTTTAGTATGTTAAAATAAATTATTATAATCTATTAAGGAAGGATCAAATGGGCAAAAAAGGGGAGGGGGAGTGGCACTCCGTCAAAAATGGCATTTTCCATTTGAGTTAATGACAACTTGGAAGAAAGTGATCTTGAATGCTTACGGATCAATGTCCTCACCGATAAAGCACAACATGCGGGTTTTCACTGATGTTTGCTACAGACCTGTATTCTAGTGTGATTTGCTGGATGACCACCTCCACAAGCACTGATCTATAAGATGTAGGAAAAAGTGCTGTGTAATCATGGAGACCACAGTCTGAGTGTTGGAAGTCTCATGCTGCCATTACTAAAACATTCTTGCAATTTCTAAATTATAGTTGACAATTTTCTAACTTGAGAAATGTTATATGCAACGCAGGGTATTCTATATTGAACCTCATCTTGACAGATTAAGAGGAATTGGTCCCAGGACTTAAAAAAAAAACACCTTTGTGGTAGCGAAGGTACACGTTACCAAACTTGATCATATTTATTATGTGAGAAGAGAATAATGTTAAAACTACACACACATGATGCTTTAAAAAAGTCAATTTCACAAACCTTCCCATTAGGAGCCAGATCAGTTGGTAGAAAGCATTTGAACAGAATAATGTGAATGATAAATGAACTGTTTAAGAACATTTTATTAGATGTCCAAAGCGCCACAAACCCACAATCAAAAAGGTGGCCCTACTGGTTAAAAACCAACCTGGCTTAGAAGGGACATGAAACAGCTATAAAAAGTACAAAAAATTAATGCATGAAAGAAAAGGGAAGTTGATGATAATTAATATAAATCAGAAGTTAGGAATTGTAAAAGATTGATGAGGGAAGCAAAAGGACAAGGAGAACTCTATGTCCAGAAGAGTTAAGGACAATAATTTTATATAGTTTATTGGGAACAAAAAAAATCCAAACAAAAGTATCAGTCTATTACTAGATTTAAATGGTAGAATTGTTAATAATAATGCAGAAAAGTAAGAAGTGTTCAATAAAATTTCTGTTTTGTGATTGGGGGAAAAGCGGGATGAAGTCATAATATGAAGCTGCTGAAACACTTCCCATTTGAACAGAAACCCACAATGCAAAACAGGAATTACTAAAGCTAGACAATCAGGTTTGGGTAACTTGCACCCAAGAGGTTTAAAAGAGCTGGCCAGGAAGCTCTCTGTGGTATTAATGTTAATTTTTCCAATAAGTTTTGGAAAACAGGAGTTTCCAGAAGACTGGAAGAAAGCTAATTTTGTGACAATATTTTAAAAGGGTAAATAGGACAACCCAGGTAAATATGTCAGCCCAACATGGATCCCAGGCAAAATAATGGAATGGCTGATATGGGACTCAATTACAAAGAATTAAAGGAGGGTAATATAATTAAAATGCCCACTAACATGGGTTTATGGAATATAGATCCTATCAAACTAACTTGATTTTTTGTATTATAAAGGTAATAGTGTTGATGTAGTAGACTTTTGTAAGGTGACCCGCTTCAGCCCTGACAGGGTTGGAACCAGTCCTGGGAGAGGGCTGTCAGGCTGGGAGAACTGCCCAGGCTGAGTGGAGAAACAGCCACAGCTGTGGCCATGCCCCAAACGGACTCAGCTGGCCCTATAAAGGGACTGCTGGGCTGAAGCAGGCTCAGTCTACCTCTGCAAGGAGCTAGAGGCAGGGCACCTGAGGGGAGCAGGGCTGGGGAAAGGCAGAGGAGCTGGAGAGCTCCAGCCTGGAAAGTCCCAGGCTGTGGCCTAGCACAAGGCCAATGGGTACTGGGGGTTGCAAAGGGCAGCAGGTCCAAACTCAGCCTTGCCAGTGATGAGTAGGCTGATACTGCAGTCTGCCCAAGGATGTGGGGGCTAGATGATGACTGGCAGTAGCCTGATAGTGAGGTAAGATGGGGATAGTGGGTGGGGGTTCCCTGGGGAGGGGAGACCCTGAGAGAGAGATTACTGCCAGGGGGCAGCACCCCAGATAAAGGGGCATTGGGTCCTGGGAGGGACACAGGGGGCCAAGAGGCCTACAGAGGGCGCTCCAGAGCTGGAATGAGCTAATTCCCCAAAGTCACCAGCAGGAGGCGCCACAGGGGTGAGTCTGCAGCTCTACAAGTAGACTTTTGTAAGGCATGTGACTTGGTGCTGCATGACATTTTGATTAAGAAACTAGATTGTGCCACATTAATTTTGCATCATATTAAATGGATTAAAAACTGGCTACTTGATAGGTCTCAAAATGTAACTGTAAACAGGGGAATCGCCAAGCAGGTGTGTCTCTAGTGGAGCCCTCTAGGGATCATTCTTGGCTCTATGCTATTAATACCTTTATCCAAGATTTGGAAAAAAACAAAACAATTCCTGAACATTGGGGGAGTGGTAAACAACAAAGGCTATATCACTGATACGGAGTGATCTTGGTAAGCTGAGCACAAGCAAACAATGTCAAATGTAAAGTCATACAGCTATGAAAAAAGAATGTAGGCCTTCCTTACAGGATGGGGGACTATCTTCAGGGCTGGCTCTAGGGTTTTTTGCTGCTCCAAGCAAAAAAAATTTTGGCTCCCCTCCACACCCCCCTGCTGCTCCAGCACTGGGCTTCCCCCTTTCCCCCCACCCTGCTGCTGCCCCAGCCCTCGGCTCCCCCTTCCCCCCACCAATACCCCTCCCACACCTCCTGCCGCCCCAAGCCTGGGCTCTCCCCACCCACACCTGCACCCTCCTGCCACCACAGCCCTGGGTCACTGGTAACTCGCTCCCAGGGCGGGTCATTAAGCAGGAATTTTGGATGTGCACAAAACACAGACAGGATTGGTTCCCATATGATTACAGAGCTGCAGTAAAGTGGAACAATTTTCAGCTTGTGTGATTGGAGGATACCTGGATGCATATTATAAGACTGTCCCCCATAAATGAAGAGAAGTTGAGGTGCCTTTATTATTCTTTTGTTCCACTCTTTCTTTCTATGGGGAATTTGCCAATGCCTTATCACTGTCTTCCTTTTAAACAAAAAAGGCAATGGCTGTTCAAAATAGCAATTCCAGTCCTAATAACCACTGGGAAGCATTTCTTGCTCAATTTTATTCTACTTTTTCTACAGCAAGTTACAGTGGATCAGTATATTTGATTTGGGAGAAATGAAGTAACAGCTTCCCAAACTGAGCTTGAGCACTCCTGAATTTTGAGGTGTTCAAATCTGAAAGGCAGGTGCTCGGTGTGTGTGTGGAGGGGGGAGCTGCGGGCTCCGTGGGGAAGCACAGCAGCATGTATGCAGCAGTGTGTCTGGAACTGCGCAGAGCCAGACATGCTGGTCTGAGTGGCATGGTAAGGGGACTGGGAGGTTGGAGAAGGGGTAGGGGGTTCTGTGGGGGGCAGTCAAGGGACAGGGAGCAGGGGGGGTTGGATGGGGTGGAGGTTCGGAGGGGTAGTCAGGGGCAAGGAGAAGGGGGGTTAGATGGGTCAGAGGTTCGGGAGGGCAGTTGCGGGACAGGCAGCGGTTGAATAGGCATGGGAGTCCCAGGGATTTGTCAGGGGACAGGTAGGGGGTAGGGTCCTAGAGGGAGGGAAGTTGGGGGGGTCTCAGGAGAGGACAGTTGGGGACAAGGAGAAGGGAGGCTTAGATAAGGGGTAGGGTCCCAAGGGGCAGTTAGGGGCAGAGGTCCCTGGAGGGGGTAATCAAAGGACAAGGAGCAGCAGTGTTTAGATAGGGGGTAGGGTCCTGGGGGGCAGTTAGGGGCAGGGGTCCCAGTGTTGGAGCAAAAGGGAGGGCCAATTCCTTGCTTTTGGCAACTTCTGCTTATCCGCCCAGTATCTTCCCAGCTAATCTTTGCATGTATGTAACCCTTCTTAATGCACATAGGCAAAATACGTAGGAGAAAGATGTTAAACGGAACCAAGTTGTCTGTAAAAGGAACTTGAGAAATGGAAGCTCTGCACGAAAAGGATGTTTGTAACCTAGTGTTAGAGCAAGGGTTAACTATCTGAACTATCCGCTTATCATCTAGGCTGCTTCCTCCCCAGTACTCAGGATAGACGCTAGGCAGATGCATCCTGATTACCCCTAAAGAGGAATGTAAACAATGTATAGGCTAATGGAATGTATGCACGCTAACTTGTTTGTTACAGAGTATAAGAAGGCTGACTCTGAGCTTGTAAGGTGTGTCCTCTTCCTTTGGCATTAGCCGAGAAAGAGGCACCCGCTCAGCTGACCGAAAATAAAGGTCTGGTATCCGTCATCCTGTCTTCCGTGCCTCCTTGGGGTAATTGAGTAGCTCCAGGGGGAAACGAGCCTATTTGGCTAACAAATGGCGACCGCGGCAGGACTTCTCTCCCTGTAGGGAACGCTGACCGGCGGCCGAGGGCGATACCGAAGAGTGGCCACCCTGAGCGTGGTTTGCTCAGGCTTCGGGTCGTCACAATCGGCCGGGGCGGCTGCGTCCCCTTTAAAGAGAACTCCAAAAGACACGGAAACAAGACGGCTCCAGAGGAGGAGGGAATCCAGCTGCCGGACGCGGCCACTCCGGGCGGTAAGTGCGTTTACCTCTTGGGTTCGAGGAATAACGCCCCCGAAGTGTGGGTTGGATGGTGAATACCCTCTAGGCAGCCTGTGAAAGGGAAGGTATATTGGCATTGCTTTGGTTTTGTACATGTCTTGTTATTATGTTATTAAGTAAGTAAGGAACGGCCCATGCATAACTCCACTAACTCTACGAGTCCGTGGGCTGTTCTGAACAACTATTGGGACTTAGAACAGCCCCAAGGGTAGCTTTTGTTCCTTGTGGGGGTGTTCCTGTTCTTTATCTTGATGATGTGTTGTAAACCTAAACTGTAACTAGCTAAAAACAAATACTGTGGATCAGGTCTGAGGCTTAGGCTGATTCTAGCCGCCCCAAGACTCCTGCGAGGGGAGACCCGGTGACCAGGATATCTTGATCGCAAGGGGGGTCAGCCGAACCTCACGACCAAGTGTAAATCAAAAAAGAGCTAGATCCCTATTTTTTCTTTATCTCGAAAATCAGGAAAGCACACAATGGGGTCCGGACAGAGTACTTTTCCCGGGACACCCTTGGGATGTATGCTAAATAACTGGAAGGCGTTTAGACGCCAGGCTGATTATGGAATTGCGTTGTGTAAAGATAATCTTGTAAAATTCTGTACTCTTGAATGGATAACATTTGGAGTAGAGTGGCCTGGAGGGGGCGTCTGGCAAAAATATAGAGGAACTGTTAGCAATTGCCATGAGGGTTTATGATCGAAGGGATGATGAGGAGCGAAAGAAAGGGGCCCGCGTTTTGGCCATGCCCCTAAAGGAAAGATATAAGGAAAGGGGGGGGGGAAGTCAAGGGACGGTCAGGGCCACTGGGGAGGGGAAGAGGCCCCCGTCTGGGTCGGAATCAGTGTGCTATCTGTAGGGAGGAGGGACACTGGAAGAATGAATGCCCCCGGCAACAGGCCACTGGAAGGGAATGTAAAGATAGAACCCCGTCCTGTCCCATCCTCTATAACAGTACAGGATTTTCGGGGGAGGGACCCTCCCCATAGGGAGGCCGGGGGACCCAGCAGCCCCTCCTGGCGGCGCAAGCTGCCAGCTTGGATCCCACGGTAAAAATTGAGGTGGAGGGCCGCCAAATTAAAGCCCTTATTGATACTGGGGCTACCCTTAGTCTGCTCCCCTTAATAAGGCTCCCCGAGGTAGGGCTCGGGGACGTGCCATAGTTCAGGGGATTGAAGGGAAAAATACAACTTTGGAAAAAACTCTGCCTCTTCTCGTAAAAATAGGGGACCATCAGATTTCCCACCAGTTTGTCTGCAGCCCCTCCTGTCCCATAGCACTTTTGGGACGGGACATTCTTACTAAATTACAGGCAGAAATCATATTTACTGATGAAACTATGGAGGTCAGGCTTCCTAAGCAACAAGCCTCTAATTACCAGATGGCCCTTGTAAGTGCTAGAAATCCCGCCCCGGAGGGGGGCCGGGGGAGTGAGGAGAACCAGCTGCTAGGAGTTAACCTTGAGGTTTGGGCAGAGGAGGGAGGTGTTGCTCGAGCCCGGAATGCTGCTCCGGTGCATATTTCCCTTAAGGAGGGAAGCAGCCTGATCCGGATCCGACAATACCCCCTTAAGCTGAACACTCGAATCGGGTTAAAACCTCTGATTCAAAAGTTTCTGCAGTGTGGGTGGCTCAGGGAAGGCACGTCCCCATACAATACTCCAATAATGGGGGTGCCTAAGCCTAATGGACAGTATCGATTGGTCCAGGATTGAGGCAAATTAACAGATTAATAGAAGCCCCCTACCCAGTGGTCCCAAACCCTCATACTATTTTGGGACAGGTTCCTAAAAATCACAGCTGGTTCTCTGTAATAGATTTGAAAGATACCTTCTTCTCTATACCCCTTGACCAGGAATCTCAAAAATTGTTTGCCTTTGAATGGGAGGACCCAGATACCCACTACAAGGCTCAGTATCTCTGGACTGTTGTCCCACAGGGACTTACCTGTGCACCCGAGATTTCTGGCAGCCAATTAAAAAGAGACCTTGCCCCATTCCTGGCTAGCCATCCCTCATGCAACATAGTCCAGTATTGCGATGATCTGCTTTTAAGTACTGAGACAGAGACAGTCTGCAAAGAGCAGACTGTAGAACTCCTTAATTACCTTGGGGCATAGGGGTATAAAGTGTCAAGGGAGAAGGCTCAATTGGTTAAGCAGTAGGTTACTTTTCTCGGATATCATCTCTGTCAAGGGAGTCGTAGTTTGGGCAAAGAAAAATCCAGGTTATACTTGATAGCCCTCAGCCCCGGAATCCCCAGGAGTTAAGGGCCTTCCTGGGACTAACTGGCTTTTGTCGACTCTGGATCCCAGACTACAGGGGGAAGGCTAAGCCGTTGTATGAATCCCTCACTAAGGAAGGTCTGCTTTGCTGGGTATGGACCAGAGAAATGGAAAAAGCATTTCGAGAGCTTAAAGAATCCTTGGTTCAGCCTCCTGCTCTGGCCCTCCCAGATCCCCGGAAACCATTCACTCTATACGTTCATGAAAGGGGAGGGGTGGCAGCTGGAGTTCTGTGTCAAAGGTCGGGACCAACCTGGCGACCCATTGGATACTATTCAAAGGTGTTGGACCCTGTCGCCAAGGGATGGCCTGCCTGTTTACGGGCCGTTGCGGCCACTGCTCTCCTTGTCCAGGAAGCTGAAAAGTTGACCCTGGCAGGGGACACTGAGGTTGTGGTCCCCCACGGGGTGCCTCAAATACTAGGAACAGGCGCGGGGGAAAAGCATCTAAATCCCAGTCGACATACTAGATATGAGGTGGGGCTCTTGTTAGCCCCTAATCTAACCTTTAGGATGGTTAGCTCCCTCAACCCAGCTACCCTACTGCCTGATCCCCAGGCTTCTCATGAGGCCAGCCCCACTCACGATTGTATTGAAGTGTTGCAACAAGAAACCAAACCCTGCCCTGATATTTCGGATTTGCCTTGGCCCAACCCCGATATCGAAGGTTACGTTGACGGGTCCAGTTATGTGGTAGATGGCAAACGGTTTACTGGGGCGTCGGTAGTGATTAAGGATAAAGGGGTAAACAAGTTTAAACTCAGCCCTAATCTGTCTGCTCAAGCAGCAGGACTAGTGGCCCTTATAGAGGCTCTTCGATTGGGAACTGGGAAAACTCTTAATCTGTATACTGACAGTCGTTATGCTTACATGGTGGTACATGCTCATGGGACCCTGTGGAAAGAAAGGGGATTCATTACAGCCTCAGGCCAAAAGATTGCACACGGTAGCCTCATTAAGGCGCTTCTTGAGGTCCTGATGCTTCCCCTCCGGGTTGCTGTGATACATGTACCTGCCCATGGAAGAGCCCCTGAGGCCGAACAGCGTAGATATAATCAACTGGCTGATCAGGCTGCAAAGGAGGCCGCCCGAGACGGGGCCTCTTGGCTTCTGGTGGTTCAAGATACAGAAGCTAAGACCCCTCCTCCCCAGTATACAAATGAGGAAGTTTGCCACGCGCAGGCTGCAGGAGCCAGGCAAGTTTCCTCTGGGTGGTGGAAGTTACCCGGGGGGGAGATCTTTGTTCCTCGACCAGTGCTTCAGGAAATCTTTCGGCTTTTGCATAAAGAGGGACATATGGGGTCAGGAGCAATGGTTGATTTGGCTGCTCGATCCCTTAAGGGGCTAGGTATGCACATGGAAGCCCAAAGAATTGTTAATAATTGCCCTGTTTGTCAGCAAACAAATCAGAAGGGGTGTGGCCCTCCTGCCCCAGTGGTCCTCCTGTCCCATTTCAGAGATGGCAAGTTGATTTTGCCGAGGTGCCCCCTTGCAGGGGCTATAAATATCTACTTATGTTTGTTGATCAGCTCACCGGATGGGTAGAATGCTACCCCACCCGGCATTGTCAGGCCCGAGCTGTCACTAAGGCTTTGTTACATGAAATACTTCCTCGTTTCCATCTCCCCGAGGTGATTGAGTCTGATCAGGGAAGCCACTTTATCTCAAAAGTGGTTCAACAGGTTTCTCAGGCCCTTGGTATACAGTGGAAATTGCATACCCCCTGGAGACCACAAAGCTCGGGTCAGGTAGAGAGAATGAACAGAACTCTTAAAGACACTCTCACTAAAATATGTACAGAATCTAACCTGAAGTGGCTTGACGCTTTACCACTTGCCCTTACCCGCATTCGAAGGGCCCCACGCAAGGGTCTCAAACTTTCACCCTTTGAACTAGTCTTTGGGTTCCCTCCCCGAGTGCTCATCCTGGGGTTCCGGGAGGATGTAAACTGGGAAGTGGGGAATGATTCCTTATGGAAGCAGGTGTCTGGGCTGCAATCTGTCTTGTTACAGCTGCATCGATACGCGGCGCCTTTCCAGACCCTTCCCTTGGATCAGCCTGTACACCCGTTCCAGATCGGTGACCAGGTCCTTATCAGGAAATGGAAGCTTGACCCCCTTACACTGCGGTGGGACGGGCCACATACGGTCTCGCTCATCAGCCAAGCTGCAGTTAAAGTCCTTGGGAGCGATAAGTGGACGCACCATACACGGGTAAAAAGGTTTTTGGACCCTAACCAGGCAACCGAGTCAGCAGAAGAGGACACCAGCCCTCTGTCCGCCCCGGCACCGGAAGCCCAGGGTGGCACAGGCGAAGACTCTACCTGGGAATATCAAGGGCTCGAAGGACTGAAAGGACTCCTTAAGAAAAAGAGACAATGAAGCAATCAGTAATATTTCTGTTTCTATACATTCAATATAATTATGGTTGGGAAAACAGGTTCATGCAACTAGGGGAAATTATAGCAAATTCTTTTAACCTTAGCAACTGTTGGATATGTGGGGGGCTCAGGAATGGCCTCCTGAAAGAATCATAGAACATTATGGACCAGCCACATGGAACCCTAACGAGCTATTGTCTGGGGCCAGGGAGTCTATTTATAATCTAAATCGAATAATTAGGCTACAGGCTGTTTTGGAGATAATCACTAACCAGACAGCTACGGCCCTGGACCTCTTGGCTGATCAATCAACTCAAATGAGGAATGCAATTTATCAGCACCACATGGTCCTCGATTATTTGTTGGCAGAAGAAGGAGGAGTCTGTGCGAAATTAAATGAGTCCAATTGCTGCTTACAAATAGATGATAATGGAAAGGTGGTAAAACAGCTAACAAAGGAAATAAGAAAGTTGGCCCATGTCCCGGTCCAAACTTGGGGTGGGTGGAACACAGACTGGTTTACCTCCTGGTTACCACAAGTAGGTTGGCTCCGAAGGGGTTTCCTCTTTGTTGTACTCTTTATTGCAACCCTATTAACCCTAGCTTGCTTTGCTCCCTGTTCAGTGGCACTATTTAGACATGTGATTAATCAAGTTGTATATCAACGTATGATGGCGCTGTATCAGCCAATAAAAACTGAAGACTGGGGGGTTTAAAGCTCTCAAAACGCTTTTAAGGGGGGATTGTTGGAGCAAAAGGGAGGGCCAATTCCTTGCTTTTGGCAACTTCTGCTTATCCGCCCAGTATCTTCCCAGCTAATCTTTGCATGTATGTAACCCTTCTTAATGCACATAGGCAAAATACGTAGGAGAAAGATGTTAAGCGGAACCAAGTTGTCTGTAAAAGGAACTTGAGAAATGGAAGCTCTGCACGAAAAGGATGTTTGTAACCTAGTGTTAGAGCAAGGGTTAACTATCTGAACTATCCGCTTATCATCTAGGCTGCTTCCTCCCCAGTACTCAGGATAGACGCTAGGCAGATGCATCCTGATTACCCCTAAAGAGGAATGTAAACAATGTATAGGCTAATGGAATGTATGCACGCTAACTTGTTTGTTACAGAGTATAAGAAGGCTGACTCTGAGCTTGTAAGGTGTGTCCTCTTCCTTTGGCATTAGCCGAGAAAGAGGCACCCGCTCAGCTGACCGAAAATAAAGGTCTGGTATCCGTCATCCTGTCTTCCGTGCCTCCTTGGGGTAATTGAGTAGCTCCAGGGGGAAACGAGCCTATTTGGCTAACACCAGCAGGGGGTGATCAGGGGACAGGTAGCAAGGGGAGAGCTGGATGGGTTGAGGTTTCTGTGGGGGGCAGTCGGAGGGAGTGGATGGTGGCAGGGTGGGGCTTCCCTCCCCCTGGAGTGTCCTGTTTTTTGAATGTTAAAATATGGTCTCCCTACCATTCTCCACTCACAGCACGCTGCCGCATGAGGTCCCCCTCCTTCCTTTCCAGTTGGTAGTGGCCAACGGAATGCTGGGAAATGTAGTTCTTTCCCTGCTCCAGGGCTGGCTCTATAGGGAGGGAGCTAATCAAGGAACTACAGCTCCCAGAGCCCCCTGTTGGTTCTCAGCTCCCATGCCGCCCCTGCAAATGGGCTGCCCCAAGGAGGTGCTTGCTTTGCTGGTCCCTAGAGCCGCTCCTGATTATTTTAGGAAGCAGTGTCTCTGAAAAGAACCTGGGGGTCATATTTGATAATCAACTGAACATGAGGTTCCTGTGTGATGCTATGGCGTAAAGTGCTAATGTGATCCTTGGACATATATACAGGGAAATCTTGAGTAGGAGTAAGGCAGTTACATTACCTCTGTATTTAGGACTGGTGCAACTGCTTCTGGAATATTGTACCAGTTCTGGTGCCCACAATTCAAGAAGGCTATTGATAAATTGGGAGGGTTCGGAGAAGAGCCACAGGAATTATTGAAAAACTGGGGAAACATGCCTTATAGTTAAGGCTACATTTTAGTCACAGGTATTTTTAGTAAAGGTCATGGACAGGTTATAGGCAGTAAACAAAAATTCATGTTCTGTGGCCAGTCCATGACTTTTACTATATACTCCTGACTAAAACTTGGGCAGGCGCCGGGGGTATATGTGTGGCCCAAGGAGGACACAGCAGGTGCTGGGAGGGCTCCCTATCTGGCTCCTGAGCTCCACTGGCTGTCTCTGCTTTGCTCCAAGTCCTAGTTCTGCAGCTCCTATTAGTTGGGAACTGCAGCCAATGGGAGCTGGGGGGGCAGTGCCTGCGGGCAGAGGCAGCATGTAGAGCTAGGAGCTGAGGAAGAGGAGTTCCTGTTGCCCTTCCAGGGAGTCGTCTCCCCGCCCCCACTCGGTAAGCATCCCCCCACACCCAAACACCTGCTGCTGGAGGGAAAGGGGGTAAGACTGCCCCAGCAGCAACAGGTGTGATGGTACACCAGCTGCTGCAGAAGTCACAGAATCTGTGACCTCCATGACAAACACGGAGCCTTACTTATAGTGAAAGCCTTAAGGAGCCCTGCTTAACTTTACAAAGAGAAGGTTAAGGGTTGACTTGATCAGTCTATAAATACCTGTATGTGGAACAAAGAAATTGTTAAGACTCAAATCTAGCTGACAAACATATAACAAGATCCAGTGGCTAGAAGCGGAAACTAGGCAAATTCAGGAGTGTTGCAGACACAGCAGTGCCAGAGGCAAGCAACAGTGGTTCGTTGCCCAGAGTGCTTAAGCGCCAATAAACACACCAGGGTGGAGAAGCAAGCAACCAAATTTATTTGAGCTCAAATAAGGTGCCAGGGAGAAATAACAATCTCAGATCCTGCACACCTAAAACAAGCAGTTTCTTCCTTTTATATCCCAGTTGTTTACTACAAAACTTTCTTGCTGACTAGCTGATTTCTTACTTCCCCCTCCTTTCCCATCCAGCTGCAGTATCTTTTCTCATTCAATCTTTTGTCTCCCCCCTCTCTGCTGCTGAGACATGTATACAGTATCTTAAAACAGCCTTGAGCGTGCTTTAGCCGAGCTTCAATGTATTACAGCAGAGAACTGGCTGTTACAACCAAAAACTAACTGCGAACACTACATTTTTGCAGCTATTAGTACATTAGGTTATACTAGGTTACACAAAGTGTTTAACATGGAGGAACATTGGTTCATTGAGGCCTACAACAGGAGGGCTTCATTGACACTTGTGGTTTATCACCTTTTCGAGTTACCTAGGGTTATGCCAGAGTGACACCAACAGGAGCAAATAAATAAGTTCCAGATTTTTAACAGGGAAGGTAATAACCATTGGAACCAAAGATTCATCATCAGTAGAAATTTTAAAATTTAAGATTTTTTTTCTCCAAAATGACATGCTCTAGTTCAAACAGGAATTAGTTCAGGGAAGTCCTATGGCCTGTACTATATAGGAGGTCGTTCTAGATGGCTAGAGGTCATTTCTGGCTTCATGACCTATGTACCATGTTCGCATGGAGCAGCTTAATCAATTGTATTGTCCCTTAAGGGTTACTTGTTAGTATGGCAAAGTCAAGCAGAAGCATTGGTGGGTGAATGCTATAACATCATCTGAAACTACTGCCTTCTAAGATTGTCATAAGATTTAAAGAGCACTCTAAAGTGATTAGGTAAAAAGTGTCCCTTCTTACTCAATAAATCTGCTCCTTCTGTGTGTTCAGAGTTTCACTTTCTGAGAAGGATTTGTTGTTGCTTTCTACTATTAAAGAGCAAACACAACTAAATGAGCAAGCTGAATTCTGATGTTTTGCAATCAAACAGAATTGTTGGCTATATTCCAGCCTGTTACACTTGTAAAAACCCCATGAAGACAATCAACATGGAATCCCCAATGTACTATTTTCAGTTGGGTTTTTTAATGTAACCGTACTTGAATGCTTGCATTTCGAAATGACTTCACCATAATCCATATATGAATAAAAATGCTGGGGGCTTTGTAGTAGTCCAGTGCCTAGTTTAAAAATAACATCTCAGTGAAATGATTATGCAACTTGAAACTGCAAGCTCAGCCCAGTTTGTGAAAAAGTGTGCAAATTTGGGCAAATTTATGGCTTCACATCAAAACCAAGCTAAGATAGAAACTTCACATGATCTCAAGGTTAAATCCAGAGACCGTTTTGAGTGATTAGTGGTGTTAAGGAGAAGCTGGAACTAAAGCAAGTATGCAGAATACCCTGGGAAGCAAACCCACCAATTTGGCACACTCTTGTGTGATGGTAGCTCTTGTGAAAATAAAAAAAATATTCATTTTTGGTATAAGGCTACAACAATTAATCAGGTGGGAATATGTTTTCAAGACCATACACAGGGGTATAGCTACATGATAATGTTAGAATAATTGCCCTGGATTCAGAAAGACAAGGATTAAAAATTACTACTAAGTTAAAGGTATTTATACCTGAAATTCAGTGCGCCACTTGAAAAATAGTCAACTGAGACAATCAGACCAAGAAGATATTTTTCTGCTTATTTTGATTACACTTTATGTCATCATTACTCAATTGTTAATACTTTAACAGGTTCAATGACTATGTATTCAGTAATCATCCTGGAAGAGGAGCTCATTTTTAATACCTCAGGTGTGAGCTTTGGGAAGTTATGTAAATTCTGACCAACATTGCCTCTCTACTGTCATACACACATTAGGTGGGACTTTGTATGCTATCAATTATATGCTAAATTTTCTTCAAGAACAGTCATCACCCCTTTGTTAGCCACATCTGAAAAAGGCAATTTATGAAATGAAGGGTGGTACACTTTTTCCCTTTTCATTTCTAGTCTCTTCAACAGAGGAGTAAAATAATTTTATTAAGATTAAAGCAATATATAATTCTCTCATTTTGCTATGAGTGCAAATACTTTTGACAGGGGAAGTTTATTTTCATTCTCTGTTGTGCTGTGGTATGCAGGTCTTTGTTCTTGTATCAGCAGAGTTTGAAATGGGCATAATAAAGATCCAAATGAGGATCAATAAGCTTGTATATCCCACCAAACCATTGTATATTGTATAAATGCCACATTTTGCACTCAGTCTGAGAAATGAGTGAGACTTTAAAAAGCTTCATACTATTTGTATCCCTCAACATGGACTTAAGCTAGTAAGGTAGCTTGCTTTACAACTGTACAGGCTGTAGAAGAGGAAAAACAGATAGTAGATTTCTAAAATCTATACAAGAGATTTGAAACACATTTTCCAACCTTCATAACTACTGTTACACTTTAAAGGTTTTGTCTAAAATCTATTATTCAAAAAACACTATGAATGCAAACAGCAGTTCTTGGTTTTCTAATACTATAAATAACCCATTCATCAGCCCATGTGTATATGAAACATCACACAATACATATATAATATATGATGGATTATCTTCACCTATCAACCTAATAGTGGCATTGCCTGAACTAGAGAATTGAACCAACAAATGAACTGATTTAAGTACCAATCATTTTAATGCCCACAAAAACCAGTCTGGATTACTTTAAACTTTGCTAGGGGGAATGTGGAGCATTTAGGGGCAATGGCAATGGCATCCAGCTAATGATACTAGAATTCCCAACTCAACTGCAGTGGCACTAATTAGTTCAGGCTGAACTGGTTATCTCTGAAACAGTTATATTATTTGTAAACTTTGACCCGTTTATATGGATGAAAAATGTTCTACAGGCATTCAAGAGCCTGTCATCTCTCTAATGTGGACCACGCTTCATCAAATACTGCCCCCCTTCAACCATATACATAGCCAAATCCAGCACCCATCTCAAAGCCTTGGGGGTAAAAAATAGTTTTAGCAGCATGCCCCAACTTAGACTAAGGATATTAGGACAGGATAGGAAGAGAACTGAGTTCCAGTGTAAAGGGCCATTCACAAAAACTCCTTTGTAATATGCTCAATAGGACTAGTTGATGCAGGGTGTGATGGTGTGCAACTCACCACTGTAGCACCTCCTGCTGGATGTATGGGAAATTAGTACTGCACTCTTTTCTGGTGGTGGCTCACCCACTGTCACCTCTTCTTCCTGGATCCATGTCACTCCTAGGAAACCCACCTCCATAAATGAAGCAGTCAGCTAAGCACCAAAATACAGCACTGTGTAATTTCATAATTGTCTTTGTGCACAGGCTCGGGCAGCATAGTAAGTATCGCTTTAAAACATCTCAGTCCTTTGACACAGGTTATTCCAGGGTTTATCTGCTGGAATGCCAGGACCACATTCTCTCCTACATGTTTTTTTCCAGATAGGGGTTAGAACCTATGAGTGTCTACAAAGAGAAGTTGGTTCCTCCTCCCCACCACCAAAGGCCAGGAGATTTGGCCTCCTAAACCTGCAGCGGGCCCCATATTTGGATGTATATTGGGACAACCCTGAAGGGGCAAGAGCATCCACATGATGGCGGGGGACCCCTTTTACCCCTCTTTCTCCTCCCCCATGACCACGCAAATCTTATGTGGGAGTAAGGAAATTGCTATGGTGATCTAGAAGTAGGATTTTTAAGAAATTCTCTGTAAAGGAAGGTAATAGGATAGGAAACAACTCTGCTCCCCTTCCTCCCAGGGAATAAAAAGTGCAGAGGCAACAAACTGGTCCTACCAGCTCCTCTTCCCTTTCCAGTGCTCCATGGGAGGGGAAGTTAAGGGATAAATCTGAGAGGTAAAAGGGAGACTGTGTAAGGATAGGAGGGAACAGGAAAATAGAGATACTACCTGAGAAGAGAAGGGGAAAATCAGGAAGAAAACAGTCACACAGAAAACAGGAAAAGCAGAAGAAAAGGTAATATTTGGAGTGATTTAGGAAAAGGGGGAGTGTGGGAAAAGCCTCCCCTCAGTCCCTGCACATTCAGGCTAAGGCAAGAAAAATCTTCTCCAAAATTATGATTCCAATTTCCTAACATTTTAGCATCTTATCTGCCCTCTGGGCTCCCCATGAACTGACTGTTTCTTACACTCACTGCCTTTTACCTCTGCTGCCGTGGAAACTTATGGAACCTTCCTCTGCAGCTGCCCTTGGGAGCTCCTCTGATTTGCCAGGCTTCTAACTGGAACTGGCTAGCACTACATGCGCTTTCATGGTAGCTTCCTTATTAAAGTCAAACTGTAACTCTAAATGCACTGTTTTACTTGCAGTTCCCTGCTAAGTATCTTGGCTAGCAGTCTAATTCCAAAAGATGTCTCATTCCACATTGCAGGTGAGGAGACTGCCTATAATCCGGGTATAACCTGTGTGGTGATATAAACAATTGGCAACTAGCTCCAACAGGGAGCAAATGAAGAGGAAATCAAGGCAATCCCTTCCCAAGAAGGAAAAAAGGTCAGGTTGAAAGTAAGGCCCAGGACTTGATGGGTGGAGTGGGGTGACCCAGGGAAATGGTCTTAGGAGGGTTGTCTTAGTGTTGTAGGGGGAGGGATAAATTCTGTGACAGTGTAAATGGCATCATCTCAATTTGCAAATGAATAATAAACCACCTGAATAGGTTGTTTTTTTTTAAAGGAGGCATTTTCAATTGAACACATAATCATTTTGGGTGGATCCAATGTTCCAGTCAAACCTTTTCCTCAGGCTTATGGTTTGTAGGGTCAGCTGAAGGATGCTGGGATAAAGTTGATACAGCAAGAGGGGTGGGGACTGTGCTTAACATTTATTATGGTACTTCCTTTGAAGTGACTACTGGCAAGTGACATCAAGAATAGCTTATTTCCTCTTGATCATAGGCTGGGAGTAAAATGTATTGATGATAAATTTCATGTACTGTAGGCATGGGGTAGTTTACTAATTATGTGGCAAACAATATTACAGATCATATTTACATCTAATGAGCTATCAGCTTCCTTACAAATCCAATTCAAAACATACATGGGATAAAATCATGCCCACTGGCACAAGAGCATGTGAATTGTACCTTCTTGCTGCGCTTCAGGAAATCATCCTGGGGAAGGAGAAAACTGTGTCTCATTTGCTGTCCTTTCTCAAGTGTTCTGCTGCAGGAGGACAGCTTTAATTTCTGCATTGGATCCCCAGGACTCTCCAGGAGTGGCAGAAACTAAAATTGCCCTCTTCCCCAGCGAAACACTTGAGAAAGTGTGTTAAAGGTGTAGGCACAAAAGGCCTGGCCAGCAGTATCTAACCAATGTTTGCATTGGTCTGAGGGGCACAGCTTTACTCTCTTTTTCTCCCTACTTCGTGGGCTTTATGGCCTACCTGGCGGAAGTGAGGTTATGATGAGTTTTGTACCATCGTCTTCATACCTCTCTTTGGGTATGGACTTTCTACCACCAGGACCTGTGGACTGAAATAAAACCCCAGTTTTTTATTGACTGGAGTGAGGACACTAACTTTACTCACTGTTATGCTGTCCTCCTCAGGCATAATTGCAACAGTGTCACATCACAGTGATTACAAATTATTCCTATTTCATATTCAACAATCAGAGCTCTGGCAAATGAAGCACCTTTCCTACAACAGAGCTTCTTGGCTTTCTCCTCTGCAGCATTCTCCATTCTCTAGATTAGAACATAAGAACGGCCATACTGGGTCATTCTAACCCAGTATCCTGTCTTCTGACAGTGGCCAATGCCAGATGCTTCAGAGGGAATGAACAGAACAGGCAATCATCGAGTGATCCATCCCATTTGCCAGAAGCTGGGAGTGGATAACAGAGGCTAGGGACACTCAGTGCATGGTGTTGCATCCCTGCCCATCCTGGCTAATAGCCTCTTTCTTTCCCCTCTCAAACATGCTTGCGCTTTACATTTTTCTTAAGGCAATGGTATCTTAAGTATCAAATGACACCTACCTAATTGTGTTCCTTCCTAGCCAACAATGGTAGCCTTGATATTCAGTTTGTCTGCTGTTCTTAAGGTCTGGGAAAGAAGAACTCTGTGTGGCTCAAAAGCTTGTCTCTCTCACCAACGGATGTTGGCCCAATAAAAGATGTTACCTTGTCTCTCTAATATCCTAGCACCGACACAGCTACAACGACACTGCATACATCTCCCATAATAGTCCCCTGAGCCTTTCTTCTGTGTCTATGTTTACAGCATCCTTCCTGAACTAGTGCACAAGGCCACAAACCCCTCTTTTTCAAACCCCTCCTTAAGACCCACTTCTGTCAAAATATCTACTGTCTTTTTTCCCACTGGGTACATTATGTTTGAAATTGGGTCCAGATCCTGCTGCATCTGGCCCTTAATTTGTAAACACACAGTGGTAGTTTGAGGTGCCTTGCATGCTTCTGGGCACTGCCAAAAATAACTGTCATGTCTAACTATGCTGCCAGTGCTACATTAAGTAATACTTTTCAAACACAAAGACATGTACAGTATTTATAATCAACATGTTCCAGAGACTGAGCAATAAAACTGACAAACAGCTGGATTAAGCAAACAGAGCCCACATAAGTCATCTAAAGTGAATAACTGTTTGCAAATTATTGATTGTTGTCTGGAAAATTAACATTTAGGAATGATGAATTCCTTTCTCATTGAGAAATAACTGGATACTGATTACTTGTGCCATGCACGTGAACTACACAGTGAAACTGGCCACACTGCCAACACTCACCTTCAGTACCAGATTGGCAGGATTAACAAGAAATAACAAACTAAGGCACGCGTGAACAAAGTATTGAGGTTCTATCTCAAGTGAACAATGGAAGTATAAACTGAGTAAAGACTTTAGGATTTGGCTCCTTTAGCTCAAGATAGTCAGGAACATTTTTAGGATGTCTTTTAAGTAATGCTACTGTAGTTACCTTACCAGTCTTTAGGGCAGTTTCATGTTGATTCTGATGGGGAGCTGGCTCTCTTTTATTAGAGCTACAATAATACCTGCTTTTATAATAGCCTTTGTTATTTTATTTTGTGATTCATCATAGGATGAGAATGGGATTTAAGAGCTGCTGATGTGTTTAGTCTAGTGCTTCTTTGGTGAAAATGAACCATTGTGTACAAATTATATTTATACTGTTGAAATAGTTAGCCCCTCAATGGCTTTTCCATCCTATTTCTACCACTTACTATTGAAAACAAGTGATTGCTTCTAATTTTGTGAATCTCCTCTGCAACATCCTGATAACCAAACATGTCGTCAGATTCCTGTGATAACTTGGAGTGCCAATTGCACATCAGAGAGAAAATACCTGCTTTCCAGTTGGCTAGATTGAGCCACAAAATAAGAGGTTATAAATTGTAATAGAGGTGTTAACACAACCAGATAAGATAATGCCATCCAATACAGCTATCAGTATAAATTGGAACCTCTGAGAACATCTCAACACTGCCCTAATCAGTAGTACTAGAGGGAAGTATCAACATTGTGGAGTTAAAGTCAATTGTGGGTTCTTCAGGGGCCTCTGTGCATTTTCCCGCTTTTGAGCTTGTCACTCACAATATCAAGCTCATGGAGCCAAACCCAAAAATAAGAATTTAGAGGAGGCACAAAACCCACAAATGGGATTGCTACTGGGGGAAGACTTGGCCAACCAGGTGAGGCGGGCCAAGAGAGTGGGAATGGTTACCCGTAGCCAAACCAGGCAAGCTTCCAGACCCATTCCTGTTCCTGAACCGTCCACAGAGGCCCCGTCTGTGTTACCAGAGACCCAGACAGAGGTAGTGGACCCGGATTCCATGCCAACCACTGAAACAGCCACAACCCCTCCAGTCCCAGGCCCGGAACTGGAACAGCAACCAGCACCAGCAATTGCAACCCCATCTTCAAACTCAACGCCAGTGGGCGCCAGTGAGCCAGAACTGGCAGAAACAACAGACAGCCATACCCAAAAGGCTCAGCCAGAGCCTGAAATACCCTCAGGTGCACCAGCGGAGAGCGGTACACCAGCAACGGAAACAACCCCATCACCTACATCGCTTCCAGAGGGACCAAGCCCAAGTCCACAGTCTGAGGAAGAACTGGTGACCCCAGCCTCAAGGGAACAGTTCCAGACTGAGCAGGAAGCAGATGACAGCCTTCAGAAAGTGTGGGCAGCGGCACGGAGCACCCCACCGCCTCTCAGCTCTTCTAATCAATCCCGGTTTGTTATAGACCAAGGACTTTTATACAAGGAAATTCTTTCTGGTGGACACCGGGAAGAATGGCAGCCGCAAAAACAGTTGGTGGTTCCAACTAAGTACCGGGAGAAGCTCTTAAGCTTAGCCCATGATCATCCCAGTGGCCATGCTGGGGTGAACAGAACCAAAGACCGGTTGGGGAAGTCCTTCCACTGGGAGGGGATGGGCAAGGATGTTGCCAAGTATGTCCGGTCTTGTGAGGTATGCCAAAGAGTGGGAAAGCCTCAAGACCAGGTCAAGGCCCCTCTCCAGCCACTCCCCATAATTGAGGTCCCATTTCAGCGAGTAGCTGTGGATATTCTGGGCCCTTTCCCAAAAAAGACGCCCAGAGGAAAGCAGTACGTACTGACTTTAGTGGACTTTGCTACCCGATGGCCGGAAGCAGTAGCTCTAGGCAACACCAGGGCTAACACTGTGTGCCTGGCCTTAACAGACATCTTTGCCAGGGTAGGTTGGCCCTCCGACATCCTTACAGATTCAGGGTCTAATTTCCTGGCAGGGACCATGGAAAAACTGTGGGAAACTCATGGGGTGAATCACTTGGTTGCCACCCCATACCACCATCAAACCAATGGCCTGGTGGAAAGGTTCAATGGAACTTTGGGGGCCATGATACGAAAATTCATCAACGAATTCTCCAATAATTGGGACCTAGTGTTGCAGCAGTTGCTGTTTGCCTACAGGGCTGTACCACATCCCAGTTTAGGGTTTTCACCATTTGAACTTGTGTATGGTCACGAGGTTAAGGGGCCATTACAGTTGGTGAAGCAGCAATGGGAGGGGTTTACGCCTTCTCCAGGAACTAACATTCTGGACTTTGTAAGCAACCTACAAAGCACCCTCCGACACTCTTTAGCCCTTGCTAGAGAGAACCTAAAGGATGCTCAAGAAGAGCAAAAGGCCTGGTATGACAGACATGCCAGAGAACATTCCTTCAAGGTAGGAGACCAGGTTATGGTCTTGAAGGCGCAACAGGCCCATAAGATGGAAGCATCATGGGAAGGGCCATTCACGGTCCAAGAGCGCCTGGGAGCTGTAAACTACCTCATAGCATTTCCCAATTCCTCACTAAAGCCTAAAGTGTACCATGTTAATTCTCTCAAGCCTTTCTATTCCAGAGACTTACAGGTTTGTCAGTTTACAGTCCAGGGAGATGATGCTGAGTGGCCTGACGGTGTCTACCACGACGGGAAAAAAGACGGTGGCGTGGAAGAGGTGAACCTCTCAACCACCCTGGAACGTCTGCAGCGGTGACAAATCAAGGAGCTGTGCACTAGCTTCGCCCCATTGTTCTCAGCCACCCCAGGACGGACTGAACGGGCATACCACTCCATTGATACAGGTAATGCTCACCCAATCAGAACCTCACCCTACCGGGTGTCTCCTCATGCCCAAGCTGCTATAGAACGGGAGATCCAGAACATGCTACAGATGGGTATAATCCGCTCATCTACCAGTGCATGGGCATCTCCAGTGGTTCTGGTACCCAAACCAGATGGGGAAATACGCTTTTGCGTGGACTACTGTAAGCTAAATGCTGTAACTCGTCCGGACAACTATCCAATGCCACGTACCGATGAGCTATTGGAGAAGTTGGGACGTGCCCAGTTCATCTCTACAATAGACTTAACCAAGGGGTACTGGCAAGTACCGCTAGATGAACCTGCCAAGGAGAGGTCAGCATTCGTCACCCATGCGGGGGTGTATGAATTCAATGTCCTTCCTTTCGGCCTTCGAAATGCACCCGCCACCTTCCAGAGGCTGGTAGATGGTCTACTAGCTGGACTGGGAGAATTTGCAGTTGCCTACCTCGATGATGTGGCCATTTTTTCAGACTCCTGGCCCGAACACCTACTACACCTGGAAAAGGTCTTTGAGCGCATCAGGCAGGCAGGACTAACTGTTAAGGCCAAAAAGTGTCAAATAGGCCAAAACAGAGTGACTTACCTGGGGCACCAGGTGGGTCGAGGAACCATAAACCCCCTACAGGCCAAGGTGGATGCTATCCAAAAGTGGCCTGTCCCACGGTCCAAGAAGCAGGTCCAATCCTTCTTAGGCTTGGCCAGATACTACAGGCGATTTGTACCACACTACAGCCAAATCGCTGCCCCATTGACCGACCTGACCAAAAAGACCCAGCCAAATGCCGTTAAGTGGACTGATGAGTGTCAAAAGGCCTTTACCCAACTTAAGGCAACGCTCATGTCTGACCCTGTGCTCAGGGCCCCGGATTTTGACAAACCATTCCTAGTAACCACAGATGCATCTGAGCGTGGTATAGGAGCAGTGCTCATGCAGGAAGCAACAGATCACAACTTCCATCCTGTCGTGTTTCTCAGCAAGAAACTGTCTGAGAGGGAAAGTCACTGGTCAGTCAGTGAAAAGGAATGCTATGCCATTGTGTACGCCCTGGAAAAGCTACGCCCATATGTTTGGGGATGGCGGTTCCAACTACAAACTGACCATGCTGCACTAAAGTGGCTTCATACTGCCAAGGGGAACAACAAGAAACTTCTTCGTTGGAGTTTAGCTCTCCAAGATTTTGATTTTGAAATTCAACACATCACAGGAGCTTCTAACAAAGTTGCTGATGCTCTCTCCCGTGAGAGTTTCCCAGAATTCAGTAGTTAAAAAGTGTTCTTAAAATGTAGAAGTCTGTTAGTTATATACTTAGTAGTATATGTAAAGGTGCATGTGTTGTAGTAATCTGTTTATTTTAAAGTTCTAGAAGGAAATCGCCGCCAGTGAGCTTCCCCACTGTCTGCAATTTGGGGGGCGTGTCATAAACAGATAGCTAAGGGTTAATGTCTCTTTCACCTGAAGCACCTGACCAGAGGACCAATCAGGAAACCGGATTTTTTCAACTCTGGGTGGAGGGAAGTTTGTGTCTGAGTCTTTGGTCTGTCTGCCTGCTTTCTCTGAGCTTTGGAGAAGTAGTTTCTACTTTCTAGTCTTCTGTTTCTAAGTGTAAGGACAAAGAGATCAGATAGTAAGTTATATGG
This sequence comes from Gopherus flavomarginatus, assembly GCF_025201925.1. Classification (NCBI taxonomy): domain Eukaryota; kingdom Metazoa; phylum Chordata; order Testudines; family Testudinidae; genus Gopherus; species Gopherus flavomarginatus. The sequence goes on from NC_066622.1 coordinate 43,381,071, forward strand.
TTTCTTTTCTTTGGTATTTGCATGAATATAAGTGCTGGAGTGCTTTGATTTGTATTCTTTTTGAATAAGGCTGTTTATTCAATATTCTTTTAAGCAATTGACCCTGTATTGTGTCACCTTAATACAGAGAGACCATTTGTATGTATTTTTCCTTTCTTTTTTATATAAAGCTTTCTTTAAAGACCTGTTGAAGTTTTCTTTACTGGGAAATTTCAGGGAAATTAAGTCTGTACTCACCAGGGAATTGGTTTTGAGGAAGAAATCGGGGAGATCTGTGTGTTGGATTTGCTAGCCTGATTTTGCATTCCCTCTGGGGGAATAGGAAAGTGCTTTTGGTTTCCAGGACTGGGAACGGAGAGGGGGAGTCACGCTGTTTGGATTCACAGAGCTTGTGTCTGTGTATCTCTCCAGGAGCACCTGGAGGGGGGAAGGGAAAAAGGATTATTTCCCTTGGTTGTGAGACTCAAGGGATTTGGGTCTTGGGGTCCCCAGGGAAGGTTTTTCAGGGGGACCAGAGTGCCCCAAAACACTCTAATTTTTTGGGTGGTGGCAGCAGGTACCAGGTCCAAGCTGGTAACTAAGCTTGGAGGTTTTCATGCTAACCCCCATATTTTGGACGCTAAGGTCCAAATCTTGGACTAAGGTTATGACAGCTTGTCATTCACAATATCAAGCTCATGGAGCCAAACCCAAAAATAAGAATTTAGAGGAGGCACAAAACCCACAAATGGGATTGCAGAGGCAACTCTCAAAACAGCAGTCTCTAGTAAGCAACCTTTATCTCTGTAACAGCAAACTACAAATGTAATATATCATCTAGATCTTGCTTGCCTCACTTATAAAAGCAGTCCCATTGACTGTTGCCATCTCGTTAAATAAGGCAACCAGGATTTAGCTGCTAGTCATATATTCTACAAAGACAATCCTTAAGCAAGCATTGTTTATATGAACAAGAAGCCTAGATTCTGTCCTTCAGTAGCAAACATTGTGGGAAGGAGACAGTGCTGAAGTTCCTCTTGCAAAGTTTTTTCCAAATCCTCCCAATGTAGCAAAGGGGTGTTTTAACTAGCCTTGAGATCAGGATTTGATTTTTGCTATGATTCATAACATAACAGGGTAACATTTTGCTGACATCTATTGCCCTATACTCACTCCAAAAAGTTTTGGAGGTTCATAAACTCCATTAATTTGTCCCATTATTTTTTGATTTTGTATATTTTTGTGTTGCCTGCTTCTAGGAGCAAAATTTTGCACAACACTACAAGAAAGGCTGTCTTAGCACTATTGCTGCCTGATGGAAAGCAGGAGTTAGTGGAAAGCTCTTGAGACCTTTTTGTTTTTTTGGTTTTTTTTAAATTTTTTTTAACAAGGTTTCTATGTCAAAGTTTACATGCAAGAGACCTTATATTTTGAATTAAGTTTAAGTGAACATCAGAACATTTAAGTGCTTATCTAGATACAACCACAAACTCTGAACTGGAAGCCAGATCAAGCTCCCTGAGTACTCAGTGAGAAGATTTCCATTGACCTTTAGCGGAGCTGAGTCAGACCCTTAATGAGGGTTGCCCATCCATGGTACAAGTTCAAAGCAAACTACAACAATCTATTTTTGAGCAAAGAGATGGACGTTTTAATTTTGAAAATGATTAGTACAATACATTATAGAAATGCAATGACAGTAACCTGGGAATTTGGAAAAGGGCAAACAGAAGGCCTTCACTTTCAAGTGGAATTCAGTTACACTGTTTTTAATAGGACTAACTGAAAATGTTGCAGAAAAAATTAAAAAGTTCAAAATTTCATCTCAGTTTTGTGAAATAGGTTGTCACATACATCTACAAAATGTCTTGTTTGAAAACAACCATTTTTAATGAAATGGGCCCTCTTTAATTTAAAAATTGTGCTGTTTATGAACAAAATGCAAAAAAAATTTCAACTAATTTTTATGCACCAAACATGAAATATTGCAGCTACACTTTTTATAAATTGAGCCACCAAATGAAATTGAGATTTTTTTTTAACTTTAAAGGTCATAGAAAATACTGCCTGCACTTTTGTAATTCATAGTCAGAGGCCTTGATCCTGCAGCAAGCTCCATGTGAATGGAACTTCTGTGCCAAGCTCCATTGAAAATAATGGATTTTCTTGCAGGCATAGGTGACTGTCCCCAGAACTCATAGAAGGCTGGGGTCAAAGATTCTGAGGGCTAGTCTACATGGTAGGGCAATGCACTTTGGCGAGGGAGGCGTGATTTCTAAAGTGCACAAATGTGTTTGTGTATTAATTAATTTGTGTAGACCAGAGGTTTTCAAACTGTGGTGCATGACCCCTGGGCGGGTGTGGAAGAATGTTTACGGGGCAAGTGGTGATGCCATGCTGCTCATGCCAGCCCTATGGGGGTGGGGAGGGAGCACCACCTCCACCCCCTGACTCACCTCAGCAGGCCACCCAGCCTGTGGGTCAACATCCACCATGACTGCACTGATTTCCACGCCCGGTAAACTCTGCATCCAGTGGTGGCTCCATCCCCATGCCTTCCTCTGCCTACCCCCCCAAAACCACCCCCCCAAAAGTGGAAGAGTTCTGGGCTGGGGAGGGGCGAAAAAGTTATAACTCAAATGGAGGGCTCATAACATAAGAATGGCCATACTGTGTCAGACCAAAGGTCCATTTAGCCCACTGTCCTGTCTTTCAACAGTGGCCAATGCCAGGTGCCCCAGAGGCAATGAACAAAACAGGTAATCATCAAGTGATCCATCCCCTGTTGTCCATTCCCTGCATCTGGCAAACAGAGACTGGGGACACCATCCCTGTCCATCCTGGCTAATAGCTATTGATGGACCTATCCTCCATGAACTTATCTAGTTTTTATATAGTTCAGCTCAAAAAGTTTGCAAATGGCTGGTGTAGACTCTACTGGTGCCCATTATAGGTTCTCTTATGCATGTCAACACAGTACTGTTTCAAACAGCACTAAATTAAAGCACACCAGGAGGATCTATGCAGACCAATTCTGCACATCACATTAGTGCGCTGTGTTTTAGAAATCACATCCATGCAGAGTGCATTACCCCACTGTGCAGACAAGCTCTTAATGTTCTTAGCTCTCCTGGAGGTCAATAGAAGTTGAAAGAACTCAGAACTTTCCAGTGGATTCTCAGCACCATACAGGGAAGGGCTGCAGTGACAATTTTATCACCTCTGCAAAGAGACTCTTTGAGAGAATTAAGATTTCTCGAGTTTTCCTAGATTAAATTTTCTCAGGGCTGGATCCAAATGATGATTTAGTGCAGGGGTAGGCAACCTATGGCACACATGCCAAAGGCGGCACACAAGCTGATTTTCAATGGCACTCACACTGCTCGGGTCCTGGCCAATGGTCTGGGGGACTCTGCGTTTTAATTTAATTTTAAACGAAGCTTTTTAAACATTTTAAAAACCTTATTTACTTTACATACAACAATAGTTTAGTTATATATTATAGACTTATAGAAAGAGACCTTCTAAAAACATTAAAATGTATTACTGGCACACGAAACCTTAAATTAGAGTGAATAAATGAAGACTAGGCACATCGCTTCTGAAAGGTTGCCGACCCCTGATTTAGTGTTTTAGTAATATTGCCAAACTTTTTCTTCATCATTTTCAGGGAACTGTGTAATTCTTTAAATACTGGGACACTCAAATTAGCTGTTTGCACCCCAAAAAGAGGTGGGAGGATGAGGAGGCAACCTCTGTACAAACTATCAATGCCTGATGTGGTTCTGGTGGGGTTGTAGTTTGACTTGCTGACCCATCAGCAAACTAGAAAAGAATATTTTAGAATGAGTGGGCTTGTGTCCAACATCTGCCACGAATATCTTGCTACATGAACATCTCTCTCTAAAACTGATGGTGCAGAAAATTCTCTAGGGCATCTTATGTATGTTTTCTCCATGAGGAAATAGCAGGTAATGTGCATTCATTTTAGATCACTTTTATTTTAGATTAAGGTAAACAACAAATATTTTCTCTTTGAGAGTTAAGAAACTGACTTTTGTAACATCTACATCAGAACAGGAACACAAAATGGCAGCAGCCTTTGCCGCAGGTTAGGTGGACTTAGTGGCCTTTAAATGTGCAGTGTGTGTGTGGGTGGGGGGAAGAACAATCTCTTGTGTTATACAGCTACCTCCACTACAGTAATACTTAGTGAAATGTTCTCAAAAGTCTTAACTAACATTAATTATAACTCATAACAAGCCGACCTATTACTGTTATACCCTCTTTACAGATGGATATATTAAAGCACAGGGAAACTAAATATTTCCAAGGTTTTGCAGTCAGTAATAGAGCTGGAAATAGTACCTAGTAATCCTGATCAGACAGTAGGTTTCCTTTAAATATTATGCCATGATTCTTTATTGTATTTTCCATTAACTGGGGGCAGTGAGGAAGATACAAATTTAATTGTGAAAAGAAAAGTAAATGTCCAACAAGTGTTCCCCATTAATTCTCACTGTTTGCCTTGACTGGAGTCATTCAAAAACTCTGTATTAAACCTATTATGCTTCTCTCAGAAGCATTCCTTATCAAGAAACAGCATATTGAAAGGTGAGCTGAAAAGAGTTGTTAAATGAATAACATTTTAACATGTCTAGGTTCAAATCAGTATGGGAGCATGTGAGCATTTAAAATATTTGCTAACTAAGAGGAATTGATTTTCAAAATAATTTGTTTTGTCTTGTTTTTACTATTTCTCCTGATTTTTTCTTTTTCACATGTAAATTCCCATTCCCTCTGGCCAGTCTTATTGGTCTTGGATATAAGCTTCTGTTACAAAGTCCGAGATGAGCATTCTACAGTATTAATTGCTTATGGTTGCGCTCATAAAGCTCCAAACAAAGTATAGACCCCGCCTCAAAGAGTTCAATCTAAAGGCAGACGTTCAGAAAGAAATAGTGGAAAAAGAGTACAATATAGAAATAGATTGGTCAAAGTGGGGTTCAGTCATGTTTTATATCCCAGTTCATGACTATTGTTTTCCAGTACAGTATACCTCATACTGGGGAGAAAAGTGGTGGTGCTTTCATTTTGGTGTACAGTAAGTATTTCAACATTGACTGGGCCTCAAAAGGTTCTATATGTAGATTGTGTGTAAATCAGTGCCCAAAAATGTGGATGTTCCTCAAAATACTGCAAATATGGCTGGAATCACAAGTTCTCTCGATTTCTTTCTTGCTTGGCAGAGATAGTTTAACAGAAATAGGGATGGATATAATAGATTTTCCATTGAGTTCACCCTCTTCTAATCAGTCCTGCGAATCTGTCTTAGCTTATCATCCATTTTATTCTTTAGAAGCGTAAGCATTCATTTTGCAGTCAGGGACAATGAGATTTTGCTTGGTTTTGAAAAGCTTTCTATTGAACATTAGAAAAATATAAATCTTACTAGTGGTTTTTGGATGTCTTGAGTTCTGATGCTGGAGGTGCTGAGCACTTAGAACTCTCACGAGGATTTCACAGACACAATGTGAAATGTTGTCTTTCATAGTATTTAGTATATGTACCTTAGAAGAAGCTAGTAGGTAACACATCATCACAGCAAAGTGGAAAAGGTTAGTTGTGTGAGCAGAGCAACATCAGCTCTCTTCCATACTCTGTTATTCCTCAAACTTTTTAATGAGAGGAGATAGTCTAAAATATAAGCACCCACGAAAGCTCATGCTCCAAAACGTCTGTTAGTCTATAAGGTGCCACAGGATTCTTTGCTGCTTTTACAGATCCAGACTAACACAGTTACCCCTCTGATACTCTAAAATATAAGACATTCAATCGGCTCCATAAGAGTGCACCCAGTGACAGGATCAGCTCACCATCTTCCTATACAAGACCACATGGTGTTTCACATTGTTGAATGATGAGATTCTTTATCTGGATAATGCATGTACTCCCATTGATACAGCACACACACACACACACAGAGTTTATGGAATTGCAATGTGGTTCTAGCTAGGTTGATGTGTTTCCCCCTGTCAGTCACTGGCATCATGTTCTTTATCTCACCTGTCAATGAAGACAGCCATCTTATTGATAAAAACAACAAGGGGTTTCATGGCACCTTAAAAACTAACAGGTTTACCTTAGGTCACATAAACACCACCCTATACCAGAAGCCTACTGACCGCTATACTTACCTACATACTTCCAGCTTCCATTCAGGATACATCCCATGATCTATTGACTACAGCCAAGCGCTAAGATGCAACCTCATTTGCTCCAATCCCTCAGACAGAGACAAACACCTACAAGATCTTTATCAAGCATTCTTGCAACTACAATACCCACCTGGGGAAGTGAGGAAACAGATTGACAGGGTGAGATGGGTACCCAGAAGTCACCTACTACAAGACAGGCCCAACAAGGAAAATAACAGAACACCACTGGCCATCACATACAACCTCCAGCTAAAACCTCTCCAGCACATCAACAATCTACAACCTATCCTGGAAAATGATCCCTCACTCTCACAGACTTTGGGAGGCAGGCCAGTCCTCCCTTACAGGCAGCCCCCCAACCTGAAGCAAATACTCACAAGCAACTACACACCACACCACAGAAACACTAACCCAGGAACCAATCCCTCTAACAAACCCCATTGCCCACTCTGTCACCATATCTACTCTAGCTACACCACTGGACCCAGCCACATCAGCCACACCATCAGGGGCTCATTCACCTGTATATCTACTAATGTGATATATGCCAGCAATGCCCCTCTGCCATGTACATTGGCCAAACCAGACAGTCTCTACGTAAAAGAATAAATGGACACAAATCAGACATCAGGAATGGTAACATACAAAAGCCAGTAGGAGAACACTTCAATCTCCCTGGACATTCAATAACAGATTTAAAAGTAGCTATCCTTCACACAAAAAAACTTCAAAAACAGATTTCAAAGAGAAACTGCAGAACTACAATTCGTTTGCAAACTTAACACCCTTAATTTGCTCTTGAATAGTGACTGGGAGTGGCTGGCTCACTACAAAAGCAATTTTCCCTCTCTTAGTATTGATACCTCTTCATCAATTATTAGGAGTGGACCACATCCACCCTGACTGAATTGGCCTTGTCAACACTGGTTCTCCACTTGTAAAGTAACTCACTTCTCTTCATGTATATATGCCTGTATCTGTAATTTTCACTCCATGCATCTGAAGAAGTGGGGTTTTTACCCATGAAAGCTTATGTCCAAATAAATCTGTTAGTCTTTAAGATGCCACCGGACTCCTCGTTGTTTTTGTGGGTACAGACTAACACTGCTACTCCTCTGATATCTTATTGATAGTCATCTCAGCCCGCAGGGCAAGGGAATTAGAAGCATGTATGGCGGTCTACCACTCTCTGCTTTCCACAAAGACAAGGTTATGCTTAGGGTCCCTGCAAAATTTCTTCCAAAGGTGATTTCTGACTTACATTCACTTGTGTTCTTTCCTAAACCTCACTCCAACCAAGGGGAAGCAAGACTTCACACTGTGAATGTTCTCAGGGCCCACTCATTCCACCTGGATAGAACTAAATCATTCAGGTCTTGGTGAGGCTGTTCATTGCCTTTGCAGAGAGAAAGAAAAGAAAAAGCCATATCCTCCCAAAGGTTATCAAAATGGGTCCTGACTGTGTTAGGCTCTGTTATATAGCCTATCTAATTTAGAACCTCCTGGTCAGATCAAGGATCATTCCACGAGCAGCTTCTTTTAGGGGTGTTCCTGTCTGGGGGGGATCGGTTAATAGATTTACCAAAAAACTATTCCTTTTTACAGGCATCTAAGCTGCATGCCTGTTTTGGCAGAGCTATCGTACAGTCTTTATTCAGGTAGGCTCTGGGCACCTGCTTCCATCATGTTAGGGTACTGCTTGTGAGTCACCAAGAGTGGAATAGATATGGACAAACATTTGAAATGGTTACTTACTTTACAGTAACTATGGTTCAAAATGTTGTCCATATATATTCTGTGACATGCCCCATCTTCTCTGCTACTATGGAGTCTGATGACACCTGGATTCTGGGGGTCAGTTGGCCCTGCTCTGCCCAGTATGCCCTTAGGTGGGGAATCTGAGGTACCAGGGTGCAGGCATAGCCCAACTGAAGATGCTAAACAAAAGATTCTGATTTGGGTGTGTGGGGTACATCTGCACCCAAGACTGGAACATATATATCTGGACAATACAGCTCTAAAGAACCCCAATTACTGTAAGATAAAGAACTAATTGTTTGTCTACATCATTTCACTGTTCACAAAGTACCATTCCCTGTTCCCATCCCCAATATGGTCCCAGTTGAGCACATGCATACATGCATTACTGGACAGGGAAGGACTTAATCATGTGCTGCTGAACAGGGCCCTTCTCTCCTCCTCCCTTGTATATCCCCCTCCCATCCCTTCAGAACATGAGTGATGTTAACAAAGGCCTACAACACTTACCTTTCTAACAACAGTTTTCCTGTTATAACCAGAGGAAAATCTGCTAAATCTAATAGGTTTGTATTTTGAAAATGGTTTTTGTCCACTGTTGCAATCGCCTTGGCCATCTAAATGGACTTCAACTCTTCAAGGTTATTCTTCACAGAAAATAAAACTGTGAGCTTAAGCAGAGAATGACACTGGCTGTGATTTTTCTTGTAATCCCTGAAAGCAAACACATCACACATAGCACAGTGACATCCAAAGATCAGCCTTATGTTGAGCTATAGCATCAAAGGTGGCATTTCAAACAAAATTAAGTACAGCAAAAAAATGACCTTATGGAAAAAATCTTCATTCCAGCATGTTCCCAAAAAGAGAGGGCAGGAGCTCTTATTTAAAAGACACGGGATTATATACAAACTTGAGTAGTGGGGGGAAAAGCTAAATGAAAAGCAATGAGGATTTCAAGAAATAGGAGCCTTTCTGGAGATCTGTGAGCACTCCATATTAAAAACAACAAATTAACATGGTACCTAATGCAGCCTGCCTCGATACAGGGCAATCTGTATCTGAGCTGTGCATTCAAACAGCGATTGGTTTCCACAAGCATCACCCAACACATTGTTTTTATTGATTTATTTTGCTATCTTCCTGCTGCAGTGGTAGGGTGACAAGAAACCACCTTGTAGGTATCCTAATACATCTAATGGCAACACACTTTCAGGTAGAGTATAAACGATAATAAATCTTTCCAGTCACAAGGAAAGAGAAACTATAAGGCACGTTAATTTTGAAGACTAAAATCTTAATTGAGAATATAGGCTTTGTCATAATGGATTGGACTGTTGGTCCATTTGATACAGTATGCTGCCTCCAGTCATAGTTGCTAACAGATGACTTAAAAGAAGATAAAACAAAACCAGCAAAAATGTGCCTACCCAATTGTACAATGACTTAGACTGGGAGGGAAGAGATTGATGAGCACTACATGGTCAGAAAGCAGTTTACACACTGAAGCATTAGAACTGACTGTTTCTATCCTAAGCATGATATGATTTGTTCTTAAACTTCTCTAGCTTTTAAAAAAAACAAAAGCAAACAAACAAAATAAACCCACACAGCTATAATATAATCTGTAGCAGTGTTGGCTATAGTGTGAAGCACCTTTTATGTTCTCAATTTCCTTCTTCATGGGATATTACATTTCATGTAACTTTCCCTTGAATAAGAGGAGAAATCAATGAATATTTAAAACTGCCATTAATTTGGATTGTCCTTTTAATATAGTCCCAAGTCCGTGCTGAACCACCAGGTAGTGGTGGTACGTGCCAAGTATGACTGATAAGAATCCAAGGATCCTTTTACCTAGAATTCCTCCAGCTGTCTTATTTCTGTCCATGCATCCTATTAGCAAACAAACCAGACATGTTGCCAGAACAATTTGGCTTCTGAGATACTCTCCTAGAACATGGAAATGATTCCCCTGAATTAATGGAAATCTTTCCATTTCAAACCAGTAATATTTTTACAGTGACTTTTTAAGTGACTTTAGTAGTAGTAAAAGCTGCCACATTAGCAACCCTGGAGACTGAACACCCCTATTTACTCCCAGAATAGGTACAGGAGGAGCTACAATACTGAAGTTTCCAATGAATATCAACTTAACAACATGCCTCAACCTTTTCCCACCCCAGAGGAAGCATTTGTAAAGGTAAGAGGTCAGTTCATTCTCTGTGCACATTTCAGTTCTTGGCTTTTGTTTCTCATCTTGGTCTGTGCCCCCAAAGGGTTTGATTCTGTTTTTATGCATATAGGTGTCTCATCATTCTCATATATAGATATATATTTTATATGTAATATAAAAGATGGGAGCTAACCAATATGAATGAAAGAGGAGACATAAGGGAATACTGCCCTTTGTGTAAAGCAAGAGCACCACTATGACCTAGTAAATTATTTGCTATCTTTGCTTCCTGTAAGCAGAGTCAGGATGAGCTCTACCCTGACATCTGGTGGTGAGCTGTGGAAAAGGACTTCAGGGGCTGATCTCATTTGCATGAACACACCCACCCTACCTTACATCAGGGACTGCCTGCCCAAATGGTCACTTTGGCTGCTGTGGGTTCCCCAGTGTTTCTGTTATTGGAGCAGGAAGAATAGTGTTACCCTGATTATATGAATCAAGGACTGTGGAACTGTTTTATGACAGAGAGACTCGCCATCAACTAAGTAGCACTCCATAGACAAGGGATATGGGTTCCACAACCCAGTGAATTGAGAGAGAGAGAGGGAGAGGTTGGGTATTTGTGTCTGGTGAGAGGTTCCTTCTGAGGGCCTGAAACATCAACTACATCCTCTCCCCTCTGGAATATCAGAGCTAATTTTGATTCCATCAGAAGTCTAGTTATAGGCTGCTGAGCTGAATTCACTTGGAGCCAATAGTGCACCAGCACTGAGGCTCCCCTACTACAAGCTGGAATCACTAAAGAGCTGAAATCACCGAGTGCTGTGTTAAGTAGTTGGGGGCCTGAAGATATATTGCTCAGTGGCTGGTGGAGCAGAGCAGTTTGTGGGATGGCTGGTGGAGCAGCTAGGAGAGCAGTTTATGGGATGGCTAGTGAACTGGAGCGGCTGGTAGAGTGGCTTATGGGATGGCTGGTGGAGTGCAGCAGAGCAGAGCGGAGCAGCTCGTAGGATGGCTGGAACCCCACGGAGAGGGGGGTGGCAGTCGGCCTCAGACCATGTAAAGTGCCCCTTAATATTCTTGTCCCCCTCTGCCTCCATTTCCACCCAGGCTGGGAGGTTAAACTCTGCAGATAAACTTTTGAACTCGGGGGCTGCACTGACCAGGGACAGAGACTTTTGGGTTGTTGGACTCTTGGGACTTTGAGGGATTTTTGGGTTGCTGGACTTAAGACCCTGAGGGGAAAAGGACACTGCCAAACTTACTTGGAGGTGGGTCTTTGCTCATGATTTGTGTTATGAATCCTGTTTGTGATGTTTCCTCAACATAATGCCACATTGTTTTATTCTTTTATTAAAAGGATTTTGCTACACTCAGTCCCCCTGCTTGCGAGAGGGGAAGTATTGCCTCTTAGAGGTGCCCAGGGGGTGGTATGTAATTGTCCCAGGTCACTGGGTGGGGACTCAAGCTGGTTTTGCCTTCTGTTATTGAAACAGAACTCCTAGATGCTGAATCTGGCCCTTGTTGCTGCCAACTCAGACGGGCAGAAGGGTTACACTTAGTAATTTTGGTCCTGATAGTACTTTAAAAAGTATGATCCTTTGTTTTTTTCATGCACATAAAATAAATATAGGACCATATCTGCCATTTAAACTTCACTCCTGCAAAACTCACTAATGTTGGTGTTGGTTGCATTCACAAACGGGGGGCAATACAGTATAAGGGGTACATATGCCAGTACTGAAAGACCTACAGCCTTCTCACAAGACACACAAAATTACTTAAAGTGGAAACTGCAAAAATTCAGAAGATTCTATTTAAGAAATGCTAGGGCCTGCCCCCACCCCCACAAACACGCACAAATAGAAAAATGAAACCCACTAACCAGATTCCTGATGCTTGATAATTTATAAATTCACAAGCCAAAAAGAGAAATTAAACAGGCTTGGCCACTCCATAATGGTATATTATGGGTTTGTAACAAGGTTCATAGATATTAAAAGTTAATGGTATAAATTGGTTATTTTAAGTTAATCTTGATTTGTTTCCAAGATTCTGCATATCAAAGGTTGTACTTGAATGTCCATTACTTTGGCTCAGAAAGACACATTTCTGCATGTATTGTTTGGAATGGAATCAGTTTTCATCAGTGGAAGAAGGACCGGTTGTTATTTAGGGTCACATGGTTATCGAGGGTGGTGCAAATAGGGAAATTAAAAGATGCAGCCAAGATAACTTATTTGATAGGTTATTTTGGGAAGAAGGATGAGAGTATGTTCCTGGATAAAGTAGGAGGCTTTTGGAATATGTTGACTTATTAGCTGGTAGAGTTAAATTTTCCATTTGATAATTTGATGTTTCTGACTGGCAGTTAATTTATTGGCATATTTGTATTTAATGCTGCTGAGTAGTTGTCATTAGTGGAGGTTTAATTATTGTTATCATGCTCAGAGCTTCTGTATGGTTGTTCCTATCCTAAATAAGATAATCATACTTCCTCATCTGTTAATGAAATTTTGGAATATATCTTATTAACTTCTCGTGGTTGTGGTTTACTTTGTGCATTCATTCAGCTTGGTAATGAAACTAGACAGGTCAATTTAACTCTGTTTATAATCTGCACACCTATTCTTTTCTTGTGCACTAGCACAATGCCGTTCTTGGTTTCCAAAATTGCAAAAGAACATTTAAATTTAAAAATACCTCTTTATATTTAAATTAAACTAAAACTTTTTAAAATTTGTGGACACGTCTATTACTAGATTTCATAATATGTTAAGTGTTTTGCACATTACTTTGGGTCTTAAATCTGTCTAGATAGTGCATGCTGCCTTGCCCTTACTAGAATATCAGAGCATCACACTAGTAAATGACGATCCCTTGATGTCTCTTTAACATCTACTAAAAGCTGTTGGCAGAACTGTAGTAGAATATGGGATCTTCAATGTCCTCTTGTGTTTAATCATAATAAGAATGTGGTGGCCTTACCTAAATATAAGGTGTATTAGTTTGGGGGTCGGGGTTGGGGGGTTAATAGCTACCTTACAGGGATGTTAGGCTTAACCTACCGATATTTGCAAAGTGCTTATAAATTTTCAGAAGGGCATTATACACATGCAAATTGGTACTTTATAGTAAACATAGACATTACTCTGCTTTTTTACATGGCTGCAATATTCTAGTTTTAAAAGGGGCTTGTCCAGAGCATATATTATGTATTTTAACTACTCATTGTATTGAGACTAATTGTAAACCTTGTATGGAATTTTTTTATTCTGGGCTTAGTGGGCCCAATCCTATTTCCACTGAAGTTGATGTAAGTTTCAGTATGGTGGCTTATGTAATGAAGTGGCTGTCTGTGCAGGAGCATATGAGCCATGAGGGCGCTGAAGCAGCAGGCAGAGTCTGAATGTTTACCTACTCTGTACCCAGCCACTGGATGGTAACACTTCGTTTCATGTCTCTTCTATTCTCATGTAGTTGCCCTGTGCAAAGACCATTTACTAGGTCTTTGTGATGGTTGAGAACTTCACCTTTTGTGCCTGGAAGTGGTCTGGTTCAGCTGAAGCTCTGACAATATATTTAGACTGATGTATGTACTGAAATGTGTTTCTTTTCCCTATATTTTCTGTTGTGACATTTATTATCTATTGATTTGAACAGCTCATGAGAAACTGAAGGAGTTAAAACTGGGCTCTCTCTACATTGTTTTTAACATCACTATACAGGAAAATTCTACCCAATTTAATCTATTTGTTTCAAAATAAAGCAAGTAGGCAAAAATTGATGAAACAATGAGAAATATGACTTGACAAAATAGTAAAAAACATAAATCTGCCCAGCCACCTAAAAGACCCAATCTTCTGATAAATATGGAACAAATCTACTCCAGAAATCAAAGTATCTGAATATATAAACAAATAGCAAATTAAAGTATTATATTAAATAAGTGAGGTTACAGATATACTTATTCCTATACATCAATTTCTTCTGTTTTTAAAAGCACCAGAGAATCAGCCACGATGCTTGGGTGGCTATAAAAGGGTTAAATAATATCTCCAGTGAAGACAATACTATGCTGTGCCAGTTGCTCATGCTTCAGAACAGCTTATTCTGCAGCATAAGCACCGAGTGTACTCCGCTGCTCACACTCGGTACGTGCTGTGATGACTAACAACGTTCCTACATCTCCAGTGTAGGCAGGAACCATTTTGTGCCAGGCCACACGCTCATTAGATAACTAGCAGCAAGCCATAGCTGCTGAACACATGATGACTGACTGCTACAGTACTTGAAAGATGTAATCCTCCTTCTTCCTGGCGTTATTTTAAATGTAGAAGTCCATATTCCAAAAAAATATCTTGTTCATCTAACTAAAACCAAACCTCCTGTTGCATCTCAATATGCAGGCATGAAATTAAATAAACTATAAAAGAATGTTTCTAGGAGCTGTGCAGCAGCTATATATCACCGTGATGTAAACATCACTAAATACATTTTAATGTTGTTCAGAACAACAAACTAACAAAAGCAAAGTATTTAAACAAATACTCGAGGACAGGTTCTCACATCAAACACCACCTTCGTAATTGTGCCCTAGCTGGCAGTTTAATTAGGTCATAATTAAGAGACTGTCCCCTCTCTGACTGCACATTTTCTCCCTGCCTCACAGATGGGGAGTTGAAAATCAGCTGCCTCTACAGCAATGTAGAGCAAGAGCAAGGTGAGGTAGAAACATGGAGTCCCCTTCCAGACTCAGGAGCAATCTTTTAAGGCAGTTTCCCGGGAGAAGCAGCAGATGGGAAAAGGCCAGGTAGCATGGCTCTATTGGACACTGGCTGTCAGGGAGGAATAAAAGGGGGCAGATCTAGTATGGAGGAACAGGGCATCTCTGTGGATAGCCTTTTGCCAGTAACTCAGATCTGCAGTCTGGCTGCAAACACCTGCGTATACAATGGCATTGCAGGAGCCAACCATCCCTTTCATTAAAAGACCTGGGAAAACTGCAAGGAGAGTCTGTTTTCCTCCCCTGCCCCTCTCAAGCTGTACCCCATGGATTTTTTCCCCCATCAGAAGGGGCAATTTCCACCCCTCCTGTGAACTTTTAGCAATGCAATGTGTATACTACAATCTTCAAATATTTAACTACAAGAAGGAGCTGCATAAATCAGTTCATATACAAATATCCAGCCATGAGAAAAATGCTTGAAGTAACCAGCAGTGGGCATGAATAAAAAACCCCTCTGAAGATATCATAAAGCTGCGGCTGCTGTGTTGGGGAAGATGCAGATTGCTGCACTTGCACTACCTCTCATTCAGCAGAATCCGTAATAAGGGGGCATGGTGTGTGCAAGGGTACAGCCAGGTTTTCTGAATGTGCTTGTACTTTGAGATTAAACTCTCACCATCTCTCCACCATTTTTGGTTATATACTTAGGCATATGTAGCAACACTTCCATTTATCCACACTGAGGTGCAGATTTCTGCTGAAAGGTTATTGCAGCTCACAATGGGCTAACATACTAAGTTGTCTGCTTGCTCATTCCCTCCTCAACAGATAAGTAGAGGACTTCAGTTTCAAGGGCTGCAAATACAAAATTAAACACATTAAAAAAAAATTAAAGCAATGTAAAATTCCAGAAAGGTAACATTAAAAGGAGAGTCCTTGTTTTGTTGGTAAATTATATGTTTGGTGCAGAAAACAATTTTTTATTAATTCTCCCCCTTAAGGAAGAAAAAAATATTAGGGCTGTCAATGACAGTTAACTCAAGTGATTTACTCAAAATAATTAACTAGATAAAAAAATTAATCGCCATTTTAATCACACTGTTAAACAATAATAGAATACCAAATTAAATTCATTACAAATATTTTGCATGTTTTTCTATATTTTTAAATATATTGATTTCAGTTACGACACAGAATACATATACAGTGCTCACTTTATTATTTTTATTAAATATTTGCACTGTAAAAAAGATAGATTGTATTTTGCAATTCACCTCACACAAGTAATGTACTGCAATATCTTTATTGTTAAAGTCCAACTTACAAATGTAGAATTATATTTTTTTTACATAACTGCACTCAAACAAAACAATGTAAAATTTTAGAGCCTACAAGTCCACTCAGTCCTACTTCTTGTTCAGCCAATCGCTTAAACAAACAAGTTTGTTTACATTTATGGACAATAGTGCTGCCTGCTTCTAATTTATGTCACTTGAAAGTGAGAACAAACATTCACATAGCACTGTTGTAGCCAGAGTTGCAAGGTATTTACCTGCCGGATAAGCTAAACATTTGTATCCTCCTTCATGCTTCAATTTGTAGATTGTACTACCTTTTGTTTCTTTTTTACAGTGCAAAATACTTGTAATAAAAAATAATATAAAGTAAGCACTGTGCACATTGTATTCTGTGTTGTAATTGAAATCAATACATTTGAAAATGTAGAAAAACATGCATAAATATTTGTAATAAATTTAAATTGGTATTGTTTAACAGTGTGATTAAAACTGCAATTAATCACAATTAGTTTTTAAATCTCGCAATTAATTGCAATTCCTTTTTTAATCATGTGTGTATGTGTGTGATTATAGACACTTAGCCCCCCCAACCTGCTGTATAACTCTGAAAAATATACTAGGCTTCAGATAGTGAAGGACTCATTTAGGCCCTAATCTTGCAAACACTTATGCAAGTGTTTTGACATTAGTGTTAATTAATTTTATCACAAAACATTGTATCAGTCCCTTTATTCCCTTCATACGTAGGGACCTAATTTTGTTGTCTTTGTTCAGGAAAAATTCCTATAAGGATGTCTGCTCTCAGTTATTTGTATTACAGTAGTACCTAAGGACCTCAACCAAGCCTGGGACCCATTATGTTAGGCACTGTACGAACAGAATAAGGAAGACATTGCTCAGAGCAGCTTGGTCTAAATAGACCAAACAAAGGGCTTGGGGTGAGAGAAGGATATATCATACAAGTAGAGTGGAAAATGTTATGGGGTGAGGGGAGTGTTAGCAAATGTCATGATAGTTCCATTAAAAAAAAATATTAAAATATTTTGAATGGGGGAGAGAATTAGGTGAAAAGAGAAATGTAAGGTACAGTGGATATTAAAGTAAGAGGGAAAAGAAGAAGGGGAACACAGAGGGAAGGTGGAGTGAGGATGAAGTGAAGGATAGGCAGAAGGGCTTCTGAAAATGATCCAGGGGTTATAGTGGATCACAAATTGAATGAGTCAACAATGGCATACAGTTGCAAAACAGGCTGATATCTTACTCTACTCAGCACTGGTGAGACCTCAGCTAGAGTAATGTGTCTGGTTTTGGATGCCACACTTTTAAGAAAGATATAGACAAACTGGAGAAAGTCCAGAGGAGAGCCACAAAAACGATAAAGGATTAGAAAACCTGACTTGAAAAGACTGAGGAGGGGACATAGAAGTCTTCAAATATGTTAAGGGCTGTTATAAAGAGGATGGTTGATCAATGGTTCTATACATCCACTTAAGGTATGACTAGAAGTAACCAGCATAATCTGCAGCAAAGGACATTTAGGGTAGATATTAGGAAAAAAAACTTTCTAACTACAGAAATAGTTAAGCACTGGCATAGGCTTCCAAGGGAGGTTGTGGAATCCCTGTCATTGGAGGTTTTGAAGAACAGGTTGGAGAAACACCTGTCAAGGATGGTCTATACTTGGTCCTGCCTGAATGCAGGGGGCCAGGCTAGATGACCTCTTCAGGTCCCTTCCAGTCCTACATTCCTATGATTTTCTGACTGTCAGAGTAGTAGCAAGCAGGTAGTCAGAGGGGAGAGAATGTCTTGAGCGGTTAATACACACAAAAAATTTGGATGCTGCTGACATCATCAGAGTTCAGGGGTCCTGGAATAATTTGTATAGTGGGAGTGCTGAGATCCATTGAACCAAACTGTAAACCCTGTGTATAATGGAAACTACTTCAAACCAGGGGTGCAGCAGCCCCTAGTTCCAGCACCTATTTCAGAGCCTGCAAGTGATTTCCTTTATTGTTCTGGCTGGTTCTTTCTAGCTGTTTTTGTCACTGAGCTAATGTGGCTGGAGTGGAGAGAGGGGTGGGGCCACATGAGTCTTGAGGCCCTCCACTATCCAATTCTGATTCTGAGGATACTGTGGAAGGGTAAACAGAACAGTGTCTCTGCTTCCCCCTGCTCCATTGGTATAGCTTTATCTGCTTCAGCATGAATGCTCTCCTACTAAGATTGATTTATATGTGAAGGCTGAACTGAATTGCTGATGCAAAAGAGACATGTCTTGGTAAGAATTGGCCCCTAATGTCAACATTGCAAAAGTAACCATCACATCTGGCACCTATTGGGATTTTTGCTGGCAGTGTCACTGACCAGGCCAATGAAGAAAACCATACGAATTGCACTTGCCTCTAAATGTGGCCTTTGTCGGTGCTGAAGTATGTTGAAGGTGCATTGTGGGAGAAATGTATGCTACTGCAGAATGTGCAGGAGCAGGATATGGCACAAAATTGCTTTTACCAGGCCCAATCTTGCAGTACTTAATTAAATGAGTCTTCCACTCACTTGAACCAGGTAACTAAACTTGTAAACTAATTATTTTAATAAATATTAAATTGGATATACATAACTAAAAGAAAGTAACTGACCCAGGGTTTCACTGGCAATGTTTCTGATCCTGCAGACACTTGAACTTTTTGTGCAGTTGAATACTCCTGCTGAACTGAGTAGGAGTACTCAACTGCATGAAGTTACGCTTATGCACACAGTTACATGCATGATTGAAACCTAAATCTTAATACCATGTTCAACATGATGCATCATTTGATATAGGCTTGAGCTTACTATCTCTGCTTCCAAAACTTCTGTTGAAGTTAGTGGGGCTTCTGGATATTTATGGATTTCAGACTTGTGCCATAATATGTAACTTAAACAAATTTAAGATGCATTGATATTTAGGAACATTAACAAAAGTGTAGTAAGTGCTCAAACATTTTTTCCATTCCTTTATAATGGAAGTTTTGCCTAAGCATAGCCTACAGGTGCTGGCATTTGTTTGGAGAATTTTTGAATGACTTTCGGTTACTCCACAGCCTGAACGGCATGTTGACAGACTCCAAGAAATTGCTTCATTTATTATGATGAAAGGACAAAAGGATATGTTGGGTGTCTCATTAGTTATTTAATGTTCATGTGGCCTGCCAAGATAAATACAGAGAGTTAGGACAAAATCAGGAGCACTTTCTAGTCACTTAAAGTAATTAGCAACAAAGAGTCCTGTGGCACCTTATAGACTAACAGATGTATTGGAACATAAGCTTTCGTTGGTGAATACCCACTTCGTTGGATGCATCCGACGAAGTAAGCTTATGCTCCAATACATCTGTTAATCTATAAGGTGCCACAGGACTCTTTGTCGCGTTTTACAGATCCAGACTAACATAGCTACCCCTCTGATACTTAAAGTCATTAGCTGAACATGTGTTACTCCTAAATGTTGTTCATGGTCTTAAAAATATTGTGTTTTATTTTGGAAGATGTCTTTATTGTTTAACTTCATAGAAAGGATTACTACTTAGTATTGTCATTGAAGCAAAGGTAGCACTTGCATTAGCAAAATAGGAGGACTGTTTGCATAGGTTCAGTGGTTCATTTTTTAAAATATTAAACATACTTTGGAAACTTGAATGATCAATATTTTATTGCATGCTTATTTCATTTTAAATTTCTGCATGCTTTTAAACTGGCTTCAGGCTAGTTAGGTTGTATCATCTGCTTGCCAGCCAAAGAAGAGAATCATGAACAAAAATACCATACATCAAGGAGAGCCTGTATGAATTGCCACTTGTTTTTAACAGTTGTTAAAGCCAGCATAATGAGCTACTGATGCTTTTTCTATTGAGGAAGTTGTGGAGAAACAATTTAAATGTGATATTTAATATTTAGGTGCATGCTATCCGATATTAGAATTAAACCAGAACAGTAAGAGACTGAAAGTACCAAATACTGAAGTCTTAATTGACCACAGGTCAAAAACCGCTCATGAAGATTTTATACTGCAGACTCTTCAAGTTTTGCTCACAGGTCCTAAATTGATATGGAGAGACTACCCTCTAGTGGCCAGATAGAGTATTTCACTCTCCGGTCACTTATTTCTATGCTTTACAGGAAGAAAAATTATGCATGCTGCAGCCCAATATCTAGAAGTGTTTGTAATAAGCATGAAATTGAATTGAAGTGAGATAAGGTAGGCCTTTTCTCACTTAACACCTTCGCCACTCCTGGGGATAGCTTTCACTTAGCTTTGCTTATGCTAAATGTGAGTTTTCCCAAGATGAGGCAGAGGCAGTGAGACACAGGTCCTCTTGTTCAATCTTGGTGCTTCGGGTTTTTTAATGTGAAATAATCTTTACATATCCAAAAAAAGAAAGAAAGCATTTAGTTAACTATGTTCCAACTCTTTCCAGCAGCAGATTCTTTAAGTATTTTCATGTGTTAGTCAAGGTGTCTATGGAAATTTTTTTTAACCAAAGGGTATTGCCTTTGCTAGTTGGTTATCAAAATTCCCCTTGGGGAAGAAAATTCCATTTTATATAAAATATGTATCTGGAATAATTTGATTTCACTGTATATCTCATACCTCTCCTTTGAAAGAATAAAGAACACCATACATTTTGCCCCTTGGATACCTAATTATCCTGTTCATGCTTACATTTGTTCTTCCTGTCTGGAGTTCCAGCACTGTTTGGTCTGTGTATTTCTTGGCACATCTCTGCTTCAGGGACAGATGATAATAGTTTATTCTGTTCCGTGTGTCTTTCACCTCTGAACACTTATTTTAATATGCTATCAACTGATGTCAACCATAATGGGATGAATATATATAAAATGCATATTTCCCTAGTAAATGTTAAAATGTTTCCTAAACACTGACACGGGTAGCTTCCATTCTGCACATTATTTAAGGCGATTTGATATTTCCAAACACTGCACTAGTGCGATTCATTCAATGGAATGTGCTAACGAACGGGGCAGATACTAGAATAAAAGCCGTGTGTTTTCAGTAATATGGATGTGTAAAGTATTTAAAACCAATTCTTAAAGAGCATGCAGTTAAGTCAGTGAAGCTGGGATTTAGATGGACAATGTCTTCTTTCTTGGGCAACGTGGTGAAATCCAAAGTAAAACTGGATCTAGGATTTAGCTTCCACTTTTTTCTAATGGAATTCTGAAGATTATTTTCCACTAGGAGTTCAAATACTTCTTGCCTGCATTAGTCTCCCTGCCTAAGTCGCTTGTGCGCTGTGGAAGTCGATTGCTTTTCCACCCTTCCCTCATTGCACAGGCATCTGGCCATGAGGATCTTGGTCTTGCACAATACGCTTCCTTTTTCTTCCTGTTTTATATGGTGCTTCGGTGCTTTTATCGGGGGTTAAAAATAACGTACGCTCTCTTTCTGCCTACTCTTTTCAAAAGAGTAGATCAATTTAGGGCCCGCCCCTGTAATCTACTCGCGGGAGCAATTGCTGCTGCACCGGGGCCTCCTTCCCGTGAAACCATGTCGGGAAATAAATCCGTGGGGTGTATTTTGTGTATGTTGGAGCCAGCTCTTGAGTGCCACCATTATGAACAATTCTGCATTCTGTTTTCTATTTAAAAAAACCAGATCGGACTTCTTTCAGTGAAACCAAGCGTCAGGGAGCAAACCCGGGCAGTAGAACATCAAAGGGAAGAGTGGGCGGGGGGGGAAGGGGGGGGGGAAGATCTGTGTGTGTCTTGGTATCGAACGGAATGCACCGTGTTTCCTTGCTGGGGACAAAGTCATGCAATGAAGAGACGAGGTCGGGTGAAAGGCTCTGGGGGGCATGTGTCACACACATCCACCCCTCTCTGTTAATTGACCCCTCGGAGCGTGGCTGAGAGCTGGATCTCAGTGGGTTAAAATGGGGCACCCCTTAGCCTTTTTTTGCCTTTACCCCCGTGTCTACGGCGCCTTGCTCCCCAGGAGGCAGGTGCGGGGCAAAGCCTGGGCTCACGCCGCAGGGAACGGGTGCTAGGGCGGGGGATGCCCAACAGCGAACAGCTGCCGAAAGTCCTCCTGTGCTGGACGAGGCGTAAGGCTGCCTGGCCCAGGCGGCCGGTGCCGGCGCAGGTGGGTGCCGGTGCCCGTCCCCACCCCGCGCAAAGCTCAGCAAGTCGCTGCGCAGGGGCGTCTGAGCGCCCGAAAAGCCGGGAGGGAGGGGAAGGCAGAAGGGGGGAGGTGGCGGGCGCATGCGCTCCGCGTGGCCGTGCCATATTGGAATGAGGCGGCGAGCGGAGCGCCGGAGAGCCCGAGCCCCGGCAGCTAGCGGCGCAGGGCTGGAAAAACTCGCCGCAGGTAAGGCGGGCGCCGGCCGAGCCCCCCCGCGCGCGGAGCGGGGCCGGCCGCAGCTGCTGGGCGCGTTTTGCCGGCCGCTTGCGGGCCCCGCCGGCTTTTTCTCGCCTCCCGAAGTTTTGCTGCGGGAGGCGGCCAGGCAGGGCGGCAGGCGCAGCGCAGGGAGGAGGGAGCGGCGAGCGCGGCTCCCGGAGAGATGCGCGGGCCGGAGAGGGGCCGCTGCGGATGCGCCAGCCCCGCGCGCAGCGGGCGGCCCCGCAACTCCCCGCAAAAGTCGCCGCGCGCACGGGCGCGCCGGCCGCAGGGGAGGGGGACTGGGGAGCCGGCTGAAGCTCCAGAGGAGGCGACCGGCAGCGCGCCCCTTGGCGAAGGGAGACCGCGCCGCGGGGGCGGCTGCCGCTTGCCAAAGTTCCCCCTCGGGGTTGGGGCTGTGCTTGTTCTCTGCCCCGGCCTCGCGCGGGGAGCCTTCCATGCGGGGGCTGGGTCTCTCCGCTGCTGCCCGGCCACTCTCACCTAAAGCCCTGGCCCTATTTCTGCTCTGCAGACTGGGGGGCGCGAGAAGGCTGGCGGGGGGCTCAGTCCCGCTGGAGGTAATTACCCCCCCCCCGCACACTCTAACTTTGTGCGGCGGTGTGTTTTTAGTTCAGCCTGAACTCAGGTAGTTTGTCCCCCTTCTGCTCGTTCCAAATAATTAAGTTAGATAATTAAAAACGTGATCTGTCCTAGTTGTCCCACTCCTTCCCCCCCGACAAAATGGTGTGTGAAAGGGGCTCTTTAAATGCGGAGATATTTTGATACCCCGCCCCACCCCCTGAAGAACAGCAGTGCAATATGCCGTGGGGCCGCGCTGTTCATGTGTCTTACAGTCGGCTAGTGCATCGCTCCCGGGCTGAGACGAGTTCCACGGGGATCAGTGGGCACTGCCCCACACCGTGAATTGGCCTTTAAATCACTGACACGGAGGTCATTGCTTTTATTCTGTGGCGAGAGCGGCAGAAGCCGCATCTGCAGATTCCAGTTGTTTTGGTAAATGTTGTTTCAATTGCAGAGTTATATGAGGCCTCCCCTCCCCCCAGAATGTAGGAACTGCTGGCAGCTCCCTCAGGACTTTGCACTGTGTTTAAAAACAATACTGTTCTTACTGCCTTCCCATTTTATATTTTGCTGCGTCTCCCCAACCCCCTTTTCTTTCACTAACGAGATGTGCTCAAGAAAACAGGATCTTTGTTTCTTTAGGAATTCATCTGCCTTGGTAGCATATTCTACCCCTGAAGTGGTAAATCCTCCATTTGTGGCACAAGCAGTTGGTTATTGTGGAGATTATGATGCCATAGGACTCAAACTTCACTTTAGGGGAATAAGATAGAGGGACAACAAAAGTAAACTGGCGAGGAGAAAATGTGACAGAAGCACAGTTGTTCCTAAATGGGAAAGATTCTGAAAGTTTTCCATAGACAGCAGCAGCTCTTATTATCCTCCTCTCTTACCCCCCCCCCCAAAAAAAAATTCTTGTCTGGGGTATGGGAAGGAGTCTAGGGTAGAAATAGGGTAAGGAAAAGAAAAACAAGCTGGCAGTGACTGTGAGTTTTTAACAAGGTGGGCTATTAATATCCCACAAGGCCTTCCTTTAGACTACATAATAGGCCAGGGTGATGGCTGTTTAATGGTCCCATGTGGGCTTTAGTGGAATGATTACATGTACTTTGGAGAAACTTGTTGTCATCATAAAAGATTATTAAAAACAGTAACATTCATGTCTGATAGTTTTACCCACTTTGACAGTAGAATTCTAATGTAAGATGTTTTAGTGGTTTTTGTAGTGAAGAAAAAAGGCCTACATTGCTACTTCTCTTATGTCAGTTCCCTCCAGGGAGCTTGTTGCTGTCAGTAGCCTGGGAGGTTACCATAGTGAACATTTTAGTAATCCAGAATGTAAGGTGTATGATTCTGAAATCACTGGAAAAACTAAGATCTATTTTCAAGTTATAAAGATAGCTTTGTACTGCAACATACAGTAGATTTCTGGTGAATGTGGATTAGTTGGTTAGCAGCTGGCTTCTAATGACAAAGAATAAAAGTTTGTAAACTCTCCAAAAGCAGGGAATATCATTTATTGCTTGTATAGCACCTAGTACAATGGAGCCCTGACTTAGTTAAGGCCTATAGTGTTACTGCAATATAATCATTCTTTGAAGTAAAGTAAATCAGTGTAAGATGGCAGTAAATTGTGAATATTTTGAGGGATCCACTTACAGTTGATGTTCTAGCCATAATCTTTACGATTTGAAGTGTTAAATATGCATTATAAAATGATCTGCTACAGAAACACATCTGTTTGCCTCTTTCCTTAATTCCAGTTTGCTTAGGTTTTGCAAAATAATTCTATTTTGCTGTGATTGGTTTCTTGCCACTCTGGTTGGACGATGAGAATGTGATCTGTCTCTTCCAGCACCATTATTAGTGGAGTAATAGAAGAGAGACTTGAAACAACTTAGGCTTCAGTGCTTGTAAAACTGAAGGAGCTCACCTCAAACACCTTTTATGGTTTGTTTTACTTTAAAATGAAAGGGTGAGGAGAAGGCAGTTTACTAATTTTTAGTTGACTTTTTTGCTGAGTGACTTAATTTCACTGGACAGAACAGTGAAGTGTTCCATGGCCCTAAAGCTGGTGCACAGATTTCACCACAGGAAAAATACTGCAATGAATAAATAACAGAACTAGAGCGACTGACTTAGTAATTATTGATCCATCACTTTTATGCTTCTTCATTGACTTCCTACTGTTGAATTACCTTATCTGATTCTTTAAATGAACAATTGTTTAGTAGACTGCTGATTTTACAGCATGGGGAAAATAGTGTGTAAGGAAACAAGCTAGCACCTGACGGTATTCTTGGTTGGATGCTCTGATTGTTATATTCTCTGCACCTTTTCGGTGCCTTGCATCTGAGGTTTTCAAAGGGCTTTACAAAGAATTGATCCTCTCAATTGTTGCCAGTCAAGGATTTTATTAATATTTTACAGATAGTTTTTGGTGGTGGTATGTTCCTCTGCAAACCAGGGGCAGATCTAAGAATAGCAGCCTGTTTTTTTGATTTTCAGTCCCTGTGCCCTTCCATACACTCCTTTTCCAAATCCGTAGTGTTCCACTCTTGCAAGTCACTTGTCATTTCACAGCACTGCTTCTGTTTACTACATTCTGCCATAGTAACATGCTGCTATGATGCGAACATTAATACTGTCACCTTCTGGTAGCCAGACATAAGTAACCAGACTTAAAGTAATGCAGTCCAAAGGATTGGGAGCTTATTTACATGAGCATGTTCTTACTGAAGTCAGTTAAGTAAACTTACTAAAATGTGCTGTAAATGCAGGAAAAATTTAACATGGGGAAAGTATTATGTGAGGTCATATTAGAAATTCCTTCTCGCACATCTAAACATCAATCTTACTATGTAACTGAAATTCTTGTCATACGTGATCTTCCTGTATCAGTTAGCACTGCTAACAATAATTCTAACACTACAGAAGAATAGGTAGATTGTCTTGTTATCCTTCAAGTTTATTGTTTAAAACCTGAAAAGGGAAATGACCACTAGGTAGTTTTCTTTTCAGGTGCATATTTTCATAGTAAGATAACGTAAATTAATTATATACGATACAGAGGCTTTTACCTGTCATGTGTCTTCTGTTACAAGCATGCGTTTAATAAGAGAAGTTAAAATTACAGACTTGTACGGGTTATGAGGAAGTGAAGTGTTTAGACACTATACATCTAATGTAGCTATGTGGAATAGCAAACAGGGATACTACTTGATGTCTAATGGATTTTAAATATTTGCCTGGTTGTGGTTTGGAGCAGTAGCATGTTTCTGTGCTAGACTGGTGGTGGACTTCAGTTTCTTCCGTTTATTTTGTTTTTCCTCCAGAGCTGCTGGAATATGGTTGTAAAGTTAGAGAGGGACTCGACTAGTTTTAGGCCCCTAATTTAGATGTGATGGGCTTTTGTTTGTTTTCAAGGATTTTTACAAAATACAATAGATCTTAATCTAAACAAGCTTTAAGTAAAAACATAATGTTCCTGACTCTTTCTGAAGACCAACATTGTATTAATAAATAGGATCCTGAACGTGAAACTCATTAGTCCACTTTTTCCAAACTGAGTAAAGGTGAAAAGAAAATATCATTTTTTAAATTTAAATCTTTAATCTCATTTTAGTAACACAAGCGAAGATGTGCTTTTAAAACTGAGTTTCATATGACTGACAACTTAATCCGTAAGTTACTCTATTTTCACAAATATGAGACAAATATTGTAAAAATGTACAAAAGAGGTATCAAAGTGTAACTTCCATGCTTTACTGCTCAGTGAGCAATGTGGGTTCCAACGGCACAAAATATATAAAGTCTGTACTGTTCACTTCACATTAAAATGGTGTGTAAGATGCATTTTGGTCCATAAAACTGTCAGCCAAATCGAACAAAAGGGAGGGAAAATCAACGCACTTGCAGAGCAAAAGAGAAATCAATGTTCTCAAAGCACTTTTTTTTTAAAAAACAAGCTTAACTTATGATGAGTGAGGTCATAGTTCTAAAACTTACTCTGAAGCTTGCAAAGAAATATCCCTCCTGAAGTACATGACATTGAGTACTACTGTAGGAATGCTACAGTGCATTCTTAATGGCATAATTTATGGGAACCCACTATTTAAAAATTTAAAAAGTGACAATCTTTTAGACAGTGTGATCTGAGTATAGGTCAGAACCAGAATTTCCTGAATTTTAATTTCATCTTTAGCAATGACTCTCTATGTGGCACTGTGAAGCTGCTTATTTCCTGTCTATTTCAACATATGTAATATTAGGGCTATGCTCATATGATTAATGTGTGGATTAGTGTTTGTGAAACACTTTGAAGTTGTAAAGTGCAATATAAGTGCTAAGCGGTGGTAACTTTATACTTCACTGTTTATTTTTTTCACTACTGAAGTAATACCTAGAGTCACCAATCAGGATTGCAGGGCACTGTGCTAGGCACAGTACAGACAAAACTTAAAAAATAATCCCTGCAAAGAGTGACTGGCAATGTGACTGTTAGTATACAGCAACAAGAGAGCATGATCAAGGCTTGCAAGAATTGAATCTTTCTAAAGTGTACTTTAAAAACACTAAGATTTCAGCTTTCTCAAGCCTTATGTATTTATTGATAATTAACATAGCTGTGTGTACGGCCGCTAACTTTCTGCTGCAGTGAGTACTGTTGGTATGTAGTGCAATGACTGCACATCAGCTTTTGAGGGATACTTTCCTCTTAGGCTAAAAAGGAGGTCCCTAAATTTTCACTCTTTAACAAAAATTTCTTATTGTAACTGCCAACTTTCGGCAGAAATAACCCTGGTAAATGAACCTGGTTGCAGCTAATTGGTTATTAACACTATAACTAGCAACTGACTAGTATAAATCTTAACAATTTGTGGGGGTTAAATGGACCATAAGCAGTCCTTTGCTCTCTGTTTGGGTCACCCTTGGCAAGAACTTGCTGGTATTCATAGTCACTGTTAGTACTACTGCGCCACTTCATTTATAGTGGTTTGGTTTTATTTGCTATTACATTTTTAGGACATTCTTTTTCACTACAGAAACAACCTCCTTTCTTCAGAGACATCAGTTAGAAGGGATTTTCCTTTATAAGAAAGAGATGAATCTGATGTTATCTGGAAAGGATGTGGCTATCAAACCAACTTTATATTCTGTGTGTGTGCGCAGATGCAAGGTGGAAAAGAGAGAGAGATCTTGGCTTTTAGAACTAAATCCTATGCAGTGCTGAGCATTCTCGTCTCCCATTTTAGTTGATAGGAATTGAGGGCTCTCAGTGTGCCTCAAGAGCACCTATCTTGGAGGATTGGGTCTTCGGTGTGAAAATAAGAGTAGAAATTGTGGAATTTGGTAGAAAAAAATCCAGCAGGCTCTTGATGTTTGTGTCATTACTATTATTTTCCAGGAGTGGAGGTGAGTGAAGCAGGAATGCTGCAGTAGATAATTTTTGGGGAACAGTGTTGAATTAATGTAATCTCAAGACTTCCCTTCTTTTGGGAACAGAAGTGAATTCTGTAAATGGCATGTTCAGAATGCAATTGAGTTGGAAAGTGAAGACACTTTCCCATAATGTTGTCATGCACCGTCATAACTGATGTCATGTTTCACTCCAGAGGTGGTTGTTTCTCAGCTTTGGGTTCAGTAGTTTTTCAGTGTGTGTAATGTCAATTTCTAAGTGTCCTTTGGGATTTGAGGTGTCAAATGTAAGATTTTTTTTATTCTCTAAAAAGAGCTTGAATGCATAGCGATAAAGTGTCCTCCTAAGAGAAATATTTATAAAGGATTATCTAGGTACTTGAAAATTGGGAGTTGAATTGTGAAGGTTCATATATGGTCCAAATTCATCCTTAGAGTAATTCCGTTAAATGCATTGCTTTTTTCATTAGAAGCAATTACAATTCATGTTTAGAAATACATTTAAGGGCTATTGCATTTTGGAAGCAATTTATATAAAGTTTAGTGATGGCTTAATTCAGAATTTCTGCTGGCAAGCTGCCTTACTCTGTAAAGACTTGTCTAAACTAGGGACATTTCACAAGTTTCCCAATCTTGCCAACACTGTTTCTCTTGCAGGGAGGCTGCCACTGGCTTTCATGACCAGATTTACTCTGGAAAAGGTTAGATGATACAGTGCATAAAAAACAGCTGCCTTTCTAAATTTTAACTCTTCTATATCGCAAGCCTGAGCAAAACAAATAAACACTTTCACTTTTTCTAATATCTAACTCTATGTGGCAGAATATCTAAAGGATACAAAGCCTACTGCAATAAGATATACTACATAGTTGCACACTATCTCATAAAGAACTAACCAAATACTAAGAATCTGAGAATATAAAAATAGGTGCACAACTTCTCACGAAACACTGTTGGACATGTGTGTTGCAGTTTGGCCCAATCACCTCCTCAGTATGAGATACAGCAATGTTACACAAACTTCAGCAGAGAAATAATTGAAGAAAGCAAGTGTTCATTTTATGGTTAACTCGGTTTAGTGTGACTCATGAGTGCTAAAATTGCCTAACAAATAAAACTCAGAACCAAAGTAGGAACAGTTAATCATAGAACACTAATTGGCCAGTTGGACAGGATGTGAACTCTCTTTAACTCATTAAGATTTGAGGCCTGTCTTTCCAAGTATCTCTTCCAACCTTTAAGGTGATTGTGATGGGGTCCCCTGGGGACTGCTGTGCCCCCTAAACTCTCCAGCCTGGGCTGTCTCTCACAATGCCTTACTAGTGACGAGCAGCAAACCCTCTAGAAGCTGTTATCACTCAGCACAACAGCATGTGGCACCCCACACTCACCTAGATTGTATGAATGCTCCCAGAACCACTCATGAATCAGGCAGGGAAAGGCACTAGCCAAATCCCCGCAGCTCCCAGCACTGTACCTCAGGGGGCAGTGCAAATTTAGTAATTGGTTTGCCACTTCATCTATGGAAAGAGGTTATACACCAGCCTTTGTAAACCTGAGCAGTTTTATCGCACACTTCGTACAAACTCACTGGTAAAGGTAAACAGTTAAAGAAGTTTGATAAAAGATTACAAGTAATAGGCAAAAAGTCAGAGTTAGTTACCAAAATAAAATATAAGCACACAGTCTAAACTCTCAACCCTGTTACACTGGGCAGTATCTAGATAATCAATTTTTCTCACCCTACTGGATATTGGGCTCCTTAATATAGATTTGTCCCTTAAATCTTGGCCAGTCTCCTCTATTGGAATCTCAAGTCTTCAGTGTTCTTGTTGCTTTCAGCATAGTGCGGACAGAAGAAAAGCGAAGCATGGGCCTGTTGTGTTCTGTTTTATAGCCTCAGTCCCATGTGCTTGGGGAACACACAAGTCCAGGCATGTCTGGTGGGCATTACTGAGTCTTTAGGCTAGCTTGACCAATTCCCCTGGTGCGGCCTCCTGCAGGTGAGTCACCGAATTGTAGCTCCATTGCTGGACAATGGTTGTTTGACACCCTGCCTGGGCATTGGTTACTGTCCTTGCTGTTGCCTCTGGGGAGCTGATATCTGTCTGTCTGATTCCCCAAAATACAGCATGTTTAGTGACAACTATTACAACAGAATTCTCAAAGCTTCATTTACATGAATGATATACATATATGGGTAGAAAAATGTCTTTCAGCAAATCAGGAGTACTTGTGACACCTTAAAGACTAACAAATGTATTGAAATAAATTTGTTAGTCTCTAAAGTGCCACAAGTACTCCTGTTCTTTTTGCGGATACAGACTAACACAGCTGCTACTCTGAAACCTTTCAGCAGATCGTAACCTTTCCCCTGATACCTTACAAAGCATTCTTTATATGTAAGATCATGATTATATAAAAATGAGGAAAATGGGGGTTAGAGGATGCTCCCCAAGGTATAGAAAGTTACAGTGATATATTTATTTTTTGTTCCTGCTGCCTTTCAAATCTGATGCAACAAAGTTATTGGTGTGGTGCTTTGGTCTATCATCCCAACAAATTGCCTTGAGCCCCCCAGAGCAGGTTACTGCTTCTGTAGTATTGGTACTGTAGAATGTAGATATTAAAAGTCACAGTTTCACTTAATTGTTTCACTTGGCAAATGCAAAAACATTGGCTTATAACAATTGTATACAAACTATATACTGTATCTATGGCAAAAATATCATCATGGAATGTTTCCAAATGGTCATCTCTTCAGAAAGTGAAACTAATAAATTGGACTGCTTCAGGGAATTTTCCAAATGTATTTCAGAGTCCATAGACTGCTGGTCTAGGAATTCAGAATCAGCTCCTGTAGAGGGATAAGTACATCCAGTCATGAAGGAAAAAAACCTTACTTCTGAGAAATTGGATTTTGGTGTACTGTTGAATATTTTCTGCTCTCTACTTAACTCTTCTCAAACTCTTACTTTTATAGTGGGCCCAAGGGTTCTCACAACAATTTTTTGGCGGCCTCGGAGTGCAGCCGCCAACTCTCACTGGTGGCTGCACTGACACTTTTTCCTAAAATACTTAATTAACTTTAGGAAAAACAATTAAGTATGCACAGATACACATCCAAATCATTGTAATTTATATTTGTAGGGTTTTTTTTTTTTTGTCAGACTCAATAATAAAAATAATGCTGCCTCCCCATTCGGGAGTGATATTTGTATTAGGGCTGTCAAGCAATTAAAAAAAATAATTGTGCTGTTAAACAATAACAGAATACCATTTATTTAAATATTTTGGATGTTTTCTACATTTTCAAATATATTGATTTCCATTACAACACAGAATACAAAAT
Organism: Gopherus flavomarginatus; assembly: GCF_025201925.1. Taxonomy (NCBI): domain Eukaryota; kingdom Metazoa; phylum Chordata; order Testudines; family Testudinidae; genus Gopherus; species Gopherus flavomarginatus. The sequence continues at coordinate 43,412,957 of NC_066622.1, forward strand.
GTACAGTACTCACTTTATATTTTTTATTACAAATATTTGCATTGTAAAACAAAAGAGTATTTTTCAGTTCATGTAGTGCAATCTCTTTATTATGGAAGTTGACCTTACAAATGTAGAATTATGTAAAAAAAAAACTGCGCTCAAAAACAAAACAACGTAAAACTTTAGAGCCTACAAGTCCACTCAGTCCTACTTCTTGTTCAGCCAATGACTCAGAAAAACAAGTTTGTTTACATTTGCAGAATATAATGCTGCCTACTTCTTGTTTACAGTGTAAACTGAAAGTGAGAACAATGTTTTCATTGCACTGTTATAGCCAACATCACAAGATATTTACATGCCAGATGCACAGCTGGGGACTGGAACTGTATGGCCGAAGCCAGGGATCAGAGTCCGCACACTTGGAGCTGTGGGTCAGCACCCTGGGCCAGTGCCTGCTGCCACATGGCCAGAAACCAGGTCTGCGTGGCTAGAGCCAGGAGTCAGCGCCTCCCACTTGGTGACTGGAGCTTGCGCTCGCTGCTGCACGGCCAGGGCTGGGGTCGGCACCCGTGGCCAGAGCCAGGGAACAGAGCTGTAGATTGGTGCCTGCTGCCCTGTACCTGGAGCGGGGATCAGCGCCAGGGGCTGGGGCCATATGGCCAGAACTAGGGGCCAGAGGCCGACTGCAGCTCTGCGGATGAAGCCGAGGGTTGGCATCCAAAGCCCCGCGGTTGGAGCCTGCAGCTGTGGGTTGTCTGCATCTGGGGCCAGCGTCCGCCACTGTGCAACCAGAGCTTGGGTCTGGAACTGGGGGCCACTGCCTGCTGTCATGAAGCTGGAACCAGGGCCCGGAGGCTGAAGCCCTGCAGCCCGCGCCAGGGGTGTCAGTATCCACTTCCCCACAGTTGGAGCTTGGGGTTGCATGGCTAGGCTCCTGAAATCCCACAATTGGAGCCTGATGCCAAAATCCCCTCCTCCCAAGGTGGGTCAAGAACTCACCTTGCTCCTGCACCATTGTGCCCCACCTCTCTCCAGAGGTGGTGCAGGGTGGCGCGTCCAGGAGCACAAGGACCGGGGGAGAGGGGAGGGGAGGAAAGGGGAAGATGCTGATGCTTTGCCTGCCCCCCACCCCTGGTAGCCACATAGGCTAAAAAATACTAGGGAGAGTGTGACAGCTGTCATTGAAGAACAACTGCAGGGAGCTGAATAAAGCATTTTTTGTTTCATGTCTAGCTTTAGGCCATGTCTACACTACTACTTAAGTCAGTAAAACTTATGTTGCTCAGGGATCTGAAAAAAATCACACCCCTGAGCGACAAGTTTTGCCGGCATAAGTGGTAGTGTGCACAGCACTGTCAGCAGGAGAGCTTCTCCCACCAACATTGTTATTGCCGCTTGTTGTTGGGGGTGGTTTAATTTATGTCGATGGGAGAACTCTCTCCTGTTGCCATAGCGTGGCTAACTGAGAGCTCTCGCAGCGGCGCAGCTGCATCAGTACAGCTCTGCTGCCATAAAGTCTGTAGTGTAGACATTTGTTAATAAATGAAATAAGTTTGTGGTCTAAGCTCCATCCACAGTGGAGAGGAGTCAAGAGTGGAAGAACAATGCTATATATAGGCCTCAATTCTGCAAGGTGCTCAGCTCCTTTGTATTGTAGACTCTGAATGGGAATTCGGGGTGCTGAGCACTGAACAGGATCAGACCCATAACTGAGCACAATTGATGGTACATGTGCTGGAGAAGCTGGCACTCAGGTGATAGACTGTGTTCCCTCTCATTGTACCGAAACTTCCTAGAATAGGTGGTCTCTAAGGTATATCCGTGTTTCTTAGAGGATATGGGGGAGCCAGGAGAGCAGCTGTGCAATGGGTATTGGCCTTTAGGCTTATTCAGAAGGAAATTCAGTTTCTATTGCTGTCAGTCTCTTAATGTTCATGAGCCCATGTATTCTGTAACAAGAAATTTAGCAGATGAAGTCTAAATGGAATTAATACTGGAAAATTGTTCCCATATGCTTCTATGTGCAGAAGATTCTAAGACTGGCAACTTTTATATAAAATGAGTTTCCTGTTTGTGTTTAATTAGTAAAGGCATTCTATTTTGATGGTGGAAAGGTTGGGGTGTATTACAGAAATCCTGAGAACACCTGTTTTCTGTCCCTGTATATATTTTGGTTTGTCCTCAGACTTGATTTGATCTACTCTATTCATTTAACTTTGGTGCCTATATTTTGTTTTCAGTATAAAATGACCTCAGTCTCTGCAACCATGAAATAAAGCATCCTTGAGTTCTGCTGTGCAGCACAGAATATTTTAACTAAACACTGATTATTGGCTGCTAGAAGAGCCTGTTAAAGTGGAGCCCACGTTTACTTATTCACATTTTTACTAAACCACAATAAAAGCACCTACTCAATGCTTGACAACCATTTCAATGTACAATAAACACATCCATCAGTTACCCTGATCAAATAAGTTAGTGATAACACAAAGATAACGCATCTATCTCTCTGCACAATCCCTGTTACAATCCCACATCCCCAAGACCTCTCTCATATGAGCACAAGGATATGGGTCTTGCAGTTCAGTTAAGTTAATCATAGCAATATGTTGATATTTTAAAATCTAAGGGCCACATCTCCTATATGAAATACTCTTGCAAAATTTAGAGAGCCTAATTTGCTGCTACTTCATGTCTTCCAGTCAGTTACACCTGAGCAAAGCAAGTGTAAAATGTTACTCTAGGTTAAAGTGAAGGGAGAGTTGAGCTAGTCATCCTTATAAAAACATACTAGCCTAGCCTGGCTGAATCCAGTGGAATGAGTTCCCTTGCTGTTAATGAGTGTATCTATTCAGTCTCTATAAAATTCACTTCGTACCTCTCTGTACTCTGCATGGTTTCCTTTTCCATTTGTGACAGTTTGCTCAGCTCCTTCTGAGCAGGGCCGGTGCAACCATTTAGGCGACGTAGGCGATCGCCTAGGGTGCTGGCATTTGGGGGGCGCCATTTTCTTCGCAGCAACCACGGCAGCCGAATCTTTGGCTGCCCCTGTCACCGCCGGCATTAGGTGGAGAGAGCTGGGGAGGGGAGCACGGGGAGGGCCACCTGCAGCAGGGAAGGGGGAGAGGGCGGCACACAGGGGAACTCCCCGCCCCAGCTCACCCCTACCCTACCTCCTCCCCGATCACGTCATAACCACTTCACTTCTCCCACCTCCCAGGCTTGCGGTGCCAATCAGCTTAGCCGCTGCACGCCTGAGAGGCGGGAGAAGTGAAGCTGCCACGGTGTGCTCGAGGTACTCGTGCTTGGAGCAGGGGTGAGCTGGAGCAGGGGGGGTTGCCTCAGGGTGGAGGGTTGGGGGGTGGGGAGCTGCCGCAAGCGGGGTGCCTCAGGGCGGAGGGGGGGGAGCTGGCGTGGGCATAGAGGGGGAGGGCGCAAGGTGGAAGTTTCGCCTAGGGCAGAAAACATCCTTGCACCGGCCCTACTTCTGAGTTTAAATTTGCCTAATTTAGATAGACAGCACTGCATGAATTTAACCCTAGAAACATAAACTAAGATTATCTCCCCAACCATAAGGGCTGGAAACTTATTTTTTAAAAATGAAAGCTTAAGATTCTGGAGAATGTGAGGATATCCATGGGGAAAAATTCCTGGGTGTTTTTGTAGCCCTGTTCTTTACTCATTTTGAATGTATGCTTTGGATGTAAGTATGATAAGGCCTGAAGTAATTGGGTTTTTTTTTGTTTTTTATTTTGTTTTGTTTTTAAATAAACTCTTGCTACTCCTAGAAGTAAATGTTCATAGCAAAGCTCAGCTGTGCATTTTTCATTTGGAGTTGAGGGCAGTACTTAAACCATCTCTCTTTTTTTTTTTTTTGCACGCAAGACTACACGTTCCAGTTGTGTTCTGTTAGCTGTTAAAGATATACACAAATCAAATCAGATGGAGATTTATGCTTTTTAGCATCAGAGAGGTCTTTTTAAAAAAACACTGTACAAAAGAGATTATTCAAAATTAAACCTTCCATCAGCAAAGATAGATTCTAATAAAATGAGTGTATTTATACAGCATTCTGTATATATGGCACTCTAGAGAGCATTTAAAAAGCATGGTCCCTACTTCAAAGAGCTTGCTAATATACGTGAGACATGTTCAGATGCAGAAAGTTAGTAAGGAGAAGAATGCAAGAAGGCGTCACGAAAGGGCTTTTTAAGGAAGTATTGGAAGGAGAGGAGTCATGTTCTTGGATATCTAAAACACTGGGGCTGTATTTTTTTTCCAAAAGCAATGCTGTGAAGTTAATAGCCATGTCTTTTTTTTTTTTTAGAAAGTGCGCTTATTGGTGTTACTAATAATTAAATACTAAAAATGAATAATAGTAAAAAATTGAAGTCCTATATTTTATATTTAGATAGTAGCAATGTAACAATGGATTTAACTTTTTGGTCAGTCTCATTTCCAAGTTCGCATGCACCAGCCTAGTGCTGCACTGTGACTTAAAATATTGCATGGAGTTTCATTTTCATTTTATTCTACAAATTTTAGCTTTTTAGATTTTTTAAACACTTTTTTACAAAAATGTAAATGACAGTATTGTTTTCATTTTTAGTATTTGAATTACCATAGCACTTAGGAACCCTAGTCATGGACCTGGTCCCAGTTGTGCTAGGTGCTGTACAAACATCTCTCTGTAACTATGAGGGGTAGAAATTTATTAAAATGAGAGCAGATCCTTGTGTAAATTGCATCACTCTAGGACCTGGGGCTTTGACAATGCAATCAAATATTGTGAGACTTGCAGTAAAATCATGAGCTGCCAATTCTGTTGGCCTGTAGACTACCTGGCAATATGCCTGTCATTTAAAAAATGTGTTGTAACTTGTCAATTTTCAGTCTTCTGTGTCTTAAATCTAATAATGGGAAATAACAGGACACTGCAATACAATTTTAGGCGTTTAGGACCATTGTGTGAAGAGAGACAGGTCCTTGAAGTAGCACAGCATACTGATAATATTGTGATTCCACTAAAATAACAAAAGAGGTTGAAGGAAGAACTGATCCCCATATTGTATCATAGTTATGGAAGATAGTGGGTAATTGGTTGTGATTCACAGTGAAGCTCTGCTTTACCAAGAAGTTAAAAGTAAGATTTCAGTGGTGGATGCAAAAACATTTCATAGCTGGGTAAAACTAGGCAACCCTTTGATCCACTTGTCAAGGAGCTTGAAAGTCATGCTAGGTGAAACAAAAATATGGAACATGGTTGTTATCAAAGTCATGGCAGATTCCAAAGGGACATGGTGTCCTTGCAGATCAAGCACCACCTGATTGATCTTTGGCTGAGTTCTTGAGCTGGCCAGGTTGGATGTTAATGTCCATCTTTGGCAATCTTATTGTACCTTTTGGCTCTCTGGGCATGTAGCAGCATTCCTTGGTAAACACACTTTAAAGTTCTTTGGTCTTCTGTTAATAATATGGCCAGGCCAAGAAAGCCAGTGAAACCAAACCAGTGCTGATAGAGGCAGTTGCTGGGTTTGGCTTTGAATATCCTCATTTCTGATCTTGTCCTGTCACTTAACCTGGAGCAGCTGATAAAGATGGTGAGCTGTGGGAGTTGAACTATATGGGATTACTTTAAATACTTAAAAGTTTGTGAGGAAGGGTAAATCTGAGATTTGTTCTGACTTCATAGCCAATTCTAAGAACATGGGTTTTTTCAGCACTCTAAATAAAAAATTCAGTACTCAAGACATGGTGGTTAGTGTGGCGACTTCCTGAAATGGTTGTGTAATTTTGCTTATGCTCGGCGCAGCACAAGCCCTGCAACTATATGGATGTGTGTTATGTAATCCAGCCTGTGTGGTGAGAAGTAACAGCATTACTTCTACATGATGCGCATCTGAATCTGATAGCTGGTAGGATAGGGATTTGAGGAGGCTGCTGATGTGAGAACTGAAAGGGTGGAGAAGTTTTGTGGTGTAAATAAGAACAGTAGGAAGATGTTTCCTCTTTTTATACATCAAAAAGACTCAGTGTTGTGGCTTTAAATTGGGTACCAGTAGCATTTATTGGTGATAAGGTCACTTGTGTGACTTTCTAAGACATGATTAACTCTATAGGGGAAAAAAAACAACCAAACAAAAACATGGACTGCGGGTAAGTGCAAGATCTTGCAACTTTCTATTTAATAGGAAAAATTCTCTTCAGCTGTGTCTAAACTCTAAGGTAAAGTTGTTATGAACCTTTATATTATTGAGGGCCTTGTTTGGAACTGTTATGGGTCCCCTGAGATGCTGTTTATTTTGTTATCTTTTTATAATCTTCCATTATTCATAGTTTTTCACGGGAATTGTTGACCAGCCTGGACTGGAAGTCCGGAAAACAAAATGTGAAAGAATCCCTGAAAAGCACTGGGAGATCCTAGAACTCTGCCATGAAAGGATTGAACTCTGTGGCTTCCGGAGACTCTTACGAATAAATCCAGCTTTTTGGAAATAAAAGGAAATGCAGTTATGAAGCAAGAAAGGGACAAAGGGAGGGGTAGTTAAATCATTAATGAAGAACAACATTAACAGCCTTTCTTAATGTTATACTGAAAAATCCTCTTTCTTGATGCAGTGGCTTTTGTTTACAATTGTTTTTTTGCTGTAGGGAAATTTAAAAAACATAATTAAAAGGCTGTATTCTGTTCTTGGGTGCCTCTTGCCGCATAATTTGTCCCAAAGAATTGTGCTTTTGGGCAGGCCAATAAAATGAACTGTGTATCTCACTTATTGCTCAAGTCTCAATCTTTTTTTTTTTTTTTTAAAGTATATGGGGGGAGCAATCGAAGAGCGGCTTCTGCTTTTTCCCTTAATAACTACCAGAGAGAGGAGCATTTGCCAGCACTACCCATCTTCCAGCTGGCAAGGCAGCCGCTAAAACTAAAGCCAGAACAGAGGCAGCTCCTTCATAAGACACTGATCCCTTATGCACTTATTTCTCAAAGTCTAGTAGTTTAAGCCCTTCCATGCTCTTATTGTCTATTTTTAAATGTCGCACTCTTTACAGCGTAAGTGATAAAAACTATCATATTGTAACAAATCCAGAGCCATTTAGTCTCCATGCTTCTGCACATCATAGTCATTCAGTGTCATGATGGCAGCAGGGGTAGAGTGCATCTCTGCCTGTTTTGTTTCAAAAGCAAAGGACCCTTCTACTTGAACTAAAGAATATTGTTAGTAATATGGTGCCTATGATTAACCAGCAGAGGGCAGTGGCACATATAGGCACTAGTCTCTGTGTACTTGTGGCCCCCTAGAGACATTGTGTAGTCTCTGTGTAACATTCAAAGTAAGATACAGTATGGATGTGTATAAAACTAAATGAAATGGCTATATGAATACCAACCATGTATTGTTTTACTTAGCATTTTAAAAGTTACCTTGAAATTTGATTTTACAGATTGCAATCATGCTTTCTTTACTGTTTTGTGGAGGAAGGGAGTGCTATACCAGGCCCTAGAGTGCAGCATTTTCCTGTGTTGCTTTAGGTGCTTTTGTTATTACTAGCGGTTGCTGGGGGATATGCACATGAGGGGTTTAAAAAAACCTTTTCACTTCGCTATGTGAGGTTGCAGCAAAAGCTATTGTCTTCACTTTGTATTTGTAATGAAGGCATAACATTTTCCTCAGGGACTGAGATTTCACTGGTGATTGATTTTTAAAATGTATGTAGAGGACAGCTATGCAGGCTGGGAGCTGTCACCTCAAACTCAGCAACAGCCTAATACGTGGAGTATGGTAAATTCTCTCACCTGGAAAATTAAGCCAATGCCAAAAAGTGCAGAGGCCATGCTGTCAAATAACTTAAATCCAAATTTGGTGGTGGTTTATTCTTTTTTTAATAAAACCTGAGGTATGTAAAAGTTTGCCTGGTAAGCTGAACATTCCAATATGGATGAGGTCCACTGTTTCCTTGCGGTGTTTGGAGACATCTGTACGCTACAGCATTGTATTAGTATATAACTGAATTATTGTTGGAGGTTTTTCCTGGAGGAGTAGGATGCCTGGGCGTTAATAATAATTAGTCCTCTGTTTAGTTGGTAGATTGCACCCCTCTACCAAAGGTTAAAAATAAAACAGATTTGTTTATCACTGAGATCCATCAGGCAATTTGTGTTGTCATTGCAGTTTTCTAACAGATTGAGAATCTGTTTATTGAACTTTGTGGGGAGGCAGGTGTAACTCTTGGCTAAAATTGATACTCATAAATATTTTTGTTTAGGCAAGATTTCTATTTAATGTGTAAATCAGAAAATAAGGGACCAACGCTTCACTGGGTCAGTCTAAAAATTCAGATAGTGTCCTTGTTCAATGCAAAACACTATGGAATATTTAAGTGAATATGGAATATTAGGCCCTGATTCTGCCCTGAGAACCACATGGGCAGACCACCTGTTGGCTTCATTGGAGCACAGTGATCTGTCTATGCATTTCTTAATCTGGAATTGGGACTGGAGTGTGATTATCTCTTTGATTTGTAAAAAATTTAAAATATATTTTCAGAAATCCCCCTAGAAGCTCAGCTTTCTGAATTCTTAGAATTTGGTGAATGTTAATGATAGTGGGGTCAACAAATTTAAACCAAAGTGGAATGAGAATATCAGTAAGGCATTATATTGGAAAAGGCTAAGCTTCTAAAAGTCAAAGGCAGAATCATAAAGCGTTAATCAGCTATGGAAATTTTCTTTGACATTTTTGGATTTGGTACACAATCTGCTTGCCTGTCCTTATTATGAAGGATGATACATTTATATTTTTACTTGCCCTGGATGATTACTAGAGTATAGTTTTGCACAAATACAGTATTATTTAATATTAGGCACCCAGTTATATTTGTAAGACTCATCCAGCATCAACAATGCACTGAACTTGATAAGTGTAAAGGATCATCTCTAGAAGGAGTTAAGTTTTAGCATAATATCATATGGCTATATCTGTGACCACAGATGGCTTTTTTTCGTTTGTTTTGGAAGAGGAAAGCTTCTTATTTGGCATAGTATAGATAAAATTTTAATTGCAAGAAATAAAGTTTCCAGTTTATTAAGAATTGCAAACTGTGGATTTTAAGACGTAGGTAAGGGCATGCCTACATGGGTACATTTTTTACCAATTATATTGTTATATCATTAAAACTCCCGATGTGGACCCTTTTACAGTAGGAGTGACTCTCTTCAGTTTAGTTTATGTTGCTTTCGAAGCAGTTTAAGCTAAACTGAAAAAAGCCACTCTCATACTGGAAGAAGAGTGTCCACACAAGGAGTTACACTGGTATAACTACAGCAGATTAAATCATGCCTCGGCAAACAGCGATGTGACTTTACCATGTAGACAAGCCCCAAGATCCTCTTTCAAAGAAGAAAAGCAGTAGAGAAACGAGATGGATGTTTTGGTTAATGAATAGGTTGATTTTAAAGGTTCTAATGGCACTGAATTAAGGGTGTAGTTCTTGCCATCACATAGGACTTTTCCGTCTTTGTGATCAGCAGTAGCAAAAGGCCTGCTAATTCCAAAGATTTGGGTCTTTCCAGCAGAGTTTCATTTAAGATGTTTTGGTTGTGAAACCCTTCAAATGTGAACTAATGCACCCCTGTCTTAATGCGCTTTTCTATTCTAGGCTTATTTCTCTAAAGTTTCATTGTTGCCATTGTTGTGAATACTCATGCAAACAAGGCACCAAAGACTTAGGTAGACCTTAGCAGAGTATACGTTTCCCCATCTTTCTCAATGTGATGTTAATCCTGAAGCCTAATTACAATTACCACTGGCTTTGATCACAGTTTTACTCACATGAGTAGTCCCACTGAAATCAATAGGACTGCACACATGTATGTATTGAAGTATTTGCAGGATCAATATTATGTTTGGGACAATTTACACTAGTTACTCAGGTGCCCTCATAACAGTTCCAATTACCTTATATCGCGTGTCACACTAGTAAGGTTATGTCTAAACATACAATGCTGCAGCAGCACAGCTGTACCAGTGCAGCTGCAGCACGTGTGGTGAAGATGCTGTATGCTGACTGGAGACAGCTCCGTAGTCTACACATAGCCTGAATAGAATAGTGTTACACTGTGTCCCTTATCTCCACTGCAAATCTAGGATAAATGGGCCACTTTATACCCATTTCACTACTTTTCACCTATTCTCTCTTCCTCTTTCTACCCCCCCTCAAAAAAAAGTCAACTCTCATCTAGTATATCTAGGGCCAAACCCACTTTGAGGTCCAGCCAAATCAAGGATCAGTGCTTGAGCTGTGTTTAAACAATCTAAGGGTTTGTCTACACTCAGAACAGTACAGCGACGCAATTGTGCTGCTGAAGCTCTTCAGTGTAGACACTACTTGTGCCGATGGGAGAGATTCTCCCATTGGCATAGCTAATCCACCTCCTCGCGAGGTGATAGCTAGGTTGACAAAATAATTATTTTGTTGCCTTAGTGACGTCTACATGAGGACTTAGGTTGGCTTAACTATGCCGCTCAGGAGTGTGGATTTTTCCCTGAAGGACATAGTTCTGCCAAGCTAACTTTCCAGTATAGAGCAGGCCTAAGTACTTACCTGGCCCTCCAATAAACTGTCTGAGTTCTGGTCTGCACTAGAATATTAGGTCAATTTGACTGTATTGGTCAAGGGTGGGAAGAATTCACGTGCCTGAGCTATGTAGTTGAGATGACCTAAATCTCTGTGTAGACAGCGGTAGGTCAACAGAAGAATTCTTCTTGGGGCGGGGGGTGCATTACCTAAGGTGACAGGAGAACCACCACCACCCCCCCATCGGTGTAGCTAGTGCCTACACTGAAGCACTACAGCTGCAGCAGCGCACCTATGCTGCCATAGTGGTTTCATTAAAACAAGCGCTTAATTAGAGCTAAACTAGCTAATGTGGATGGAACCAAAGTCTTTAAACAAACTGAACTGGTATGCCTGTCTGGACTTAGAAGACTTTTGGGTCACCTAGGCTGTAACATGATTGGCCTATGATCATTTAACTTGGTTATTGTTATAGACTACCTGGAGCCATTTTCCTTTTAAAAGACTTTTTCCTTGAGGATAATACCAGGGAATAAAATACCAATTTGAAAATGAATGGCTTCTTGCTGTCCTTTAATGGTGACCTGAGGCTTCTTAAAAATTGGATGTGTTCTTTTTAGCTGCGTGAGTCTAAAAGCTGTGTTTTTTCCTGCTTGGTTTTTGCCCCGTCTGTGTCAGGCATGGCAAATTCCTTGCTTTTTTTGGTATGCTTCTTGAGGGTGATAAACATTAACCAGTGTTTTATCCAAATTTTTCATTGGGCACTAAAATTAAATGAGTTAATGAAAGAAAGCCTGAGTTACATCCCATGCCCACAAATTCGTAGTCTTGTGATGTCATAATTTTATTTTTTTTCTGGTCACCATTGTCTTGGAGAGTAGAGATGATGAGAATTTTTAATAATAATTAAAAAAAATGCAAAAGGAAGCTGTGGACAGCTGAGGGAGCAGGTGAAAATCTAGATCATTTTCTCCTTGTTTATTATGGTACTTGAGGTGAAGGTGTTAACACAAACATTTTAATAAGTGAGAGGGCAATAAAAGTTCATTATTGGAGAAAACACTTCCTTGAGATTACTGAACACACTTGACATAGAAATATTCAGTAAAGTGGAAATGGGGTGAGTTATTGTAGTGGACTTTTTAAGTGCTGACGTGTCGCTCACAGAATCTACACCAATGCCCCGAGTTCCTACCAGCATGAAAACTGAGTTTTCTCCAAATTCCAGTTTTAATTTAGGTTTCCTGCATGACAGTGCAACATGCTGCCATCTTGCAGTTAGGCATCTCTTTCAGGATCTCATTCTGCCTTTTTGGGTGTCAGGAAAGACCCATTTGGGGTAGGTTTTTATGAAATCCTGCACCACAGTTTGATTTAAAAAAAAACACTCTTCTAATTTAACTTAAAAAAAAATCTTCTAATTATTGCCACTGTCCAAGAGTATTCTCCTTTACCTTTTTTTTATTAATCTTGTGATTAATACTGGATTGGATCTCAAAAGACCATTGGTTCAATTCCTGGCTCTTACACAGACTTCCTCCATGCTGCAGGGCAAGTCATTTATTTGCTTCTGTTCCCTATCTATAAAACAAGGACAACGCTCCCTTTTCACTGCCCCTTGTCTTGTCTGTGCAGATTGTCAATTCTTTGGGGCTGGGACTATTGTTACATGTAGAGTGCCTCCCGCTGCAGAGCCCTAACTTCTCTTGAGGCCTCTGGGCACTACTGTAATACAAATAAATTAGGGCTGTCAAGCGATTAAAAAAACGAATCGCACGATTAATAACTCTGTTAATAATAGAATACCATTTATTTAAATATTTTTGATGTCGTCTACATTTTCAAATATATTTCAGTTACAACACAGAATAAAAAGTACAGTGCTCACTTTTTTACAGTGCAAATATTTGTAATAAAAATATAAAGTTATTTGAAAAATACTATTTTTTAATATGAGTATGATAGTGCAATCTCTTTATCATGAAAATTGAACTTACAAATGTAGAATTATGTACAAGAAAAACTGCACTCACAAACAAAAGAATGTAAAACTTTAGAGCCTACAAGTCCACTCAGTCCTACTTCTTGTTCAGCCAATTGCTCAGACAAACAAGCTTGTTTACATTTGCAGGAGATAATGCTGCCTGCTTCTTGTTTATAAAGCCACCTGAAAGTGAAAACAGGCATTTGCATAGCACTGGTGTAGCTGGCATTGCAGGATATTTACGTGCCAGATGCGATAAAGATTCATATGTCCCTTCATGCTTTGCCCACCATTCCAGAGGACATGCTTCCATGCTGAAGGTAGGTTCCGCTTGATAACAATCCAAAGCAGTTTGGACTGACCCTTGTTCATTTTCATCATCTGAATCAGATGCTACCAACAAAAAGTTGATTTTCTTTTTTGGTGGTTTGGGTTCTGTAGTTTCCACATCGGACTGTTGCTCTTCTAAGACTTCTGAAAACATGCTCCACATCTTGTCCCTCTCATTTTTGTAAGGCACTTCAGATTCTTAAACCTTGGGTTGAGTGCTGTAGGTATCTTTAGAAACCTCACATTGGTACTTTTCTTTGCATTTTGTCAGATCTGCAGTGAAAGTGTTCTTAAGTCGAACATGTGCTGGATCCTCATCCGAGACTGCCAGAACACAAAATTATATGGCAGAAAATGCAGGTAAAACAGAGCAGGCGACATACAGTTCTCCCCCAAGGAGTTCAGTCACAAAGTTAATTAATATATTATTTTTTTAATGAGCATCATTGGCATGGAAGCACGTCCTAGGAATGGTGCCAAAGCATGAAGGGACATACGAATGTTTAGCATACCTGACATGTAAATACCTGGCAGTGCTGGCTACGGCAGTGCCATGTGAACATGTTCTCATTTTCAGGTGACATTATAAATAAAAGAGGGCAGCATTCTCTCCTGTAAATGTAAACAAACGTTTTTCTTAGTGATTGGCTGAACAAGAAGTAGGACTGAGTGGACTTGTAGGCTGTAAAGTCTGACTGTTTATATGTTGTGCTTTCACAATAGAGAGTGCACTACAGTACTTTTATGAGGTGAATTGAAAAATACTATTTCTTTTGTCATTTTTACACTGCAAATATTTGTAATAAAAATTATAAAGTGAGCACTGTACACTTTGTATTCTGTGTTGTAAATTGAAATAATATTTGAAAATGTAGAAAAACATCCAAAAATATTTAATAAATTTCAATTTGTATTCTATTGTTTAACAGCACAATTAAAACTGCAATTTGTTTTTGAGTTAATCACGTGAGTTAACTGCGATTAATCGACAGTCCTACAATTTAAATAATAATAATAATAATAATCAGTGTGAACTTCTAGGGAGAGCAGTTTGATCAGATACTAGGTGTTGGGACTCTTGGTTTGTCTTGCAAATTCCATTATTACTTTCCTCTCTGACCTTGGGCAAATTACTTAACCTCTCTCCAGTTCCCCTTCTTTTATTTGGATAATCACTTCAGATGGAAGCCATTGAAAGCTGCCAAGTATTTCTTCTTGCTGTGTAGCAGAGAGCATTCCCATATTTTCTTCTCCCTCTTGTGACACACAAATAAATGTCTTTACTGTAGAATAGCTATTTTTAGTTTTATAAAATAGGAAATGCCTCCCTGAACACTCTAGACATCTGACAAAATACTTATACAATAAATAACATTTTAAAATACTAAATAACAGGCAGCATAAAAATAAACCCAATTTCCTATTTTTCCTAAATATCATCCCAGAAATATCTGCAGCTTGAGCAGCCCTTATAAGATGTGCCTTGCATTGTCCCCTGAAGATCAGTAGATTTTTGAACTGTTTTAGAGGTTTGCGAGTCCTTACCACATTTAGTTTTACTCTTACAATATTTACTGTTGTGATACTGCATGTCATCCTGAGCATCAGTGTACAGTTGCAGAAATAAACTATGTGCCCTCTGCTGGCTGCCTCTTCAGCAGAGCAAAATATTACAGATGGTGACTACTTCTGTTTTTGTTTTGTTAAACTTTGGTAGTGTCTTTGGGTTTTTTGTAAAATCTGTATGGAATCTGGAGGACTTTCCTATGACACCATAACAGTTCTTACATTTATTTAGGGAGTTCATTTGTGAGTAACAAGTGTTTTCCCATAGTAATAGATGATGATGATTTTGGTTAAATGTTGCACTGTCTTGCAAGAATTGGCTGTGGCTTAACTCCACTAAAAATGCATTAGCAGCAAAATTATCATGAGGCGTTGCATTACTGTGAAATTTTGAGGGTGGAGGTGAGCAGTCAAGACATTACACATGGCTCCAAGGCTTAGTCACATTAAGGACATGCCATGTGTTCAGACCTAAAATGAAGTTTTCCTTAACGATGGGTTGGGGGTAGAGGGACAATTAGAAACTAAAATGAACTAAATACTTCCAGATACTGTTTTTTAAAGCTACGGCTTGCTTTTTATCAAGTACTTTCCTGAAATGCAGGAAATAGCCACAAAGCAGCACTCTTAATTATGCTAAGCTTTGTTACAATGAATACTTGTCTGCTTACAGCTTGGGGACAGAACCAGACCTCTCAGTTGCAGGCAACAAGGAAATGCCCAGCCTCCTGAACTTGGGTTGTTATTGGTAAAAAGAATTTCCCATGCTGTGCAATTTGAGGAAAGAGAGAGATTCCTCAGTCTATTTAACAGTCTGTAATCTTAGGAAGTAGAATTGAATTATCCTGGCTGTGGAAGCTGTCTCAACTGGAGGAAACTCATGGAAGCTGGACATTCCTCTATTGCCAATGACTGACAGATCTGGTTCTTCCCCCAAGCTTCAGGCAGGCTGTAGTATCCATTGTAATGGAACTTCAGACATTATTCTATGTGAGGAAACTTTCTGGTAAGCACAGATAGACTTTCCTATTATGCTAGTGTATGAGCAAGAGAAAACAGTCACTTTCACTTAATATTTTCTTCTGTTTTAATCTCGGTTTGTTGTCGTTACTGAGGCCTGGTCTACACTACAGAGTTAGGTTGACATAAGGCAGCTTACATCAACCTAACTCTGGAACTGTCTATGCTGCAATGGGTCTCCTGCCAATGTAAGTTCCCCGCAATATGTCAACTTAACTCCACCTCTGCGAGAGGCGTACAGTTTAGGTCATTGTAGTTAGGATAATAAAATGTACATATAGATATTGCATTACTTACATTGTCTGTTGGCTGTCAGCCCAGCATGAGGGTAGGAGGGCTCCAGCTGAGTGTCCCTCACAAGGCTCACAGCTCAGAATATGAGCCCCAGGGGGGCCCTCTAGCTGTCAGTACCCCACTTCAGTTGGTGGAAATGCTCATGGTGAGGACATGAACTGATGATAGGAGGAGCATAGCGTTTTCACTGCTTTAATTACGGCAGTGTCTGTACATCAGTTTCAGTTATGTCGACTTATTTTTGTAGTGTAGAGAAGGCCTGAGTGAAGTGGCAGAGGTATTTTTAATGTTGTTGAAACTAAAAATTTTAGTTGACTATACAAAAATGGTTATTAAGCTTGTTGTTTTTTAAATAACTCCTCTCCCTGAAACCAAGTGTAAGAATTGTAGGGACAAAGTTTACTCATTAAGATTTCAGAGGTTCCAGACTTCACTATAGTGTAAATACAACTGGTGTAGAATAGGGTGACTGGATAGCAAGTGTGACAAAATGGATGGTAGTGGGGGTGCGTATGTAATAAAAAAGCCCCAAATATCAGGACTGTCCCTATAAAATCGGGACATCTGGTTACCCTAGTGTAGAGTGGAATAGCCTTCCGTCTTACCTTTTAAAATTTATGGATGTCTACACTTAAACTACCACAGCAGCATAGCTCCAGCGTTGTGGCTGCATTGCTCTAGCATTCCAGTATAGACTCTGCTTACACTGATGGCAGGGGTTCTCCCATTGGCATAGGTAATTCACTTCCCCGACAGGCAGTAGTTAGGTCAACGGAAGAATTACATCAACCTAGCACTGTCTACCCTGGGGTTGTGTTGCCATAGCTATGTCTCTTAGGAGTGTGGATTTTTCAGACTCCTGAGCAATGTAGCTATACCATTGTAAGTTCCTTGTGTAGACTAGCCCTCAGTCGGATGTTGGTGCACTAATACATGCTTATTCTTATTCTAGTTCTGTCTACTTCCTTACCCAATTATAAAATCATGAACTGTGCCACATGTACAATCTAGTTGTCAGTAAAAGGAACCAAACAATTTAGAGTGGTTTTCTGGAGTATTACTGGCTTCATTGGCAGTTGCAAGCTGCTAATACTGGGGGTATGCTCTTGGTATTCACACTGAACGATACTGTGACACTGGCAGACGAGGTATCAGCTCATGCCAAAGTCCGCATGTCTCAATTGAATGCTGACAAATATATAGCTGGAATCAGTCTGCCTCACCTGTGTGTTAATGTTAAAATAGGTATTAGAACTGTAAGAATGTGTTTAGACTTCATTGTGTGAGTTGTTGCATGTGTTAATCTCACTCATAAGATCTGTATCCCATATTGTAAGGCAATATTTGAGTGGTTGTATTGTGAACCTCTCTGACTATGGACTGATCTATACTGGAAAATTAATTTAACCCAGCTACGTTGCTCAGGGGTTTGAAAAATCCACAGCCCTGAGTGATGTAGTTAAACTGGCCTAAGTCCCCTTGTAGGCAGCCCTGTGTTGACAGAAGAATTGTTCTTAGCTACTGCCTCTCAGGTAAATGAACTACCCATGCTGCTGTAGCCTTTTAAGTGTAGACAAGCCCTTTGTAAATCACCAGACGAGAAAGATATTAATTAGTGTCAAGTGTTGATGTACAACAGAAGTTATGTCCTTCCCAACAGAAAGATCCATCAACACCAGACACAGTATCGTGGGATGTTAAAGAGGACAGAAGACTTTGTTGTTCTTATGTCCACTTCATGAACATTCCTTCCATCAGCTGAGTTTGCAGCTCAGGGCACATGGCGGGAGGGGGATTAAAACACCCGAACAAGAAGGGACTGATTATCTCTATGCTGCTTGGACTTTGGGGGTTGCGGCAAGGGTTTCCTAGGCATAAGCAAGAGATCCCCAGTTGCTTAGCATGGGTTAAATATATAGAGCAGGAGTTGGCAACCTTTCAGAAGTGGTGTACCAAGTCTTCATTTATTCACTCTAATTTAAGGTTTTGCGTGCCAGTAATACATTTTAACATTTTTAGAAGGTCTCTTTCTGTAAGTCTATAATATATAACTAAACTATTGTTGTATGTAAAGTAAATACGGTTTTTAAAACATTTAAGAAGCTTCATTTAAAATTAAAATACAGAGTCCCCTGGACGGTGGCCAGGACCCGAACAGTGTGATTAACACTGAAAATCAGCTTGCGTGCCGCCTTTGGCACATGTGCCAGAGGTTGCCTACCCCTGATATAGAGCCTGGTTATATAGAAGCTTCTTGTATCTTTTGAAACTTAAGATTCTAACTCATTTGTATGTATGTTTATCTGTTGCCTGCTTTACCTTGTAAACAACACTCTAATTTTGTTTTTCTATTTAATAAATCTTTATATAGTTTATTATAGGATTGATTAAAAAGAATTGTCTTTGGTGTGAGATCTAAGGTGCAATTGATGTGGAGTGACTGACTGGTACTTTGGGACAGGAAGTAACCTGAATATTGCTGTGATTCTTGGTGAAAGAGACCATCTATCACAAAAGTAAACTCACCTGGGTGGCAAGAGAGGTTGGAGTCTGTGACTTCAGGTAGTATAAACAACCTAAACAGGAAGAGTTCATGCTTGATCATGTTTGTGAGTTCTGTAGTTAGATTTCACCAAACCATCTTGGGAGTTTGTGCCCTGCTTCCTAACAGTCTGTCCTGAGGTTAGTAGTAGTGCTCTTGAGTCACTTCAGGCAACATTACATATACCAGACAAATACAGGGCCCCTTTCCCAAAGAGTTTACTGTGTAGTACTATGAGCAGGTATAATCTAACATAGAACAAATTGCATACACTAGTTAAATTACCCATTGGTGGTAACAAGTGTCAACATAAGGTACAAATGAATATGGTTTAAATTGAGCAGCTCTAGGTCTTGTCTGCATACAAATTTACACCAGTTTAGTTAAATCTCTGTGAACACTTACATTGATTTCATTTAAACTTTTTCCCAATTGACTTAAACCCTTACTTTTGATTTAACTTTTCCTAATCTCAATTTCAGAGAGAGAAATTGCATTGGATTAAACTGTGATTGAGTTAAACGGTGCAAACTCCTGTGTGAATACACTTATTTCATCTTAAACCTCACTTTGCGTTTAGCTTGTATCTAAGTTACAGATGCCAGCTAAACAGATAAACCTAGGAATAAACTGACATAAGTGTCCACACAGGAGCTTTCACTATCTTAACTAAATCATTAATATTTGCATTCAGTATTGCACCATTATAACCAAATCAAGTTAAAATCACAACTTGAACTAAACTAATGCAACTGTATTTACAGGCCATAAGTGTTAGCAATGGTGTGAAACTTCTGTCCATACTTCACTGTAGACAGAAACTGACCTCAGTTGCACTATTTGCATGAATAAGCATTACACTTATTACCAAGTGTAGTACTTAATATCCTAAATAACTCCACTGATGGGAGTGGGACTACGCCAAGGTTGTAAATACTGTATTCATTGGTTGCAGGACTGGACTTCGTGGTTTAAAAGGGCAGCATCCTTGTCTTATGTCTGGAAAACATTGTGTAAACTTTTTGGAACTAATATAATAAATCCAGCTGAAAAGCAGTGTTTAACCCAAGAATTAAATGTGAATTTCTGCTTCTGATACATAAATTACCAGATAAAGATTATAAGAAATAAAAATAGAGGTCCACAGATGGACATAGTTTCTTCTTGATTATTGGTTCAGAACCAGGGCTTAAGAAGCTCACTGTTTTGAAAGTATTTGTCCTGGTCTGGAAAGCCTTTTCTCAACTTGGCATGGTGTGAAATATAAGACTTTTTTAATGTATTGGTGTCAGCTTTCAATTTCTGTAGTGTTCCAGGTGAACTACATAACATTTTAGAAGTTTTGTGTATAAGAAATAGGGCTGTGAAGCAATTAATAGTGCTATTAAACAATAATAGAATACTATTTATTTAAATATTTTTGGATGTTTTCTACATTTTCAAATATATTGATTTCAATTACAACGCAGATTACAAAGTGTAAAGTGCTCACTTAATATTTATTTTTGATCACAAGTATTTGCACTGTAAAAAAACAAAAGAAATAGTATTTTGCATTTCACCTAATACAAGTACTGTAGTGCAATCTCATTATCATGAAAGTTGAACTTACAAATGTAGAATTATGTACCAAAAAAACTGCATTCAAAAATAAAACATTGTAAAATTTTAGAGCCTGCAAATCCACTCCGTCCTACTTCTTGTTCAGCCAGTCGCTCAACAAACAAGTTTGTTTACATTTGCAGGAGATAATGCTGCCTGCTTCTCGTTTTCATCACCTGACAGTGAGAACAGGTGTTTTCATGGCACTGTCGTAGTCTGCGTCGCAAGATATTAACGTGCCAGATGTGCTAAAAATTCATATGTCCCTTCATGCTTTAACCACCATTCCAGGGCCCATGCGTCTGTGCTGATGCTGGGTTCTATTCTATAACAATCCAAAGAAGTGTGGACCGATGCATGTTCACTTTCATTGTCTGAGTTAGATACAACCAGGAGAAGGTTGATTTTATTTTCTGGTGGTTTGATTTCTGTAGTTGCCGCTTTGGAGTGTTGCTCTTGTAAGACTTCTGAAAGCATGCTCCATACCCTGTCCCAATCAAGTTTTGGAAGGCACTTGAGGTTCTTAAATCTTGGGTCAAGTGCTTTAGGTATCTGTAGAAATCTCACATTGGTACCTTCTTTGCGTCTTGTCAAATCTGCAGAGAAAGTGTTCTTAAAATGAACAGTATGTGCTGGGTTATCATCCGAGACTGCTGTAACATGAAATATACGGCAGAATGCAGGTAAAACAGAGCAGGGGACATACAGTTCTCCCCCAAGGCATTCAGTCACAAATTTAATTAATGCATTATTTTTTTAACAAGCATCATCCGCATGGAAGCATGTTCTCTGGAATAGTGGCCGAAGCACGAAGGGGCAACAAATGTTTAGCATATCTGGCACATAAATACTTTGCAATGCTGGTGACAAAAGTAGGAGCATTGCCAGGAGATCGAGGGAAGTAATTATTCCCATCTATTCAGTATTGGTGAGGCCACATATGGGGTATTGCGTCCAGTTTTGAGCCTCCCACTTCAGAAAGGATGTGGACAAATTGGAGAGTCCAGTGGAGGGCAACAAAATGATTGGTGGGGGAAGGGCACATGACTTAGGAGGAGAGGCTGAGGTAACTGGACTTATTCAATCTGCAGAAGAGAAGAGTGAGGGGGGATTTGATAGCAGCCTTCAACTACCTGAGGAGGGGTTCCAAAGAGGATGAACCTAGGCTGTTCTCAGTGGTGGCAGATGACAGAACAAGAAGCAATGGTCTCAAGTTGCAGTGGGGGAGATCTATTTCACTAGGGGGATGGTGAAGCACTGGAATGGGTTACCTAGGAAGGTGTTGAAATCTCCATCCTTAGAGGTTTTTTAGGCCTGGCTTGATAAAGCCCTGGCTGGGATGATTTAGTTGGTGTTGGTCCTGCTTTGAACAGGGGGTTGGACTAAACGATCTCCTGAGGGCTCTTCCAACCCTAATCTTCTGTGATTCTAAGAAGGAGAGCAGCATTATCTCCAGTAAATGTAGCAAATTTATTTGTCTTAGTGATTGGCTGAACAAGAAGCAGGACTTAGTGGACTTTTAGGCTCTGGAGTTTTACATTGTTTTGTCTTTGAACATTTCTTGATTTCTGTTACAACACACAATACAATATATATGAAAATGTAGAAAAACATCCAAAATATTTAATAAATTTCAACAAACAAATTTAACAATGCAATTAATTCTGCAATTAATTTTGATTAATTTTTGAGTTAATTGCTTGAGTGAACTGCGATTGACAGCCCTGATAAGAAATTGCTGACATATGTACCTTTGCTGTGTGGTCCCCTCAATAAAATTTGAGTGGCTGGCTGTGGTCCTGTGATGCTGCTGTGACTGTCGTAAGTATTTCCAGTTTTTGCTCTTCAAGAAGAGGTTTTTCAGTAGCTCAGTCAAATGAAGAAAATATCAGTCTTATTTTATTTTATGTTACTCCCAAGTTCAGCATTTTCTTGACTGAGCTTAATTAGATTAATTAAGTTGTGCAATCACAAGTGAATGTAAAAGTTGCTTATGACTGTGTCAGCATAGGACTCACCAGAAGCAAAATTTTGAATATTAATATTCTTAATTTTTGTGAAAGTTAAGCTTGTCAATATAGATGGGTGGAGGGTGGAATAATGAGCTTCACATGTGTTTTAAAGTAAAGTTACTCTGATTAGTGTCTTGCTTCCCCCGCCCCCCCCCCTTATCCCCTAAGCATGAACTCCAACATTCTAGAACTCAGTATGTAGGGATTAATATTTTATTGCATTTCAAAGTTTGAGACTTTGAGTTATAGAGCATTAGTTCTAGCTCTAACAGGTCTGAAGGTGGCAGCCACAAATAACCTCAGAACTGTTTGAGAATAAGGTGAGAAATGGAGGGACAAGACTGGTGGGGTAAAGGTTGTCGTGGTTTATATTATGGTAGTGCCTACAAGCCCTGATCAGGGATGACCCCATTGTACTAAGTACTATACCACACACTCTAAGGCCTGGTCTACACTACGCGTTTAAACCGATTTTAGCAGCGTTAAACTGATTTAACTCTGCACCCATCCACACTACGAGGCCCTTTATATCGATATAAAGGGCTCTTTAAATCGGTTTCTGTACTCCTCCCCAACGAGAAGTGTAGCGCTAAAATCGGTATTACCATATCGGATTAGGGTTAGTGTGGCCACAAATCGACGGTATTGACCTCCGGGTGGTATCCCACAGTGCACCACTGTGACCACTCTGGACAGCAATCTGAACTCGGATGCAGTGGCCAGGTAAACAGGAAAAGCCCCGCGAACTTTTGAATTACATTTCCTGTTTGCCCAGCGTGGAGCTCTGATCAGCACGGATGGCAATGCAGTCCCAAATCCAAAAAGAGTTCCAGCATGGACTGTACAGGAGATACTGGATCTGGTCGCTGTATGGGGAGACAAATCTGTTCTATCAGAGCTCCGTTACAGAAGACGAAATGCCAAAGCGTTTGAAAAAAATCTCCAGGCTACACAGTGCTGTGTGACAAGCGTAACGGAAAGCCAAAGAATCAAATGGACACTCATGGGGGGGGGGTTACTGAGAACTCCAGCTATCCCACAGTCCACAGCAGTTTCCGAAAACTATTTGCATTCTTGGCTGAATTCCCAGTGCCTGTAGGTTCGAACACATTGTCCAGCGTGGTTCAGGGTATAGCTTGTCAATTTATTCCCTCCCCCCACCACTTGAAAGAAAAGGGAAAGAAATCGTTTCTTGACTTTTTTCAGTGTCACCCTATGTCTACTGAATGCTGGTGGTAGACGCGATGCTGCAGCGGTGAAGAGCAGTATCCTCTCCTCTCCCCTCCCTGGTGGCAGACGGTACAATATGACTGATATCTGTCGTCACCATCAGCCCGTGAGTGCTCCTGGCTTGCCTCAGGTGAGGTCGGCCGGGGGCACCTGGGTAAAAATAGGAATGATTCCTGGTCATTCCGAGTAGATGGTACAGAATGGCTGGTAACCGTCCTCATCATAGCAACTGGGGGCTGAGCTCCATCAGCCTCCTCCCTTTCCTGTGTAAAGAAAAGATTCTGTACTGCCTGTACTATCATAGCAGCGGGATGCTGGGCTCCTCTCCTCCACACCGCTTAATGTCCTGCCTGGACTGTCATAGCACCGGGAGGCTGCCTCCCCCTCATTTAATCTCACTAACAAGTCACTGTTTCTTATTCCTGCATTCTTTATAACTTCATGACACAAATGGGGGGGATACTGCCACGGTAGCCCAGGAAGGTTGGGGGAGGAGGGAAGCAACGGGTAGGGTTGTTGCAGGGGCACCCCCCGTGAATGGCGTGTAGATCATCATTTCTGCAGGATCTGACACGAAGCAGCTGTGCTCTCTGATACACTGGTTCTCTAGCACACTTGCCCCATATTCTAGGCAGGACTGACTCTATTTTTAGAAACCATAAAGGAGGGATTGACTCAGGGAGTCATTCCCAGTTTTGCCGGTGTGCCCCTGGCTGACCTCAGCCAGGGGCACCCATGATAGCAGCAGACAGTACAGAACGACAGATAACCGTCATCTTACTGCCAATTTACAATGGCAGCAGACGGTACAGAATGACTGATAACCGTCTCTATCATGCAAAAGCAAACGAATGCTGCTGTGTAGTGCTGCATAACGCCTCTGTTAGCGGCATCCAGTACACATACGGTGACAGTAAAAAAAAAAAAAAAAATGCTGAACGGGCTCCATGGTGCTATTGCCGTGCTATGGCGTCTGCAAGGGCAATCCAGGGGAAAAGGGCGTGAAATGATTGTCTGCCGTTGTTTTCCCGGAGGAAGGAATGAGTGATGACATTTACCCAGAACCACCCATGACAATGATTTTTGCCCCATCAGGCACTGGGATTTCAACCCAGAATTCCAAGGGGCAAGGGAGACTGCGGGAACTATGGGATAGCTACAGAATAGTTACCCACAGTGCAATGCTCCGGAAATCGGCGCTAGCCTCGGACCATGGACGCACACCGCCGAATTAATGTGCTTAGTGTGGCCGCATGCACTCGACTTTATACAATCTGTTTTATAAAACCAGTTTATGTAAAATCAGAATAATCCTGTAGTGTAAATGTACCCGGAGACAGTTTCTGTCCCATCTGTACAGGTTACATCAGTCTGAATACCTGTAACATTAATGACTGAATTGCTGAATGTATGAGATCTCATTCACGGTTGATGCAAGAAATGAGTGTTTATACACCACTAGAAAAATACTATCTCCAGTAGGGTATAGTAACAGTCATAATGGATTGATTTTAAAACTCCAGTTTTAATCAGCAAGCAGGAAATCCTGATTGTCATTGATTTTAGTGTGGTTTTATGTTGGTACTTTTTAGTTCTCTTCTTAAAGAAAGATTGATTCTCATGGGCTAGTAACTATTAAAAGATGTTGATTTGTGACTAAGTACTGTATAGCCTTTACAGTAAGTTTGTGTCTTTCTGCTAAGTAGGAGGATACACATCGATATGGAATTGTATAGCTTAACTTTTATGTACAGATTCTCAATTTTTCTTTTTTATATTGAATAGGATATACATTTCCTATTTATTAGAAGATTAATTTTTTACTTCTGATTTATGTCAAGATGTATTTGGAAATTAGAGTTCAATTAAAATACACAAACAGCATTTCAAAATATTTCTTTTTTAACCTAAATTAAACAAAGGAAGTATTTTTAGTTAGTGACTTGAACTGATTCTAGGTCACATGCCCTTCAAGATTTTAGAATGAATAATCTCCTCTTATATCTAACTTTTATTCAGAGGTTGAAAGAGGAAGCAAGCTTTCCTGCTTTTTCAACTTCAAATTGTTTTTTTAATTTTGAACTGAACTAGCTGAATAAACTGGATGAAGAAAACATTTTCCATATGCCTGCAGAAGAGGCTGCCGCTGTCCAAAACTGATTTTAGCACTTCAACAAACTTGGGTTCTTGGCTGGTGACTTCCTTTAAAACTTTTTGGCAGCAAACATGTACTGTTTAGTAGTATTTAATTTAATTTTAATAGATTATAGTAACTTTAAGCCTTAACCTAGGTTCTCTCAATTTCAAATTTAATCTGTACTTCAATAATTGATCTTTTAAATTGATTTGTATCCATCCTTCAAGAATTGTGATAGTGCATGAGAAATAAAACAATGAAAGCTGTAACTAGATCTTCAGCCTACAATGCTATTTTGCAATCGGTCCAGGATTTAACAGCAAGCTCAGTACTTCAGAAATCAAATGAAGATGAAATGCAAAATTAGACACTGTAAATACTAAAAAGAAAAAAGTGCCTGTTTGTACATAGCACAAAGCAAATCCTGCAGTCTTCACTCAGGCAAAACTCTTATTGATGCTGGTGGAAGTTTCCCTGAGTTAGATTTCAAAGTCTCTTCAGAAAATGCCCTCTTAATAGGAATAATTCAGAGTGGGACCTGCATTTCTCTGTTTGTGCAACGCCTAGTACAATGCTCAATCCTGAAAGAAGTTGGAGACTACTGATATTAAATTAGTAAATGATTACACTGTGTTTACTGGGAGGTCAGTAAAATGACATCCAGTGGCCAATTGACAACATTGGTATGTATATTGGTGGATTTATACAAAACACAGAGCACAAAATAACCACCAGCTCTTAACAGAAGCAAAATATGAAGGTCTTCATCTTGCTAAATTTGTAGTTGTTGGTACCTACCCAAGCCATACAAAAGAAGTAGTAAATGGTTGAGCTACAACCTGTCAGATTATGGGCAGACTCAGTCTCTTGTTCCATATCGCATTGGCAGCTAACAAAAGAAGAGCTGAAATTTCACTTCCTAAATGCAAATTGTGAGTAACCATTAGAATAATTGGTGAGGTGAGTTATGTACTGAGGAAATGAGAAAAATAACTATATTTAACTTTGATTTAAAAAATAATAAATGTAAGCTTTAACAAGCTGAATAATAAACGTTAATGTTTCTAGTTAGCTAACCATCTTGATATTTTTTCTCCCTCTGAATCTGTTGTGCTGTTTGATTGCAGCCAGGTTTTTTGAACCAATTGTTTTTTTAAAAAAATTGTCTTCACAAAGTATTCATTTGAGGCTAACAGAAGGAAATGGAAAATGTGATAGAAATTTTAGTGCTCATAAAATTATTTCTGTATGGCTGCTACTATTTTTATTCTGTTACAATATGTTTTTAAAGTGGTTCATTTCTGTTGTGAAACATGCTGGAATGTGTCAGATGTAACTATTCTGTCCTTTACACTTACAGCTTCTTTTGGAGCAGGTGGCATCAAAGAGAGAACCAAGGATGAATAGAGGGATAATGTGGTGGTTTAAATTTAGAGCCCTACATATGGTGCATGGGAATGATCCATTTTGTCAGATTTTCCACTCGAGTGTCTTGGTTATTAAAGTTAGTCGTGAGCTTAGGAAATACTTGGTGAAATAATCTTTACCTACAGATGTGTTTAAAATCAGATATATAGTATAGTTTCCAACTTAAACCACGTTAGACGAAGCCACCTGTCCATGGCACCAGGCAGCTGCTGTGTGAAATTGCAGGACAACTGGAGATGTTCACAGCTGCTGGGTGCTGAAATCCACAGTAGGACAGGGAATTAAGATCACAAAAAACAAATTCTGCTTTGTTACATCTATGCTCCCCCATTGAAGTTAGAGACTATATGGATGTAACTGAGCAGAACCAGCATTGGTCATCTTTATTATTTAGTTAGTGTTCCCTTTCTGGCTCTCACACATCAAAGTGACTAAAGATTTAAAATAATAAACCATTGCCTTTATACAGACATTCTTCAGTTCAGTTTCTTATGCTATGTATAACGTTAATACATATTTCAGCATAAATGTGTATTGGGTAAAGTGGAAAAACTCTTGAGCTTTGGCTTTTTTTTGTCTGCTAGAAGTTGTTGATTTTTATTAGTCTGCAGCTGTCAGTCCCTGGAATTATCTGGTCTCCAGTCACTGAATACAGAGTGCATTTGAAGATTATTTTAATACAGATCCCCTTAAGACAAATTCAGATTACTATGGAATCTACTGGGACAAAAACTGTCCAGTCTTTTCTGAGGTTAGAGCCTACATGTTACTACTCTGCAATATGATCTGATAGATCTAGGCAGGCAACACCTTCTGTTAGCTGACCTTGTTCTTTTGGAGGCATCTTCACTGGCAGCCATTGTCTCAGTGGTTTAAACCGAGGCAAAGTATCTGCAGTGCTGCACTTGAGGCAAAGCTTTCTAGACTCTCTTCCAGATGTGAGCGCTTTCAAAAGGTTAGTGTACATGACCTGTTGGAGGGCTGACTGCAGTTTGTACAGAGCATCAACTCCTCTGGGACTTCCCTAAGGAAGGGAGATAAATTGGTTTTCCTATAAAGACTTAATCTATAAAGATTGGTTTTCCTATAAAGGCTTAACTAGGTTAAAATGAAAACAGAACAAAAATGAGATGTCTGTGTGATGTTCCCCTGGTGTCATCTTGACCCGTGATCTGCTAGGTCACGCCAATCCTTGACTCTGGGAGCCAGCCTTACCCTGCTCTGCTGTGAGAGCTCCCACTCTTGTGCTGTTCACACACAGCCTCTGGCATGTAAGCTGCTCCCAGCTACTTGCAGTCGAATGACATTAGCCAATATCTCTGGTCCCAGACACAACTCTAGGGCCATGGCTACACTGGCGCTTTACAGCGCTGCAACTTTCGCACTCAGAGGTGTGAAAAAACACCCCCCTGAGCGCTGCAAGATACAGCGCTGTAAAGCCTCAGTGTAATCAGTGCCGCAGCGCTGGGAGCGCGGCTCCCAGCGCTGCAAGCTACACCCGTAAGGGATGTGGTTTACGTGCAGCGCTGGTGCTCTGACTACACTCACACTTCAAAGCACTGCTGCAGCAGCGCTTTGAAATTTCAAGTGTAGCCATAGCCTAGGAATCACTATCTTACGGTGTCTAGTTATGCCTGCTGGACATGCAAGCTTATATGAGTTTGTCAATTTAACAAAGAAATTAATATGTACCAGGCTTATTATCCCAAGGGGAATTTCTGACACGCTTCAAACCAAACGCACTGCTTCAGGTAGAATAAAAAAACAAATTTATTAACTGTGAAAGACAGATTTTAATGATTAAGATAAACGATAAGTTGGATTTGGTCAAATGAAACAAAAGCAAAACACGTTCCAAGCTGATCTTAACACTTTCAATGCCCTTACAAACTTAGATACTTCTCACCAGTGGCTGACTGGTTGCCCTTTCAGCCAGGCTCTCCCCTTTGATCAGTGCTTTAGTCGCTTGGTGGTGATGTCTGTAGATGGAGGTGGAAGAGAGAGAGAGCATTGCAAATGTCTCTCCCTTTTCTTATGTTCTTTCTTCTCTCTTGGCTTTGCCCCGCTCCCTTTCAGAGTCAGCTGAGCATTACCTCGTTGCAGTCCCAAACTGACCAAAGGAAGGGCGGGGTGACTCACTCGAGAGTCCAACAGATCCTTTGTTGTTGCCTGAGCCAGTGTCCTTTGTTCCTGTGAGGCTGGGCTGGGTTTGTCCCATACACGGCCTGATGAGGGGTGAACTGCCCCTCTTGCTCCTTCCATTTGCCTTGGAGCTGCTCCCTGGAGCCTCCCGCTTGCAGGAGGCAGGGGGAGAGAAGAAGAGGATTAATATCAGCGTGTCCCTTCCCCCCTTCTCCTGCACGCCGCTTATCTCATCCACCATAGAGCAGGGAAACACGACAGGGCTCAGGACAGAGGGAGCTTCCTGGCAGCAGCTGCTGTCTCAGCTTGCTGATTAACTTAAAAAGGCAGTGTACTTAGAGTGGAGTCAGCGTACTTAAAGGAGCAATGCACATCTCTCTCTCACACACACACAGGGTGTGTGTCTCTCGTCCATGCTGTCCCCCTTTCCCCCATTCGTGCTGCCTTGTAGAATGTGAGGCTACATTAACAAGAATGAGTTAACCCTTGAGGGCTCAGCCAGTTGCTAGTTCATCATTTAGCAGTAAGGCATTTCCTGGGAAATATCCCACCCTCTGACTTCATCACCTCAACCAAGCTTCACAATCATCATCGCTGTGTACCAGTATTAAATTGCTTGTTTAAAACTGTGTGTGTGTGTATATAATATATATATTACAGTCTTTTGTCTGGTGAAAAAAATTTCCCTGGAACCTAACCCCCCATTTACATTAATTCTTATGGGGAAATTGGATTTGCTTAAAGTCACATTTTTCAGGAACATAACTACAACATTAAGCGAGGAGTTACTGTACTTAATTTGGCAGTGGTTCTCAAACTTTTTTTTTTCGTGGACCACTTGAAAATTGGTGAGGGTCTTGGCGGACCACTTAATGATTTTTTCCAAATATTGTTTGTACCATTAGCTAACTATTGTAAAGCACTTCTGATAAAAGCGCTATATAAAAAAACTTAATAATTAACATTTTTGTTCTACAGATAAAAGCATACAACTCATATTTTAATACCAGTAGTCTTACCTTACTAATGTGATGGATGTGCCCTCTTTCCCCTGCCATGGCAGCCCTGGAGCTGGGAAGGAGAGGGGTCTCTCCCTCTCTTCCCTACTGCAGCAGCCCCTGAACTGAGACTGGGAAGGAGCGGGGTCTCTCCTCCACCACGCCAGCCTGTGAGCCAGGGAAGGTCGCCTCTTTCTCTGGTCGCTGCAGCCCTGCACATCCCAAATTTTCTCCCATCCCCTCTTCTCACCCCAAGGCTACCACCTCACCTTACATATGCGTCTCCTCCAGGTCCAGGCATCTAATTAGTGGAGCCACTCCTGCATGACTCCACTAATTAGGTGAGTGGCCCTTCATTCTCTCATGTGTGACCACCCAGGAATGCATCTTAAAGAGAACTATCCGAGGACCACCTGAATGGAACAGAATGGAATGGTGGTCTGTGGACCACAGTTTGAGAACCTTTGATATAGGGTATTAATTTAAAACACATGAACTATTCCTGATAAATTCCATGTGTGAAAACTCTTATTCTTTCTTGAGTGGTGTCCTTGTGCATGCTCAGCTTCAGGTGTCGATGCGCCCTTGCGCTCATAGCTAGCGATTTATGGTAGCAGTGCCAAATTGGGTCGCACATGCATGGTCCCCGTCTCATGCCACTTTAGGTGGTTAACAGTGCTGTACAACCAACCCTCCTGCCCCCAAGTTCCTTTTCATATCTCTGAGAGCAGTAGAACCCATACCAACCCACTACTTTCTCACGTAGAAAAAACCAGGAAGTTGGAGACCTATTCTCGATCTATGCCAACTCAACAAGTTTGTAAAAACAAAGATTCAAAATGGTTATGCTAAGCAACATAATCCCAGCATTAGAGGGGGGGCTGGTTCTCAGCCCTCTACCTCCAGGATGCATATTTTCGTATATCAATCCATCCCTCACATCAGAAATGTCTATGGTTTACAATAGCACAGGACCACTTCCAGTACAAAGTTCTACCCTTCAGCCTGTCCACTGCCCTACGGGTGTTTTCTAAAGTACTAGCTGTAGTAGCAGCCTACCTATGCAGATGGGGAATAATATTCCCATACTTAGATGACTGTCTGCTGACATCACCAGTGCTACAGGCAGCCATAGATTCCACCCAAAGTACAATAAATCTCTTCATCTCTTTAGGACTTTAAATAAACTTTAAGTCCACTCTAACACCTGTTCAATGCCTGGAATTCATTGGAGCAGACCTCAACTGCCTCCCAACAAAACGTTTTCAGATTCTAACCATCTTGATCTCAACCGTGCAAAACAGTCTGCAGGTGTTTGCCAGAACATGCCTACAACTCCTAAGCCACATGGCCACCATGACCTTTGTTGTCCAACATGCAAGGCTACACATATGGTCTCTGGTTATGGACACATCATGTTCCACACAGGCACAGCATATACAAACTCCTTACCGTGCCCATAAGTCAAGGACTCCCTGTTATGATGGACCAATCCAGACAACATCTGCAGGGGCATGCCATCATCACATATGCATCCCTCCTAGGCAAGGGGGTACACCTACAGGCAGATTCTGTACAGACTGGCTGGTCTCTAGTGGAGTCCCAGCTTCATATCAGTCTGCTGGAACTATGAGTGGTTTGAAATGCCTGTTCTTATTTCCTACCATTAATCGAAAACAAAACAGTACAGATCCTCACAGACAGCGTGTCCAGTATGTTCTACATTAACAGGCAAGGGGGAGTGCGGTCACACTCCCTTTGTGTGGAAGCCATGCATCTTTGGCAATGGTGCATCAAACACAAGGTCCATGTTACAGCATCATACCTACCTGGATACCAGAACAACACAGAAGACAGGAAGTTTTATCAAGACCATGAATGGGAGCTGAACACACGAGTCATCAGAGAGATTTTTTTCGGTTGTCAGGGGTTCCCAGCAATAGACCTCTTCGCAACCACACACAATTCCAAATATCCCTAGTTCTGCTCCAGAGCAGGACTTGGTTGCAACTCACCGGGCAATGCCTCCCTCATCAAGTGGAACGCTCCCCTGCTGTATGC
The DNA here is from genome assembly GCF_025201925.1 of Gopherus flavomarginatus. NCBI lineage: Eukaryota > Metazoa > Chordata > Testudines > Testudinidae > Gopherus > Gopherus flavomarginatus. Next base: position 43,444,860 of record NC_066622.1, read on the forward strand.
CATCTCCCCCCCACACTCCTAGCCCGCGTACTCCATAAGATAAAACAAGATGGATCTAGAGTGATCCTAATAGCCTCCACATGACCACGACAAATGTGGTATAATTACTGTGACATTGCACTCTATATGATTTTATGAAAATATGCTACTGTAACTGGAATATGCTTCGTGCAAAAGGTCTCTTGTAAGGTATCATTACAAAGCTTATAATCTACTGAGTGTGGTCATCCTATTTGTATAAAGGTATCACTCTTGTATCTGAAACTAGAAATATGAAATATAACTTTGAGGGCCTATTGTAATTATGCAAAGTGTGGGCCATTAATGGTGGTTTGGAATCTTGATGACGCCCATTAACCAGGACAATTATGTGCAGATGGCTCTGTTTTACCTGTAAGTCTCCATTACCCACTTGTCAGCACACACGTATACAGGAAGTCTTACAGTAACATGTGATCATGTCACTTGAACTGGAATCCTGGTGCTTTTCCATTGAAAAGGTCAAGATGGGAACTAGGGTGACCAGACGTCCCGATTTTTGCTTGTTTCTCCCATGTCCCGACCAATGTTAGGTCGGGACACTGGACAAACAAGCAAAGGCTCCGGAGCACGAAAGGGCTTGCGCCCGCCCCAACTCCGTCCCCTCCTTCCCCCATTGGATCCCTCCCCAAATCCCCGCCTCTTGCCAAGCACGCCATGCCCAGGAGACGCTGGAGGGAGGTCCGGGAGATGCAGGGGAGCATGGGGCCGGGGTGAGTGTGAGTCCGACCTGGCCCCGAGCAGGCAGGACTCGGGCGCGATACCTGGAGGGAGAGTAGGGGGTGGCCCGTGGGGCCAGGCGGCGGCTGTTCTCCCCACCTGGGCAGCAGGACTCGGAAGCAGCCACTGCTGCAGCTCCCACTGCCGCCGGGGGAGGAAATGGCCAAGCACGTGGTGCTTGGCGGCTGCGGCTTTGGCTCCCAGGCCCAAACCCTTCTGAGCCTGGGCCTGCTGTGGAGGCATCGGCAGCCCAGCCCTGTTCATTCCCCTGCGGGACCCGAGCACGATGCGGGGGCTGGGGCCTGCTGCCCCCACTCCGGGGCCGCCCATGGGATTGCACCAGCTGAGCAGCCAGCCCAGATGTGACTGGCCAGGGGCTGGGCATGCGCAGCGTGTGCACTGGGTCCCCGCAGCAGGCCCGGGTTCAGGGGTTTCGTGGGCGCCAGAGCCGCAGCCGCCGAGCTTGGCCAGTGGCCGCTTCCTCCCCCCGCAGCAGTGGGAGCTGCAGCAGCGGCTGCTCCTGAGTCCTGCTGCTCAGGTGGGGAGAACAGCCACCGCCTGGCCCAGCAGGCCACCCCCTACTCTTCCTCCAGGTATCGCGCCCGAGTCCTGCCTGCTCGGGGTCAGGCCGGGCACACACTCACCCCAGCCCCGCGCTCCCCTGAGTCTCCCAGGCCTCCCTCCAGTGCTTGCAGAGGGAGGAGGAATCAGGCGGGGGATTTTTTTTTTTTTTTTTTGCTCTGCTGCCATTTTTTTCCCCGCCCCACCCCCCACGTCCCAATATTTGACCTGGGTGATCTGGTTACCTTAGTAGGAACCCAGAGAGGGACAAAGGATTCCCGCCTTATGCAAAAAAGATATAAGTGGGTGGGAGAGAACAAGAGGTGGCAGCCATCATGAGGAATCACCTAGCTACCACCTGAGCTGGAACAAGGGCTGTACCAGGGGAAAGGACTGTGCCCAGACTAGGTTATTCACTTTGTTCTCTCTGTTACTACTTGGAACCACTTAAATCTTACTTTCTGTATTTAATAAAATCACTTTTTACCTATTAATCCAGAGTATGTATTAATACCTGGGGGGAGGCAAACAGCTGTGCATATCTCTCTACCTGTGTAATAGAGGGCGAACAATTCATGAGTTTACCCTGTATAAGCGTTATACAGGGTAAAACGAATTTATTTGGGTTTAGATTCCATTGGATATCTGAGGGGGAAAGGCCAGAACACTTCTGTAAGCTGCTCTCAGTTAAGTCTGCAGCTTTGGGGCAAATAATTCAGACCCTGGGTCTGTGTTGGAGCAGATGGGTGTATCTGGCTCAGCAAGGCAGGGTGCTGGGGTCCCAAGCTGGTAGGGAAAGCAGGGCAGAAGTAGTCTTGGCACATCACTTGGCAGTTCCCAAGGGGGTTTCTGTGATCTAACCCATCACACTTACCTTCTCTGCATGTCGGTCTGTCTCACACTCCCGCTTCTGTCGCATGATTCAGGTTGCATCATCTATCCGGATCCCCAAGAGCTTCATCTCAAAGCCTGGTTATTACATGATTCTCAGGATTTGAAATGACCTGTTCCTCAGAAGTACAGACCATATTATTAAATAGCCGTAGGACAGCTACCCGCCATGTATATATGGACATATGTGAAAATGAGTTGAATCATGGTGCCAACACAAACACTACACTTGTATCCACCTCCCAAAGACAATGCTGTTTCCAAACACCACCTATCCAAAGGAATATCAGACTGCAGTATGAACGACAACCCCATATGGGGATCTGTACACATGCTACTAGGAGACTTTCACCCTCCATAGCATTTCTTAACATCCCTGTTGTGGAAACCTGTAAGACCACAACCTGGACCTCACCACACACTTTTGCACAACACTATGTATTGCAACAACAGGCATCTTCCGATACCATTTTTGGGTACATGGTGCTTTTATCTGATACAACTTCAACCGCAACTCCAAAGCCCTTTCCTTCCACCCGAGGGCACTGCTCTGAAGTTACCTAAAGTGGAGCACCCACAGGGACACTGCTCAAAGAAGAAGAGAAAGTTACTCACCTTGTGCAGTAATGGAGGTTCTTTGAGGTCACGGCTTTGGAGCAGAGCCCGGAGCATCTCCAGAGCAGTGGAGTTGCAGGCTTTTGCGTTGAACGGGAGCGGAGCCGGATTACAGCTCCAAACCCCTTTTTGAGATGGGTGCTCCACTACCTTCCCTCCTCCCCTCTGTTTCAGAGTTCTATCAGCCAGACTCTGTAGTGGAGAAGGAAGGGGGGATGGGATTGTCACACAGTGCCAGATAACTGCCTGAAGCGGCACGAGATGGGGACTGGGCACTGCTATCATGAATCTCCGGCTGCGAGTCCAGGGGCACATCTCCACCTAAAGTGGAGCACCCCCAGGGACACATCTCGAAGAACCTCCGTCACTGCACGAAGTGAGTAACTTCCTCTTCTGGAATAAGAGTGTCTTATTCTAATCTAGTTTTAACCCACTTGGGAAGTGGGCTAATTCTAATTCAGATTAAAGCACTCTTCTAAAGTAGAAGTTTCAAGAATAAAGCATTCTTATAATGGAATAAGTGTGTTCCCACATGGAGTTAATCAGGAGTAGCTATTCTGCAATAATTTCTCCCTATAGACAAGCCCTAAAATGAAATCTGCCCCAAAAAGTTTGATTATTCTAATTCCTGTTTACCATAACATGTGGTATATATGTGAACTTCTCACTTGGTCCCAGTGCAGTTGGAGTTCTATCTGTTACTATTTAAACATGCATTTTTAACATGTATCTTCAGGAGATGATGTGCAATTTGAAGTATGGAACAAATTTTCAAGGGATAGCCAACATTTTCCACTGTATTTGGCTTGACTGAGCTTTGTATATTCTGATGGTTTTAGTGCCTTGTTTTCTGTAATGCAGGCACCTCTTTTAAGGGTTGTTTTGTATTTAGCAGATACTATTGGTTTAAATTTGGGCTTAATACTAACCTTACCTTGTTATGGTTGTTCTATCTTGCAGTTTATTTGAAAACATTCCTAAACATACTGCTTTATTAAATCTGTACTCGCAACCATACAATACAATACAAACACAGTGGCAGAATCAGTACTGAGTAAGGACGCTGCGTTTATTTACTGAAGATCATTGCAAGCAACAGTGAGGAAAATCCTTTGGGAAGTGGCTACCTTTAACCCCTAACCCCTAAACACACAGAAAATTTCTCCAAGCAAGCACAGTCAACATAAAATGTCCTTTGAAACCCATGTCCAGTGTGTTATGGAGTAGACTGTTCAAAATTCTCTCTAGAGCAAGTTAGATTTTGAAGTAAAGAGTCTGGAGAATAAAACCTATTATTACTAACCTTGCCCCAACATACTCACAGCTAAAGAAGTCCAACCTAATACATTCCCTTATTCCTACCCTCAGCAATGCATCACCCCAGGAGGCCTCACAAGCACTGTTTTGGATTCTTAGCCTGAACCATAGCTTTGGGTTCCTTATCACATGGATTGTATATGAATCACATAACACCAGTGTGTTAAATTAAGCATTTAGTTTGTGACTATATCTTGTGGCTTGTTTGCTGCAACTTCCCTTCTTCTCTTCATATCAAATTATAGGGCAAGGCTTTGCAAGAGAGAATCCAACACAGCTGCCAGTTCAAATGGGATCTCTTGAGTTTATTAACACTTTACCCAAGGAGCACTGTCCCCCTGGAAATTGTGTTTGCTTTTTAAATGACTGCAAAATGTCAAGTCACTTCTCTTGGCAGGTGAATAACCCTCTTTCAGTCCAGGGCCAGTGTGCTCCTGTCATGGGTCGTCATCAGCCATCATCACATTTGCCTTTTTGGTCCACAGCACTGTTAATTTTATGAACTAGAAGTTTGTGATAGCTCCTCCTCTGTGTCCCCTGTCATGAAGAACCAGTGCCCTGCCCTGTTCCACCTTTAGTGTATTTCAGTCCAAAACTTACATGTTAGAGACAGTCAGCTAATAAGAAGATCCCTCTTGCAGGGCAGCTTGCTGTTTTCCCCTGATGGAAAAGGAACAACTTGCTGAGATATTCCATAGTGATTTACCTCATGCTAGCACAGCTCTGAAATAAGTATTTCAAAATTAAAATTCAGGTGGAGGATTTATGCAGATTGCCTTATTTGAATATTATTTAAATCGTCTGTAGCTTTTTGATGACTGCTTTATCATTGTTTTATATATATATATGCAGTGATGATCATTTACAGCCTTGTCCAATCAGTTATTATACAGAAAATACTACTGCTATAAATAAAATGTCATTTGCAGGAGGCACAGAGTTTTGTAAGTTTAATGAGGTGGAAATTCTCCCTTTGAAAGAATGCTCCTAGTGATCAAACTTCTTCTCGGTGCTGCTATTGAAGAGGTGGACAAAGTATACTCTTTCACACAATTTTTTTCCCTTTGAGATGTCTGAAAAAAGAATCTACTTAGGTAATGTTTCAAAGGAACTAAAGTAGGGGGAGTAAAGATCTGATGAGTGAAGATTTTAACAGTGGCAGAAAATAGAATAATAATAAATGGGGATATACCTATCTCATAGAATTGGAAGGGAGCCTGAAAAGTCATTGAATCCAGCCCCCTGCCTTCACTAGCAGGACCAAGTACTGATTTTGCCTTTGATCCCTAAGTGGCTCCCTCAAGGATTGAGCTCACAACCCTGGGTTTAGCAGGCCAATGCTCAAACCATTGACCTATGTCACTGCACTATATAGTGATGATCCTCTTTATATAACCACTTTCATTTACATTAAGAAGTGTTCCACAACTGTGGACCAAACTGGCTAGGGAAACATTTTGAGCTGCTTAGATTTATGTGGCTCTCTGTGATGCATACTCCAGTTTAGAAGGGTCTGGTATGCACAGGAACTCAGAATTCCCCTTCCTCCTTAGACCAAGGCCAGTTTGTTGTTTCATTCTGCGTTCTCTCACCCCGACAGCTTTTGGGGCTAGAGCACAGAACTAGTAGCCAGGAGATGAGCTTTCTGCTAGGTACTATATGGTTCACATCACCATACTATCTAAGCACCTCAGTCACTGATTCCCTGCATGCAACCTTCCCCCATCCCCCATCTTTTGCGGTGTCATGATCTATTGTGTAGGGCTAATATATATTGTGATAGATTGCTCTCCTTAGGATGCCACCTGATGTACTGAGATACCACTGAGCCCACCTGTTATGCCAGTTCGGGCACTCTTTTTACCTGTCTTGCTGAGTCAGACTATTAAGCCTTCTTACACACACAGAGGCAGGGCTACACCCAACTGCAGAATGAAACAGACTTGGAGATCAGTTCTGGGAAGGCTCAGCTTAAGGGACTCGCCCCAGCACACAGGTGTCCACCTCCCTTGGAGTGCAGATCCAAAAATATATTATGAAATCCGCCTCCTCCCTCAATGTGAAGGAAGGTATGCACAACTTCTTGCCGTCCCTCCTCCCCACCCCCCACAGTTAAGAACTCAGTTTAATAAAAAATGAAACATTTTATTAGCTATAAAAGGCAGATTTTAAGTGGTAAAAGGGGTAACAAACAGAACAAAGCAGATTACTAAGCAAATGCAACCAAACCTGCACACTAAGCTTGTTTCGCTAACGGCATTGGTTACAAATTGTGATTTCTCACCAAAGATATGGCTGCAGGCAGATTATAGAAGTCTTGAAAAGCAGATGCTGGTCTCCAGCTTGAAACCTCAGTTATTATTACTCACAAGCTGGACACCCTTCCAGCTTGGGCTCAACAGTTCAGTTCTTGCTTCCAGGTGTTTTTTCAGTGTCTCTTTGGGTGGGGAGGCAGAGGAGAACCATGATCATGTTACTCCCCTGCCTTATATAGCTCTTGTGTAAACTGGGAACCCTTTGTCTTCTAGTGGGAAAACTACTGGCATTCCAAAAGGAGAGGAGGGGTATCCAGTACCACATGACTTGGACCCGTGTCTCTGTATGGCTGCGGCAGCCATTGCTTGTAGGCTGTCTTCAGCGTCCACAGGAAGACAATGGACTGTGAAAGGGCTTAGTCTCTGCTAATGGTCAATTAGCCTTATGTGGCTTTTCCATTGTTGTACTTGAAGGGCTGGTTGGGGGTGACACCCAAAGTAACACACTTGAAATACACATTCTAGTTAATATTCCTAACTTCAATACAGAAATGATACAGGCATACAAATTGGATAATCACATTCAATAAATCATAACCTCTCCAGTGATATTTCACATGAGCCCTCCTGCATAAAGTATATCTGTTATGTCATATTCATATCATAAGCATATTTTCATAAAGAATATGGAGTGAAACATCACATATCTGAGGATTGTTGAGGCTTACTGCATCATTTGCAAAGCACTTTGAGATACTCACAACTTAGATTACTTTGAGATGCTTATACTGACAAGTTATAAAGCTTATATTTTTATAAGCACTATGCAATCTAATCATAACACTAGCTAAAATCCTTGGGAGGGATTTGAGTACCTAAGGGTGGATGTTGCTCTGGGGAGGGAAAATTGCAGCTGATTAACAGGAAGCTTGTACAACAGATAAGGGCACTAAGTAAAGTATTGACTATGAAAATGAAAGCACAAGGGGTTGTGTTTCTTTTTTTGTTTTTTGCTTTTAGTTTGGCAGAATATATTTGCTGAAGTTTGGTCTCTGCTAAAATGTTGGTCGATCTAGCTGTCACCGGTGGGTATGAAAAATCCACACCCTTCAGTGACATTAAGCCAACCTAACACCCAGTGGAGACAGTGCTAAGTGACAGAAGAATTCTTCCATTCACCTAACTACTGCCTCCCGGAAAGGTGGATTACCTACACTAACAGGAAAACTCTTCCTGTCAGAGTAGGTAGTGTCTACACTTTAGTGCAACTGCTGTGCTGTAGGTGTAATGCTGTAGTGTTTCAAGGCTAGGTAAGCCATTAAGGCAGGAGTCTCCAACCTTTTTCGTCTGGCAGGGACCAGACAACGAGCCATGGAAGACCGTGGCAGTAGACGAGCATCTGCCGAAATTCCGCTGACAAGTGGCAACGTCAATAGGCATCGTTGCCGAAATGCCAGCAACAAGTAGCATCATCCAGAGGCGTTGTCACCAAAATACCACCGAAAATCGGTGGCGATGCCTCTGGATGACGCAACTTGTCGGTGGCATTTCTTTGGATGCTTGTCCGCTGGCCAGTACTTGGGCGCATTTAGATGCCCCGGCGGGTGCCATGGTGCCCGCAGGCACCGTGTTGAGGACCCTGCCTTAAAGCATGTCTACCCTGGCAGTTACAGCACCGGAAGTTACAGCGCTTCTCGGAGCGCTGAAGGGAAACCACTGTTATGTGTTCACACTGTGAGCTGCCTGCGCAATAGCGTGTTCACACTTGCAGCACTTGCAGAGGTATTCGGAGTGGTGCACTCTGGGCAGCTATCCCACAAAGCACCTCTTTCTCTTCTGCTGCTAAGAACTGTGGGAAGCCAGAGGGAGTCACAAGGCATTCTGAGTCATGTCCAAGTGCCCCGTGATGCATTGATTCACATACCAGAAATTCCTGTGCTTCCGTCCGCATTTGGCACCATCTTTCAATGGTTTGTGTATTGAACGCCCTGCCTCTTCAGGCTGCAGAAATGGATCCCGAACTGCTGACCAGTGTGCTGCTCACTCTAACCAACATGTCACAAGTGGCAGTGGGTTATTCCTTAAACTACAAAGGCAAGAGGAGTGTGACATTGATCTCGCCATGCGTAGTAGCTACGACACGAGATTGCTTGTGGCTTTCATGGAGGTGCTGACCACAGTGGAATGCCACATTTGGACTCTGGAAACAGGCACCGAGTGGTGGGATCATATCATGATGCACATCTGGGATGATGAGCAGTGTCTGCAGAACTTTTGAATGAGAAAAGCCACATTCATAGAATCATAGATGTGATAAGCTCGCCCCAGCCATGCGGCGTAAGGACACGAGAATGAGAGCTGCCCTGCCACCCTCTCATTGGGGTGGTATTCTTACAGCGCTGTAACTGCGCAGTTGCTGCGCACTAAGTGGCTTGGCAGTATGTACACCTCAAGAGTTACAGCACGGAAAGCTGCTTTACTGCGCAGAAACTTGACAGTGTAGACAAGGCATTAGACAGAGTGTCTCCAAGAGACAGGATAATGCCCATATTGTGGGCGAACACTTTTCACAAAATGATCACTCCATATCTGACTTCTCTGTCCTCCATCCTCAAAGGAAACCTGCACAGCACCTTCAAAGACAGGACTGGGATCTTAAATTCATAATTTTACTATACACTGAAAATCATTTATTTTTCAATAAGGACATTGTTTTAATAAGCCATAAATCCAATCTGTAGCCCACTAGTCGCCCTTTTTTGTCCTGTGACTGCAGGGGTGTTAATGGGCCACTTCATCTTGAATGGCCCCTTAAGGTATGTCTACGCAGCAACTAGACACCTTCGGCTGACCCATGCCAGCCGACTCAGGCTCACGGGGCTTGGGCTGAGTGGCTGTTTTGTTGCTGTGTAGATATCTGGATCTCCTGCCTTAATTAAATGGAGCACAGAACTATGAGAAGGTTGAAAACAAACTTATAAGACCTCTTCTGACTCATTAGACAAAAATCCCAATTATTACTGAGGAACTCTTGTCCCTTCTAAATATTTGCCTAATTACCAGTAACAGGCTGCAAGTGAGTGACTTTTTTTAGTGTGAATAAACAGCAGGTCATGATTGGGGCCTAATTTGGAGAGTTTTTTAAAAATGAATCAGCCTTTGAATGTGGCCAGCTTTCCCCAATAGTAATGCCAAAGTTTTCCGAGTATAGGGACCTAAAGTTGCACTATTGAATCCTTATTTAGAAAGCTGAAAAGTATCCAGTTCTTCAGAAGTATTGAGCATGTAACAGCTCCCATTGAAGTCAGCTGAATCTGCTGAGTGCTTAGCACGCTTGAAAATGTGGCCGCCTTTTTTAGGCTTTAGTAGCCAAACTTTGTTCCTGTTTTTGAAAATCCTGACTGAAGGTTAGGTTGAACCCTTAATGTTTATCATTACAGAGGTAGCCACATTTAAACATGACACCAAACTCAGACCTGGTACAACAACTGCAAATATATCCGTGACTGACCAGATCAGTGTGTGTCCTGAGGTCTACATGGCTACATGCTAGTTGCTCCTCTACTTCAGCAACTTAGATGCAAAAATTTTTTGTGTGGGAGTTACCTGGTTTAAGTGTATAGTTTGTGGTTTAAAAGCTGTTCTGAGAAGTGGTGAAATGTTACCTTTGCGTTTTGATTGAAATAGTATTTAGTGCAGAGCAGGAAGGAAATAAGTAGGAGTATGTGTTTACATGTTAAAGCATCGTAAAATCAAGTCACCAGTGTACATTCCATACATGCAATTATTTTTTCCGCCTTGATACTTCACTGCTTGGATTTAGCGACCTTCAGGAGAAGCAGCAATTTGCCTAGGATTTTCTGGAAGGAGTAATTTGATTTCAGGGGATGAATTAGGTAGATATTGCACATTCATGTTTCCTTTACATGACTTAAAAGCCCTGTTTCAATATTTTATTGAATGTATTTTGTATATTGTGCGAGAACTTGGGAATTGACAAAGAGGACACACTGGAATGAATCAAGCCATATCACAATGTTATAGAGCAGAGGTGGGGAAACTACAGCCTATGGGACCCTCCTGCCTGGCCCCTGAACTCCTGCTGCGGGAGGCTCACCCCCAGCCCCCCCCCCCCCGTTCCCCCTCCCCCACAGCCTCAGTTCACTGCACCGCAGCACAAGGTTCTGGGCGGCAGGGTGGCGAGCTCCTGGGGCAGCGCAGCTGCAGAGCCCGGGCCTGACCTGGTGCTCTGTGCTGTGCAGTACGTGGCTGGCTCCAGCCGGGCAGTGCAACTGCAGCACCGCCAGCCACCGGCGCTCCAAGCAATGCGGTAAGGGAATAGGGGGTTGGATAGAGAGCAGGTCAGGGGAGTTCAGAGTGGTGGTCAGGGGGCACGTTGTGGATGGGGGTGGGATGGTCAGAGGGCAGGGAACGGGTTGAATGGGGGCAGTTGTCCCAGGGGGGCAATCAGGAAGGGGGGGGTTGGATGGGGCTGTGGGGGGCAGTCAGGGGCAGGGGTTGTGGGGGCGGTCAGTGAGAAGGGGTGGTTGGATGGGGCAGAGGTTCTTGGGGGCTGTCAGGGAACAGAGGGGTTTGGATGGGCCAGGAGTCTGGGGGGGCTCTCAGGGGGCCAGAACTGTGTGGGGGAGGGGGAGTGGATAGGGGGTGAGGGCTGGACCACACACCCCTCCCCTAACCGGTTCTCCATACAATTTCCAAAACCTGATGTGGCCCTCAGGCCAAAAAGTTTGCCCACCCCTGTTAACAGAGGCATATAGCAGAACTCCATAGTTAAGACCTCACTGACCTTTGCACTTAAAGTGGAACTAAAATCATTCACACTGACTTTAGTCTCCAAATGTAGCACAATAACCGTTCAAAAAAAATCTGAATTTTCTGTTGTTAATAATCTTTCTGTGATCTTTATGCTCCAGAGCATTTATGTATAAACAAATGTTGTGGTGCTATTAGGAACAATAGCAGCAGTTACTGGGGAAAATGTCACTTACTATGAATCCCGATTTAATGCTGTACTTCTTTGAAAATACAGCAGCTTTTCTTCTTTCATTTCCTAGAAGGCATGTAACCAGTATATCTTATTGAAAAACAAACCAACAAACAAAAACTTTTATATGTTCTTTTGTTAAAATATTGAATCGATTAGTATTTTCCTTCATAATGGTGTCAGCTTGAGTGTGTTGTACTTAGAGAAAAGCAACACTTGATTTGGAGGAATGTATTTAACAGTTTGTTGACAATGGAAGTGTACTCTCTCCATGTTGTAAATTGGGCATGTCTTTGTCATTTTAAATCTTAAAGCTATCCATTTGCCTGGTCCATGAACTGTGGGTGCCTTGTAAGCTCTGTGATATGACTCGGGTCACACCTTGGCCTCACGTTGTCTTTTAGTTGTGCCTTCTCTGTTCTGCATTTCCAGGGTGAAGAGCCAAATTGATTGCAGTAACCATTTAAACAAGTTTTAGGTTTAGTCCAAGCATGCACTTGATATATAGAAGAAGTGAAGGAAATGGATAGTTCAAGGTGCTGTTAGTGTAATTGGAGCTGTTCATTTCTAGTTTGTGCTGACAGCAACCAAATTTTCTTAACTCTGATGCTAATTTCAGTGGCCTATGATAGGGATCTTAATCAAGTTTAAATTGGACAGTTGTCCGTATCATAGGCACCACAGTTGACACTAACTGGAGAATCTCATTAGATGTCAAGGATTCAGTGAGGGAGGGAGACTGCATTAGGTTTTTTTGCCCTTACAGGTGGCCTTTTCGCAACATGATGCGTGTTGATGGGGTGCTGTGAAGAAACTAGCCTATTCTTTTTTTCACATAGAGGACATCAGTTTTCAGGACTATCAAGATGGCACTTTGATCCAAAAGCAAATTCTCTTACTTTTTTTTTTTTTTTTAAAGAACATGAATGTATTATCCTTATTTCAGTTGCTTGGAATCATGCTCTGATGTAGGTAATAAGACTTCATTGAATATAGAACTGATTAAATCTGCTTTTTATGGTTTCTATATATCTGCTGAACAATCCCACAAAAGTGCACTTTGTAGCCCTTTCTGCTGTAGTAGCAAGCTGAGAGAGACTGCTTAAAAACCTTACAACTCTGGCTGTTGTACCAACCAGGCAATCACTTGCTGCTCATCTACAGAAACGATTAGAGAATTGCTGTTCCCAGATGGCAAGATACAAGTAATTTTTTTAATTTAAATTTTAACACATTTCTTAAACATCAGTTATTTGGCCAGCATTTCCCTTGAATGTATTTTTCTGAAGAATATAATTTCTGCTTGGGGAAACAAGTAGGAAATATGAGAAGGCTTTTTGGGTACCCTGTTTATGTGTATTGTTCATTGGTTCTCAAATTTCAGTCGGTCAGTAACTGAAGTAATAGAAGAGGAAGCATGGTCTAGTGTGCACAAGGCTGAGAGTGAGGAACTCCTTTATTCTAATACCGGCTTTAATACTGCCATCGCCATCCTTCTCGTCTCCCTCTCACTGAGTGAGAAGATTGGTCCGAGCAGCTGCGAGATGGACAGCCCAGTAAGAAGATGAGGGAGTGCATGCCTAGGAATGCAAGGCTAGGTTCCTCCTCCAACTCCAGCTGGAGAGCCAGGAGTGGATTGGCCCCGGCTCCCTTCATCATTAATTTAAACCTCTGCCTGAGCCTCTTGCTCCTCTTTAGCTTCCCTGTAGTAGTAGTACAGGAGCTGTATTTTTAGAATGTTGTGGGTCTGGCCTGTTTTGGGGGTCAAGAAGGAATGTTTTTTTTCCTGTTGGGGCCAAATCGGCAGACCTGGTGCATTTTTTTCACTTGCAGCATAATGGAGGAACAGTTTGGTTAATGTTAATTTCTGCATCCTTCTCCTACTTAAGATTTTGTAGCAATGCTCAGTTGCTGTTTGTAGGTGTTGTCCAGTGTGGAGAAGGGCCAATAAGGTCAGCCTCCAGAAGTATGAGACCTGGGATTTTGCTGGTGGACTTCGCCTGTGGATATGTCTACACTTCCAGCGAGGAGTGTGATTCCTAACTTGAAATGTACTTGCACTAGACCTGATAGAGCTGGCATGCTGAAAATGGAATGTAGCCGCCAGTGAGTAGCCACCCTGAGGATTTGCATAGGATCTTAGATGTGTGTGCACTCAGGGCCACTAGCCCCTCTGACAGTTTGCCCCACCATAGCTACAATCTCTTTTTAGCATGCTAGCTCAACCAGAGCTAATGGAAGAATATCTTCTTGAGTTGGAAATCACTCGTGGGGGTGGGGCAGAGGATTCAAAAGTGAGTTGAGCCCTAGAGGTGGGCTTAGGACAGTTATGGGTTATATGATGGGACTCCTGTTACCACTGTACTGGACCCACTTAAATGCCTGGTATGTGGGAAGTGGGTCATTTAGTGTCCGTTCCCACTGTTTAAGCTAGTAAAATCAAAGCCTGTAACTTAAATCCATCCCTGTGTCAGTTTTCATTCACCTGCATATCCTGATGAATGGCTTGTTGAATGGTCTTAAGTAAATCACTTTATATACTCCTTACCTCGGTACCCAGTCTGTAAGAATGGCCTCACAATCTGCTTCATATGTGGATTGTGAGGTTTAGCTAGATAACTTTACATGAGTTTAAATTTAACGTTTATTCTTGACTTGTGCCAGTTCGACAAGTCACAGATTAAGGATCCTGAGTTCAGGTGGAAAGGTATAAATAGCAGAAGTAACTGGACTCCTAGTCAGGGGAAAAAACAGTTTGTGTGTATGTATCAGAATGAAGGAAGATGAATGCCATACATGTGTATCAGCAGTGTTGTTTTTTAAATAGATTCTCAATTTTTTGCTTTAAGATGTGAGTAACTGTAACCAGAAGCCTTAGTTTTAGATAAGGACAAAAACACATGTTCGTTTTGTGTCTAAAAGGCTTTCATGGATGGTAACTGACCTGGTGAAAATTTAATTTTCACTGGAAACACTTATAGTACAAAAAAATTATATGTGGCCAGAGTACTTCATCCTTCTGAGATTATTTTTTTGTATAATATCAGCAGTATATTTCTCCTGGCATAAGAACAAGTTCCGTACCCCAAGAACTTAATATTGAAATGTATATAAATAGTTAACTGGTTGTTTATGATTTAACTAAACTACAGGTAAATATTGAATTCCATATAGTTTTTTTGGGGGAAGAGGTTAGTGTATTCACTAATGAGCCCTGAGGACTTGCCATAAACAGGGGTATTTGCATGGTACCATCTTATCTTTTGTCTGTTTTTATAGCATACTCAATGCCATAGTATGAGTGCTGGATCTGTAGTTGTGCAGCACGCTGTGTGCTGGCTGGCTGTTCTTCAGACCAGAAGTGGTTGCATTTCAGTTGTGGTTTTACAAGTATAGTTTATGAAGGACTCTGGAATCTTCTGGATGAAAAGAATTGTGCTATATAGTGTAAGCTTTAATTAGTGTACTGTGCTATATAGTGTAAGCTTTAAATAGTGTGCTCTGGAATCTTCTGGATGAAAAGAATTGTGCTATATAGTGTAATCTTTAATTACTGCTTATTATTATGGCCGGTCCGATTCACCAAACAAGATCACTGCCATTTTTTCCCCCTACTTGTGTGAATTTCCCCGGAAGTGTATTAGGGAAAGGTTTGTGTTTATCAGAGACAACATTCTTGCGTGCAGGGGCTTCTTCCTAGGCTGCCTGTGCCGACTTGTCATTTTCATACAATTATTCCTCTTTTCAGGAATTTCTATCCCTGAATACCAGACCAATTCCTTGTAAAACAAATGTCAGTTCATGAGGGTGTTGGAATTCTTGAATTACTACTTACTTTATATATTTCAGAGGCTAAACCCCTGCTGATGTCTCTTTTGCCATTTTCTCAAAATTTAAAGAAGTTTGGAGTCTACAAGTTCCACTTGTAGAATGGAAATATTTAAACAAAGGAGTCTTCCTGGGTGAGGGGAGAAATCACTGCATGTTGGTCACTATTCTCTGGTCCTTTTTAGATCCCCTCTCAGCAGTGACAGGGATAGCAGAGGCCCTCAATCAGTCTGGGAGGAGGCTTTTTCTCTTTCGGCACTCTCACCCATTCCTCCTTCTGTAGGCCTGGCTAGTTTACACCTGTGTATCCATTGATCCCTTGAGTTAAAGGCCCTATTCAGCTGCATTTGCAACCAGCTTGGATCTGCTTGTGTATTGATAAGAAACGTGTTGTGCTCAGTACTTTGCCGTATACAAATCCTTTTATGTTACATACCATCCTTCTCACTGAGGCCCATAGTGTTTCTCATCTCATAATAAAACAGGCCATCTCTGTTACTTGTGCATGGTAGACTGCAGTGGTGCTAGTACAGGAGGATTTTCAAAAGATTAGTTAAAAGTGAAGCTGGTTACTTGCCATAAGCCTCAGGGTCACTTGGATTGAGTTGGACCTGCAAGTACTGAGATAGGTATTCTCTGCACGGTGTACTTCAGTGATATACACATGGCCCATGGCAATATATGCTGAATATAAACTCTGTCGTCTATACTCTGACTATCTTTATATCTGATGTTATGCTAGCAGATCTAGGTTTAGTTCTCTGTGTAAAGGTGGACATAGTATACCTCTTCTGAGACTGGGGGAGGAATTGAATATTTGAACTATCAGTTTAACACTGGTAAAGGACACTTCAAACATCTAACTTTTATGTGAAGGGTTTTCAGAGAGAGAGAGGCAACAGGGATACCATTGCCATGTCTAGCTTTTCAGAGAGGGGGATGAACTTGAGTAAAAGAGGTCATTTACAGTTCATTATAATGCCCACTATGCTACTTTATGGGAGACCACCTAGAGTCCTGCTTCCTCATTTTTCAGTGGCAAAAATGCTCTGATGCACCTCTATGCTGATATAACACGACCCCGATGTAACACGAATTTGGATATAACGTGGTAAAGCAGTGCTCGCGGCGGGGGGGGTGCTGTGTGCTCTGGCGGATCAAAGCAACTTCAATATAATGCGGTTTCACCTATAATGTGGTAAGATTTTTTGGCTCCCAAGGGAAGAGTTATATTGGGACAGAGTTGTAATTCTATGTGAACTTTTCTATTTGCTCTGTTGCATTGGTGCCTGTAAGTTTGATTTCTCATAACAGTGCATGAGCTCAGTGTAATACTCCATATAGTGAGAGTCCAATGTTGACCCAAACTGATTCATCACCTTTCAATACTCTATGCAAACAAGCTTAATGCTTCTTGCGTTCACTGTTGAATGACGTTTGTTTTGATTTTGCAATAAAGATTTCTTTTAATGGGGAGGGGGAAAGAGATATGCATAGCCTGTCAGTGGAATAAGCAGTTCAGGATGTGGGTCACAGAAAAATGTGGTTGGTTCAGAAACTTTTGAATGACTAGACTGCATCTCAAACGCTGTCTTCTGGTTTCTGTGGATTTCAGGATTACTACTTCTTGCAGAGGATGGAATTCTGGTTAATATGATAAATGTGTTCCTATATCTCTTCAGTCTGCCCTCATTCTTTGTAAAGGCACCGATGTAATAAGCTGAAGATAAGTAACAGTGCTACTCTAAGTGAATGTCCCGCTTTCCTGGTACCATATTTCTTTAATTTCTGGTCCTCAACCTTTTATTTTAATGAATGACTTTCAAGATTTCTGAGCTAGAAGGTTGAGGTGTGGTTTCACCAGTGATAGTTAATAAGGCTGTGGTACTTCTGGGAAGCAAAGAGGGTCTTCTCTCTGTAGAGGGGGAATACAGAACAGAACTAAGGAGCTAACTTCTGCTGTAAGCAGAACTAGGTCTGGTACACTTCTTTGGCTTTCAGTGATCTAAAGTGCTTTACAATAGTTGGTTAGCGGTACAAACAACATTTGGAAAGATCATTAAGTGGTCCGCAGAGACCCTCATCAATTTTCAAGTGGTCCACAGAAAAAAAAGTTTTGAGAACCACTGAATTAAGCAGTAATGAAACTAAGATAGGTCTGATATCTTCATTTCTTTTCTTGGGTTTGAAGAAATAGATTCTGCATATGATGCCACTTCCGTGTCCAAGAATCTGCCTCTCAGCAGTGCAGCTACTTTCATGACACTATGGGTATGTCTACACTACAGGATTATTCCGATTTTACATAAACCGATTTTGTAAAACAGATTGTATAAAGTCGAGTGCATGCGGCCGTGCTAAGCACATTAATTTGGTGGTGTGCGGCCACGTACCGAGGCTAGCGTCGATTTCCAGAGCATTGCACTGTGGGTCGCTATCCCGTAGCTATCCCATAGTTCCCGCAGTCTCCTCCGCCCCTTGGAATTCTGGGTTGAGATCCCAGTGCCTGATGGGGCAAAAAACATTGTCGTGGGTGGTTCTGGGTACAGCCTCACCCCTCCCTCTGTGAAAGCAGCAGACAACCATTTCGCGCCTTTTTTCCTGGCTGAACTGTCTAAACGCCATAGCACAGCAAGCATGGACCCTGCTCAGCTCAAGACCACAATCGTGGACGTTGTAAACACCTCGCGCATTCTCGTGCAGTCTATGCTGAACCAGGACCTGCAAAGCCAGGCGAGGAGGAGTCGGCTACGGCAGAGCGGTGACGAGAGTGATGAGGACATGGACACAGAATTCTCTCAAACCGCGGGCCCCTGCACTTTGGAGATCCTGCTGGTAACGGGGCAGGTTCTAGCCATTGAACGCTGATTTTGGGCCTGGGAAACAAGCACAGACTGGTGGGACCGCATAGTTTTGCAGGTTTGGGACGATTTGCAGTGGCTGCGAAACTTTCGCATGCATAAGGGCACTTTCATGGAACTTTGTGACTTGCTTTCCCCTGCCCTGAAACGCCATAATACCAAGATGAGCGCAGCCCTCACAGTTGAGAAGTGAGTGGCAATAGCCCTCTGGAAGCTTTCAACGCCAGACAGCTACCGGTCAATCGGGAATCAATTTGGAGTGGGAAAATCTACTGTGGGGGCTGCTGTGATGCAAGTAGCCAAAGCAATCATTAAGCTGCTGCTATGAAAGGTTGTGACTCTGGGAAATGTGCAGGTCATAGTGGATGGCTTTGCTGCAATGGGATTCCCTAACTGTGGGGGGGCGATAGATGGAACCCATATCCCTATCTTGGCACAGGAGCACCAGGGCACCCAGTACATAAACCGCAAGGGGTACTTTTCCATGGTGCTGCAAGCATTAGTGGATCACAAGGGATGTTTCACCAACATTCACGTGGGATGGCCAGGAAGGGTTCATGATGCTCACGTTTTCAGGAGCACTACGCTGTTTAAACGGCTGCAGCAAGGGAATTACTTCCCAGACTAGAAAATAACAGTTGGGGATGTTGAAATGCCTGTAGTTATCCTGGGTGACCCAGCCTACCGCTTGATGCCATGGCTCATGAAACCATACACAGGCAGCCTGCACAGTAGTCAGGAGCTGTTCAACTACAGGCTGAGCAAGTGCAGAATGGTGGTACAATGTGCATTTGGCCGTTTAAAGGCGTGCCGGTGCACATTACTGGCTCGCTCAGACCTCAGACAAACCAATGTCCCCATTGCTATTTCTGCTTGCTGTGTGCTCCACAATCTCTGTGAGAGTAAGGGGGAGACCTTTATGGCGGGATGGGAGGCTGAGGCAAATCACCTGGCCGCTGATTACACGCAGCCAGACACCAGGGCAATTAGAAGAGCACACCACGAAGCGCTGCGCATCAGAGAAGCTTTGAAAACGAGTTTCAACATGGGCCAGGGTATGGTGTGACTTGTGTTTGTTTCCCCTTGATGAGCCCCCCCCTTGATTGACTCATTCCCTGTAAGCCACCCACCCTCCCCCTTTGATTACAGCTTGCTTAAGGAAATAAAGTCACTATTGTTTAAAAATCATGTATTCTTTATTAAAAAGTCATTATAAAAAGAGGGAGAGAACTGACAAGGTATCCTGGGTGTGGTTTGGGAGAAGGGAAGGAAAAGGCCACTAAAAATATTTCAAAGTAATGACAGCCTTTTGGTTGGGCTGTCCACGGGGGTGGAGTGGGCGAGTGCACGAAGCCTTCCCCCACGCATTCTTACACGTCTGGGTGAGGAAGATATGGAACATGGTGAGTGGTGATGGTGGTTACATGGGCTGCAGCGGCACTCTGTGACCCTGCTGCTGTTCCTGAAGCTCCACCAGATGTCGGAGGATGTCTGTTTGATCACGCAGCAGCCCCAGCGTTGCATCCCGCCACCGCTGATCTTCCTGCCTACACCTCTGATCTTCCTGCCGCCACCTCTCATCTTGAGCATCTCTCCTCTCCTCACGTTCACTGGCATCTTTTCTGTAATTTGATACCACGTTCTTCCACTCATTCAGATGAGCTCTTTCATGGCGGGTTACTTCCATGATTTCCGAGAACATTTCGTCTTGCGTCTTTTTTTTCCTCTGCCTTATTTGAGATAGCCTTCGGGATTGAATGGGGAGGCTTGAAAAATTTGCATCTGCATGAGGGACGTAAAAAAGGGAGAGAAGCATTTAAAAAGATACATTTTACAGAACAATGGTCATACTCTTTCACGGTGAACAACACTATTCACCTTACGTAGCACATGTGATTTCACTACAAGGTCACATTTTGCATCTTAATATTGAGTGCCTGCGGCTCTGGTGTTACAGATCTCACAGACGCAGGTCCAGGCAGCAGAATTCAGGTTGCATGTGGCCATGGTAAGCCATTGTCTTCCAGCTTCTGCAGCCTTCATATACACAGTGCCCTCCTTTCCCAAATACCAAGCAAAGCCCGTTCAGTGCTGCTTCTTTCCTGTTTACATGCAGCAGCAGAAACCACCCCCTATCCAATTCTCTGGGATGATCGCTTTACCCCTCCCCCCACCGCATGGCTGGTATCATGGAACATCACTGCTTATCACCCCCCTCCCCCCCCACTGCGTGGCTGGTAGCAGGGAAGATCCCTGCTAGCCAAACGCGAAAAAGCTCAGTGCCATTACCCCCCTCTCCCCTCCCCCCGCTTAGCTCCCTGCAAGGAAGGATTTCTTTTAAGCAACAGGCAAACAGGCCAGTAGGAATGGCCATCTCTGTCCCCTTAATTAAATTCCTGAATTTCAACCAGATTACCATGAACAATATCACTCTCCTGAGGATAACACAGCGAGATAAAGAACGGATGTTGCTTGAATGCCAGCAATCACCGGGACCATATGCAGTTAGGCTTTGTCATACAATGATACCAGATTACATGCTACATGCATGGTGTGGTCAAGTGTCCTACCATGGTGGATGGAATAAGGCTGCCTTGCCCAGAAACCTTCTGCAAAGGCTTTTGGAGTACCTCCAGGAGAGCTTCATGGAGATGTCCCTGGAGGATTTCCGCTCCATCCCCAGACATGTTAACAAACTTTTCCAATAACTGTACTGGCCGCGAATGCATCCCAAGTCCTCAGGGCAAATCAATCATTAAAAACGCTTGCCTTTAAACCATGTTTTATATTTACAAAGGTACACTCACCAGAGGTCACTTCCATGGCTTCATTGTCTGGGGTACTGGCTTGGGTGGGCTGGGAGGGTAATTCTGTCTGAGTGAGAAAAAGCTCCTGGCTCTTGGGGAGAACGGAGTGCTGTGTGCTCTCTGCAAGCTCGTCCTCCTCTTCCTCCTCCTCATCTTCCGCATCCACAGAATCCTCAGCCATGGCTGAGATTACCACCCCCACCTTGGAATCCATGGACAGGGGTGGGGTAGTGGTGGCGGACCCCCCCTAGAATTGCATGCAGCTCAGCATAGAAGTGGCATGTTTTAGGCCCTGCCCCAGACCTTCTGTTTGCTTCTTTGGTTTTCTGATAGGCTTATCTGAGCTCCTTAACTTTCACTCTGCACTGCACTGAGTCCCTGGTGTGGCCTTTCTCCATCATAGCCTTGGAAATTTTTTCAAATGTTTTTTCATTTCGTCTTATGGAATGGAGTTCTGTTAGCACAGAATCCTCTCCCCATATAGCGATCAGATCCAGTACCTCCCGTGCGGTCCATGCTGGAGCTCTTTTTCGATTCTCCGGAGACTGCATTATTACTGTGCTGGTGAGCTCTCCACGCTGGCCAAACAGGAAATGAAGTTCAAAAGTTCGCGGGGCTTTTCCTGTCTACCTGGCCAGTGCCTCCGAGTTCAGATTGCTGTCCAGAGCGGTCACAATGGTGCACTGTGGGATACCGCCCAGAGGCCAATACCGTCGATTTGCTGCCACACACTAACCCTAATCCGATATGGTAATACCGATTTCAACGCTAGTCCTCTTGTCGGGGAAGAGTACAGAAACCGGTTTAAAGAGCCCTTTGTATCAATATAAAGGGCCTCGTTGTGTGGACGGGTGCAGCGTTAAATCGGTTTAACGCTGCTAAAATCGGTATAAACGCATAGTGTAGACCAAGCCTATGACTGTACATTCCCCACTGTACTAACAGCATCCACCTCAGACACCTATCACTGGCCAGACACACCACCTCATTGTTTTCCACCTATCCCCTCATTTTAAAAACGATGTTAGACCTCAAACACCAACCAATTTACTTTAATTCAGCATCCAACTTGGATTTCTTTTCATATTCAAGTGAGCCATCTGACTTTAATGAACTGAAATTGGTTTTAATGAACTGTAATTGGTTTTAATGCTGCTTCCAGTTGTTGCTATCTCACTGAACATTTCATGTGTCACAGAAAATGCAGTTCTAGAGTTCTAGGAAGGTTTGTAATCCGGAAATAAGTGCTGTATGTTGCAGTCTACTTCCAGAGACTGGGTTCTGTTCTGTCATTTGTAATCTCTTTGTTGGATGTCTAGGCTAGATTTAGCAAAGGGATATTTTACGAGTTTTGAACTTCATCTGCCTGTTGGTAATTCAGCTGCTTTCCAGTTCTGTGTTTTAAAAAAAAAAAAAAAAAAAACAGCAACAAAAATCAGTGCATCTTGCTAAATAAAGAGGACCTTACTCAGGCTTTACTAGGCAAAGCTCACATTAACTTCAGTAGGAGCTGTGGGTATTCAGCATCTCTTGGATAAAATAGTAGCCTGATTTAGGTGTTTACATGTTACTAGGTTCCTAAATTTAGGTGCCAAAATTTAAAAATATCAGCTTATACACGTTTTGGTATGTATTTTACTCTGTTTTAGTTGTGGAAGATACTCTGGAGAGCTGGGTAATATAAATTCTGAAAGTTTAATTAAATTAAACCAGGCCTGCACAACATGCGGCCTGGGGGCCGCATGCAGCCCACATGGGCTCACTGTGCGGCCCACGGGGGTTGAATAGGTGGGCTCGCTGTGTGGCCCTTGAGGGGTGAGTAGGAAAGCGGCGGGTGAGGGAGGGGGGCTGAAGAGGGAGGTGGGCAGTGGCAGGGGGTGAGGAGGCAAGCCGAGGGGGGCGGGCTGAGGAGGCGAGTGGGCGGGCAGTGGCAGGGGGTGAGTAGGCGAGCCGGGGGGGGGTGAGGGGCTGAGGAGGTGAGCAAGGAGTCAGTGGCTGACCTGTTCTACTGAACTGGTCTGGCTCCCATCCCCTCTCCAAAGGTTGCAACTGTCTGGAGGTGCTGCCTTCCACACCTTCCTCATTCACACCTCATTCATTCGACAGGGCAATTGATTACAAAGTTGGGGGAAGATCTTATTCTACTTCTAGCAAAAAGACATTTTTCTTTTACCTTAATTATTGTACCATAGGGGCCCGCTATAACATATTACCAAGGTTCAATACCGCTGTTTCGTGGGACAGCGCTGGGGAAGGAGAGTTTGTTTCTGCAAAGCGGGTGGTGCGGGGGGGGGGGGCCAGCCGTGAGGGGGGTGTTGTGTTTCAGGGGGGCTTGGCGGCACTGTGGGGGGTCTGCAGGGCCGGGAGGGTTCGTCTCTTTGGAGTAATATGACCCTCGCCGCTTTACGAGTTGTGCAGGCCTGAATTAAACCATCTTTGGGACTAGAGCTTCCAGGATCAGGAGTTATGGCTGCATTTCAAAGCATACGAGACTGTAGTGCTTAACAGCACTCCATCTGTGCAAAGGCCCCCTATTTAGTTTTGTACTGTGACCGTTTGTACACAGAAATGTATTACCAGTTTTTGCCAATCCCAAGGAATATATTGGCTTACAAGAAAATATGATAAATGTATTCTGTTTCGCACTCTATGGTAGAGTCAAAATATTTTATAGTTTTTCCATGGGGTAGCCTTATCTTCCGGCATCCCACACCACTTCAGACATATAGAGATAAATTATATGGTTTAGACGAAGTAGAAGCATTGTAGCAGGAATTTGCCATTTAAATAACATACATTAGCATGCTGAATTTTGTTAACTATATGTACTTTTTTACAATTGTAGAAAGTTACACTTCTGTAGAGAGTAAGCTGATATTTGCTGAGGGTCGTTTCTGAATTACCTGAATTTTTAAATCTTGGCACATCTACTTCTTCCCAAAAGGTAACTTATATAAAAAAAAATATTGTACTAGGTTTTTTGGGCGTTGTATCTCAGAACTAGTAGAACACCATCAGACAGTTTTAATTGTCTTATTTCTTTCTTAGCTTAAATGTATGTGTCTTTTTATTATCTGGTAACAACTTCATTCATAGCCGAATGGATATTTGATACAGAAAAGTTGTTTGCGCACAGCTATTTGTACCAATTTAACTGTGTCTAAAACTACTACAAACAGTGTAGACAACTCCTCTCTATGGTTTTGTCTATAGTTTTCAGTTGAGTTGTAACTGAAGTTTAGTTGAGAGCATTGTACAGTATCATCAAGTGGTAAATCTAAACACTCAGCAAATGGTTGTTTCAGGACACACACTCACTTATGAAGTGTCTAGATTCACCTTCAGACTACAGCTGGGCAGAGAAAGTCAATTCATGGAGGATTTTAATACCTCCAAATCTGGGTTTGTTCCAGTTCAGAATGAAAACCGTTTTCAAAATACTCAGTGAAAGGAAATGGTGCCTTCATTCAGAATCAGTCCACGTGGTGGATTACCGCAGAGGCAGACATCCCAGAAACCCTGGTGTCCCTGACTCCAAGGCAGTCTGCCTGACAGGCTGCCCCAGAGCCTACGGCCCTGGGAGAGCTCCCAGTTGAACTGCCAAGGAAACCGACAGACAAGCTGGAAGGAAACAAGGCAAGCTCCAGACAGAAACTTTGTCAAAACAGAACCATCTTCATGAAACATTTTGGTTTAGATAAATTGGCAAATTCTGATGAAAAAATTTGATCTGAAATTTTCCAACCAGTTCTAATTCACAATCATGTTAACTTGATTAGTTGACAATTAACTCATTAAAACCTGTATCAAAAAACCTGTACTCAAAAAAACTATAGCCTAAATAAAGATTCAGTCCCATCCAGACTTAGTTATAATGACAGTCCCATGGAAAATATCTTTTTTTTTTTAAATAGATGTCCAGGGTGCAAACTTCCTGTGATTCATTTTATATATTTTACTAACTCGGGGTTTTCTTATGTGGTAGCACCTTAAAAGTCCTAATTAGTGATTTTCATGATCTTGGTTAAAGTCAGTTTTACTGTTTCCTCTTGATAATCAGTTTCACTTATTTGTGTGGGTCTTTCACCCAGTAGTATAGAAAAAAGGCACATTTAAACAATTTATTGTAAGAATGGTAGGGCTGTCTCTGAGGCACAGACATAGAGTTGCCAACTCTCACAATGTTATGAGTTTTTGTGGGTTTTGGTGTTTTTCCTTAAAGCCCCAGCTTCTGGAGGTATGTGGTTAGGTGAGACTCTTGGCTTTCATTTTAAAAGCAAGTTGCTAGTACTCGTGGTTATAGAGAATCAAGGGCACCCTAAAACTCAAACCAGAGTGCAAATAAAAAGTACCTCTCATTTATTTTTAAAATGTTTTCTGATTTAGAAATCAATTAAGGTTTGGATGCATTTTGGATGCTTGGGTTTTCTTCACAATACTTAATGTACTGCTGGAAATTGCTTGTAGTTGTAGTAGAGGGACATATAAACATTTTTACTTTTTTTTTTATTTTTTTAACATACTATACTTACAAGCTTATTAGTGAAATACTTAATGAGGAAAAAATATATTCTATTTTTCAGTTTATTTTGTGCATTGGCAAAACTGTATAACCAATCTCACTGGTTGATTCCATTACATTTCCTGAGTTACATGAGTGTTTTACTGCATTAGGTGAGTGTTAAGGTTCTGGCTGCTTTATCCAACTTGTATCCTTTTGCTGGGTTTTCAGTATTAATTTTTTTTTTAAACAGTCATTCTTAATGCTGTGTTTTATTTCCTATTTCCTTCTTAGAGGGGGAAAAGGTGACAGCTTGATTCTTCAAATAAATGTAGTTTCATTTGTTTTTGCTATGAGGTAGGCAAGCAGGTCATTCCTTTCTCTGAACCGGTTCGTGAATTGGGCTCCAATGCAGCAAATCGTAGTTAGTTACATGCTTAAATCCTACTCATGTGAGTCTTAAGCTCATTCTTAAGTGCTTTGCTGAAAACTGCAAAGGTTGGTGAGAAAATGATCAAGGTTTGTAGAGAGTGAGCAGCCAGGGCCGGTTCCAGGCACTAGCCTAGCAAGCAAGTGCTTGGGCAGCCAAGAGAGAGGGGAAATTCGGCAGCAGGTTCCTCAGTCCCTCCCAGAGTGAAGGACCAGCTGCCAAATTGCCACCAAAGACTGAAGCGGTGGCAGTAGAGCAGCATATCACGATCACGGCTTTTTTTTTTCCCTTCCCCCTCCCCCCTTATTTTGCTGCTTGGGGCGAAAAAAACCATGGAGCCATCCCTGTTAGGAGCTATAACCCTTGGGAGTTTTTCATATGCAGCAAAATGTGATTCGTTTTGTATATTATACAGTAGTTGAAGCAGTAACTTACTGCATGACATAATACATTTAAATGAAGCTATCCTTACAGTTTCTCCATAAGCAACTCTTGACAGAGTGCAATTAGTAAAGGCAGTGATTTGATGTACAAAAGTCCCTTCAAGTAATTGACTAAGTGGATTTACGCCCACTTATGCCAGTGGGAAACTTGGCCCTTATAATTTTAACATAGGTAAACTAGACAGTGATGTGTTTGGTGGCAGTTTGCATAGTCTGTTCATGCTTCACTGGTGATTATTGAGAGGACTTCAGTTTACCTAGCAAGAAAACACTTCACTCTGTTTACAGGGGAAAATATAATTATCCCTACTGCAACTTGGGTAATTATTGGCTATCTTCCTCCAGGATTTTACATGGAGTGCATTCATGAGGCGGGACAAAAGTTTGTCATGTTTTGACAAGTTTGACACCTCTCTCTTCAGAAATTAGTACTTTATTAGATGGCTTCCCAGTCATTGATAAATATAACAGTAGTACTCTAAGCTTTTGAGAATGGTAATCTAGGCTTTTTATGAAAATGAGTACCCCTGGAAGCACCCTAACAGAAAAATAAAATATATTAACTTTTGTGATGAGGCAAGGCCAGATGGCTACAGTAAAGTACTGAGGAACAGGTATGTTAGCCCCAGGCTAAAAAAATCCCTAGGACCATGGTAACCAAATGGCAGTTGCTCCAGGTTAATCAAGGCACCTTGAGCCAATTAAGATCTTTCTAGAAGGCAGTGGAGATCACCTTCAGCCAATCAAGGCAGGCTAATCAGGGCACCTGGGTTTAAAAAGGAGCCCACTCCAGTCAGGCAGGGAGGAGCTAGAGGAGAAGGAGTGTGTGTGAGGAGCTGGGAGCAAGAGGGCAAGGAGCTGAGACTGAACTGCTGGAGGATTGAGGACACCAGGAGGAAGGTCCTGTGGTGAGGATAAAGAAGGTGTTTGGAGGAGGCCATGGGGAAGTAGCCCAGGGAGTTGCAGCTGTTACAGGAGGCACTATAGACAGCTGTGATCTGCTGGAACCTGGAGTAGAGGGTGGGCCCTGGTCCCCCTCACCACACCCCCCAAATCTCCCAACTCCTGATCAGACGGAGGAGGAGCTGACCCAGACTGTGAGTTCTACAAGAGGGGAAGATCACTGAGGTGAGCAAATCTGCCAATAAGCGCAGGACCCACCAAGGTAAAGGAGGAACTTTGTCACACTTTCCATGCACAGAGCTGAGCAAATCTGTTTCACCAGATCTCTCTCAAATTAATATTTTAAAGTAAAATTTTTTGTGCATCACAAAGTGAAATATAATAGTTAAATGAATTGCTAAAGAAATACCATCAAATATAAAGGAGGATAATAAAATCATTAAAAATGATCTGGTAAAAAAAATACATGAAAAAGCAATTAAGTACTCCATCCTGGTGCATGGAAATGTAACAGTTTTTTAAAATTTGTATAAAAAGGCACAGTATTCAGGTAATAGACAAACATAATTGATTATTGGCAGCAAGATGGCTTTGCTAGTTTGATTTCTGTTGATCCTGTTAAAGTGAGGAAGTGATGGCTCATTGGCTAAGGTCTTTAACAAGTTTTTTTGTTTTAATAACATTGTAGCTCCTAAAGTGACAGAAGACCAGCATTGCCGAATCCCTTGAAGACTCATGAAAGTTGTGTTGCTAAAATGTTCAAAATAAATATCCTTAAAAGGACATATAGCGGGCCAGATTCTGATCTTAGTTACACTGACTTAAGTGGTGTTACTTGTCCATTTTGCTTGTATAGTTGTGATCAGAGGGAGGAAGAATGGTCTTTTGTTAGGGCACTGACCTGGGACATGGGAGAAGACCTGGGTTCAAGTCCCTGATCTGCAACAGACTTTCTGTGTGACTGTGGGTAAGTCACTCACACACTCAGTTTCCTATCAGTAAAATGGGCATTGGCTTGAGTTGGTTGGC
This sequence comes from Gopherus flavomarginatus, assembly GCF_025201925.1. Lineage (NCBI taxonomy): Eukaryota > Metazoa > Chordata > Testudines > Testudinidae > Gopherus > Gopherus flavomarginatus. The sequence continues at coordinate 43,473,065 of NC_066622.1, forward strand.
AATCTAGATATCAAAGCCAAGAAACTGACAGAAGATGGCCCTGCCTAGCCTTTCCATCGGAAACAGGAGAGGCACTGAGCTGTATTACAGGTGTGATATGTACAGTTTATTAAACAGTTGTAGTTTTAAAAAAAACAAAAAACAAAAAAACTGTGCTGCTAGTTCATATCTCTTGCTCAACCCCATACCATGCTGTCTGGATCTATCACACTCTTGTAATCCATTTGAAGGTGGGTTGGAGATCAGATTTTTTGTATGTGTTATTGCAACAAAAATTCATGATGTCAAACGGGCCTTACTAATGAGAAAAACGAGGACCACTAGCTGAAAAGATGTATTAAAGTGAACAGTTCCCCCTTTATTGTTCCTCAGCAGTAAGCTAAACACTTGTCTTGCATCTGAAAAAAAAGTGATTTAAAAAAAAAAAGCGTTTGAGCTTCTTTTCTTTTTTCTTCTTTTTTTTTTTAGTGTTCTTGCTTGAACTCCCTGGATGTGTGTAGAAGCAGAGGTGAGAAACAGCACATGAGCACCAGACAGTGACAGAGTTGGCTCCCAAAACTTCCTGCTACTGTGCATTACTGCTGGATTGCTGTGGAAATGAATGGAGAACAGCAGCATGATGCAGGTAGTACCACTGATGAACCCAGGGTTAGAGGTTCTCTCTGCACAGCAATGTTACAGCTGAGCTGAATAGGATCAGAAAATGAGTGCAAATGTTTTTAGTAAAACTGCATGACCAAATGTTTGTGTTTAAGGGAGTAGTTTCACATCGCAGTTACTATGGAATAGATTCCAGTTTCCTTGCACATATTCAGTAGTGCCTTACTCCCCAAATAGTACCAAGGAAACAATAGTCTGGCCCTATGTTAATAAATGATATTTTAAAAAGTGAGCTTTTCCTTTATATTGTAAATATGGGCTATTCACATATGTTGCTTTGATTTAGAACAAAGAAGGATCATCTGGGGGTGGGAGAGTGAAAAGGGCAGAGCAATTATTTTAAAAATATTTTGCACACTTAAAGCACACTGCAAATATAAACTAAGTCTCCCGATACCCTCGTGAAGTAATTCAAAATTATATAATGTTTACCTTTATATAAGCTGAACTACAAAAGTTGAGTGATATGCTTCAGTCACTCATTATCCTCCTTCAAACTCCTCCTCAAAACTGCCCTCTGCCATGATGCCTACAAAAAACTTGACAGCAGTTAGGCCACTGGTGTGCTGAAATCATTGCCTATCACACAGACCAATATTGTCTCATTTCTTTGTCTGTCTGTACCCATCTGATGTCTCTTATCTTGTACTTAGGCTGTGTCTACATCAGTGATGCCCAGCCTTATTGCACAGGAGGGCCACACAAACCTAAGCACAACCTTGTATGGGTCAAAGAGATTCTACATATTTTAATAAGATTTAAAGTCACCTGTATTGATAGTGTATTATCTTGCTTTGTATATATATGCATAGCGCTCCCACTTTTAAAAGTGATGGAGTCATAGCCTCTCCCACCCCCTGTTCTGACACCATTGGCCAGGATCATCCTTTTCCTCTCTTTGTACACCACCTGGCACCAATGTCTGGTCCTGGACTAGGGCTTCCAGGAGCTATATTAATACAAATAAAATAAGAGCTTTGGGTAGTCTTTAATCTTGACTTCTAGTCCCATAGTCAAACCACTGGACCAGGTTATCTTCCATGTTTGTCTTTGACTAGTGGAAAAGTACCAAAGAGAATATTTCCCCTCTACCATTGCTATTTGTAGTTTACTATGTTGCTTTAGGAACGTATAATTGCTGTTACTGCTACTGTAGCAATGCAAAAAAAGACTACATACAATGCATGCAAAAATGTTTTTACCTGACCATAAAACATGCTCTCTGAGAAAGTCACAGACAGATAGCGTGCTGCCAACCCTGTTCCCTCCGAAATATTAGATGAGTAAAGAAGAGCAACATAGAAGTGGGGTAAGTGTTATCCAGCATATTCAAACCAGTTTTGCAGTAACAGCCAAAGATTTCTAAAGCACTTGATAAAAAGGTGGTGTGTGTGCAAAAAGGGGAGGGTAAAAATAGTTATCTGGAAAAAATCGTCACAATTGTTAAGGCTGTACAGAGGTTAAAAACCCATGTCTGTGCACCACAGCACACCTTTTTTTTTTTTTTTTTTTTCCAAAATAAAAATCCAGTGTAAGTGTCATTAGCCTCTGCTACTTATGGAGTGTCTGTAAACAGTTCATTGTTTCTTGAACCTTCTCTTTCCATAGATCATTCTCTATGGCTCAATTGCAAATATTCTAAATTCAAGATGTTGGTTGTGATTTTGTCTGAATCACATAGTATTGTTTTGAATACAGTAAGCATGTGAAAATTTCTGACATGAATTTCAAACTGAGTTTCCATGAATACTTTCACATGCAACTTTTTGAAATTCACTTTAAATGAACACTTTTGCTAATATACTAATTATTGGAATGCCCACAAAATAAATATACGAGATGCAAACGTGGTCACATAGTCAAAGCAAATGTATTTAAAATGTAAAGAGATGTTTGTTTATGCATTACTTATCCACCTCTATTTACTGGAGAATTACAACTGTAGTTACTTTTTTTGAAAAATATAAACAGAATATAGTGAATTAATTTCTGTCAGGTCCTTCCTTCAGTCACTTGTTGTAAAAGGCATTTCCACCTTAGTCCTCTCTTCAGAAGTGTTAACAATAGTTAATTGAAAACCTTTACACCCTCCCCCACAAAAAAAGAAATAATAAAACTAACAAGATGTGCTAACTGCAGTAGTTCAATCACACTGTTTTTAGTCTCTCTCTAGTCCCGTGACTGCACTCATAGCACATTGAGTTTGTTTATGAACTGTAGGCTGCTTCAATATAAATATACATGTGACAGAGTTTTATTGAGATTACCCCCTCAGCTTCTCCTTTGACTGATTTTAATTTTTCTTGTGTAAGAGTTTTTTAAGTTACTTTCTCCTTTACCTCTCCTCCTCTAAGATAACTGAAAATAGCCTCTGTGCTGTTTTCTTTCTTACAACGCTTTTCCAGTGGGTAAATGTGGACAATTATCCCATGCCACAGGAGTAAAAGACAATGCCTACTCTTGTCGCTTTGTCTTTCAGCTACCAGAATCCCAACCTGACTTCACTTAATCATGGCCTAACTGATTATATTGATCAAGGAGATTAACTGTAGTTAAAACCAAGTTGAAAAACCTGATTGTTAGAACTTGGTTTCAGACTGAGAGAGTCTGAAGTTAACCTTAATTGCAGATCTTCCACACCATAGTATGATGTACTTAACTGTCTCTGTGTGATAGTCTTCTAACTAAACCACATTAATTATGCATGGAGATTATTGGCAATGAGAATTAACATGGTGCAAAGGTCCACATTTAAAGCAGAGCACCTGTAGTTGAACTCATTCTGTGGGAACACTTGAATGAAACTCTCACATTTCACCACCTTCTTCACATATTAACAGTGTCAGGTGATGGAATTCAATATTCCTATGTTCCTGTCATATCACAGGATGGATAGTCAAAAAGATGGCAGAATTAATGCAGAAACACTTGATGCTGAATACAACACTAATGCAAATAGTTTTGGATAGTAAGTGATATACAGTAGTACTGTTCTGATTTGACACTACTAAGCCACACACATAATTTGGCCTCAAAAAGCTGTCTCTTCCCACTTCTTTTTCTAATTCCTGAAATTTAAGCTCTAAAACCAGTTAGGCACTGCAATGCTGAGCGCAGCTATGCCTAAATACCTTTTTGATTTTTCAGTTTTTCACAGTTGGTATCATCCATTAGTACAAATAAATAAGATTCTATTATATTGTTTGAATTCAAACTGATTAGTACATTAAATAATAAACCCTAAAATGCAAATTGAGTTCAACTAGTCCTATATGCACCAACTGACTAGATCAAAATATTTAATTTAAATGAGGCCCTATTCAGTCATCACGACCTTGCCAGAAAGTAAAAACAGCAACTGAATGCTGACATTTGACTGTTTCCTGTTACCTTAAGCCTTCAGAGTGGGACAGGCTTCATCCAAACTTACTAAATATAGTAGAATCTCAAAGATACTGTGATGGGGCAAGGCCAGATGGCTACAGTAAAGTACTGAGGAACAGGTATGTTAGCCCCAGGCTAAACAAATCCCTAGTACCATGGTAACCAAATGGCAGTTGCTCCAGGTTAATCAAGGCACCTGGGGCCAATTAAGATAGCTACATTGATTAGAACACCTGCAGCCAATCAAGGCAGGCTAATCAGGGCACCTGGGTTTAAAAAGGCGCTCACTCCAGTCAGGTGGGGAGGAGCCAGAGGAGAAGAAGCATGTGTGAGGAGCTGGGAGCAAGAGGCGCAAGGAGCTGAGACTGAGAGGGTGCTATTGGAGGACTGAGGAATTATCAGACAATCAAGCATTATCAGACACCAGGAGGAAGGTCCTGTGGTGAGGATAAAGGAGGTGTTTGGAGGAGGCCATGGGGAAGTAGCCCAGGGAGTTGTAGCTGTCATGCAGCTGTTACAGGAGGCACTATAGACAGCTGCAATCCACAGGGCCCTGGGCTGGAACCTGGAGTAGAGGACGGGCCCGGGTTCCCCCCCGACCTTGCAACTCCTGATCAGACACAGGAGGAATTGACCCAGACTGTGGGTTCCACCAGAAGGGAAGATCACTGAGGTGAGCAAATCTGCCAATAAGCGCAGGACCCACCAAGGCAAAGGAGGAACTTTGTCACAATACGTCCACCAGAGTTGCAGACTGACTAGTCAACTGGATGCTAAGTGGAACCGGAAGTAAGCAATCAAGCAGCAGAAGAGACAAAAGAAAGCAAATACTGTACTGTACCTTGCCTCTTAGAGGTAGGCACATCTGGGCTGCCTGTTACCACCCTCATCCCCACTCCCATGCATGGGACAGTCACTTACAGCTAGGAGGTGAAGATACTGATGCTGCCAGCCCATGGCAGCTGGAGCTGGCTGAGCAGGAGCAGCTGGTTGGGAAGGGGACAAGCGTACAAACTGAGTCCAACCCCTGGGACAGGAGCTGCCATTGCTGAGGAGGGAGCTGCTGGCCTGGAGTGTCAGCTGCTGGAGCTGGAGTCTGAACTGTGCTTTATTTAGTGTTATGAATATTTCATAGTTACAGACAACCTCTATTCCCGAGGTGTCCGTAACACTGAGATTCTACTGTATTTCTGAATTCTCTGAAATTGAATGCAGAAATTAAGACATTTGTTCACTGAATATATTCATGCATAATGTATCTATGGGGGGGGACACAAAATTGTTACCTTTCTCCCCATTTAACATAATGTGGCACTTTAGCATGGGGACATTACTCAGTAAGCTTTTCATGTTTCTTATTCACCCAGTAACAGGAAATTAATTGGAAACTTCAGCACTGTAGAAAGATAGTACATGGGTACAAGGCAGACAGATTTGTCTAGGGTGACCAGACAGCAAGTGTGAAAAATCATGACGGGGTGGGGGTGTAATAGGCGCCTATATAAGACAAAACCCCAAATATCGGGACTGTCCCTATAAAATCGGGACATCTGGTCACCCTAGATTTGTCACATGGTGAACTAGAGTTTAAAGCATTACAACATTGAGACTTTAGTTATAAAAATTGGAGGGAAAGTATTAAACTCACTTCCACAAAAGTGAGAGTAAAAGTTTGTAATTAGGTTCCAAAGTTCATTTTCAGTAATTTTTGTGCTTAATATATATTGCTGAAAATGGTGATTTTATATATATATATATAAGGTAGAAGATGATAGATTCTGGTTTTCTACTGCAGGTGTGATGAGTGAACAGCTCATGCAGCTGTCATAAACAGATAGCTAAGGGTTAATGTCTCTTTCACCTGAAGCACCTGACCAGAGGACCAATCAGAAAACCGGATTTTTTCAACTCTGGGTGGAGGGAAGTTTGTGTCTGAGTCTTTGTCTGTCTGCCTGCTTTCTCTGAGCTTTGGAGAAGCAGTTTCTACTTTCTAGTCTTCTGTTTCTAAGTGTAAGGACAAAGAGATCAGATAGTAAGTTATATGGTTTCTTTTCTTTGGTATTTGCATGAATATAAGTGCTGGAGTGCTTTGATTTGTATTCTTTTTGAATAAGGCTGTTTATTCAATATTCTTTTAAGCAATTGACCCTGTATTGTATCATCTTAATACAGAGAGACCATTTGTATGTATTTTTCTTTCTTTTTATATAAAGCTTTCTTTTAAGACCTGTTGGAGTTTTTCTTTACTTCAGGGAAATTGAGTCTGTACTCACCAGGGAATTGGTGGGAGGAAGAAATCAGGGGAGATCTGTGTGTTGGATTTGCTAGCCTGATTTTGCATTCCCTCTGGGGGAATAGGAAAGTACTTTTTGTTTCCAGGATTGGGAACAGAGAGGGGGAGTCACTCTGTGTAGTTTCACAGAGCTTGTGTCTGTGTATCTCTCCAGGAGCACCTGGAGGGGGGAAGGGAAAAAGGATTATTTCCCTTTGTTGTGAGACTCAAGGGATTTGGGTCTTGGGGTCCCCAGGGAAGGTTTTTCAGAGGGACCAGAGTGCCCCAAAACACTCTAATTTTTTGGGTGGTGGCAGCAAGTACCAGGTCCAAGCTAGTAGCTAAGCTTGGAGGTTTTCATGCTAACCCCCATATTTTGGACGCTAAGGTCCAAATCTGGGACTAAGGTTATGACAGCAGCTTTGAGCAGACAATGTATATTAGCAAAATAAAATAGATATAACTCTCAGTTCCAGTTCATTCAGAACTGTTTCTGACAGCACTGTAATAGTGGCCATATGATACTTAGAAAAGCAGGCAAACACTGCTTCTTTCCTGGAGTTCCTTGTAATAATTAGGTAGCAACATAAACTAATTGACCCTTTCAGCGTGTTAAGTGACCTCTGCCTCTTCTAAGGCGCTTAACTGCCCCTCAGACAGTTATCTGATGATCATCATTGTAGAAGACTTGGTGCTGCAAGCAGCTCAGCAGTGAGTTTAGTGTGGCTGCATATTCTCAAAACCCATCTAGTATTCCCATGTTAAACCACTTTACTTTCAAATGAGCTAATATACTCAAAGCAATCAGTTTGTTTTAGGTCTGTCTTCAAATGGGAGCCATTGCCTACAGAAAGCAACAAAGAGTCCTGTGGCACCTTATAGACTAACAGATGTATTGGAGCATAAGCTTTTGTGGGTGAATACCCACTTCGTCAGACGCATGTGGTGGAAATTTGTCTACAGGTTTCAACCAGTGCCTTCAGAATAAGGACCCATTTGTGACAATCTGGGAAATTCCTGGGTTGTTTTTAATAAATGTTTTGCAAGCTTCTGTTTGGTTATGAAGGGTTACTTGGCTATGTATTTAAATCAAAGGAGGCTGTAAATAAGGAAATTCACAGGCAACCTTCAGGCAACCTCCAGTACACATCTTCCATTCAGATAACAGTGGCTGGGCCATTGAAGGGGAAGAAACTGACTCCAGCCAAGCTAGTTTTACTCTTCCCAAGGCTGTGTGGGATCAAAGGGAATTCTAAACTCTCAAAGACCCTGGGAAAGGGAAGGATTTTGGGTGAGCTGGGAGATGCTTGCCCGGTGTCAATGAAAAGCTGACAGGAAGAAAAAGTCACACAGGGAGACAGACATAGATGCTATGGGCAGATGCCAACTGCTTCCCTCAGCTATTTGTGCTTTGTACCTTTTGAGGGATTAATAAATAATGCTTTTTGTAGATACTATTTCTGTATCACTGTAAACTTATGCTCTCATAACCTCCTTCAGGGAAACTCGTACAGGTACCAAAACTGAGTTGGACCTGTGTTATAATATGCTTGGTAATCGGGTGTAGCCCAGAGCTCCAATCTGAGTAGTTGGGCCCCTTGGTCCCACCCAATATGGGGGTAAGAAGCTAGGCCTGTCACCTAAAGGTTCACCCAGTAACCATGGCCCCATTTCCCCACTGAGTTCATATTCAGTATCTGAGCATTTTGAACTCTAAAGCTTCTCAAGGGCCAATATGAACGGCTTATGATTATTTCCATTATCAAAATTGGATTGAGAGTAGGTTCCTTTGGAGCAGGTATTGCCATTAACAAATAAGTGCAATCAACAAATGAGATGTGCTTTTCTAAATCCCACTTTCTAGCACTGTAGAATACCTACCACTAAAGTGCTTTAAAACAAAGGACCACCCTTTCAACATCTCCCTTAACACTATTATTCAGTTCAGAAAAAATGAACTTCATAGTTAGACTGAAGACTTTGTTATATTCTTTGTGCTTTCCATTTTGGACAAGCCTGTGCCTTTTCATGTTAGAATGATCAAAAATTGCTTAAGAAGTGAATCTGTGTGGGCTTTCAGGGCAGAAAGGTATGATAAGATGATGATGTAAATGGGTTAGATGAGAAGGTTTAAAAGAGCTGAATGTGTGGAAATACTTAGTGCTAAAGAACCTTAATGAGGCCCACCCAGAATTTACCAAACAAGTAATATTTGTCGTAACAACTAGGTACTAAATGATATTTCTTCCTGTGCATTTAGTTTACAAACTAGATGTAAAATTCCCTGATGTTCTTTTAGTTACTTTATAAAAACTGGAGATAGAAAGATCCTGCTTACTGTATTAGTCATCTTGTCATTCCTTTACCAGTGCAGTGTTTGTTACAAGTACTCAAGTGTTTCTTGCCCATTCTGGTTTTAAAATGCCTCTAGCAATGGGGCTTCCCTGCTTCTCTGAAGATGCCGTTCCACGGTCAAACAGACTTCATGACTAGTCAGTGTTTCCTGTGACTCTCATCTTGGATGGTGTATCAAGCCGTACTCCTGAAACCATTCTAATTCCTTTGTTCTCTCTCCTAGGTGTTGACACACTTAAGTTTCCTTGATGCTTCTCCCTCCCCTTAACCCTCTTCAGTCACTGTTTACTCAATCAATATTCATTTCAGTCTTTGAGTTTTTTCTTCAAGACCATTCATCACATATCTTGCTACCTTCTGAATACTCCCTAACTTGATGTCGTTAAGGCTGGATGCATCTAGAATTCTATCTTGTTCTGAGTGCCTGCATCAGTATGAATTCTCCTTTGCCAAAGATGTGAACAGCCTGTACACCAACAAAACATTCCAGATCTTCCCTTGCATGAGGCGTACCACTGTTGTTGTTTGCAGTGTTGTAACTGTTAGATGTTAGAGAGACAAGGTCAGTGAGGTAGTATCTTTTATTGGACCAACTTCTGTTGACAAGAGAGACAAACTCTTGAGCTTACAGAACTCTTCATGTCAGTTCTGTCTAAGCTTGAAAGTTTTTCTCAGAAGTTGGTCTGATAAAAGATATTACCTCACCCACCTTGTGTCTCTGAGTTGTAGCAAACAGTCCAAAGTGAAGGACACTTTTAGTTGAGGGCTTGTCTACACTCAGGAAAATCAAGCTAGATTAACTAATGCTGTGAATTTAAAGTCCCTCTCATATGGAAGTGTAAGTGGCCTTCGTTTGCAAACTCTGCTTGTTGTCTCCCATTTTAGTGCTTCATCTATTCTGGATCCCCAGTCCATGTTACTCTTATCTGAACCCTTCCATGTCTGCTCTTGTTTCCTAGAAAAATTTAGACCATTGGACTAGGGTCACCAATGTGGATCAAAGGTCCAACCACCCAGCAGTCTTTCAAGATCCTGTTAAGTGTTGCAGTGCTGCTTCACTAATGTCCCATGGAACGGGCCTGTAGCCTCCCTGTCACATGAGGGCTTTTGCATGCAGCCCAGAATCAAATTACATGTACATACGTTTTTTTGCAAACTCTCATCTGTTTTTTCTGTCTGTAAACTGTTGTTGGTACTTTAGAAATGTGTAGTAGTTTGAAAGCAGTAATCACAATAGTGCCAGATGTAAATGTAATTCTATAAATCAATGAATATCAATGGTTTGGGTTATTTCCTTCTCCAGGCTCTTTTATGGAGTGAGGCTCCTTTTATGTTCTCGGTGTTTTTATCTAGAGCTTGCCTAAATATGCCCCTTAATTGAAGGAAAGAGTAATTATCATTTTATTATTTGCCCAGCTCCGTTTTAATTTTTCAGTCCATTTGAAAACCTGTTGTCCTTGCTAGTGTTGATAAATGATGCTTTTTTGCCTAAATTCCCAATCACTGATAAAGATGTTGTTCAAAATCAGACGTCACACCAAGCCCTGGAGCATTTCATACTATACTTTACCTGATGGCTTCTGTATCCTTCTCCAGCTAGTTTTCAGTCCATCTCATAGTGCTCATATCAAGGGCGATGGTTGAATCTCTGCCAAATCAGAGTTTGTTGAAGCACCTCATCAGATGCTTTGTAAAGTCCAGTTGCAGAGTGCCTACTGCAGCCTCTTTGCTTATTAGTGTTTGTGATACAAAAATCAAACTTATTTAGAATCCCTTTAATTTTCTCCTGGCATCTGCTCCGTTTGCAAGCTTGCCTAGAAAATTGCTAGCAGATCAGTACGTTTATTAGCTAACTAAATAGGGGAGGAGGGATAGCTCAGTGGTTTGAGCATTGGCCTGCTAAAACTAAGGTTGTGAGTTCAGTCCCTGAGGGGGCCACTTAGGGATCTGGGGCAAAAATCAGTACTTAGTCCTGCTAGTGAAGGCAGGGGGCTGGACTCAATGACCTTTCAGGTTCTATGAGATAGGTATATCTCCACCTTTTACCAGTCCCTCTATAAATCCACACCTGCTCCTACTGATTCCCTTGCAATTTACAAGTTACTTTTCACTGGGCACAGACTTGTCATTTGATCTTTACCATTAATGCATTCACAATAGAAACTGTTAAAAGGTGTTGGATGAAGAGAAACCAAAAATATATTTAGAATTTGGTGGTTATAGCCATAAATCAAGTAACAGACTCTCTCAGGGAGGTACTAATCCATGTCAGATAGTAGACTGACGTTGTTTGTTCTATTCTAGATGCTGGGTCTGGTGTGGAAGAAGCAGAATTCAATTGGGATGAGTATCTAGAAGACACTGGAGCAACTGCAGCCCCCCATGGATCTTTTAAACACGTAAGAACTCTTTGTTTCTCAACTCCTTCCTTCTTCGCCTTTTTTCTTTCCAGTATCGTTAATGTTTAGAGTTTCTTTGAGTTAGCACACCTGAAAAGCTGTCTTGCCAATGGAAGACTTGTTTATCACATACGTTTGAGAGCAGTGGAGAATGGGTTTTTTTGTTGTTGTTGGTATTGTTTTGTTTTGTTTTTTGCTGGTCTTTGGATTTTCCTATCTCCTTGGTTATCAGGAGGTGACCTCATCTCCAGCTGGTAGTAATGGAATGATCTAGAGACTCTTGAGAACTTCAATATTAACTCTGGATCTCAACACCTTCTCTGATAGTGTGATCTGCCCAGTCCCTTTATTTCCCTATGCAGTGTGCCAGTGAATTGTCTTTGCTGTGAGAACGTGCTCTAAGGGAGCTGTATTCTGGGAAATAGGAGCTGCAGTTCTTGGGATGCAAAGTATTTGAAAGTGACCCAGTTGTGTTCCGAAGGGGAAAATTGCATGATGGACTGCAAAGGAATTGGCAGAAAATATTACTAGAATTATGTTCTGTCTTGATTACAGTAAAGAGTCTCTTAGGGCACAGGGCTCAGGGGCGGTGTGGGGTGGGAGGGGATGCCTGGGTTCTCTCCTGACTTCCTGGGTGGTGGTGAGTAAATCATTAACGGCAGATCCCAGGTGTTGGATGTGGTTACATTGTGCCACATCATTGCTGGAATCTGAGGTGTAGAGCCTGTATATCTGGCCCTGGGTGGGACATCAGTGCAGTGTAGAGACTCCTATGCCAGCCACCCCGTGCTGCCTGGACAGAAAAGTTAACTAGCGGAAAGTCCCTTCTTCCCCCCATTCTAGTCCATTATCTGGCTGCAGTTTTGGTCCTTTAGGCATTTCACATAACTTAGGGCATGGCTACACATGCGAATTAGGGCGCATTAAAGCAGCCCAGTGTGCGCTAACTCATGACGCGTTCACACTGGCAAGGCACATAGAGCTCTGTGACTCCGCGGCTAGAGCACTCCTGGTAATCCGCCTTGGCGAGTGGAATAACATTTGATGCGCCACCGCTGGAGCTGTTAATGCTCTCTGATCTGCCTCCAGAAGTGTCCCACAATGCCTGTTCTAGCCACTCTGGTCATCACTTTGAACTCTACTCCCCTGCCCTCAGGTGACCAACTGTCAGACCTGCCCTTTAAATTCTCTGGGAATTTTTGAAAATCCTCTTCCTGTTTGCTCAGCCAGGCGTGGAGCGCTCTCAGCGAATCTTTGTAGATGACCATGCCTCCATGCGCCAGTATAGAGCAATGGCGAGGTGCTGGACCTCATCAGTGTTTGGGGGGAGGAAGCTGTCCAGGACCAGCTGCGCTTCAGCCGTAGGAATTACGATACCTTCGGGAGCATATCAAGGGACATGATGGAAATGGGCCATAACTGGGACACACTGCAGTGCAGGGTTAAAGTGAAGGAGCTGTGGAATTCCTATCGCAAAGCCTGCGAGGCAAACCACCACTCCGGTGCTGCCCCCGTGACCTGCCGTTTCTACAAAGAGCTGGATGCAATATGACCCCACCTCCACTCCGAGTACCACCATGGACACTTCAGAGCCCAGTCCAACAAGGGAGGAGGAGGAGCGAAGTGGGAGCGAGGGTGCTGAGGAGGAAGATACCCTGACATCCCTAGATGCGTGCTGCCAGGAGGAAGGTAGCCAGTTGCGGCAGCTGGTGCTTGGGGAAGGACAAACACCAGAGAAGGTTCCCGGTAAGCAGCTTTTATTCTGGGAACGAAGTTATTCGGTGTGGGCTCTTGGGGCGAGGCAGGATAGGGCTGCATGCATGCCTAGATGCGGAATAGGGCGTTGATGTGCTCTCTCACATCGTGGTAATCAGCCTCAGTGATCTCTTCAAAGGTCTTATCCAGAACTTGGGCAATGCGCTTGCGCAGGTTTCTCAGGAGAGCCACTGTGGTCCTTGTCCCAGTCAGGCTAACATGTCCACGCCACTGTGCTGTGAGGGCCGAGGGGACCATTGCACACAGGCAAACTGCATATGAGCCAGAGTGGAAGCTGCATTGTAGTAGAAGACCCTCCCTTGCTTCCCAGGTCGCCCTCAGCAGTGAGATACCTTCCAGGATGAACTTCTGTGGAAAATGTGGGGACTGTGTTCAGTATAGGGGCTCCCTACAGCTGTTGGCTCTCTCCAAGGCATAGGGTGACCAGACAGCAAGTGTGAAAAATCGGGACAGGAGGTAGGGGGGTAATAGGAGCCTATATAAGAAAAAGACCCAAAAATCAGAATTGTCCCTATAAAATCAGGATATCTGGTCACCCTACCAAGGCACAGAAACCAGAGGACAGTACAGCTGTGAAGCAATCAGTTCCCCTTGACCCTGTGCTTACTCACCATTTTGGGGCTCCTGTGGGTTATGTGCACTCGCTTTGGGATAGGCAAATTATACTATTGTGTAGACTGTGCTTGCCCTTAAGTATGGGGAGGATCACTGCTCTGTCTGGTGTGAACAATGCTGTCTCTCTTAAGTGTTGCATTTTGCCTTTACAGATGCAACTTTGAGATCTGAGCCTTCCGTGTTATCACCAGCTGAAGGACTGCAAAGAAGACATGCTGCATGAAGTAATGCAGCAGTCACTTAATGAGAATCTAAAAGTTCAGGAGTGGAGGCAGAGTGAAGGGAGGATCTGCCAGCAGAATGCGAATCGCAGGCACAAAAGCACGGAGCTCCAGCAGCAAGGCACAGATTGGCTGATAAGCATCATGGAGTGCCAAGTGGACTCGATCCAGGCGCTTGTTGCCATGCAGGCGGAGCACTACTGCGCCTCCCACCCCACCCCCCCGCGACCCTTGTCCCATAACTCTTTCCTTAGTGCCCCCATATCACCTCCAACCCACTTTCTCCAACATCCGAGTTCTTTTCGCCACCAGCTGCCTCCAACATCTGTAACTTCACCAACCAGCCCTGAAAACTACGACTCTTACCCACTGCGCTCAACCCCCATCAACATGCCGTATAGCCATCCTGGAGTGCAGCACTCGTTGCACAGCACTCCCGACAGGAAGGCTGAGTATGATAACAAGACATACGCAAATCTGTGATTGCACCATTCCCGTTAGGTGCAAAGGACACGTAAAGCTCTTCATCTGCACTTCCCTATCTACCACCTAATGCCCTTCTCCCTCCTTTGTGCTGTGCGGTTTGTGACCAGAGGCCAAGGATCTGACCCTTAATCTCTTTATGCCTGTTTCCTCACTTATAAAATAAGGATATTTACCTGCTTAATAAGATTGTTGAGTCTCTATTCATGAATAAAGCTGCTCAAAAAGCAAGGGAAACTTTAATTAAAAGTTTGCAGAATTCCCCCCACTCCAGTTTGTTCAAAATTTTGAACAAACAGATCAGCTATATTCATGGATGTTCACAAAGTCCTTTGAAAACTCAAGATAGGTAGATAAGTGCTGCAGAAGCGTGAAACACTAGAAAACGTATTAAAATTCAGATCATGCTTTCTTTTAAATTTTCTTCTTTTTATATACAGTAAAGTTTTTTAGCCTTTGCAAAGTCTATTCTGTGTGTTTTGAAAATAATACTTAGCAATCTGATCCCTCAGTAAGAGTTCAGGTATCCAGACTCTAAAAATATGAACTATGAATTTTAATTTCTAACATGTTAAGGTTATAGCATTAACTGAGCTTATTGAGAGTTACAGTACTGATTCAATCCAAATTAGAAGAGCACACCTTCTATCGGACTGAACTTGATAAGGAATCAGGTCCTTGGTAGTCTGACAGTTATTGGAAGTGGATTGCCTTAATGCTCCTGAGGTACATCATGTCTATTTGATCTTTGTTATGGGATTCAATACTTTAACTGGGTGATCTTTGATGTCAAGAGTCAGTGTAGGGCCAAGTCAGTAAATGTAGCAACTTTATTATGTTGACTGTACATGCATCTTGATATTCATTAATGAGTTCATTAATGCAAGCATTCATCAGTATGCTTGCAAAATTTTATTAAGGCCATGGTTATGATTTAAACTTCTACTAGCAAATCAGTGTTTGTCAGGGATGTGAAGAGGTGTGATCTCTGACCAACATAGCTGTGCTGGCAAAAGCCCCTGATGGAACTGCAGTTATACCAGCAAAACTGCCCTTTTCCAGTGTAGCATGTTTTGCTGGGGGCGGGGCTATGAACACATTACAGGTATAGTATTGCTTTACTGGCAAAACACTCCTAGTGTAGATATGGCCTAAAATGTCTTCTAATTCTACTTCCCACTTCATCAGTGTAAACAGTGGGTGCCCTGTTGTGGTCAAGATAATGTCTTGACCCAAGTAAGTAACCTTATCATGTAAGTTAACTGAAGACAAGCTTAACCAGACTCTATTAAACAACTTGTATTACAATTGAATTCAGATTTTGTTAATACAGTAGTTCCGTGAACTTAGTTTCTTTTACAGTTGTTGATTGACTTTTACCATTGCCTTCTATAGCAGTTCTTTTGCTTTATAGAAGTGTGCATTTAAAAAAGGAAAAAAAAGGTAGGATGAGAGACAAGATGGATGAGGTAATATCTTTAGGATAACAGTTCAGCCACACAAAAATGCTGTTTCTGAAACACACTAGACTAACAAGTGTTAGATACTCAAATAATTGAAACAAGAGGACTACCCACTCCCGTTTTCCCTGCACACGCACACTTTGTTCAGAGCTCCATTACACAGATATATGAAGCTTAGGAGAGGTGGAATAAAATTTGCTGTAATTGTCTTTTCTAAGTTGACCATTTAAACATGTAGCACTCTGTCTATGTCTTTATAGCTGTCACATCTTCATAATGATGAACTTTCAAAATCTTTTTTCCCCCAAGCCAATGTTTTGAGTCAGATTTTTCTCATCAGTTTTACATATGTGTAGGTAGTCTGTGGCTGGTAAATAGTTCCTTTTCTATCACTTTTGTATTAAAGCTTGTTGAACTTTGAAAATATTAATAGTCCACAAATCACCTCAAGAGGCAGCAAAATGTGTGCCTCAGTGCACCGAAATGTGTATCCATCCACCAAAAATTTTCCAATATAGATAGTTTAAAATTAAATACCCAAGTGGCCTGCTTTTCAGAGGTGCTGAGTACCCCCATCTCCCACTGAATCAGTTGAAGCTGCAGTTATCACCTTCTAAATGAGGCTGTCTGTATAAATGCCTAACTGAAACGTGGAAACTGCCCAGAGTGAAATTCAGGTAGAATGGAATTTGCAGGTGAATTTTTAGAACATTCATTATTTCTAATTTTTATTAGTAGAAATTCATTTTTGTGTATGTAGTTGAAGATCTGAAAAGCATCAAAACCAGGGATTTTTTTGCAGGGAGGGAGGGGGGCAGGAGTTGCTTAAAATAAAGCAGGATAAAGAAGTGATGTCAGTAATACCTCAAGACTCATTTCCTCCCTAGATGCTGAAATAGATTTTTAAAGATGAGTCTCTATAAACTTTTCCCCAGAATATTTAAGAATTTTCTGTGACCTCTTATGAGCCTTCCTTTCCGAGTCACAGATCTAAACAATAATAATGGTTCTATAAAGTGGAAGAGTAAGTCACATGGAGGCACAGTGATATACAGTAGCACCTCTGAGTTACGAACACCTCAGGAATGAAGGTTGTTCATAACTCTGAACAAAACGTTATGGTTGTTCTTTGAAAAGTTTACAATTGAACATTGACTTAGTACAACTTTGAAACTTTACTATGCAGAAGAAAAATGAATCAAGGACAAAAAGTTTCCTTATCTTTTTGAATCTTTTTAAACTTTCCCTTAATTTTTAATAGTTTACATTTAACACAGTACTGTACTGTATCTGTTGCTTGCTTTTTTGTGTGTCTGCTGCTGCCTGCTTGCATACAGTAACTCCTCCCTTAATGTTGTAGTTATGTTCTTGAAAAATGCGACTTCAAGCGAAACGATGTTAAGTGAATCCAATTTCCCCATAAAAAATATTGTAAATGGGATGGGGTTAGCTTCCAGGGAATTTTTTTCACCAGACAAAAGAAATGTACATGTTTTTAAACCGTTTTAAACAAACAAAGTAATACTGTATTCAGCAATGATGATTGTGAAGCTTGGTTGAGGTGGTGGAGTCAGAGGGTGAAAGAGGGCAGATCGTCCGGCTGCTCCTCTTGCTGTTCTTTCCAAAGTGCTGCTGGGGTGCTTTACCTCCAGCTCTGCCCCAGGCCCGCCCCCACCCTGCCTCTTCCCATCCCCACTCCACCTTCTCCCCCAAAGCATGCTGTGTCCTTGCTCCTCCCGCCCTCCTCCCCCCCAGCCTCCTGAATGCCTTGAAACAGCTGATTGCTGCAGGCAGGAGGCACAGGGAGGGAGGGGGAGTTGCTGATCTGTGGGGCTGCCAGTGGGCGAGAAGCACTGTGGGGGAGTGGAGGGGAGCTGATGGGGGGCTGCTGGCCCACCCTGGTTCCAAGCCCCCACAGCCAAACAAGGTTATAAGCAAACATTGCACAACTTTAAATGAGTATGTTCTCTAACAGATCAGCGATGTAATAATGAAGCAGTGTTAACTGGGATGACATTAAGTGAGGGGTTACTGTACTTGCAGTTCTAAATGAGGTGTGTGGTTGGCTGGTCAATTCATAACTCTGGTGTTCCTAACGCTTGGGGTTCTAGTGTAAATGGTCCTCTAAACTTCAAAATGTGATAACGGGTCTGATTTCAGACCTAGTTTTTCACTGTTAGAAATATCATGAGTCATGTTTTCAGCACTTTCTGGGAGCCCTAATTCACCAAGATGAATGAGTTTATATAGAAATATGTTAAGGAACCAATAAAAGTCTTTTACCTTGGTCATGCAGATACTTCACATAATCCATTTTTTGTGTTTATTAAAAAAAAAAACTTCCTCACTCATCTTTCTGAATAAACCAGTTTTACATGAATATAGCTTGGACTGTAATCAGTGTTACCATAGGGCATCAAGTTCAGAAAGTGAGATGTTTGATGTCCTCTTCACAGAAACTTGAGTAAAAGGATAACTGGGTTTTTTTGTTTGGTTGATTGGTTCATTTTTTTTGCTGACAAAACAGCTGACAGCAAGTAGATACAGCTAATGGCATATTTGGGAGAGCCTGCAAAATACTCTCTGACAGTCGCTTCTCGTCCACCTTCTGCCTCCAACACATGTACCTGATTCCAGTCCACAATCACCCAAGCCAGAGGAATTTTGGGGAAAGTTAGAAAATGATTCATTGTGCTGTACTCAGACTGAACAGAACTACTTCTATGCTGTCTGGAGGGCTCTCTTGTTTCCTTTCTGCTATCCCTCTGCAGATATGGAAGCCACACTCTTTTTGGTCCTTTTTAAGCACTGGTTTACATCAGTTTGGGTGTTCAAGGTTTTTCACAAGTGAAGATGGCGATCTTTCCATTTCTAGTACTTTACAGATCAGAAAGGCCCCACTGTTGTGTGCTTCACAAAGCTCAAAGCTATCTTAAGAGACCAACGTCATCTGTTGTACTCCCGCATTGGTACAATATTAGGAATAACGTACTTCACTATATTTGGCCCCATTTGTGCTGGTGACATTTCTTTGGAGACATCTTAGTTACTAAAATTAAATAATAAAAGAATGAGACTCAACTAAGTCCCTATGTAATGTAACAAGTCTATATTTAAAGAATATTTTGTAAACTACGTATTTCAACTACAGTTCCATAAAACATTTTCCCAAGGTGGGAAAGGAGTTCATTTCATCCCCTACTCTTATAGTGGGAAGCCCCACTTACGTGTGGTGGTTAATATTAGGAATACTCTATAGTACGTTTTTAAAAAAAGGTAACTCAGAGCCACACCCTTGTTGTCTCATGCTATCAGGACTTTGCGGCAGCCCTTGTTAATCCATCTTTTGTTGTCTTTGCCATTTTAATTATGAACAATTGCTTCTTTTCTGAAGTTTCCTTCAGTCCATTTGTCTTCATGCAGGGCATTCTTTCCATGGTTTTTTGTTGTCCTGCATTTTATTTGTGTTCATGCTATTCAGTTTGAGAGACTATAGTTGTATGGCACACATTACAAAATCACCATGGCTAGAACGGCGTGAGTTGGTGATCTATTCAGTGAGTCTTAAGATGTGCTACACGCTAGGAAGAAGTTTAATAGTACCTCATGCATACTCTCCCTTTCCTCTCCCCTCCACAAATTCAGAGTCTTGTGGGACATCTCCCCTCTGATCTCATAATATCACTTGGTAACAACAGCAATTACTTTAATGGAAAGTAATAGATTTTCTAGCCTTTAGTATGATTTTATATGCATGATAGTCTGATAAATATATGTGCTATATACAAAATTAATGCAGCACATATTAAAAACTGGCTTAGTGATGGAACTCAAAGCAATTGCAAATGGGGAATCATATAGTGGGGTTATTTATAATGGGTCCCACAGTGATCTGATCTTGGCCAAATGCAGTTCAATACCTTCACCAATCATAGGAAGAAAACATAATGCTTAACAGAAAAAAAAAAAAGTCAAAAGTCTTCTACTGAGTGATCTCGATCCCGTGAAAAGCTAGGCTTACTTGAACCAACATGCATTTTAATATACCTCAATACAAGGTGATCTAAGAACCAAAAGTATATGTAAGCCCCTTTGTTTTCAGTTTAAACCAGTTTTTACCAAAAAATTCTCTGGTTTTACAAAAGGTATTTATTTTTTTCCAATTTTTCACCTTTTGTATCATTCAAATATTTTTAAAAAATCTTGTTTTATTAGGAAAATACAATACATTGCATGAGGTATATGTGTTATGATAATACATTAATCTGCGTATATATGCAAAGATGCCTGTTGAAGTAAGGCTATGTATTAGTCTAAAAGAGAGAGACAATAAACAAACAGGCAGATATGTTCTGAAATGCGTGCGCATCTGAACATACTGATGAATCTCACTCCTCACCACATAAACATTTCAAGCTGTAGCAGATTAACTGTTTAAAGATTTGACACACTAAAAGAGGAAGAAACAAAGTTTAAAAAAAAACAGAGAAAAGGATGAAGTTGAGTGTATGTGCTGCAAATGGTGTGGCCCAGTTATTAAATGCAAATATTTGTAGGCTAATAGTTCTAAGTCTGCAACAGTAAACTGTTTGTTCAAATAAAAAAAATTATTTGGGAATTAGAGATACATAGTTTTCTTAAACTCAGAAGTGGCATTGTATTTTGAGTTCTGTTTTAGTTCTGAGGCAAACTGCATTGATGAACGTAATTCAAAGCATTAATCTACTGAACACTCTTTTCCCCTTTCTGTCCACCAAAATCAGCCCTGTGTATTTACTCAGAAAAATTATTAATAGGTTTTTACACTGATTTTCACCTGTTTTAGTTTTGTGGAAATAAGCACTTATAAATTGCCAGGAAAATAAAATAAAATAAAATAAATGAGAATGAAGGGCCCTAAATATACATTCCCGTTACTGGATGGGAGACTGTAAGCAGTGATTCAAAGGACCAAGATAGCAAATGCTTGGATGTATAAGTGGGAGCCTATCAGTGAGAAGTAGAGAGGTGGTATTACACTGTATATGTCATTAGTGAGAACATCCCTGGAATATTATGTCCAGTTCTAGTGTAGACGCTTTAAAGAGGATGTTGGCAAATTAGAAAGAGTTCAGAAGAGAGCTATGAGAATGATTTTGAGGTCTAGAAAACCTGTTTTACTGTGAGGTTGAGAAGTTAAATTTATTTAGCTAACAAGGAAGGTTCTGAGGTGACTTCATCAGGCCATAAGTACTTACATAGGCAGTAACTTCTAATCGTAGAGGGCTCTTTAGTCTACAAGACAAAGGGATAACAAGATGTAATGGCTGGAAGGTAAAGCTAGATAAATTCAGCCTAGAAATAAGGTGCAGTTTCTTTAGTGAGGGTAATAATCATCAGACCATTTGATGAAATTCCAAGGCCAGTATTATGCAGGAGGTCAGACTTAGATGATCATAATGGTCCCTTCTAGCCTTAATATATGAATCCATGAATGATTTTGCAGCTAGGAACAAGGGAATCAGCAGCGTGTAACTAAGCAAATATACCATTACCACTAGCATATGTACAGATGAAGAACCTTTGATCTAGTCTGTGACACCTGAAATAAGTCCATGGGCCCCATTCAAATGGTTCTAGCCCACATATTGAGTTGACTCAGGAACCTGGAAGCATTTTGCTTCCTGTGATCAAGATTATTTTAACTTGTGTGCTCTGTGACCAGGTCTCTAACTTCTCGGTGCATTCTTATACTTATTTTCCTTGGACTAATAAATCTGTTAATCTCTCTGCCTATGCTTTCCCTTCCACTCTCTCATTCCCCTATAGTTGGGATGATAGCCAACTAGTGATGCTAGGCTGATTGGCAATTAGAGATGGTTGGATTTTTATAGGAAGACCTGCAAGCGTTGCCTTAATTCAGGTTGCCAGACACTTTCTGTTATAAGACTGTTTTCAGTGCTTATAAGTTTGCTAAACTTTAACTGTTCTGGCTGAAATTTTCCTGCTAGGTGTCTGCTTCTCATTAAAATTTGTTGGAAAGTTTTTAAGTTAAGGGTTCATCAGTTCCCAGGAATGAGATTTGGAGAAAAATTGTGGTTTTGTCCATGTAAAAAAAGAAAAACCAACTAACTCCTCCCTCCCAGCTCTAGCCACCTTTTTCTTTGAGACGCTTTATTGCTCCTATGTTTTTTGCGTGTGTAACTTGTGTATGGCCATGAAATTGAGCACATCATTGCCTCATGTACTCACATGATTGTGCTCCCTGATTCTGTTTGTACACCACCTCTTCCCTCCTCCTGTTATACTTATTACATCTTGTTGTTAATCGGTGTTGTCTCCTTAGGATAGAGAAAGTCTTTCTGTATTTGTAAAGCAACTAGTACAATGGGGTCCTGTCCTACTGAGGCCACTATGTGCTATTGCAATACAAACAATAATGAGATGTATCCTCAGTCAGGCAACTCAGTTTTATACTTGCAGGACATAACATTCTCTTCTCTAAATTCAGTGCTTGAAAGTTTAACAGATTTTCATAATTGTTACCCAGGGTGTCTCACCCATCAGAATCTTGTCAGCCTGTCTGCGGTGCTTGGGGTGGCAAAATACCTACAAAATTTAATTTTGTTGCAGACTTGTTTCTATACCAGAAGAGGGCACTCACCTCTCTTGCTCCAAGGGATCCTCTGGTGAACGGGCAAACCTTTATTGCAGTTACATGGGACTATGGCACTACAGTACTTCCACGGGTGGCTACGTCTGTCAGAGTGTTCATTTCTAATTCCATGCGATTATCTCTGTAACACAGTGAGAAGGGACCCCCATTTACTGTCATGGAAACACAGAGTTGCTTTGCCTCCTTCAGGTTTTGTACAGAAGATGTTGCCAGCTGCAGTAGAGAAGGGAGCTTGTGGCTGTCTTCTCAAGATTTAGAGTGTAAAATATTGTGCTCTTTTTAAATTTTTATTTCAGATAGCCTAGATTTTAGGTGATTTTTTTTTCTTAAGGATTCTGAGTGTCAAATAGACCAGGAACTCCAAAGGTGAAGAGCAATAGCTTAAGAAGCTGAGCACTTAATAATAGGCAGAGGCGGCTCCAGACACCAGCATGCCAAGCATGTGCCTGGGGTGGCAAGCCACGGGGGGCGCTCTGCAGGTCGCCGCGAGGGCAACAGGCATGTTGCCTTCGGCAGCATGCCTGCGGAGGGTCCGCTGGTCCCGCGGCTTTGGCGTACCTCCCTCAGGCACGCCGCCGAATCTGTGGGACCGGGGACCTCCCGCAGGCAAACCGCTGAAGGCAGCCTGTCTGCAGCGCTTGGGGCGGCAAAATACCTAGAGCTGCCCCTGATAATAGGCATCTATAAACATATGCCTTGGTTTTCTTTTGGTATTCCTGACATTTCTATGTATAATAAACTTGTGCTTAAATGGATGGTTGTTTAAAATCTAATAATCCAAGTAATTACAGGCCAGCCAGTAACAAGAAGGTTGGTAGTCAATAACACACACACGCCAAAAAAAAAATAAATCAACCAACTTGTCTCTGACTTGTGGCAAAATATTTCTAGCAGTTAATCCAAGAGAAATGAGGCCAGATTCAGCTGTGGAAAGGCAACTCAGATATATACTGTAGTGCAGGGGTAGGCAATGTATGGCACGTGCACCAAAGGTGGCATGCGAGCTGATTTTCAGTCCAGGGGGACCTCTGCATTTTAATTTAATTTTAAATGAAGCTTCTTAAACATTTTAAAACCCTTATTTACTTTACATACAACAATAGTTTAGTAATAGATTATAGACTTGTGGAAAGAGACCTTCTAAAAACATTAAAATGTATTACCGCCACATGAAACCTTAAATTCGAGTGAATAAATGAAGACTCTGCACACCACTTCTGAAAGGTTGCCGACCCCTGCTGTAGTGATAACTTAGTTAAGGTCTTCCTGCCTTGTCAGAAGTACTTCAGTCACTGGAAGGGAAGCATCCTGTACTGCAGTCTCATTTTGAGAAAAGGATAGAAGCTTCTGTATGAAAGACTGTGCAGCCAGACTTTTTTTTTTTATCTTGGAAAGAAGTTAATGATGGTGCTAGCAGAATGAATAAGATGAGGCTCCTCAGTGCTCTTAATGTTTTACATATTGTGTATGTCAGTCTTAGGCTTTATGTGGACATTACTGGAATGCAATGGTAAAACCATTCCAAATCTCTTAAGATATTAGAAGTAATAAGGAGGTGCAGTGACTGGGGTGAAGGACAGAAACAAACACAGCAAAGTGCAGTTGAAGACAAGAAAAACATTAAAAGAGTAAAATTTGTTGACAGAAGAGAAGCCATCTGTTTAGTGAAAGAACAGGACATTATGCTGACCAGGACTCAGAGGGAGCAGCCTCAGAAAAATCATTAAAGCCTGGAATTTGCTGTGCAGTTAAGTCAGACCTTGTTAGACAAATAAGCATCAGTTCCTAAAGTGGGAGCTGGTGGTGGAATTTCAGTATGAAGCATTCATTTACGCTTTCCATAAGAGGGCTCTTGATCCAACGAGGTTAGAGAAAATAGGATGGAGAGGTGCCAATTCAGATATTTCAGAATAATGAAAATAATGAGGAATAATGAAAATGTTATTCTTTTATACCAGGGATCAAAGTATGTTGAAATATTTTACTTTTAGCATCAACTGACCTGAATGCCCACTTGTGACTAACTGAGCTCTTGGGTAAAGGATGATGTACTGCAATGAGCAGGTTTTATTTTAATTAATGATAAAAAGATTCCTTCATGCCATTTAATTATTTAGATGATCATATATGTCCCTGAGGAGGCAAACTGGCATTTTGGGAGGTGACAGTTGTCTGAGCTTTAGTAGGGCTGTTGGCCAAATAGAAAAGGGTGTGCTTTACCTCCCTTACCGTAGAGTTTGTATAAGCCACTGAGTTGTGGTTGTTTTTACTTTTTTCAGGTGGACACTAGTTTGCAGAATGGCTTTGCCCCTGGTATGAAGCTCGAGGTTGCTATCAAGTCTGACCACAATACCTACTGGGTAGCCACCATCATCACTACCTGTGGGCAGTTGCTCCTATTACGCTACGATGGCTATGGGGAAGACCGCAAGGCAGACTTTTGGTGCGACATCATGACAGCTGACTTACACCCAGTTGGTTGGTGTGAGCAGAATAAAAAGATTCTCAAAGTGCCTGAAGGTAACAACTCCCCATGGAAGTGAGGGAGTATGGAATTTATTTTTTCATGTATGTTTTGCCCTTTGTAACTGTTAAGAGAAACAATTTGCACTTGCTATAAAACATCTCAAACTGTTGAGCTAATTTGACTGCCTGCTTTCAAAAACTTCTTTGTACTTACAGTTATAATGAATCCTTTTATCTTCTGAGATGCACCAGTAGCTTGGACCCAAATTAGACTTGCCTTTAAAACATAGATTTTTGGTACTCACTAGCCATTGCCCCCCAAATTCTTTGGCTTTGCTATTTTTTAGGCATTTGCCACTCAGACTTTTTTTTTCTTTTCATAAAACCACTTGTTTTTACATAGAACCTACTCTGTAAATGACTGTACCTTGTGCTTGTCATAAGTTTCATTCCCAAAGCCATGTTTATATCAGTGGCTGTGATGTACAAAAAATAAATACTAGGTTAATTTTGAGCAGCACAGTCGGTGTTTTACACTTAACTACCTTGCTGTCCCTCCTTGTAACAGACTCTGTATGACCACTCCAGTATAGGCCTTCTCTACATAGAACCTCGTCCTCCTTCTTAACACTCTTTTCCCCTCATTGCCACATATCCGTATTGTGCTCCCTGATGTCAGTTACCAGAGTCTGAAAAGAAAACAGCCTGAGATCTTTGATGAAGATGCTGTTGGGGTTGTGCTCTTGGTTTTCACCTGGTGCCTGTCTGTGGAATGGAATGTCTGATAGGCCATCCCCAAGAGGGGCTTGTGTTTGCTCCCTCGCATCATTTCTGGGTAACTGCTGAGACCTGATGCCCCAAGAGCAGCTCCCCATACTGGTTCCCTGTGAAACCTGTTTATCAAAGTGGTTGATGCTCACACTTCAAAGCAGGTGAAACAGAGATCAGTTATTTAACAAAATTCACTTCATGATAGATTTTATTTAAAACTTCAGACCCACCCACTTTCACCAACTCTTATCTGTTATCTGAAGGGGTTGTACTCTTGTACTGAAATGAAGGAAAGTTCTGAGTTGACACTGTCTGTTGAAATAACACTAATGTGAAATCTTGCTTATCATTAAGTAATCTAAGGTAAAGTCACATTCTGATGTAGAAGTATATGGGCCGCCTAATTGACATGGATGACAATGTACCCTCCTGAATGAAATGTCACAAGGGCACTCATATGACTTGTTGCTTGAAGTAACGTTTTGCTGGCCACAGAAGTAATCTCTAACCCTTGTTTTTTGTTTAGGTATCAAGGATAAGATATCTGACCAGGAAGAATTCCTTCGACAGACACTGACAGGAGCATGCAGTGCTCCTGCTAACCTGCTAGAGGGTGTGAGTGTTTATTCAAATAGACTGAATTAACTCACTTGAAACAACAGTGAAGCTTCTTTTTTAGGGCTACGACACTCTTAGCATCTTTAACCACAGTATATAAAGTAAAGCCCTTTGTAAGTGAATCATTTCTACATCTTTCTTAATTTTAAGTGCTATTGCTATAAGCTGTTGAAATTCAGAAAAATATTTTCGGTCCACCTTCTGGTATCTGTGTAGCATTTGTGTGTTGTCAAATGCTTTCCTGAACGTGTTTGTAACGGCAGGTTCAGATTCTCTCTTCCACCCACTAACGCCTGTCAGAGTAAAGGACCTCCTCAAAAATTCCCTTAGTGCCCGCCCTTTCTCTTAGCCTGTTCCTCCTTCCAAATAGCTTTGTGGAATCTCTTCCTTGTCTGATCTTCAAAGTGCCTCCTTCCTGAGTCATGTCCCCTGTTAATCTTCTCTTTACTATTGAACAGATACTTTTTCCATTCCTTTGTCTCCCTCCTTAACTCGTGTACCTCTGCTTGAAATTGGACAAATTCAGAACCTAGCCATCACCCATTTCTCTGTAGCTAGATCCTTGGTTTGAATAAAATAGAATCAAGAACAAAAACCTGGCCATCTCATTCAATCTCTTATCTTAATCTGTTCCCCATACAGAGCAGTGTGATTACATTTTGGAAGATGAGTGATATGCTTACCATTTAAACATTGTTTATATTCCACCTTTTAACATGGGCATCTTTGCTTCTTTTCTGTCCTGTTCTCTTACATATTAAAAAGATTTCTGAATTTTTAAAGGGTGGGCTGTATTACTCCACTTCAAACCCTGAATGTACAACTGTCAAATGCCTCTGAAACAACAGATGAACAGCACACTGATCCCATGGCTTTGCAAAAAACCCATAATTTTATGACCATGACTGCAGATACCACAGGAGCTCTGATGCAAGCAACCATGGCTAGTGAGTTCTGTAATCTCTTTGGTTAGTGGTGCTATGGTGTCTGACTCCTATATTCGTGCTTCAGTTGGACGAGTGGTCCACAGCACGAAGGTGTGTCTAAGACACAGCATCAGTGACAGTGCAGAATCTACATAACTCAGTCTCTTTTGAACTAGTTGTATGGGTTACTTTCCTTATGGTCCTTTTTTGTTCTGTCCATTTTGGCCTCCAGCTTCACAGAGGGAAGAATCCCTTGGATCTCATTGCACCAGGCTCCAGACTGGAATGTCAAAACTCCCAAGATTCCTTGACAGCCTGGATTGTTAAGGTGGTTGAAAATGTTGGTGGGAGGCTCAAATTGCGCTATGAAGGGTTGGTAGATTCTGACCAGTCTGATCAGTGGATGTTCTACTTGGATCCATTTCTTCATCAAATGGGATGGGCAACTCAACAGGGATATGACCTCCAACCTCCAGCAGGTACCAAGTAACATTTTAAATCTGTTGTCGATAGAGCTGGTGATCATGAGCTTGAGACTGCAGTCCCCTCTTCTTTACTCTAAATCTCGATTCCAGATCCATGTGTGCACACACCACGAGACTGAGATCTAACAAACATCCCACTCCTTAATGAAAGAGCGTTTAATTAAATAGTATGACAGAGGTTACACCCTCTTGTTCTAATGTTTATAGCTGCTTTTGCCTGTCACCATCTTTAACCTGGTTGAATGTGGGGGAAGGATTGTCTTTTGATATTTATTTTATTGGCCTTGGATTCTGGTAGGAGGAAAACAATCCTTTTAATAAAGTGTAACTAATGCAATGCTATATTTCATCTCTCGGGAGGCTCCATCCTAGAGCTCTGCACAAAGGTTCCCATTTCTTGCTCCTTAATAGCACACCTCTATTAAAGCCAGGCCAATAGAGACTTCTCAGCCCACTATGATGCCTAGACTTCCATCTGAAGTAGGAGTACAACAGTGCCTAGTGGATTGTCCTGGAAAGTTAGTACACCCTAAAGAATGGGGGGGGGAACAATGCATGTAGTTCAAATGCCTGTCAATGTTAATGGCTCTCTCTGAAGTTCAGGGAAGTTGAGATGGTGCCACTCCGACTTCAGCATAAGAATCTCCTCTATTAACAAAACCATACAAGATGATCTGTCATAATACATGTTTTAAAAGAGGAGCTAATTAAACTGATTATGATAATTGATTGTCCACTATAATCGGGGTCACACCTTAGGCAGTAATTACCTAAACAGAAGCAAGCTTCCAAAGATGCTGTTTTGCCAAGTATCTTTACTCCTCTGGTGGTTTTGGGTATGTGGCCGCAACTCCCCTAAAGGGGTACTGTTCCTGCTAATTACATTTTGCTGTTTCATATAGCTGACTTGTTGAGAGTGACTAATCACACTGCTTTTTTGAAAGTATATCCTTCCTCTGCCTTGGAAATTATCCCCTGAATCACAGTAATTCTTGGTTTTGGTCACCCAGATCAAAAGGCACTGACACTTCTGATGTAAAGTGTTGGGCTTTTCTCTTAATCCCTTACCTGCAAAAGCAGAAGAGAATTTACTTCAGAAACACAAGGTGCCCGTGGTCTCAGTGATGGGTATTTACGTTAAATTCTAACTTTTAAGCAGTGCATGTGAATTTAGTTTTTTAGAAGTCACAATCTTTTTTAAAAAAATGAGTGGTTAGAGGAGAAGCCCAATCCATCTTCCTGCCGACATCTGTGAGAGTATTTCCCCATTGATAATTGTCTCAACTCCCAAACCAGGAGGATTTGGAATCTCACTGAAAAATTAATATTCTGTTTGTTTCACCTGCATCACTATATTGGTGGAAAATAAATAAAATTCTATGCCATCAATCTCTCTCTCGTTAAGGATTTGAATAGTGCAGTTTTTTAAAACACTGGGCATAGTTTTGGGCTGCCTCCTTGATCTTCTGTGAGAAAAGCCTTTGGTATCCAGTTCCAGGAATCCCTTAATAAATAGCAGGAACCCAAATTCTCTCTCCCCATTGGAGGTGGTAGCAACCTGTGATGGGGCATATTAAAGGAAACAGCCCCACCTAACTGTGCTGCATTCTGTGATACTTCATTGCTTGCTGCCATTTGAACCTGCAGCCATAAAAATAGAGGAAATGACCAGCAATAAATCTCATCTCGTTAGTAAATTCAGTATTTTACATTCTTTTATTACACTATGGGTGTGATCAGTATGACCCCAAGCTCTCAATCAAATTAAAGATGAAGAAGCATATAGTTCACACAGTGGAACTTGATGTATGTAGTCCCTCTTCATACACAAGGTATCCTAAAGCTTTTAGAAAAGCTGAGAGTTCTTAGCCGGATCTCTGAGGTAAAGCAATATAATTTCTTAATGGATGCTCTGCTTAGCATTTAATGGGGCAAAAATAAAAGTAATTTAGCTTCACCCTCTTCATTTTCTGTGGAAGATACAAGAACTCTGCTCATTCACTGTGCTACCTCTTTTTGCTAAAGCTATCCGGTCCCTGAAGAGTGAGGCAGAATGGCAGGACATCTTGACCAAGGTGAAAGAGGAGGAAGAAGGGTCCTCAGTACCTACCGATCTCTTTAAGGTAAAATATCCAGTGCACAGAATTTGATCTAGCAAGGCTCCAGATAATGTAGTGAGAACTGCTGGCTTTCGTCATAGCTGTCAGAATTAATGTAGGAGAGCAAGCCATTGGAGCAAACTGAATGAGGGCTTGCCACTGCTGACTACAATGATGTGTCATGTCAGGGTCAGGTGTTTGTTGAGCAGTGTTGCCATTTGATACAGGTTCTGATGTTCCCCATTCAGGTGGCTGAAAATTAGGGATCAACTACTTTGTCTCGCCTTGTTTAGTGTTGAAGATTAGAAAAATATTTTAACTGACTTGTTTGGCCTGTGGCCACATTCTGCTGCAGGATCAAGCCTCAGTTTGCAAAGCTCCTGGGGGAAATCTCTTTTGGCCTGTCATAGGGTTGTCCCACATGGAACATCTTTCTGTGGCAGGCTGTGGCACAAGTGCACCTGCCTCAGTTTACCCTCTCAGGCAACCCAAGGATTCCACTTCAGTCTCTCTGGCCCCAAGGAAGGTTTTGAAGCAAGTTTATTATCAAAACTATAGTGCATATCAGTCCATAAAAAAAGTCCCTACATAGTCCCCTTTAGCACACTGGTCTATAGAGTCCTTAAAATCCCATGACAACACGCCACATACCATATGCCAGCATCTTCCACCACCCCAAGGCTCCTCATCAGTCTTCTTATGCCTCTCTGACAAGACAGCCACACCAGCCCTTCCAACTAAAGTGCAACCCTGATCTTCCCAGCAGAAATTTCCTCACAGTCACTATGCTGGGAGATCATCTTCACCAGGAAAGCATCCCTCATTCCACCTGGTCCTCACACTTTCCCTTACTTCCTGCTTTCTAGCCTTGGAGATAGCAGCAGGTTATGTTCCTCTGCTGCTCTTCTGTCCAGCTAAGGAGTCAGCACACAACTCCCTCTACTGCTCCTCTCGCCTTCATCCCTCTCCAGTCCCCATTTCTTCAGAAGTCTGGCTTGGAGATACCAGCCTTCTTCTTCGAATGATTGCTCCTGTGTATTCCACAGTAGGTGTGCATGCTCACCATGTGCACCGGTACCGGAAGTTTTTCCCTTAGCAGTACCTGTACTGAGGGAACACCATGGCAACCCCTGGAGTGGTACCTGTATATCACGCTACAAGGGGAGCCACGGGCTCCCCCCACCCTCAGTTCCATCTTGCTGCCAGTGAAGGTAGTCTGAACTTTGTGCTGCAGCTCTGCTGCAGCCTTTCTTCTCAACCTTAGTGGTACCATTGATAGATCGTCCTTCAGTTGTTAGAGTGGGCTTGGGGCATGCCCCGTGCCCCAGGCTTCAAGTCGTGCAACTCCTGTCACCATTCCATACCCAGGAGTGACCTTCATGCTGAGTGTCTTCGCTGCCTGGGTGAGACTCAGATTAGTGACCATTGCAAGATTTGTAGGTCGCTCAAGCCAAGGACTAAGAAGGAGAGAGACGTTAGACTTCGAGGTCTCCTGATGGAGTTGGCACTGACCCCAACGCTGGTATGCAGATTGGACTTGGTGCTGGCCACCGCATTGTCGGTACGTAGCGAGGCCCTGCAAGGCTCCTTCCACCAGTCGGCGCTGCTCTCCTTCCAAAAAGCAAGGGAAGGGCCTGGCCTCACAACGATGCTGCGACAAGGATAAGAGAGAGGCTGGTCCTGCTCTGGGCAGCCCTAGATCCCTCCCCCCCCCCCGCAAGCTCGAAAGCTCCAGCTCGCATGGAATGGAGCAGCCCTGGTACTGTCGGCCCAGGCATCCCCACCGGAACGGATGCCGTCGACACCAAAGGCAGTGCAGGCTGCGAAGGACATGTCTTTGCCCATCCCGAGCTCACAAACTGGCACGGACCCTAGGTCTCTAGGCAAGCCCCCGTTGGGTGCCCACCAGACCTCCGAGGACCACTCTCCACACCGCTTGGCGTGCAGCGGCCGCTCTTCTGACTGCTCCCGGCCACCCTCAATGCCAGCCAGACCATCTGGGCCACTGTCGGGACAGGAGTCGCGGGGACCCTCTCCACCGCTTTCCAGTGAGTGTAGGCACCAAGAGAGGTACCGAGAGCGCTCCCCTGCTAGACTTAGACACCAGAGCCGTTCTCGACAGGACAGACATCGGCGTTCCCGTTCCACCTCCCGCTCGTCTGGACGTTACGTCAGAGGCTCCCCTCAGGGTACCTCAGCGTCAAGGCACCAAGCTTCGCGTCACCGTCACATGTACTGAAGCAGTTTGTCGTGTGGGTACTGTTCATCAACATCGAGATCCCAGTCCCGAGATAGACAACGTCACAGACACCGGTCCCGCGGCACCAAGCGCTCGTCAGCGACCTCAGCCTCGGACCCGTCCACCATCCTCGGCTTGCCCTGTTCTGCCGGGACACACATTGCCATCATGGGCGCAGCCAAACCAATGGCAAGGGACCCTGTGGCAGGGACAGTGGTATCAGTGGGCACCGTGGCCATCAGTGCCAGCCCCATTGGAGGCCCGCTCAGTCTCCAGAGCGTCCCAGGCTCCATCGGCCTCGTCTGGTCGCCCACAGGACAAGTCTGCGGGTCATGAGTCAGCGGACCCGCGCCAGGACTCTGACCTCAGTCTCGATGCCTCGGCACCAACTGAGGTGCCCGGCTCCATGCGGGCCCTCTCTCCGTTATTGGACGACACCGTAGCGGCACCTCTGCCACCGGTCCCACAGGAGGACTTCAAGGCACACTAGGACCCGCTAAAGCGGGTAGCATCCAACCTCCAGCTGCAGGCCGAGGAGATGGAGGGTCCGTCTGCTACCCTTTCTAACGTCCTATCTCCCTCGGCACCAGACCGCGTGGCCTGCCTCTGCACCAAGGTCTTGCCAATATCTCTATCTCACTGTGGCAAACTCCCGCCTCTCTGGCCTCAATCTCGAAAAAGGCCAAGAGGAAATACTTCGTACCGATGAAGGACCATGAATACCTCTATTCCCACCTGGCACCCAACTTGCTCGTAGTGGAATCGGTAAACCACAGAGAGCGACAGGGCCAGCCGCACCGACCCCCAAGAACAAAGACACCAGGAGACTGGACTCCTTTGGCAGAAAATTGTATTCGTCAGCCAGCTTCCAGCTTCGGATAGCTAACCACCAGGCCTTACTGAGCAGGTACAACTTCAACCTGTGGGAGTCCCTGCCTAAATTTGAGCCCCTCCTCCCATACTGGGATAAGAAGGACTTCAAGGCTCTCATGGAAGAGGAGTCAGTGGTGGCTAAAGCAGCCCTGAAAGCGGCGTCCGATGCTACTGACACGGTGGCCCGCGTGATGGCTTCCGCGATCGCCATGCTCAGGGCATTGTGGCTCTTGTTGTCTGGGCTGTCGACAGAGGCCCAGTCTTTGATGCAGGACCTCCCGTTCAATGGCAAGGTGCTCTTTGCAGACCAGACAGACGTCAGGCTGCATGAGATGAAAGATTCCCGCACCACCTTGCAGACCTTAGGCCTCTACGTCCCCCTGGCTAAGGACAAGGCCAAATCGCTCCCGGCGGCTCAACCTGTGAGGAGCAGATATGAGTCCCCATACAAAAGACCTACAGACCAGAAGCATCAATCTCAGCAGCAGTCCCACTCTGCCCCGCAGCCTGGACCCTCTAAGGGTAAGAGGCAGGGAAAGAGGCAGTTTTGACTATTTGCAGGGGGTCACCGGGCCTGTTGCCAGGGAGACCCCCTGATTAATAAAGTTTGTGTTCTGCAATTGATTGTCTGCCTTCCTCAGGGCATGGTCCCGTATAACTTCGGACCAGTGAGTCCTCAGTACCATTTTCAAGGGCTACGTGTTGCAGTTCATCTCACCCCCGCCAAATCACCCACCCTCCAGGATGGCCCCGGGGGACCCGGAACAT
The DNA here is from genome assembly GCF_025201925.1 of Gopherus flavomarginatus. Taxonomy (NCBI): domain Eukaryota; kingdom Metazoa; phylum Chordata; order Testudines; family Testudinidae; genus Gopherus; species Gopherus flavomarginatus. The sequence goes on from NC_066622.1 coordinate 43,506,593, forward strand.
GTCCCCAGATCAACCTGTTTGCACCCCGTCAGAACCGGCATTGTCCCCGGTTCTGCTCCAGGGGAGGGGTGGGGGAAGGCGCGATCTCCGACACATTCCTCCTGAGCTGGTCAGGCCAGCTCCTCTATGCCTTTCCCCTGTTCCCCCTCATCGCCAAGGTCCTTCAAAAGGTGAAAGCGGACAAGGCAGAAGTCATTCTCATAGCCCCAGCTTGGGCCTGCCAACACTGGTACGGGCCCTTCCTATGCCTCTTAGCGGCCCCCCCAAGGGCGCTACCGCTCTTCCCGGACCTCCTCTCCCAGGACGGAGGGCGCTGCCTCCATTCCAATCTGGCCGCTCTCCACCTAACAGCATGGATGCTCTGTCGCTGAATGAGGAGGAGAATAGGTGTTCAGAGCAGGTAAGGTGAGTCCTCCTGGAAAGTAGGAACCCATCCACACATCGAACGTACGTGGTGAAGTGGTCCAGGTTCACCAGGTGGGCGAGTGAGCGCGGAGTCTCCCCTGCCACCACACCTTTCCAGTTATGCTGGACTATCTCTTATCCCTTAGGGCCCAGGGACTGGCACCTGCCTCAGTTAGGGTGCACCTGGCGGCCATATCAGCTTTTCACCCACTGGTGCAAGGCCACTTGGTCTTCTCCCACTTGATTACCTCCAGTTTCCTGAAGGACCTTGACTGTTCATTCCCATACACTAGGCCCCCCCGTGCCCCAATGGGACCTCAACCTGGTCTTGTCCCGTCTCACGGGGCCTCCCTTCGAACCCCTGGCCACGTGTTCTTGGTCACACCTCTCGTGGAAGGTGGCCTTCCTCATCGTGATCACGTCTGCCCAATGTGTCTCAGAACTTAGGGCCTTAACCTTGGAACTCCCCTATATGGTTTTTCATAAGGATAAAATCCAGCTCCACCCACACCTGGCGTTCCTCCCGAAGGTGGTCTCTGCCTTCCATATGGAGCAGAGTATCTTCCTCCCCATGCTCTGTCCTAAACCCCACTCCTCTAATGAGGAATGCCACTTCCACACGCTCGACGTGCATGTGGCGCTGGCCTTTTACCTGAATCGGACTAAGCCGTTTCGGAAATCCTCTCAACTATTTGTTGCCTCGGCTGAGCGGACAAGGGGGCAACCTATCTCCACCCAGCTACTTTCCTACTGGATCACCTTGTGCATACGCACATGCTATGATTTGGCAGGGATTCCCCCACCACCAAACGTTAGGGCACACTCTGCGAGGGCTCAGGCCGCCTCAGCTGCCTATGTCGCCCATATCCCCATTCAGAACATTTGAAGGGTGGCCACTTGGGCATCAGTTCACACATTTATTTCACATTACGCGATTGTCTCTCAGTCTAGGGATGATGCCGGGTTCGGCAGGGTGGTACTTCATCCCAAACCATCGTGAACTCCTACCCACCTACAACAGATACTGCTTGGAATCACCTACTGTGGAATACACAGGAGCAGTCACTCGAAGAAGAAAGGACAGTTACCTGTTCCGTCACTGTCGTTCTTCGAGATGTGTTGCTCATGTCCATTCCACACCCCGCCCTCCTCCTTCTCTGTCGGAGTTGTCTGGCAAGACGGAACCAAGGGTGGCGGGAGCCTGCGGCTCCCCTTATAGTGCGATATACAGGTGTCACTCCAGGGGTTGCTGTGGTGCTCCCCCAGTACGGGTACTGCTAAGGGAAAAACTTCTGGCACCGGTGCATGTGGCAAGCATGCACACCTACTGTGGAATAAACAGGAGCAACACATCTCGATGAATACCAGTTATAGGTCAGGTAACTGTCCTTTCTCTGCTCTCCTTCCTGCAGCCTTCTCCCAGGAACAAGCTACACATCCTTCCAGAGCCTTCCTCGGTTTCCTTGTCTCCTGCAGCTCTCACCTGCCTTTCCTGAATGACTCACAGGGTCTCTCCCTCTTTCTCCTTGATCCTCCATAGCCCCAGTTGCTGCCCCACCCTCTTAATTGGCCAAATGGAAGTACCTATTCTGGCTTGAGGCACTGGACCTACCTCGTTTACAGGGCCTGGCCACCCTGTGACTGGGCCCAACCCTGGTTTCCCTGATATTATGGAAAAACTCACAGCTTCAGGGGAAGGACAGTTGCCACCTTATTTTCATTATACAATTCTTGCTGGTACTCAGTCACCTGTGCCAAACTTTAGAAGATTTAGTAGAACAAGGCTGGATGAGCTAAAAAAAGTCTTGATTAACTTCTACATGCTTCAAGGTGAAAACTATCAGTTCTTTTCCATTACAAAACATGGTTAATCTGTGCTCTAATCTTGTGGTTTTCAGGACAAGCCAGTGATTGGAGTGCATTCATTCACTGCGAGCATGAAGTTAGAGGCTGTGGATCCAGTAGCACCTTTTGTCCTCTCTCCTGCTACAATTGTTAAGGTATCAGGAGTCGTTCTGAATTCTCTGGCTATGGCTGAAGCTCAGTTACCATTTTTGTTCTGTACTTGTTGATTGAGAATTCTCTGCATGCTTTCTTAAATCTTACATTAGAGTTTAAGCTGAAGACTTTTCATGGATCACGTGTGGGTCAGGTACCTGCCAGGTGACTTTATTTGAGGGGTGAACACTTTTTAGTTAAAAATTGGTTCAGTGAGAATCATAGCTTGAAAGAATAAACAGACAAAATGATGAAAGCTGGGTGCCTAAACTTTGACTCCTAAATCCATACTTGGTCATGTGTCACAGAATCACAGAGTCAGTGCTGTCTTGGCTCCGTACAGTCCCTGGGAGGAATCCCCTTCTGTGTGACAGCCCTTCTCGGGAGTCCCACTCTCTCAGAGCTTAAACCCTATGCTCCACCACCTCGTGGAACCACACCTCTACACCTTCAGCATGCCTGTCTCTATCTGTAAGACACCCTCTCCCCAGAGAGTCCACGAAATATGCATAAAAACAGAAAGGTTTATTGTTTGTCTGGAACACAACACAGAAAGTTCTCAGGGGCCTCACGCACAGAAAATCTTAGCAAAGTCCGTCTGGGACTGTCCAGCATCCAGCTGAGCTCAGGCTGCTCTTCGTAGGCCAGAAGCGACCACTCCTTCCAGCAGCCCACTCTGTATCACCTCCAAGGCCCCTTCCCCATCCTTTGTCATCTTTCCTGGGCAAAAAGATCACCTGGTGTTCCTCTGTAGCCCTTGGTTCTCCCATTGGTCAAAGCCATCTGGCTTCCAGGATGGGGTAGGCCATCAGTTGCTAAGTTACAAAGTGTCCTGATTATCTGGGTTCCAGCTGCTAGGCAGGGTCATACGTGGTTCTCTGCAACAATAAACACCCTTTCCTACCACCTCATTAAACATGTAGCACATAGGGGAAAATGAGGCACAAGCATTCATATAAAATTCCCCACTTCATCGCATCCATGCAACTTAGAATGGCCTGATTTTCACACAATGCTGAATCCTTATAGCTGCTATTAACTTTAGTGGAATTTGTGCATACTTATGATTTTCAAAAGATGCCAAGTATGGATTTGAGAGCCCTGCTTTAGACTCCCGAGTTTGACAGCTTTTACCAACATCTTTGTTTTAGTAATCACCTAATAGGTTCCAGAAGAGACTGCACATCCACACACTATGCAGGTTCCAAAGAGATTGTATGCCACAGATTATACAACGTGTTTAGTCTTCCTTTATGTATTTTCAAACAAAAGTTGTGCTCCCTTTGCTTTTTACTGTAGAAGTGCTGTTCTTTGACTCTTTGCTCCTACATCATGTCTTACATTACAGACATTTTATTTCTCTCTCCTGTGAACGCTAACTTATCAGTCTCTTTAAATATGCAATACTAACGTAATACTCTGAGGTACCGCCAGTTCTGAATGGAGTAGAATCATTATGGCGCTTGTTGATTTTATTTTATTTTTTTATCTGACATTCTAAGTAAAAATACCCAGTATGGCGCGTGTGCGTGTGCGTGTGCGTGTGCGTGTGTGTGTGTGTGGCAGCACTGCATAGTCGATCCATCCTGTTTAGCATCCAATATATGATTTTCTGTGGCTCAGGTTCCTAACCATAGTCCTCATTCTTTATTTATATATTTTGTTTACTCCTTACAAGATGTCATACCTTTGTGTCTGATTTTAAATAATTCTTGGACTTCTCAGTTCTTAAATTTGTATTGTAGTCTCATAATCCTGTCTTTCAAAAACATATTGGACACATCTCTCCAAACTGTGGATCACACATAAGTTTAATCTTCTCTCGCTCTTTCTTTCGTCATCAGTCACTATTGAAAATAGTGAATTTATGAAATAACTAGCCTCTCTAGGATCCCACTCAACATTGTCACACATTAAATAGTTCATTATTGTGATATTTAAAACAAAAAACAACCAATGTGAGTGCATGTGGGTTTTTTGTTTTTTTTTTTTTTAATAATAATCCATACATCTTGTGTGTAGTGTGAGGAACATGAAGCCAGGATATAGTATGTCCACTCTATTTCCTTTTTTCTACTAAGCTTATTATCTCATCAAAGAAAAACAAATTAAGTTACCTTGGTAGGGATTGTTTTGATGAGCCCATTTTTATTTACTTAGAGTCATATAGCTCTCTAGGCAATTACTTATTGCTAGCTATTTATCACCTCATTTGTCGTTTAAGTGCCTATAAATTGACTGCTTTATTAATTGTTCTGTTACATTTGCAGATATTATCATGCAGTCTGCTGGTCTGTGATTCTGTAAATCATCCTGTCTCTCTCCTCCCCACCACCCCAAAATCCCTCTAATATTTGCAGATGTGGAATTTGGAAAATTACCTGACAATAGATTAGCCTTCCAAAATTAAAATAGTGTGTCTGCTACCCTAAAGGCCATCTGTCTCTCTCTTTTTGGATAACTTTGCAGGTGTTCAATGAAAAATATTTCTTGGTACAAATTGATGACTTACGACCAGAATGCACAACCAGCCGGTCATACATTTGTCATGTCAACAGTGCTGGTATCTTTCCTGTGCAGTGGAGTCTGAAAAATGGTTTGCATCTCAGCCCTCCACCAGGTACATGTCTGCACTTTTGTCTCATTCACTGCATTAGACCTCTTTGAAAGGAAGAGATTATTATCCCCCAGTGCACTGTGTTAAAAATCTACAAGCTGGGACAGCATCTTTGCAGAAGAGATGTGTGCTACCAGCAAGAGGAAGGGGAAAGATCCAACTTCAAGAAAGCAGCAGCATTAAGCTGGTGGAGTCTGGGCTTCTACTTGGGTTTGAGGGCTGTGGGCAACCCATGCTGGGCTTGGAATGAAAGCATCTGGTTGTCCTTGGAAGGAGCATGCATTCCAGGGTGCAGGGAGTTAGTGAGCTATAGCCTCGCTTCCTGTGATATCAGAATACTGTAGCCAGTACAATGGCTGTGGAATTTTCTTCTTCTTCATCCTGTCTGTTCAGCTTTATTTTCTTACTCCTCAAGTGCTCAGTGATGGAAATGTATAGGGCAGAGGGCAAAGATCTTAGGGTTTTATACTGCCATCCATCAGCACAGAGTCTGAGCTTCATTTTAGCTTTTCACTGGTTAATAGGAGCAGAAAGTGTAATGAGTTTGCCTCTTCCCATTCCTTAAATTAGGTGTACCGAGGTACTATGGCCAAAGCAGCACAGCTGTTCCAGCTGTCTAGCTCCCCAGGCCTGCATTCAGAGCCCATTAAAAGATTTCAGGCTTCTCTTCTAAGCAGCACGCACAGAAATGATTTCTCCTCTAAAGGAAGTGTGCCTTTGAGATTCCTACTGGACATAGCTTTGGCTGACACAATATAAAAAAACATAAATAGCTCCTTTCTTGATTAATCCCAGGAGAGGTTAGATGGAATTACTGCAATTTAACCTGAAACAGTATCACAGATGCTGTTTCATGTGTAGCTTTTTATCTTTTATAAATTCCTAAACCTGAGTCATAGTAGTACTCTGTAGAGAATACCTTAGCTATCCACTTTGAAGAAGTATTATGGCAGTGCTATAGTTCTTCTGTTGCTGAAACCCTGCTGTTTTCAGTCACATGCAGTATCCTGTGCTGGCAAAATAGTACAACAGTGCAGTTTCTTGGTTCCTGCTTCCCTTCCTTTATGTTCATCTTGTTTAGACAGAGTACAAGAGACAGGAATGTCTGCTCCAAAAAGAAACTCTTTTGCCTGGGTACTGGAGATTTTTTACTTGGAGCTCCCTACAGCTCTGCATTAAGGTTCCCATATCCCAAATTAATATAGATTTATTAAAATAATAATTATGGAATAACAAAGTAGATTAACTGCCATGCTTAATGGCTACATAGTGGATTTGCATAGTGATTCATCCTCGTTACACTACTTGTCATTTATTTAATAAATAGTACATCAGTGCCTAGCAAATTTAAGGCACTATGTAAATAATGACTTCTATTAAATCTAAGCCTTTCTGGCTTATAACCCTTCATTTAAAAGTGAGAGACACTTCAGTTGTGCAGTCTAATCTTGTGGGACACCTTTCAAGGAGTCCTCTGCATTCTCTGGAATGTGGTCAACCTGCAGTAACATGTTCTGGTTAATGCCCTCTCATGCTTAGCATGTCCGAACTACCTCCAAGCAAACAGTCTCTAAAGAGAAACGAAGACCCATATTTTTAAAGGTATTTAGGTGTTTTTGCATTCAGTGTTGCAACACCAAACTGATATAGAAGCCTACATCTCATTTTCAAAAGGGATCTAGGCAAGCTTCTAAGATGAGGTTGACCATATCGCAATACAGCTTCAGTTGTACTAACAGAGAAGCTAATGCAAGGACATTGTAAGGTTTGTCTTCATTGCAGTGTTATCTCAAGTTATCTCCTATGGGCTTAGTGGCAAATAACACTTGAACAGCATAGAGTGTTTCCATTAGCAGCATAGGGTAACTGAGTTCACACTGCATTACTAGCTCCTGGTGTTAGCAGCTGTCAAACTTCAAACCACACCACTGGACAAGCCAGCTAGTTCGAGTTTAAATCCCCACTTAATTTGGCTAGAGACTTTTGTGTGAGAACGGGAATCCGGTTAGGGGCAGCACTCGAGTTATACCTTGAGCTAATGCTGCAGTGAAGACAAACTCTCAAGCAGTAGGGCATAACTTAAAACATGCAAAACCACAGGGCCTGATCCTGTGTTGCTTACTTGGCATTTCCTGTGGATTTCCTTATACCGCTTCTGTGGGAGTGGTGTTGGATTAGGCCTGTCATTGAACACTGCAACCCACAGGCCCCAATTGGGAATTAAATCATCCATATCTTGCATAATGCAAGCATTTGGTTGACTGGAGTCATCTGTTTGGTGTAATACAATTAAGCAACCACTTTGCTTGCTCTTTGCTCAGGTTATCCCGGGCAGGACTTTGATTGGGCGGACTACCTCAAACAGTGCGGTGCTGAGGCTGCTCCCCAGAGCTGCTTTCCTTTGGTGAGCTTTTGCAGAATAATGCTTTTTCCTGTACTGGTGACTACTGCACATGATGTTTACCTACATAAACAACACCCTTGCTTCCTGTGATTGTTACAGTGGACACATAATGCTTTTGACCCTGTGACCTAAACAGAGCTCATAGTTGTCCATGGAACAGAAGTGTCTAGAGAATGTAATAAAGGTGAACTGAAGTGTTGGACAAAAAAATTGAGTTCCCAGATTAACAGATTACAGACCAGATGCTGCTGTCAGTGGCAGTGTGAATCTAAAGTAAAAAGGCAACTTCACGAGCTGTAACTGTTCATGGAATCACTGCCACTGCACTGGTCCTTCATGTGTGCATCTGTGTTAAAATGGTACCTTTCCCCTGCTCAGCCCTTGCCACCTATCTAGGGATTTTTCCCCCACTCTTCTTCCTTAACTGTAATTAAGATTTGACTTGAAAATTCAATATAATTTTTCCCCATTGAAACATTTTGAGCTCATTTTAAAAGTAAACTGCTAGGACTTGAGTTGGGGTTTTGTCATTCTGTGCCACAGTGGTGGTATTACTAGCTGAACACTTTGTGAAAGCATCACCAGAGGGCTGTTTTCTTAGCCTTGCCAACCGTCTCTCTGGAAAGTACTGAGGCAGATGTAGTCATCAGGGAAACACTCAAACTTCATGGTTTAGAAAAGGGGGATGCTGGCAAAGCTCTTTTTGCAGCTTATCCTCCTCTTGCCCTCTCTTCTCAGCCCACGTCCAGACTAACCCGCGGCATCGGCGGGTTAAAATCGATTTCTCGGGGATCGATATATCGCGTCTAGTCTGGACGCGATGTATCGATCCCCGAGCGCGCTTACATCGATTCCGGAACTCCATCAACCCGAACGGAGTTCCGGAATCGACACGGAGAGCCGCGGACATCGATGCCGCGCCGTCTGGACGGGTGAGTACCTCGATTTTAGAAATTCGACTTCAGCTACGTTATTCACGTAGCTGAAGTTGCGTATCTAAAATCGATTTTAATACCCTAGTCTGGACGTGGCCTCAGTATCTGAAAATACAGACTCTGGGTTTTTCTGAGAGGAGTGGGTAGAGAGGTGGGTTGCCTTCTGCCTGTTGGTCTGATTATTTCAGTTTGCCAGCTACTGGTGTGTCACTTGTTGGTAAATAACTGGGCAAAGTTTCTTGATTCTAGTTTTGATTAAATCCTGTCAGTGAGTCTCTCAGCTGAATTTTTCTCATGCTCCAGTGCAAATGCAACCCTATGTGAGTGTGTCATTACGTACTATTCTGCCTTGCTTATCTGAAATTCCCTTTAACCTGAAATATGGTTACATATTCTGACAAATGTTAATTACACTGAAAATGCTTTCTGAATCCTTGATTACCCACACGTGTTTGAAGTTCCCCATCACGGTTGTGTAATCAAGTTGTATGTTTTAGTCCTCCACATGGCTGTTTACATCTGATAGGCTGGTAAATTCACATATTGTCTCCAAACATCCCTTCTTCTGTCATCTTTTTATTAGCTAACTTCCAACCATGGATTTAAAGAGAACATGAAGCTTGAGGCTGTGAACCCTGTTGATCCAGGGGAAATTTGCATTGCCACAGTCACCAAGGTGAAAGAGTCCTACCTTTGGCTTCAGTTGGAGGGTAAGTGCCCCTTAAGAGAACAGGAGACTTTCACCAGTCTGACCTTGCCACAAGTCATGTTAGTACACCAATCTCACCTGGAGATTGTCATAAATCATTAGCTGCAGACACTTTCTGCTAAAAATGGCCAGCAAATCCTTGTCTTCTGTAATTGAAGGACAATACTGTTAGCCCTTTCTCTTGCTTTTCTTCTAGTTAAGATTTAAAATGGCAACATTCACTTATCTTGGGGTTAAAATCACCCTATGTAGAGAGTTGGCACAAATCACCATGTAAATCTTTTTTCAGCATTATTCTGGAAAAAAAAAATCTGGGACTTAAGTAAAGCATGGGTCTTGTACTATATCTCTGCACGGGATGACTTTCACTTAAGTGAAGGTTCTACCCAAGCTGAGCAGCATGGCACCTGTAGAAGATAATTTGCAACAGAAAATCTAACAAGATAGAACTGGCCTTTGCATGCTTCTTTATATTCCTTTTATTTTTCAGTAGAACCTCAAAGATATGAACATCAGAGTTACGGACTTACCGGTCAACCAGACACCCTATGGAACTGGAAGTCCTCAATCAGGCAGCAGCGCAGACTAAAAAAACCCCCCAACCAATATTGTATTGCCTTGGGGCTTTAGCCACGGAGGGTTGGGGCTGCAGCCATAGTGGGAGGGGTGGGGCGGTCAGGGCTCCGGGCTGGGTGGGGAGTCTCAGGGCTTCTGACTCTCAGCAGCACTGAGGCTCAGGGCTTTAGATGGGGTGGGGAGAGCACTGGCCCTGCAGCTCTGCTCCTGGTTTCAGTCTCGTGGGGATGCTGGGGCTCAGGGTTTCAGCCCTGTGGCTCTGTTCCTGGTTTCAGCCCTGTAAGGGGTGCTGGAGCTTTAGCTATGAGGGAAGCACCAGTTTCAGCCCTGGGTACTGACTGAGAACGTGATGTGAACACTGATCCATGCCACCGTTGATTTTATTTAAAGAACATCAAGGTGCATTTACTATGCTTTGTGCTACTCTGCTGAATGAAAGATGACAAACTCCTTCTTTTCCAGCTTTTAGAAGTGAAGAAAAGAAATCAGGAAATAGTTGCTGATAAATGAAGGAAGGGGAAAATACTAAACCAGTGGCACTGTTTTGCAGTCATGTTGACATACAGATAGCAGGTCCCAATACAGAATTTTGAAAACTGCTGTTTCAGTTACATTTTGCTTCTTTTAACTGAACAGGCTCCAAAAAGCCAGTTCCTGAATGCATAGTGAGTGTGGAATCGATGAATATATTTCCAGTGGGTTGGTGTGAAACCAATGGATACCAACTGAGACCTCCTCGCAGAGCTATAGGTACCAGTTCTGTTCTGTTTTTAATTACTAGCAGTCAAGGTGGGCATGGAAGGTCTTTGAAGCTTTAACAAGTGCATCTGCTGCAGAATTATCCCTGTCATACTTCATGAAACTACAAATGAAAGTGTCATCTCATTTTTTAAAATGTATGCAATTACTAGTGTCTACATAAAATATGAACATGAAATATTTTTAGGAATCTTTCACTTGTAAGGGGTGGGGTGAAAAATGAGACACAGTACAAACTTGTACATTCATAGTTCATAAGTACTATGCAATGCAAAATGGCTAGGGATACAGTAGTACAGGCAGCGTACAACCTTCTGGTCAGTTCAGAATGAGATTTAAAGTAATATAAGGGGCATATCAGAAGGGTGACCCCCCCCAGCAGCAGTACTCTTGATTGCAACACAATTTGTGTATAGAATACATAGCAATCTCAAACATGATCTATCAGTCAGTCCATGTAACTTGAAATTCATCACTCTGTTGAACAGTTCTTCTAGGTGTCTGGCTCCTCCAAGCACAAGCGTAGGTCCATGTTTCATCAAATCCACATGTCTGTCTTTCTGTTATAGCAGAATTGTTTTCACTATAGCAAATGCCTGGATTGTAACCTGTATTCGTAGTTGAACACTGCACTTAACATGTAGCTATTTTTATATAACTTCACAGCATTATCTTGGTAACATCTTCTTGTCTAGAACTTCTTGGTGACATTAGATTGCCCAGTTAGACCTGTAAAATATTCTAATATCACAGTATTGATGGGTGTGAGAGAAGGCAGTCATGCAGATTTATTTCTTTTTGGCTGTTGTTATAAATACTTTGATGACTGGCCTGAAACGTACAAGTTTGTGAAGAAGATAATTTTGTGCACAAAAGCTGAGATTTTCACAGCCGGCTAGGGGATCTACTGCCCAACTTTCATTAATTTCAGTGAAAATTGGGCATGCAAATTCCCTAAACATTTTTGGATAAACTCAGCCCAGATGACTGGTATAAACCTCGTATCAGAGGGGTAGCTTTGTTAATCTGTATCCACAAAAACAACGAGGAGTCAACCAGACTCCTCATTGTTTTGGTATAAACCTTGTGTCAGCTGTTAAATGACTGCAGCAATTTTTTCATGTAGATACCTTTGGCTTAAACTTAGAGGAAGTGCTGTCATAAAAAATATTTTGTAATGGAAGTTTAACTTGCTTGGCTTTTTTTTTTAATTCTTTCTCTTCTCCTTTTTCCCCACCCTAATCCGGATTTACAGTGAACAAACAGAGGAAAATTGCTGTGGTTCAACCAGAGAAACAGTTAAGTAACAAGTTTTTTATTATTATAATCAGCGTGGATGGTGATTTGTCTTTGCAGCTTTGGTTTCATAGAAAAGGGACAGTGACGTTTGTTGGGCCTGAGTTTATATCTATACTTAATTCCCGCTAACACTGAAAAACATTTTCTGCCCTTCTGAATTGAGAGCTACAGCACTGTTCAGGGACACTCTTTGAGTCGGAAGCTGTGGTTTTAACAGTTTAGTGCATATAGACTGCACTGATGATTAATAGATCATTTTATTCTGGGATTTCAGTTGTTGCTTCATCCCTTGTTTTAAGAAGCTGAGTGATCTTCCAGTATTGGAGGATACTTAAGGTTTTTTGCTGTCTAAAATATTTGTCAGCATTGTCATCATGTGGATTTCATTATGGAAGCTTTGAACTATTGTAGTGGTTATCCTGAGTTGGGATGATTGCTTCAACTCTTTTCAGTTCATTTTCAGATTCATTCTCCCTTCAGAGCATACAGCCACCTTCATTAGTGTTAATGAGAGTGCAGTGTACATGTGCTCTGAGAAACAGAATCTGACTTCCTTAGTGTTCTGTTGTGCAATTGAGATTTCCACATTATTTGATGGGAACGTTCAGCTGTACCATGTAAGAGCTCTCATGCAAATAGTGTGCAGCTAGGGTGTTCCTCCAGAGTGGGAGTTGTATTACATGAGATGCTTACCAGATTGAAAAAGTAGAGGAAAATGGGAGAAAAAATAGTTCAAACAGAGACCATCCTTGTGTTCTCATCTTCAAAGGTTTTGTGAAACTATGTAGCATGAGCTTGTTCAAGTGACACTCACAATGGTACAGTTACTCTTGCTGACCTTGATATCATTGTAGGTATCAGATTTTATATTGTTGGACATCCCAGTACTTGGTCCATTGTTTTCAGTAAAACAGACTCTCCTAACATGCCAAGCCACCTGTTCTTTTAAATGGGGCCATTAGAAGTATGTTTTAGTTTTTGTTTGAATCCACATCTTTTCAAACATGCAAAATGTAAAAACTGTGATGGTGTCTCCAAATGGAGTGGGCTGTGTTACCATGCACCTTTGACACACCTGGCTTTTTCAAACAAGGGAAGAACACTACTGGCATAGAGCTGAGCTAGATCAACACAACTAGCTCTTCCTGCAGCCTGAGTAAAGTTGTTAAATACTACAAAGATAATTGAAACCTTAGGCTTGACACACTAAGTTGGAAGTGAGAAAGGACCTCACCTTTTTGCAATCTGGATGTTGATGTATCAACCTTGGTCTCTTCCCAACGTCCTCTCTCCATTTCAGAATTTTGTCTTCAAGGGCTGTCCATGAGAGGCTGAAGAACCAGGAACTGAATTCCACTGATTCAGGTAAGCGTCTTGTTTGTTGGGTTAAGAAGGTAGAAGAGTTCTGTATCTCTATGGCATAATTGTCTAGCTGCTCAATAACTTCAGCTGTCCTGAATTAGTACAATAGGGTAAAAACTTTTCTGAGGGATAATCTTTCAAACGGCAAGGAAGATTTAACTTGATAACAGCATACAATTACTGCTGCACATGGTGCAATGAGAACATGTCTTGAAGCTGGAAGTTGGATTATTGTAACACCTAATCTTTTCTCCCACCAATGGATGTGCTAGGAGCACCTGGAGCCGAAATATTTAGTCTTAATAACCCAGTTGTTTACAAAACACTTTCCTCTAAGCTATATAAATGGTATACATACCAGTAAATCCCATATGCTGTGTGAGACAAGGAAATTCTTGTCAAATTAATGTCTAAGCATACCCCAGCAAAAATACATTAAAAATAATATTGAGAGAGATACATAAAACTCTGGCGCTTGGGTTGGGCTGTTATAACAAACACTTCATATTCCATACTGAACTGTTAGAATACTATATTGATGTGCAGGTTTGTTTGTCTTTGTGATAACTTGATCATCACCTATAAAGCAAGACTTTTCAAAGTGTAAAAAACTCATGTGCCAAATGGCGAAATCTACTCATTTTCTGAAGTGTTAAAAGAATGTATATAAGTACATCTGCTGATGAAACAGCTATACAATTCTAGCTGCATAGTATCGAACCCTAAATTGTTCTATTTCCCACACAGTAAAATGCATGTCTAAGGTTGTACCACTTTGCATATTAACTGGTTTTAAAATGGAGATATAATGTCAATATGTTAGTTTATAAACCACTGGAATTAGGGCCTTTTAGATTAAAGTGCTTTTCAATCAAAATTATAGGACTACTAGAGTAAAATTATTTTTATATTTGTACATCCATAAATATATTGATATAACAGCTTAAATTCTGAATGATTCCAAGGTGTTTTACAGACTTTAACTGACGTGCAAACTGAAAACAAGGATTAACAGTTTAACAATGCAAAGCAATATTATACAACAGTTTAGGTTAGGAAGTAGCAAATAGCTTCACTGCTTGAAGCTGCAAGGAGAATTTAGGGAGCAGTAATTACTGGACTTGAAATTTGTCAAGAACTCTGGTGCTTGAATTACTAATCTTCTCCAATTATATCATGTGGCTAGGACCTTTGTGGGTTTTTTCCCCCTCCAACTGCATAGTTTTCCTTAGAATCAGGCTTACTTAGAAGAAAGAATATCTCCCGTTAAATCACCAGCACCATTTCCTTCAGTACAATGGAGTTTCTTTGTGGTCTGACCCAGTCTGACCCTGCCTTGCTTTTTCTGACACCTACCCAGAAGAAGATAGCATGGGTGCAGGTCATAGACTTGCATGAGATGTAAGATATAATCTCATACTGTATGTTACAGAGCCATTTTCTAGTGGAGGTTTGTCATACTTCTGTGCCCATTTCACCTGTATAATGCGCTCCAGTCCACCTCCACTGGGACTCCAATGGCTCAAACATATGAAGAACTTTAAATAGCCAGCTTTTGATTTATGTTTTTGTAATAAATTTGCCACAGAAATGTTTCCTGAATGTCCTTTTTATTCCCTTTCAACTCCTCCCTCTTCCACTTTCCCCACATTGAACAATATTAAATTTCCCCAAAATGACAATGGCCATAGGTCTCTGACACCAAGTGATCAGGACCAAAGACTAGCAGTAAGCTCCAGTATTTTCCATCAGGACTAGAAATGTGTGCTTTCTACCTTTTAGAAAGGGAAACAGCCTGCTTTTAATGTAGTTGTATCATATACATCTAGCCCCTTTCAAGAAATCTCTTAAATTGTATCGGTGGTAACTTACATATCTATCTGCTTCTGAAATCAGGTACCTTATTTACTCTATCTAGTGTAAGGCTTTTAAAAGGGTATGCACTCTGGAACCTTTTAAAAATTACCTGAAATAGCAAATTCTTATGTCTGCTTTCTCCAAAAATTCTATTACTCAAAAAAGTGCTGTGTATTCCAGTGGAAAATTGGTAATATGCCATTTTTAATGGCATGAAACTCCCATCTCTAGCCTGGATAAGTATACATGTGACCCTAAGCCTGTAACTGGTGTGAGAATGAATATTGCCTGTTATGGGCCTCAGAATACTGACTCTTCGTAGAAAAAGGAGGCAACCTTTCTGGTGCTGATTTTTTTTTCCAAGTGTTTTTTGCTGCTTACAATGTTAGAAGTAGTTGCAGGGAATGGATCATTGGGAGAGCAGAGATGAGATGGGCAGTCAAAGACCTATGATAAATTGCAGAGCTGTGTGACTGGATCTGGTTTTGGGCTCACTTTGTTATACGGAAATTGCCAATACATAAACAAGGGTGTGAGCATGCATGTAAAATATAAGTACATCTCAGAAGCATCAATTACAATCAATGCTATCGTTGCAAATGTGACACTTTAACTCCCAAAATGTATGTGGCTTAAACTTTTTTACAAAATATTAAACTTTTCAAGAAGCCAGTCTTGGCTGGGGAGATTGCTTTGCATGATCTAAATCTTTGTTGCTGATTTTCATTTCTCAGTTGTAATTAATGGAAAGTACTGCTGTCCAAAGATCTACTTCAACCACCGGTGCTTCTCAGGACCTTACCTTAACAAAGGGAGAATTGCAGAGCTGCCTCAGTCTGTGGGACCTGGGAACTGCGTTCTTGTCCTTAAAGAGGTGAGAGGGTTATGAGCACGTGGTTGTGTGTACAGTACTGTATGTTAAACTCCCAGAGTGACTCTCAGTTAGAGATTGGTAATGGACTAATCAATATAAGGCACGGGTTCTCAAACTGGGGGTCAGGACCCCTCAGAGGGTAGTGAGGTTATTACATGGGGGAGGTCACGAGCTGTCAGCCTCAACCCCAAACCCCTCTTTGCCTCCAGCATTTATAATGGTGTTAAATATATACAAATGTGTTTTTAATTTATAAGTGGGGGGGGGTCGCACTCAGAGTCATGCTATGTGAAAGGAGTCACCAGTATAAAAGTTTAAGAATCACTGAATAAGGGAATGATTATTGTTGGTGAGTGTTCTGTTTCTTGTCTAAAATTAAGCATAAGGTATTGAGTGGTTAGAGATGTGGTAAAATACCTCTGAGCCACCAGAGATGTAATCATTTCATTATTATTGCATTTCTTATTTTTATGTCAAGTAAACCCTAATTAACATTACTGAAAATTACCAGCTGATGACAGAATAGTTCAGCCCTATTAAAATCCCTATAACATCCAGTTAGTTTATAATATTTTAGCACTTTTTTCTTTTTGCAAAAAAAAGAGAGGCATTTCAAGCAGCCCAAAAAGCTTCTATTGTGTATTGTGTTGGAATATATGAAATATGGTTTCTGTCCTGTGAAAAAAAGTAGTTGTGCAAAATATTCCCAACTGAATGGGAAAGCTCTCTCTTTTTAAATAGTTTTTTGTATTTTGTTGCAGGTACTTAATTGGGCCTATGTCTGTGCAAAGCGGCCAGATTCATGACTTTTTCACTCACACACAGCATTGTGAGTGAAAATGGAGACATTTTCCAATTGAAAACTGCCTCCTTTCAAGAAAATATTACACAGCAAATCCCATGAAAATGGCGCTTGTGACAATAGTCATTTTGCTGAATTTTCCACAACAATATGTCTGGAGTGCAATGTCTCCTGAAATGAAATGGTGAATATTTTCTAGGGAATTTTCTCTAGAATATTTTCCCCACTTTAGTACAACTTTCCCGAAATGACTAGAATGTGG